>NC_135306.1:65703566-66340066 GCF_048772815.1 Callospermophilus lateralis | reverse complement strand
GATCCTGTCTTCATATACAGTCACATTCTGAGGTACTTGGTGTCTGGTATACAAATGTACAAATTAGAGGTAGGGGACACAATTCAGTCTAAAACAGATAGAAATCAGGAAAGCTGTATTTCTAGCATTCTCTCCAGGTGATATTGATGCAGCCAGGTTGAGAGTCAGTGTTTGGTAATTGCTGAAAACACCTGCTGGCTCTGTATCCTTGTCCAGGGGCACAACCCTCAGTTTTCTACTTTGCAAATGAAAGCTTCTTTGCCAGCCCAGCTGACTTTCAACAGGATTGTAACAAATATGCTCCGGAAGGAATCGGTAACCCAATCCTTGCTGCCTGCAAATATAATCTTGGTTTGTTTATGGCTGGACTTCTGGGTATCAACTCAGAGAAATTTCTTTTCAGTAAACTATGTTCTCAGAAGCAGAGTAGGTTTGCTTTTTGCAGAAAAACGTGAATCTGAAGACAGGTTGTGAGTGAGGCTTAGCATGCTGGATAACGGATCATATGTAAACCTAATTGCCTGTAATTTATCTTCTGTGGCCACAATTTGGTCTGTTCTCCAAGAATACTCATTAAATCTTAAACCTCAGGATATGCCTCCTTGTCCCCCAAGGAGCAGCACAACACTAACAAGCATTTGCCTGAAAAGCTGGTCTTCAGCATGCATTTCCCTCAAATAAAACCTTCCTTTCTGCCACTGTCAAAATTGTCCATATGAATGCAAATAACTCATCTATAGTGGAAACCATTCCCTCTGCATGTGCATTTTTTAGGATGGGGAATATGGGGGTGAAGTGCAGTAGGATTAGCCTCCCTTCATTTGTCTAAAAGACTTTAAGAGCACACTCCACTTGCCATTTCTTGAGTTTATAAAGCAGTAAATCTCCTAAGTAGAGATAATATTTTCCTTTGAACTTTTTTTTTATTTGGTGTGGAACAGGAGTCATTTTTAAATTGTACCTTCTATGTCCCAGAAAAGTAAAAATGATATATTTTTCTTAACCATTCCTGCCATATTGACAGCAGCAGCACCAATACCACAATTTAAATATATAATTTACTATTTATGTGGGATGTTAAGATTCAGCAGTCCCCAGTTTTAATTTTTGACCAAAAGGAGGCCTAGACACAAGGCCTATCTCATCCTTGTAGAGGGTTGGGGAATGTGTGGAAGGGTCCATTACCACTAAGATCTGGGAGCATTCCTTGAATGTAATGAGAGGAGGCAGAGAAGTGAGACATCCTATTATGTTCAGAACAGTTTCACACAATGAAGACTGATGCACCAAAGATGCTTTTAACAGGCCTGTTGTGAGGCACTGATGGATATCAGTGAGCTTTTGTAACAGCAAAGATGAAATGGAAATCGATGTGGTGCCTCCCCCCGATCCCTCTGCAGACAGGCTGAGTGGAAAGGCTGGCCTGCTGGTCCCACTTGATTTATTCAGGAGGAGAGTGGGAGCAGGAGCAGCTAGCAGGCCCTGGCTGCACCTCCCAAAGCAGACCCTCCTGGGTCTGCATTTTGTACAGAACCAGCAAACACAAGGCAGAGCCTAGAGTTTTAATTCTGGAGAAAGGTGAGGCTACCAGGCAAGTATTATTACCACTCAGGGAGAGATGTGACACCATGAAGCCAAGTCAGAGGGGCAGGCAGCTGAGTGTAAGATGGGGTGAGGGACAAAAGTTCAGAATTTAACTTTGAAAGACAGATTTTATGTTGACAAAGATGCATAGATAGAATAGAGAAATATCTTCCTTATTTCTTGAACTTCATCTTATATAAATTATTATAAATACTTTCTTCAATTCTTCATCATCATTTTCAAGGGATAGGTCTCCTCGTTGATTCCTTTTTTTTTTTTTTTTGGTACTGGGGGTTGAATCCAGTAATACTTTATTACTGAGTGACACCCCCAGTCCTTTTTTACTTTTTATTGTGAGACAGGGTCTCACTAAGCTGCTGAGACTGGCCTCAAACTTGCCATCCTCCTGCGTTAGTCTATTGAGTCACTAGGATTTCAGGCATGTGTCACCATTAACAACCATTAACATTAACATTCCATTCTTAAAAAACTTAATTTCTCCTGTAGTGAGTACATTTTTTACCTTTAAAACAAAATCCTAAAATGTATAGTTCAATTCCTCACAATGTTACCATTGGCCAAATTGTGACTAAGTAAAGGGCTTTTTTTTCCACATTCACTTTTATTTATTAAAATTATTAAATGTGAATATTGAGCCGGTCATGGTGGTGCACACCTGTAAACCCAGCAGCTGGGGAGGTGGAGGCAAGAGGACCACAGGTTCAAAGCCAGCCTCAGCAAAGGCAAGGCACTAAGCAACTCAGTGAGACACCGTCTCTAAATAAAATACAAAATAGGGTTGGGGATGTGGCTCAGTGGTCAATTGCCCCTGAGTTCAACCCACCCCGTACCCCCACACCCCAAAAAGTAAATATTGAAAACAACAATTGTTTTTGCAAGCATCTTATATTCATTAATCATATAAGATACCCCAACTTAATTTTCAGTTAGTTTTTGAAAAGAATCCTTCTCAAAGAGGACTTAAATAAGATTATTTCTCCTGTAATAAAAATATTTGTATTATTTCTAAAATTTGACATTATGAATACCCCATTTTTGTACTAAGGGCAGGCAGTTAGTGACATGCATCATTAACCATAGAAATAATTATTGTAGTTTACAATGTACTTGAGGAATGTAGAAATCCAAATTTGATTGGATTTGACTGTCAGGAACTTCTGGCTTGTATGCATAGCACAGACTCCCTAAATATTGATTTTTTTTCTTTAGGAAGAAAGAAAAGTATATTCAAATCTTTCTCTTGACCACCAAAGAAGTAGCTAAATTATTCAGTTTCACAAATATTTCTAATGAACCTGGTGTATTTCAAGTTCTCTCTTAGATATATGAGAACAGCCAAGATTAATAGGATAGATTGTTATTCACTGCCTGTTAGGGGATGGGAATATGAACTGACATGCTGAAATTGAAGGCAGGCTATAACCAAAATAATAGACATGTGGGGAGAGATGAGATAGGATAGGGTACACGGTTATTCCACCAGTATGTATTTAGCACTTGCTAAATCCAGGTAAGTCTCAAATATTGGATCCCATATGCTGGGGTATAAAATGAGGGTAGAAAGATTCTTTGATCATTTGTTCCATGTACTGTAAGGTTATCGGTGAGGACACTTTATTTACTAGTTTAGTTAAGGTCTTCTGTTGGGGGAACAATATATACATACGTATTTATGTGTGTGTATGTGTGTGTATATATAGTGTGTACATAGATAGATATTTAAAATGTGAATATGTTATTGGGTCACGTTGTCATTGAACCTGAAAAGTTCCATGGTGGCATCTGCAAGGTGGAGGGCCTGAGAACTGGGTAGTAGCTTGGCTCACTCTAAGAAACTAAGCCCCTAGCCAACTGGATCCTGCCTGACTGCCACCCTGAGGGTAAGTCTTTCCTACTCACTTTGCTCATTCACAGGTGAATCACTGGAAATACTCTGACAGACACACCCAGAAGTCATGATTTACCAAATTTCTAGGCTTTTTTCAATCTAGCCAGGTTAATAGCCAAAATTAATTATCACACTTATTATCACACTTACCATTTCATGAATCATGAGGCAACAAATATTTCTCTTATTGTTAGAAGTACTAAATTACAAATTAACATTAAAAATTACATTTTATCAAATAGCCCAATCAATAAATGGGCCAAGGAACTGAACTCAGAAAATGATATATAATCAATCAACAAATATATGAAAAAATGTTCAAAATCTCTAGCAGTTAGAGAAATGCAAATGAAAACTACTCTAACATTTCATCTAACTCCAGGCAGAATGGAAGCTATAACACAAACAAAAAGTTTTGGTGAGGATGTGGGGAAAAAGGCACACTCATACAGTGCTGGTGGTACTGCAAATTGGTGCAGCCAATATGGAAAGCAGTATGGAGATTCCTTGGAAATCTGGGAAAGGAACCACCATTTGACCCAGCTCTCCCTTCCTCAGTCTATACCCAAAGGACTTAAAAACAGCATACCACAGGGACACAGCCACATCAATGTTTATAGCAGCACAATTCACAATAGCTAAACTGTGGAACCAAACTTGATGTCCCTCGGTAGAAAATTAGATAAAGAAAATGTGGTGTATATATATATATATATATATATATATATACACACACACACATACATACACACACATACATACACACATACATACATACATACATACATACATACAATGGAATATTTTTTTTTTCTTTTTTTTTTTTTCTTTCTCCATGAGTGAGTTTCTGTTTATTTCTTTCAGGTTTTAATTATGAAATTATCCTATGTACATCTGACCAGGCTACAGAATAACAAATATATGTGTGACTACCACTTAGATTAGGAAATAGGACATTTCAATGCCCTACAAGGCTCTCAGGTACTCTTTTGTGATTCCTTCCCTCTCCCGCCTGTCCCAAAGTGACCACTATGCTGAATTTTGTGGTTCTTATCCCCTTTTTTACTACATACAATGGAATATTACTCAGCAGTAAAAGAGAATAAAATCATGGCATTTGCAGGTAAATGGATGCAGTTGGAGAATATAATGCTAAGTGAAGTTAGCCAATCTCAAAAAACCAAATGCTGAATGTTTTCTCTGATATGACGAGGCTGATTCATAGTGGGGTTGGAAGGGGGAGCATGGGAGGAATAAACAAACACTAGATAGGGCAGAGGGGTAGGAGGGAAAGGGAGGGGGCATGGAGGTAAAAAAGATGGTGGAATGAGATGGACATCGTTACCCTAAGTACATGTATGAAGACACCAATGGTGTGAATATACTTTATATACAATCAGAGATAAGAAAAATTATGCTGTATATATGTAATATGAATTATAATGCATTCTGCTGTCATATATAACAAATTAGAATAAAGGAAATAAATTTTATAAGGCAAGCTCTTTTCCTCCTATTGTGACTAGTTATCAAAAACGTGTAGAGTTTTGGTCAGGAAGATACTATGATCATGTTGACATAGCTGTGGTAAGATTACTGTTTCAGAGATCTTAGTGATGGCCTACCCTCTCCTCACAGCCCCCAGTGGATGAGCCATGGAAGACATTTCACACATGGAGTGTAGCAAGAGAATATGAATGGGGACAACAAAATCTTTCTTTCATAAACTTGATTTATTAGCAATTTGCTAGTTGACTGAAAAAAAAAAT
Organism: Callospermophilus lateralis; assembly: GCF_048772815.1. NCBI lineage: Eukaryota > Metazoa > Chordata > Mammalia > Rodentia > Sciuridae > Callospermophilus > Callospermophilus lateralis. The sequence continues at coordinate 66,334,804 of NC_135306.1, read as the reverse complement.
TCTTGGCAAAAAGAGGCCAAGAAGTTGTGTCTGAGCTACAATAATTCAAAACCTTATGTAAGGGGGGAGAAAAGTAACTGGTGATGAAGAAGAGAGAGATGAGAACAGGGAAGGACCAAGAATGTGAGAAGAAGGTACAGTGATATTAAGGGTGATTTCAATTCATAGCCACAAATGGGAGGGGATATCTAGGGAACCCATAGAGGCAGAACATGTGTTTTGGTAAGTTGATGGATAAGGGGAAGAGTTTAAGAGGATTGGAAGATTTCAACACTGAGAGATTCAAATGCAAGTGATCCTATTGACTGTGTTGCAACACAGTGTAAGGGAATTTAGTAGAGGCAGAGGATGTTGATTTGAGTTCTGCCTTGGACAGAGTGAGTAGGTCCTTGTGAAGCATCTTTCTGGAGAGATGTAGAGATGAATGTTGTGAATCTATGATGGAGTCAAAGTCCACGAAGTGGAGGAGCCAGCATATACAGAAAGTCCTTATGTGACAGGCACTGTGCTAAATTCTTCACATGCAAATCTTCATCCACCCCACAGTCTCTGGGAAGGCCACGTCATTTGCCTGTGTGTACCCAGATCTGTTGCCTGGCCCTTATTTGCTCTGTTCTGCCTTGAAGGGGGCTTTCCCCTGCCAGGAATTTCCTAGGCTTCTTTGCAGATGTCCCTGGCTAGGTTTGGGCCACTGGGAGGCATGGGAAATTAAAGTGTTAGAGAGAGAGAGAGAGAGAGAGAGAGAGAGAGAGAGAGAGAGATTTCTCTCCTTTCTGCTTACAGTTGCTTTCCCAGGAACAGTGGCTGTTTTATCTCTTCTGTAGCATCCTCTCCAACTAAAGAGGAAGAATAATTACAATATATAGGCTAGATTTGGCTCCATCTGTATTTGAGAGAAAAACTTGACAAGTATGGTCTAAGCTAGATTTGTAAGGTCTTGCTCTTTGAATAGCTTCCCCTACCTTCGTTAGCTTTGAAGTCTCTTTAATGATCCAGTTATGTGTCTTGCTGCTCAGCCATCTCTGGCACATGGCTTCCACTCCCAAGCTTTCCTCAAGACAGAAAACAGCTGATGAAGCTCAGCTATCATATGTGTATTCTAGGCATTAGGAAGGAGGAAAGTAGAATAAAGGATGATCCTGCTGACACCTCAGCTTATGTCTCATTGGCTGAGACATAATTGCTTGGTCACATGAAACTGAAACAGAGGTTTATAATGGTATTTTAGCTTGGCTATACTGTACTCAGCTATAAATTAGGGCTCAGTTAGTAAGAAAGAGGAGGACAGACGTTAGACCACAAACAGAATCTCTGCTTCAGCTATGCGGTAAGTATTATCCTCATGTGAAAGATGAAAAATAGTTCTGGAGAGCTTCACACGGCCTCACACGTGGTATGTTTCAGTGCTGATATTTCATTCCATGCTTGTCTGACTCAGGATTCACAAGCTTTTCTCTCTCCTAAGTGAAGGGCTGGAGAGATGGTGGAGTCCACCACATAGAGATGTGAGAAAAAAATGGCTGGAAGAACATAGAAATAAAACATCAGAGAGGCTCCAAGATAGAGAAATAAAGATCCAAAGGGGCGAGAGAAATCCTCAAGTTTAAGGTGAAAGATGGATAGCCATTTAGGGGAAAATAGAAGAAAGAGTTGATGAGAAAGAAAGAAACCTGAGAAACCAAGACCTAGAGCAACCAAGAAGGAGCAGACAGGTGGAAGTTCCATCAGGGGGAACAGTGACCTTGAGAGAGGGAATGTGGACCTCAGCTCTGCCATTTGCTGATATTGTGACCTTGGATAGTTTTTCCATGGCCTGGACTTTATTGAAGTCCTTTCCTGATAGACAGAAGACACGCTTGCTGGAGACTGGCAGAATGGCAGTTTATTTTCAAATATGATACAGGAAGTATTGGTGGGACTTTTCCATGGTTAATGTACCCCAGATTAGAAACACCACTTGATAAAGTCTTGCTCTTTGAATAGCTTCCACTACCTTCAGTGCGGCTTAGGAATATGAGTTGTAGTTTATGGTGCATGTCTTAATTCTGAACTAATATTTATACCTCTATTTACAAAACAAGTGTGGAATAGCCAAAGGCATGGAGAGGTCAAGTCCCTGCCTCCTTTAATCCTCTGCAGGGGTAGAGGAGCTCTGATCCAGCAGAACATATTATACTGCGTCCCTGACACTACATAACTTTGGCTCTCCACTCTTTCCCTGCTTTCCACTCTCCTTGGAAGCCTCTGCCCATGAACTTGACTTGTGGGTCCCTTTCTATTCCTTAGGAGAAAGTGTCTTTATTGGCCTTCTCTGTGATATTGTGCAGTGCTCTGCACATTTATAGCTTGCATAAATATTGAACAATAATAAATAACTACAAGGGAGGAAGAATATTATAGGCTGGGGAGAGTGAAAGATGCTGAACTCATCATACGAGGGCCAATCTCAGGCCTCTTGGCTATCTCCTTCAAAGAGATTTGTTTGCCAGCTGTGTTGAGAAATATACTTTCCATATGATGAGCCCAGAGAAGCAGCCAGTTTCCCTATAGAATGCTTTTGGAGCATCCCCAAGAGGACCTGCTGAATAGTTAATGGTGTTTCAGAGAGGATAACCCTGCACGCCTCCTTGGCAACTGGGTTAGAGGAAAGCCCTGGGGATGATGGCTGTAGCAAGACGATGAAATTAGAGGAATGGGATGGATTCTTTTTATTTCACTTTATTTTCTGATTCCATGTGCAAACAGGGCAGCTTTCCAAACATTTTATGGATGCATCGTCGGCTGAGAAGTTCACTTGTTTTTCACTTCACAATGATTTTGGCTCAAGGTGGGCATTTCTTATTTAACATGTAATCCAGGTTCAGTGTGTCAATCAGATGCTATCTCCTCCATCTTAAGAACTGGTTTTTCTGTTTGGTTTACAAACTAGTTAAGAGACAACTAAATTCTTAAATTTGAAGCATAGTACAATATTGAGTAAATGTTTACAGACCTGGGAGATTGAAGAAACTATAATTAAAAAAGGCAATATGCAAATCAATTGGGCTCACATCTTTTGAAGTTCTGCCTGGCTGCCACCCAACCCAGAAACAGGTATTTAGTAAATAAAACTAATGCCTCTTTTATAGCATGATCAATATCTTTGTGTTGTACTGAAAATGTTTCCATCATTTTGGATAGATTGGTTTTATTTACTCAGAATGTCAAATATTATCCATCTTGAAAAGGGAATGAGGTTCTACCTCAAATGTTGAATAAACAAGAATCAGTACTTGTCTTTTCTATGTGTTGCATATATCTCAGTAGACCCTTGTGATCCCCTCCCATTGGGGTTAAAGAGAAGGTGGAAAGTAAACTGGACAGAGGTTAAGAGCAGAAGATAGGTGGATAGAAATGATGGTTTTGAGAACAGCAACTTGATGATGGTCTTTTCGGACATCAGGGCTTTGGAAACATTAACATGTATTTGGCTTCCTGGTGGTAGCTGGTAGCAGCTAGCCCTGCAACTGCGCTAAGAGAGAGACTTTTTTTCTAGAGACCTAGAAGTGTTGGCAACCCAAAATTTGGAGGTCAGATTTTTGAATTACAGCTTTTTCCTCCTGAAATGACATAAGATCAAAATTTTTCTAGCATATCTTTCAATAGTACCTCCCCCAAAAGACTTCTAAGCAGAAAACTCTAGGACCCTTTTCCTAGCATAGAAAAACCATGTCAAGAAGTAGACTAGGAAGATATGGAAGGGGCCTCACATCTTTTTACCCATAAAAGAATATGATTATTCTCAAGCACTTGCTGTCTCAAAAATTTGAAAGAATTTTACAGAAAAGAGAAATCCATCTTAGAAAGATCCTTTCTGATCCCCTTAACTTACAGTTAGTCTCTCCTATTATCTACACTTTGTTGATTTTCTTCATGGCACTTCTTGAAACTTGTAATTATCTTATTTCTTCATATAAATTTTTGGATCTGTTTCTCCTTCAGGAGAGTAGGGATCATGTTTCTCTAATTCACTTTGTATCCTTAGCCCTGAATATATTACCAGATACACAGCAAATGCTCAGCAAAGAACCGTGTACAGGGTAGGCCAGGAAACCAGTATGGTGGTGTTGCTTTGAATGTACAGTGAAGATTTCTGCCCCAGAGTTATTAGCTGCTGCTAATTCCATTACCCATCCTGCCTGTTGAAGTATTAGTTCCCACAGTGGCTTATGTGGGGAACCAGGTAAGAAAATATCAGTCAGTTGGTGTTTCAAATCTATATTATTATTTAAAAAAAAAACACCTTAGAACAGTTTGTGTATTACTCAGTTTTTCACAGCAGAGAGAAAATAGCTGAGAGGAACAGCTTGAGAGGAGAAAAGATTTATTTATTTTTTATTTATTTATTTTTTAGAGAGAGAGAGAGGGAGAGAGGATTTTTTAATATTTATTTTTTAGTTTTTCGCTGGACACAACATCTTTATTTTTTTATTTTTTATGTTGTGCTGAGGATCAAACCCAGCGCCCCGCACATGCCAGGCGAGTGCGCTACCGCTTGAGCCACATCCCCAGCCCAGAGATTTTGGTTCATGGTTTCAGAGGTTTCAGTCCATGGTTAGCAGCTCCATTGCTGAGATGAGGCAGAACATCATGGCAGAAGCATGTAGTGGAGGAAAGCTGCTCCCCTCATGGCAACAGTGAAGTAGAGAGAAGAAGGAAGGGATCAGGAACAAGATAAACCCTTCTAGGGCACAGCTCCATTGACCCACTTCCTCTAATTAAGCCCCACCTCTTACAGTTTCTACTATCTCCTAATAATGCCATCAAATTACAAACCTATCAATGGATTAATCCATCAATGAGGCCAGAACCCTCATACAGTCACTTCCCCAAATCCCCACCTCTGCACATTGGTCCATTGTGGACCAAGCCTCCCATGTATGAGTCTTTGGAGGACACTTCATATCCAAAGCATAACAGTATGTCTTCAGAAACGTTTCCCTGTTATAGAAACAATAAAGTATCTCTCTTACTAACCCCCCACTCATTGTTCCAAACATACATATAAAAAGAACAGGCCATCCAACTTCCTTTCAGTTATTACTGGTAGACAGCAGCAGGCTGTAACTCCATCCTGGAATTAAACAGACTTTGTGCCTGAATGTCTGACTACTTAGAGAAATACTGGAGTTGGTTGTCAATCAGTTCCTTGAGTTAATAGGACCAGAGGCTTCCTCTACCTTGAAGCAAAACAATAATAGAAGAAGCAGTGAATAAAACCTTAAACAAACTGAATAAAATTCTCTGCTTCTAGCTGTTTGTCACCCTCACACATATGACAGGAAACGATATCTTTCCAAACAGACAGTTGAAAAACTAGAGCCCCCATTGAGTTAGATTGTGCCATCTATCTTGAAGTGGCAATTTTGTGGGATTGAGTGGTGTCTCATGGAAACATTCTCTATGTGAGGTTCAAAACTCAACTCCCCAACCCCTGCCTTTGACAGAGGCACTTTCTGTAATTCAAGAAATGATTCTGCCTCCTTTCATATACCAGAGAATTAAAGGGCAGCTTCTACTATGTATGTTGCCCCCAGAATGCATGCCAAGAACATTGCCAACAGGGTGGGGTGGAACACAGAAAACAGTAGTGTAGCATGTGAAGAGCTGAGTGAACCCATCAGCTAGATGCTGGAGTTACATCAGTTTTTTCCCTAAACATCTAGGAATATGAAATTCAGATTCTAAGAGAGAAAAAGTCACTCAATAGTCAATGATATAAAGTTCATTGACTTTATATCATTCAATTCAATATTATTCAATGATATAAACTCCTATGGCAGAGTTTATATTACTGACATTAAGGACTCTGGTTATTTTCATGGCTATTGTAACCAAATTACCTGACTCAAACAACTTAAAAAGAAGAGAAGTTTATTTTGGCTCATGGTTTCAAGGTTTCAGCCCCAGAGTTTGGCCACATTTTGAATTCAGGAAAACACACTCCAGAGTGCTGCATTATTGACCATTCTTCCTTGGTGACCCGAATGGGAGTCATGTTCTCAAGTATTTGGTCAATATTCAAGAAAGATACCATCCAATGACTGACTACAGGAACATAACTCCTTTTCCAGAATCTGGTATTGTCTGCTGGGTCCTCCAGACCCCTGTTGGACATGTTCTGGGTAATGGATACAGGGAAGAATTAAGGAGAATCAAGACTGCCTTGATTTGATTTTCATTAGAAAATCATGGAGAGAGAAAGGATTCCAAAAGGGTGAAAAGGAGAAAAGCCATAGAAGTCAGTGTGGCCTGATTTGGGGGAGGTTTAGAGTGATGAAATAGAGGTTCTTTGGCCAATTCCGGTTACTGCAAGATAATAAGATAAGGAGGTATGGAGAGAGAATTTTAAGAATTTGGTCATACATTATGAGTGAATCATTTTTTTGACATTTTCTGAAGAGATTACAGTATTGTACCGCATAACTCCATGATTATTTTTTGGATTCTGGGAAGTTTGACCTTTGAATGCAAATCTGTGTCCAAACTGGGTCACATGGCAGTAAGAGTGTTTAAGGGTTACACAGTTAGAGACTTACATGTGAATATGATCAGTGTTTCTGTTCTGGATAAGATTCCATATGTGTTAGCCAGCTGTTTTTTTTTTTTTTTCACTGTAACCAAATTACCTGACACAAACAACTTAAAAAGAAGTTTATTTTGGCTAATGGTTTCAAGGTTTCAGTCCATGGTTGGTTGGGCTCCATTTGCTTTGGGCTTAGAGGTGAGGTAAAACATCATGGTGGAAGGATGTGGCATAGGAAAGCAGCTCAGCTCCTGGCAGCAAGAAAGCAGAAAGAGAGAGGAAAGGGGCGGAGCAAGATGTACTTCCACCAGCCATGCCCTACCTACCTACAGTTTTCACCACCTCCTAGTAGTCCATTCAGATTTATCCACTGGTCAGAACTTTCGTGATCTAATTACTTCCTAAAAGCCCCACCTCTGAACGTGCTGAATTGGGGACCAAGACTTTAATACAATGAGTTAAAGGGGAATATTTGGAGGATATGGCAGTTCCAAGCCATAATACCATACATCACTTCAGGGAGATCAGAATTTTCTGTAAGGGAGTTTGTGCTATTCTATGTGGTTTTTTAAAAAATATTATACCAATAGTTTGAAAGTTGTAAATTTATATGTAAGGAAAAAATATTATGAAATGCTTGATAATCAAAGAAAATGATTCTAAAGTAATTATTCTTACACAATGGGATAGCCAAATTTTATTGGTAAAGTGGGATAAAAAGTGAATGGAGGTTGGGTGTGGTGGTACATGTCAACCCTCAGGAGGTTGAGGCAGGAGGTTCACAAGTTCAAGGCCAACATCAACAACCCAGAGAGACTCTGTCTCAAAGTTAAATAAAATAAAATAAAATAAAAGGATTGGGGATAAAGCTCAGTGGTAAAGTACCCCTGGATTCAATTCTCAGTACAAAAAAAAAATGTGGATGATAAAGAAGTCAAATTAGCCAAAATAATAACAACTAGGACTTACTTACAGCCTGTCAATTCTTTAGTGGTTTTCCAGAGGCAAGCAGGGGGCAAATTTTGGTGAAGGCATTTTGGGAAGTTTTGTGTTGTTTATGCCACTAGAATTTTATTTATTTATTTTTATATTACTATTTTGGCCTATGGCATTTACATAGAGGTTTTTTCTTTTTAGGATTTCAGGAGTGATACCATGATTGTGTTTTGATGACATGATATCAGGAGAGAATACAATTCTCAAAAGACCAGGAAGCCTCAACTGGGGTTAAAAAACAGACACAGAAATTTGGACCTTCCGGTGCCAACTTCTTGGTCTTCCCCTAGAATACTTTGAAATTAATTGACCTCCAAGGAGAGATAGATTCAGCCTCTTGAAATCAATTCCAAGATCAGTGCAAGCCCTTTAGGCCTTCCTGAGGCTTCCCTGGATCTACTCTTGTTCTTTCCTTTGCTTCCACCACTGATGAACTCTTTACTGTCCATGTGAGCATCAGTTACCATGTAGGGTCTGTGTGTAGCCTCAAAATATCAGACCCCACAATGTATTTTTTGTCTTTATAGGATGTTTAGCATTTTAAAAGCACTAAGGGAAATTCATGGCAATTTTACTGAACCAGTTAAAAAGGAAGATCATCTTAAAATGATTCTAAATATGACCCCTCTGTCTCAGTTCTCTGCTTTGTTGGACACTGTTTTGCATTGACTATTTTAAAAACTAGGATTTGCAGGCACTATGTTAATTGGTAAACTGAGCTCAATTGGATCTAAGGCGTTTCTGATCAGAAAACCAAATGTAGAACCACTATACCTTACCACATCAAGCAAGGGAACAAATTTGAAAGAAAGATAGTGTCTACTGAACATGCCTTGTGAAATGGATTAGTAAAGGGAAACTATCAGTGAGACCACAGGTCTGTTATGTGGCAACATGCTGTTATTCCACATGCAATACCAGTCTTCTCTGGTTTATGCAAATTACAGATGGTGTAACAACTAACCCTTAATCAAAACTTCATTCTGACTTTTTATATTTCCCCAAAGCTGATTAGAGTCTGTATCAGCTTCAAGATATATCTTTTCTTTGTCAACTTCCCTTTCCTAATTTTAACCTCTTCATCTTTCTGTGCTGTGTTCTGAGTGATTTAACCAATTTCATCTTCCAATTCAATAATTATTTCTTTAATCATATCCAGTTTATTATTTTCCCCCTCTATTGAAGTTTTAAAAATGATTTCAGGAATTTCTATTCATGAATTTATTACCAGATGCTTTTTGTTCTACACCTTCCTATCTTTGTTTCATAGATATGAATAATTTCCTCTTGAAGTTTTTAGAAACACATTTGTAAGTCCTTTCAAAATATCTTATTATTTCTATATTTTTTTTTATTGTTGGTTGTTCAAAACATTACATAGTTCTTGATATATCATATTTCACACTTTGATTCAAGTGGGTTATGAACTCCCATTTTTACCCCGTATACAAATTGCAGAATCACATCAGTTACACTTCCATTGATTTATATATTGCCATACTAGGGTCTGTTGTATTCTGCTGCCTTTCCTGTCCTTTACTATCCCCCTCCCCTCCCCTCCCCTCCCCTCTTCTCTCTCTACCCACTCTACTGCAGTTCATATCTCCCCCTTGTATTATTTTTCCCTTTCCCCTCGCTACCTCTTGTATGTAATTTTGTATACCCCTGAGGGTCTCCTTCCATTTCCATGCAATTTCCCTTCTCCCTCCCTTTCCCTCCCACCTCTTGTCCCTGTTTAATGTTAATCTTCTTCTCATGCTCTTCGTCCCTACTCTGTTCTTAGTTACTCTCCTTATATCAAAGAAGACATTTGGCATTTGTTTTTTAGGGATTGGCTGGCTTCACTTAGCATAATCTGCTCTAATGCCATCCATTTCCCTCCAAATTCTATGATTTTGTCATTTCTTAATGCAGAGTAATACTCCATTGTGTATAAATGCCACATTTTTTTTTATCCATTCGTCTATTGAAGGGCATCTAGGTTGGTTCCACAGTCTTGCTATTGTGAATTGTGCTGCTATGAACATCCATGTAGCAGTGTCCCTGTAGCATGCTCTATTTAGGTCTTTAGGGAATAGACCGAGAAGGGGAATAGCTGGGTCAAATGGTGGTTCCATTCCCAGCTTTCCAAGAAATCTCCATACTGCTTTCCAGATTGGCTGCACCAATTTGCAGTCCCACCAACAATGAACAAGTGTACCCTTTTCCCCACATCCTTGCCAGCACTTGTTGTTTGACTTCATAATGGCTGCCAATCTTACTGGAGTGAGATGGTATCTTAGGGTGGTTTTGATTTGCATTTCTCTGACTGCTAGGGATGGTGAGCATTTTTTCATGTACTTGTTGATTGATTGTATGTCCTCCTCTGACATGTGTCTGTTCATGTCTTTGGCCCATTTGTTGATTGGGTTATTTGTTATCTTGTTGTCTAATTTTTTGAGTTCTTTGTATACTCTGGATATTAGGGCTCTATCTGAAGTGTGAGGAGTAAAGATTTGTTCCCAGGATGTAGGCTCCCTATTTACCTCTCTTATTGTTTCTTTTGCTGAGAAAAAACTTTTTAGTTTGAGTAAGTCCCATTTGTTGATTCTAGTTATTAACTGTTGTGCTATGGGTGTCCTATTGAGGAATTTGGAGCCCCACCCCACAGTATGTAGATTGGAGCCAACTTTTTCTTTTATCAGACGCCGTGTCTCTGATTTGATATCAGGCTCCTTGATCCATTTTGAGTTAACTTTTGTGCATGGCGAGAGAAAGGGATTCAGTTTCATTTTGTTGCATATGGATTTCCAGTTTTCCCAGCACCATTTGTTGAAGATGCTATCCTTCCTCCATTGCATGCTTTTAGCCCCTTTATCAAATATAAGATAGTTGTAGTTTTGTGGATTGGTTTCTGTGTCCTCTATTCTGTACCATTGGTCCACCCGCCTGTTTTGGTACCAGTACCATGCTGTTTTTGTTACTATTGCTCTGTAGTATAGTTTGAAGTCTGGTATCGCTATACCGCCTGATTCACCCTTCCTGCTTAGCATTGTTTTTGCTATTCTGGGTCTTTTATTTTTCCATATGAATTTCATGATTGCTTTCTCTATTTCTATAAGAAATGCCATTGGGATTTTGATTGGCATTGCATTAAACCTATAGAGAACTTTTGGTAATATCGTCATTTTGATGATATTAGTTCTGCCTATCCATGAACAGGGTATATTTTTCCATCTTCTAAGATCTTCTTCTATTTCTCTCTTTAGGGCTCTGTAGTTTTCATTGTATAAGTCTTTCACCTCTTTTGTTAGGTTGATTCCTAAGTATTTTATTTTTTGTGGGGATATTGTGAATGGAGTGGTTGTCCTCATTTCCATTTCAGAGGATTTGTCGCTGATATACAGGAATGCCTTTGATTTATACGTGTTGATTTTATATCCTGCCACTTTGCTGAATTCATTTATTAGCTCTAATAGTTTCTTTGTAGACCCTTTTGGGTCTGCTAGGTATAGAATCATGTCATCTGCAAATAGTGATAATTTAAGTTCTTCTTTTCCTATTTTTATGCCTTTAATTTCTTTCGTCTGTCTAATTGCTCTGGCTTATTTCTATATTCTTGATCATCAGTTTTTTTTTTTTTTATTTGCTGTCTTTCCCAAAAGTAGGCAATTTTTTTTTCAATTTTTTTTTGTCGGATATTATCTTCAGTAGACATTTTCTTTATAGTTATTTCTTATGATTGCTCACCCCTCCTGGCAGAGGATTATAGTGTTGTCTCCATCTGGCCTGAGGGATACCAGCTTAGAAACAGATCCTACTCAGGGTCAGAGCTCTGACGCTGCAGGAGTATCACAACTCCTTCTCCTAACCAGAACAGTGAGTTGTCTGGGTCCCAGTATTGGGAGTGTGTCTAATTCCTCTCTTTCCCATAGGCTGCAGTCTTCCTAACATGAAGGAAATTAGACCTTATAGGTCAGAGAGAGCAATCCCAGATCTTCACCATCTTTGGGACTCATTTGATCTGTGTTCTCCATAGATATGATATTTTAGCTTATGGCTTGACTTTGTGGATATTTCATTGTCTCAGTAAAATGGAATTTTAATTCTATCTTTTAGTATAACTTGCCCTGGGATGTGTGAATGAGTGTGTGTATACGTGTATGTGCATACACATATAAAGAAGTAGAAAGACAGGGACTCCATTCAACCACACATGTAGTGGTTTCTTCTCGTTCCTGATATTTTTGACCATTCAAGGTAATAAGGTAATAGCTTTCCTGGGTACTTGAGCAGAAATCTGAATGTCACCTTAAGGATAGGGTTAGAACTTCTGTAAGAACATATTATTTCTTCAAAATTGGACTTTGGGAAGATATAATTTTTTTTTTACTAGGTCTTCTGGCTTCTTTGAATATGGAATGCAGTCATTAATAATCCTGCAAAATTATTGAAAGTTTTCTTTTTTTTTTAATGTAACAAATATTCAGGTGAGTTGATGCTGATTCCATCACTATATTTCTTGGATTGAATTTTGTGAGACCACAAGGATTCTTCCTATAATTTCCACAACATATTGACATGCATGACAGCAACACTGTATTGTGATTATAGCCAAATGGGTGTGTGGCACCACAGGTGCTGTCCTTTGCTATATATCTGCCACTGGCTGCTCACGCTCCCTTTTGTTAGGGTAAATCATCAGTAGCAGCATGACTCCATCTAAAACTTGAATTAGGTGAAAGAAATTGATTCCATGCCATTTTAAACTTTACAGGATAGCTCCACTCATCCATGTCAGTGCTCTGAAAAGACACAGAGAGTTGTGTATGCAATATGTATCAGGGAGAGTGAGATCCTAAGATGAGGGGGATCAGGCAGCACTATAAGGGCACATTAAAGGGTGACAGGTAAACTCTGCTGTTGGAAACTCCAAGTTCTTTACCACCCCAGGCCCTAGTGAAGAGGACACTCTTCATCCTCTCACAGTACACCTAAGACACAGTGTCAGATTTTTTAACCTCGTATTCTACCTACTTATAAGGTGCAGCTGGTAGAGTTGTTAAAAACAAATGTGAGGGATGCCTGGAGCCCTCCATCAGCACAGGGCTTACTTCTGATGCATAATCTGGCCCTGCCTACCTGGTTATCATCCTAAAATGCTACACAGTCTCTGAACTTTACCTATAAAACCAGATTCTACTTTCTCTGTGTCTCTGCTCATATACTTTCTTAAGACATCTCTGCCACTCTTAATATCCCCAAGCCAGTCTGGCAGACACATACCTGCTTGTCCTTCTCTTGTGCCCAGAGCACTAAGTTTTCCATATTTTCCCTAGTTGTATCAGGCTGACGTAGGGTATCTGTCCTTAAACGCACCTGGTATGCACTCTCCATCAGTGCAAACACCACTTCTAGTAGGTCACAGGACCCTCTGCATCTCCATATTGGGGCATGAACTAGCGTGTGACAGTGAGTAGAGAGAGAGGCAGACCCAGATTGCTGGTAAAACAGCGGCTGAAATTGGACTTGATTTTACTGAAATTCAACTCTCCAAATAGGAGTCACCAATTCATTTAATTTGGTCAAATAGCTTCATTTAATCATATTTCTTAGATGTTTACCAGATATTGAGACATTCAAGTTTGTTAGCAGGCAACATCTAATAATTAACAGAAGGACTTTGTTTTTCTCTAAGTTGTTGGAGCCTTTGGAGAAAAAAGGTGCCTCCCCCAAATACTTGTAGCTCCTGCTCCTCCCTTTGCCTGCCCGTGTTGACTGTTAACGTGGTTGAGTTACATTCATAAACACCTGTGACAGGTGGGTACACTTCAGCACTGGAGCCTCCACTTATCTATGCCAGAGAGGATCATGGGTAACTGAACTCCGAGTGTGAGGAGGAATAATGTCCCTGCAGTCCCCATTTTCACAGTGATCCATGTGGGATAGGAGCCAGGGCTGTGTTGTTCAGCTGCTGTGCTGGGTGGATGCCCTATCTGCTGGTCTGGAAAAGAACCCCCAAAGCACAGAAGGTCTCTTAGGATCTGAGTGTCTCTCTGCACAGACACCCTCTCTGTTTGGCACTGCTGGGGACAGAGGATCAAAGTGATCAAACCTGTGGCTCACTTGTGACGTTTGCTGGAGGAAGCAAAGGGATATCCACTTGCTTAGTTATTGTGGATTTTCAGGGGAACTCTCAAAATGTGGGAATAATTTCCCTCCATGACCTCTCACTAGCACCCCCACTCTGCTTTCCTTATAATTTAGGTGGGATGTTTATCTAGGAATGTTAGTTCTGGGTTTTTAAAAAAATGTGATAAAATTTTTTCTTCATATTCTGTATATTTTAAAATGTTCCTGATAGGTTAAAACAAACACACTAACACTCAAAGGGTCCTAGAGATCATCCAGTTTTTCTTTATAGGTAGGAAAACTGAGGGTTGGAAATACTCCAACTTTGGGGGCTATCATCCAATAACGATATAATTCTAAAAGTGGATGGCTGCTTGTGTTTTCCATTCTCGGACTCCAGGGCTCCTTTGAGTGCCCCAGGAAACGTTACATGTTTGTGGTCATAGAAAGTTTTAGGTTATAATCTCAGTGAAGCAGGGCTCTTAAAAAATATTTAATTAAATTGGTTTGTCCACACTATAAACAAATGGAATCTATCTGATCTGGATTACATAGTATCCTCCCAGAGTGTAACTGACTTTTAGTTTCTGATCTGGATTACATAGTATCCTCCCAGAGTGTAACTGACTTTTAGTTTCTACTGGTGGTCTTTGTAACAACAAATATATCTGTAGAATAGCCAGGCATCTTCAAAGAAAATATTGATGGTGGAAATACATTAATTTTCTTTCACAAAATTTTCCTACTTGAGACAGAGAACAGGAATAAGGAAAATAGAGATGATGTCTACAAGTCTCTGAATATTCCATTTAGGAATATGGAATGATTTGGTGGCTGAAAATTATTCTGTCTCTTTTTCTGATAGAGTTCCAAGTCCTAAAAATGCAATATAGTCATCAGTCCGAAAACTCACAGCATTTGTCAAATTTGTCTATTTTTAAATATCTGCTCTTGGTGGATGGAATTCTCCAGGTCCCAGAAAGTAGACATCATGAGGGCGAATTTCCTTTGTGGTGCTCAGAATTATAGGCGAGTGGTTCAATGAGTATTTTGGTGTTTCTTGAGCTTCTGTATTTTTTGAGCAGAGGGAGTAAGGGGCTGAAACTGGACTAGGGAGGTCTTTAGCAGTTGGAAACCTTGTTCAAACAGAATAAGGAAGACTTCACTTTTGATATCTAACCCCAAGCCAAATAGAATGCTCTAGAAACCTGAAGATTTCTGGTTTAATTGCTGTATCTAAGAGACTAACATATATGCCCACCCCCTTGAAAGCTGTCAATCTAAAATTCTCTTTGAAAGTCAGGGAGTCTGCTTTATACTCAGCAGGTATGAACCCTGGTAGCTCGGTTGTCCAGAGCTCTCAGCAGAAAAGCTTATGCTCTTTGTAATTCCACGTTTCTTCTCCATATCTCTTTGTAATTCTACATTGATCAGTTGGGACATGGAAGCCAAAAGAATCTCAGGCTTTGCCACAGTGCTGCACATCCTAAAAATTATTTGGGGGGAAAATACTGCTGTTTGCTACAGACACTAGGAAGATTTTTTTTTTTAAAGTGATTTCAGAAAGAGATGGGCTTTGGTGATAGTTATAGACTGACTCTTAAGTACCTATGATTATTATTATTTAAGAATGTAGAAGTTGAATTTACATGTATCATAATGCTGAAATCAATCCTTATAATCTGAAAAGGACCCTCTTTTCCGGTAAAGTTAAGGATGCTTATCTCTGAATTCAAGGGAATAATATTTATTGTAAACGTAATTGCCATGTCCAAAGCCATAGTTGATTTCAAGTTTCTACCCACCTCCAAGGTCCTTTAAAGAATAATGGAAGGAATAAATTTCATAGTTTCATTCTTTGGTAGCTACTGGGATAATCATTTCCCAAATAGGTATTATTAAACATTGATTTGGGATAATTAAGCAGAAGAAGGGGACATTTGATGTGGGGCAGTGAAAGATTCCAGAATGCAGACGTTGATAAACCTAGGTTAATAAATGGCAAGGAATAATGTGAGTGACTTGTCAGGTGAGTTACTGAACTTCTCTGGATCTCAAATGTGCCACCTGTGAAGTGGTACTAATAAAACTTTTTTCATAGTGTTGTTCTCAGAATTCATTGAGAGAATGATTGTAAAGCAGCAGATGCATCTTAACCTAAAGGGACACTGTGGCCAGCTCACTGGGTATTTCCATAGGGACCTGTTTGAAGAACTCAAGGTCGAGATCTCTAGGCAGCTCAACATGTCCAGTGTACAGAAAACTCCAAGTATATATTGTTTTTAGGTTTATGAGTTCTTGTTCACCCAGTTGGGATCCCTGAGATAATGATTTTGGGTTGGGTGAAAGATCTGTCCCTAAATTCAAGGAAATTAGCACTTTCCCAGCCTCTCCACACAGTGCTGTTATAGGTGTTGCTCCCGTGCTGATGTTTAAATCTAACTCCAGCAGTGTGTGGGTTTCCAAGTTAGAAAACATGCTTTATATTGTATGATTCCTCATATCCAATACCTTCTTGAAAGAGCTACAATCTACATTTAACTCTATGGAAGTTCAGCAAGGTAATCCACTGGCATTGAGCAGAATGGGTAAATGTGAGAGTGAAATGAAAAAACAAATAATGGGAGGATCCTGAAGAGAGGGGAGAGGGGTCTCCCACACAGTGTTTCTCACTGGTGTCATGGTGGTATTCAGTTGGCCTGAAGTGGGGCTCAGATGGGTGCAGCTGTGGTGGGGAAGCCCACTTAGCCAAAGCAGGAAAAGCCACACACTGGTTGTTTTACTTTCAAGTGAGATTGAAGGGAAAGTCAATCTCTCATATTAGAGAAGGAGAAAATTGTTAACATTTATTATTTATCAGCTTTCTCTTTCCCTTTATTTTAAAGTCTAAGTGGGGCCATTTTTCTTTAACATGCTTCATCTGATTGAGAAATACAGGAACAATTTTGCAGGTGGTTTTTCAATTTCAAGTGGCCTGTTTAAGACAGGTTCCATTTATTCAATAATGCATACCTTTTAAAAGGCTATAGTTAAGAATTTCTTAAGGTCATTGCTTGAAAAGGAATGAGTTGGTGACTCTGCATTCAAATATTGCTTTTATAACCACACAGCTTTTTGCTCTTACAAGAAATGATTTTATTCAAACATCATCAACAAATACTCTTGGTAAGGGTCATATATACAGTGGGACTAACTTTCCCCTGGGGGAGTTATTTCATTGAAAATGATCTGCTGTGGCTTAGTCCTTGCTATAGGTGATATCATGGTCGAATAGAAAAGCATTTAAAACACTGTCATGTGTCATTAAGGAATATTTACACTGTGGGACTGTTCTTAAGAAAACCTGAGTACTTTTGCAACTGAGTTATAAACAGAACAAATTCGGCCTAGATTTAAATAGAGAAAGAAAAAAATACAGAATCCATGTTTTTAGAGTTCACATGTACCAAATGCTAAGTTATCTGTGAAAATTGGCTAGACTTAACGTATTAATTTCATCCACCTTAAATCTGAGCTTTGAGTGATGTTAAAAATGTAAAGCTCCCAAGAAAACACATAATGTTTTCTTGAAAATGTCTTAATTTTTGCAGTTCCTTATATTGAGAACTCAAGTTGAGATACATAGATACATTTGAATAATTCTAAAAGAAAGATGAAACTAGGAAAGGAATAAAATAAACAACAAAAATCAGCTTTTCCTTTCTGCCCTCTTATTTGAGGAGAAAGCCTGGAAAATGTACTCAGTATAAACCACACGGGAAAAAATATCATTTCAGTTGCAAACTGCCATTATTTTTTAGCAATGTAAGCACATTGTATGACCATGCAGGGCCTGAATCGCTTGCCTGTTTAAATACTGCAAACAGGCAACAACCAATGAGATGGAGCGATAAAGACAGACACACTGCCCCAGTGCAGATATCATCACCCGGCCCATGATTGGGAGGCCTTGAAGCAGCACTGGCATTTTGGACTTTTTGCAATAATGAAGGACCACTGCCACCTGTAGTCAGCTGCAAGCATTAGCGCTGACGTGCTGCAGGCTGCAGGCCAGGGGAGGTATTAGTTCAAGCTATTAGTTCAACCATTGGGCAACCTGGTGAGTCTGAGATTCCAAAAATTTTCTAATAAAAAGTGTTTCATGGATACATTCATGTCCTGGGTGAGGCTTCTCCCACAAATCAATAGCCAGCCTTCAAACCATATGAAGAATGTGATTATTGTGTAATAATATAAAAACACAGAGTAGATATCTTAAACTCAAAAGTTTTCAAGAGACAATTAAATCATGTAGCTATAAAGGGAAAAATGTGATAGAGGTTCTGAACTGAAGGAATGATGCCCCACTTTAGAGATATTAAATTTTATTTTTAAAGTAAGACTATATTCCATCAAGCAATACATATTTGTAGTTCTGATTTAGCTTGCAACTCTCTTGTGCTAGTGGTCAGCAAGTGAATCTGCAAAATCCTAGCAGACATTTGTGTGCTCAGGAACAAAGGTAGAAACATACTTTGTTCAGTCATTCATTTAATGTATACATTCAAGTTATTCACTGAAAATATTTCTTGAGTGCTTGTTTTATTCTAGGTATCACTACATATTGAAAGAGAAGCTGAAAAAGTGAATATTAAAAAATAAATACATAAATAGAATCACATTTGTGATAAAATGTAATGAATGAAAATCCCAAGCAACTGTAAGAATGTACATTGCAGTTCATAAAATTTGCTTGCTTGTAAATCACATCACTATTTTAAACCCAGTTGCTTTAGTCAGCTTTGCAACACTTTGACCAAAAGAACCTGACAAGAACAACACAGAGAAGTTTATTTTTGGCTCGCAGCTTCAGAGGTCTCAGTCCATAGATGGACTGCTTCACAGTTCTGATCCCAAGGTGAGGCAAAACATCATGGTGGAAGGGCATGGAAGAGAAAAGCAGTTCAGGGCATGTCAACAAGGAAGCAAAGTGAGAGAGCTCTGCTTACCAGGGACAAAATACAAATCCAAAGGCATGTCACCTGTAACCTACCTCCTTCAGCCACACCTTACCTGTCTTCAGTTACTGCTCAGTCAATCCATATTAGTAGAATGATCCACTAATTAGGTTAAGGCTCTCATGACCAAATCATTTCACCTCTGAAATTCTTTCATTGTCTCATACATGAGCTTTTGAGAGACATCTCACGTCTAAACCATAGTAACAGTCATGCAACCTTTAATGACAGGGATGCATTCTGAGAAAGGCATCATCAGGCAGTTTTGTCATGAAACTGTGTGAACATCATGAGATAGTGTTTTTTTTTTTTTTTTTTTTTTTTTTTTGGTACTGGGAATTGAATCCAGGGTTGTCATCTACATCCCAGCCCTTTTAATTTTTTTTTTTTTTTTTTTTTTTTTTACTTTGAGACAGGGTCTCATTGAGTTGCTGAGGCTGGCCTTGAACTTGCAATCCTCCTGCCTCAGCCTCCTGAGCTGCTGGCATTATAGGTGTGTGCCACCACACCTGTCTGTGAAGTATTCTTACACAAAGTAAGAAGGCTGCAACCTCACCAGAATCCTGTGGGACTATTACCTTATATATTGTCTTCCATTAACCAAAACATTTCTATGAAGTTCAGGACTATACTGCTAAGAAAGGTAAAACCCTGCCAATTAAGATAGAGCTCTATGTGTTCTCAGTATTGACACATTTTATTTTAGACGTATGGAAAGAGTTCATTTTCAGCTTATTGTTTTTAAAATAATAAATCACCTTGTGCCTACATAAAATGGAAAATGTAAAATAAAGCATTTTAAAAAGCATTTTCATGTTGAAAGCTGTATTCTTTTGAATCACGTTTTGATTGAGTGTCATCAATATCTGCAGTTTTCTAAAGAGCATCATCATCTGGCCATCAGGATTTTCAGGGAGCAGCAATTCCTAAGAGTGCTCTCTATCCCCTGTGAGGTTTCCTTCCCAACGCTGACACCAGTTCTCAGGGTTTAGAGGCTGGTACCATCTTGATCTCACCAATGGGTACCTACAAGTGCTTTTCAAACATCAGCCAGGACTAACATTCTTTCCTCAAGTGGCTCTCAAATGGCTTTTTACCCAGAAAGGCAAGGGCTTTGCTGTGAAAGGGCTAGCACCCTCATTCACTATGTATGTAACAGCAACCATGTCAGGGCACCCACCTGACCAACGAGGCTGGGAGACCCCATAGTTAGAAAGTCACATCCTAACTTCAGCGATGTGAGAGCATAAAAATAATCAACAAAATACAGTCACACGATGATCTGGCTTGGTC
Source organism: Callospermophilus lateralis (assembly GCF_048772815.1). Taxonomy (NCBI): domain Eukaryota; kingdom Metazoa; phylum Chordata; class Mammalia; order Rodentia; family Sciuridae; genus Callospermophilus; species Callospermophilus lateralis. The sequence goes on along the minus strand of NC_135306.1, from coordinate 66,314,842 downwards.
TTCAGGGTCAGTGGTTTTCTCTCGAAGGAGGTGACATTTAGGCTTAGATTTGAAAACCAAGAAGTTATTTAGAAGATGAGGTGGAAGAGTGTATCCCCGAAGAAGTAGGTTGGATTATGAGGCAGATGGCTAGATCAGAGCACCCAACTGCAGGATTGCCCAAGCATCTCCAGATTAGATGAGAGGCGGTACCTGCCTCTCAGCTTTATGCACGTGAGGGCTTGTCTTCCTGGAGATATGTGAATAGGGTGTGCATTTACAGAAGCTGGTGGCACTTCTGAGTGAAAATAAAATAAAACCCCCACTGGTCTGTTTCTCTTCAGTGCTTTTACCGTGTACTTCCAAAAGCTTCTTGGTACAACTATATGTTTAGACCTGGCAGTGACATTCACCTGAATTCCCAGACCGCCTCATGCATGGTGACAGTGTGGTAGTGTAGCGTATAGTGTAGAATAAGTGACAGTTTCTGGGATCAAAATGTAAAATTCTTTTATTGTTCCCTCCTCCCCTTTAAGAATTTGTCTTGTTTAATAATTGAGAAAGCTGCAGAGGCAAAAGTTAGAGAACAGAGGAAGAGAGGCCATATCTTTCTGAATATTGATTTCACTTTGCCCAGGAGAAGTAAGGTGTATAGAAGCTATTTATGTAAACAATCTATAGTGACAGAAAATCAGGTTCAGCCCTTCTCATTAGTATACAGGTAGAACAAGTATTTAGAGGGTAACTGTTTGAAGGGGCCCCAGAGCCTGGGTCTCCCAGGCAGGGAGGTTGGTCAGCTGGGAGGAACCAAGTAAATGGTGGTACGGCTGTGACGTGGAAGATGCGGGGTTTGGGGAGTGGAGGCCAGTTTGAGGGTACAACACAAACACCCATGAGGGGTTTTGGTCTTTATCCTAAGGGAATTTGGCAGTTATTAAAGGGGTTTAGGCAGTCAAATGACAGGATCATATTTACATTTCTGCTCCAGCTGTAAAGCAAATGGACTGTTGGGAGAGAATCATTTTCTCTCTGACCAAAGCAGAATTCTTCATTCCTGCAGGAATCTGGATTTCAAACACTGGTGGGCCTCCTTTGGGGGTTTCCTGAAGAGGAGTACATGGAGACTGTTAATCATGCACACAACATTTGGAAATTTTACATCACTGAAATTGACAGTTAAGCTACAATAACAATAATAATTCTGTAAGCAATCAGATCCCAGTTAAATGGATCTATCAGTGGCTTTCTTTCTTTCTTTTTCTTTTTTTTTTGGGGGGGGGGTAAGTGAATGGGATATAAACAACAAAATTAGCATTTGAGAGCAAGAGAAAATTTTGTGTCTCCTAGAGTGAGAAGAAATTTTGCTCAATTTCTACTAACATCCCCCTCGGGTAACACCAGTACATTGTCAGTATGAGAAATAAAAGTATGGACACAGCATTAAACCATTAATGATGGCTTTGATTTAGTTGGTGGTAACTGCTTCCATTTGTTGGAGAAAGGTCAAATTCAATCTGAAAACTCCCAATGACAAAAGTTATGATGAAAGTGGGTTTTTTGCCTTTGTTTGCTTCATTTTTTAAAGTGGGTTTTGGCTAACTAGTAATTCCACTCAAATACCTCTGCACATAGCATTTGCCTAGGTACTGTACTCATTTTATCTTTTAATTATTTTAAAAACTTTTGTGATAAGTATAGGATTTCCATTATACACCCTTTACCTAGGTATTCCAATTAAATGAGAATAATTTTAATAAATAAATAAATTTAATAACACTGATGAAAGTTAATACTATCACAATGCTTATTATGCATCAGAAATTCATTTAATCTTTATAAGTATCATGGGATAAGGAACTATTATGACCTAATGGTTATAGACTGGGCAACTAAAACACAGAGAAGTTAGGTAACTTGCTTAGGGCCACACAGCCTGTAGAGAGCAGTGGAGCTGGGACTTGGGTTCAGGGAGTCTGGCTGCAGAATCTGTACACTTAACCTCTTTCCATATCACCCCTTTAAAATTAATGCTGTTTGAAAAGTCAGTTCATGACATATACAGAGCAGTATATACAATATTTTTCTTTTGAACAGTTTCATAAACCCCTTTAGCTGGGTCACCCCATCATAAAAATATTGGAGATTTTTGAAACTGAATCCAACTTTATGGTACAAGATGAGTAAGTTTAAAAGCAAGCAGATGTTTGCAAAGCATATAAAATTCAAAATTGCTCTACACTCGATGATATTTGGAACACAGGCATAATTCTTTTCAAATATGATTTTTATCTGAATGGTGTCCCTTAAAACTTCATTTTAACACCCAAATGATCCCCAGCTGTTGGGGTAGATTGGCCCCTGCTGGGTTTGTTTCCCAACACTTCCCATATTCCACCATAAATATTCATGGTGCAGTACTCCTGCTACCCAAAGGAGGCCAGGATCCGTTTGTATGAACTCCTCTCAACTGGGATTAGCATCTTTCACCTATTACCCAACTTCTGAATTATGGTTTTGTTCTGCCATGGTCTCCATTTTCTGTAGTTTGGCTGATATCTGAGAAGACTGAAGAAAACATGAAGTGTTAAAGAAACTTCTAATCCCAGGAAGTTGGCCCAAGGAGTATACAAAATCAATTTTTAAAATATGAGATCTCATTCAAACTTTACACCTCCAGATCAGTGTGAAACAAGGGTTTTCGTTGCCAGATTTCCCAGGCAACGGCAGTGCCTCTGTAAGAGGTCTGCAGACTTAATTTCTGGGGTCAGAGGTGGGCTTGAGGGAGTGGTGAAATAGAGGCTACAAAAAGGATGATATTTTTCCATATGATTTACATTTGAATATATTTAGAGCCCAGACAACACTAGGAGTAAATCTACTTTGTTGTTGTCAAAGCCAACAAAACATTTGGGGTGGAGAGGTGACAGGAGAAGTGTGTTTCCTCATCTCTTAGGTTCTCTCTCCCTCTCCTTTTTAGTTGGTTCTTAAGTCAGACCTACTCTTTACATACGGCATATTTACGACATGCCTTATGTACGCAGAAGGGCCCCTGAGTACATACAGACCAAAGTCAGAAAAGTCTGACAACTTGCCTCGTCACTGGGAAGAACAGTTGACCTTCAACATTGTACTTGGGTTCTTATGTCAATTTGGCACTAATTAGATACGAATTGTGTAACTTCAACATAATACTTATCTTCTTGAAATCTCCATTTTTCCACTTGTAAAATAGAGGGAGATATTAGTTACAGAATATTAGTTACAGAATAAAGCCTCAATAAGGTGTGTGGATAGAATACTCAGCACACATGGGCTCCTGTCCTCCTCCAGTGGCACTGCTCATGTGTTGGAGGAAGAAACAGTGGTCCTTTCCATGGTGGACACGATGGTTGTGTTCTGCATTGCATGGCTTTGCCCTGCTGCACAATGGCAAGAGGCTGGTCTCAGCGTTTCGGAAATGTCATCTGATTCTGCAGAGGTTTCTGCCAGGATCTGAGTGAGTTGTGAGAAGGCACAAACAGAATAGATCATACTTACCAGGTCTTTCTCCAGATGTTATTCTGTTTACTTTAAACCCTATTGGAACCCAGTGATTTTGCCAACTGCTCTTCAACCCTGCCAACATTCTAGTTCATTTGGGAAGTGCCAGAAAAACCACTACTCATGTACAGGACAGATTATGGAGATCCTGGACATGGACCTCATAAACAGACACCGATTGACACTGCACTACCCAAGTCAGAAGAAGTGACTAGGATAGAATCAATAACATAAAAAAACTAGAGGCAGCACACTGGGGTCTAGCATGTGTGATGGACTTGCAATTAGCTTGCTGGGATTTGATTCCTGTCTCTGTTGTGCCTAGGATTAATACATTGGGAAACTCGCTAACCTTTCTGAACCCAGAATTCTATGACGTGCCTCATAAAGTCTTTAAAGGGATTAAGTGAGATAGTTTGGGTGAAATATGTAGCACACTAAAGAGTGTTGTCACAAAGTACTCAATTTATATTAGCTTAAAAACTCGTTTTGAAAGAAGCTGAGAGTGAATATTAGGTTCATATCCCATATTCATAACCATGAGCACTTAATTAACCAGGATGGCAGGGACACGAGGGTGAATGTAACCAAGGTGTAGAGTATATATGTATAATATGTCCTTGAAAAAATGGAGGTTTTTAAAAAAATGTTCTTGCACATATTTTAAAAGGGGTTTAAAAGTGGGTTTCTCTGTGTGTGCATCTTGAAGGTGCATCTGTGCATCCCAAGATGTGTGTGCATGTACAGGTTGCTTTGGGGTATGAAATAGCAGTTACTATATGCAGAACCTAGTGTCACTTGCAATTCTGCTTCTTAAGTATGATTGTCACCCACCAGGCAGAGCTGCTATTTCAATCCAGGCATCTTCAGGCTTGTCCTATTATTTTCAGCTCTGCTTAACTGTGTATTTGGAGCATTTCATCAGCTTTCTTTGCTTCCAAGTACTTCACTATAGTCCCTCTTGGGTTGTCTCATAGTCTGCTGTGCTATGGGGAGTTCAGCCCAGTGGCACAGAGAGCATTGCTTAAATACATTCCAGTACCTTTGGGCATAACATCCTATTGCTTCTGATATGAGAAACCTGGCAAAATGGGATCAGACATTGATAGAGAAAATCCTCCTCATGACCTTTGTCCACATGCGCAACCCTGTCACTGTTTGCCTCAATAAATGTGCATAGAACCAACGTTATTTGCATAGAGGGAGAAATGTTGGACAAAGAACCTCATATGTTATATGCTACCCATCTGACTGCTTGGTTGGGAGTTGAGCCTTCTTTTTGATAGAGTGGGAGAGAAAGAAAATGAAATCATAGGAAAGGCTGGGTTTAGGTTATGCTGTTGTGGCCTGAGGTCAGAAGGTAGAGCATGGCAAGGTGAGAGAGGCCAGTCTCCCCACGTCTGCTGGGAACCAGTGGTGTCCTGGCTTGTGGGGAACAGCAGCTCCTTGACCGCTTTAAGCATCACTGTTCAACGTGGACCTGTTCACATGATATAAGGGAGGCTCCTTCAAGTGCAGTTGAAAAGTTGTTGAAGAATTGGGGCCAATAGGAATTGTGGCTGACAAAGTGGTTCACATTGGGGACCTCAGGAACTACTGAGAGAAACTGAGGAAGTTTTCTCAGTTCTCGGCAGGGAGTGGAGGCTGCTAAAACTAGTGTAATTTGGGGTTATGAATTCTATTTTGTGAACTAAACTTTTAATAATAAAACATATTTTGAGGGGAAATTTATCAGTGTAACCACTTTGGAAGCAGCCCTTTAGACTGAAGTGTTAAGGAATTCTAGGGTTTGGCTGAAGAGTTAGGAGCCCACAGGGAGTTTCTTTAACTGATATTCACAAGTAAGCTTTTATGACAAAGTAGTTGATGCCAAACACATACAACTTTCCAGATAATATTATTTATGGGTTTGATTGTATTTTAAAAAGACCTTTCAAATCATGATGAATCTTTATAGTAATCTGTAGTGAGGTTAGTGGTCTGAAATAATATTGTACCATGCTTAAATGCATTGGCTAAATTTTAAAAGTTCTCCAATTTAAAGACCTTTTCTTATCTGTCTTACCTTCTCAAAATGTATAATTGTATGAGGATAAAATGATAGATTGTAAGTAAAATGTCTAGCAGGTAGGTCCAGAAGTAATTAAGGGCCTTAATTTATACTTACAGTGAAGGCTGGATTTCAGGTCTGGGCATTCTGGTTTTAATTTGGAGACTACTTTGATAAAATTTGGGTAGCAGTGTCTGTCTATAAAAGGAACTTTGAATGCACATTAGAATTTTGCCATGTGAACTTGGTGGCCCTATCTTGGAGTGACTATAGGTTCTTAGCTTTTCCTTTGGGAACTTCTCCCCTTATAGTCCCTGATGAGGTCTGAAAAGCTATTCCATGACTCATTCCCCTGATTACAGAAGATTGGATGAGGAACATGACCAAGGTTGGGCCAATCATTCTGTTTCTCGTAGAGGTTTAATTTGAGCCAATGAGAGAGATTGAATGTTTTAATTGGTGTTCTCCAAAACTCCAAGGCAAGGCTTTGAGTGCAGCTGTTTATTAGAGAGGAGATCTTGGAAACACCTGTAAGGAGTAGAATGTGAGACAGGGAAGGAAATGATGCTGACAAGAGGTAACTCATCAAGTTAGTGACCACTTGAGAACTAGGGCTTAATCCAGTTAGTGGACTCTGGCATCCAGTATGGAATGTGTCTGACTGGTTCCACCCTAAGGGACAAGGGAGCTAAGATATTTTTTGTCAGTTGGGTTTGGTTATTTCTTAAGTGCCACTCTCTGGGGGTTTTAATTCACATGAGCTAACTATGGGCAGAGGAGAACCAAGCACTGGAAATAACACAGGTGTTCAGAGTTACATGTTAGCATGGAAAAAAAATGGGCTGGCAGTGTGGAAGCCCTTGGGGCTGAGGGACCGCAAGGAGGCCACTGACAGAGCCTCCTAACAGAGTTGGTTTGCTGTCAGTGAGACATTTAAAAAGAAGAGTCCAGGGCAAAGTTTCAGGTTTCATGTAAACTAATGAATGAACAGAAGCTTAAGGATGTGATAAGTGTCTAGAGACAAATAGAGAAGACATGTGGCATGAAATGTGGTGAAGGTGAACTTGGTCAGGTAAGGCACCCAGAGCCACAGATCTCAGCTGTGCTTCTTTTTTTCTGTTCTAGAGTATGTGAAATCACCTGACTCTCCTCCTCTTAATTTTACTAACCTAAATTTCCATCATTCTTAAGATGTGGTCAAACGATTTTTCCAGAAGTGGTCATAGCAGTTATTTTCAATCTCTCATACTCTTTGAACATCTTAACAATCCCAAGTCAGGAGTGTTACTTTCCTTCTCCTGAGCATTTGTAAGCCTTTGCCCTTGTCTTGATGGGTAGAATATGGTGGAAAGCGGCTGTACGCTTCCCCCACCCCCCAACCTAGTACTGGGAATCAAACCAGAGTCTCATGCATGCTAGGTAAGCACTCTACCCCTAGGCTACACCCCCAGCCCATGCTACATGACTTCTGATGCCAAGTTGTAGAAAGTACACATTCCCTCTTACTCTCTTGGCATGCTTGCCCTTAAAATCCAGCCACAGCATTGCAGCTGAGGGTTTCAGATGAGCTCTTAATCAGTAGCTGTTGTCAGGCCCCCAGATGTGTGAATGAACCAAGGCTGGAGATAATCCCTGATTTGGAGTTGCTCCTGATGATACCATGTGAAACAGAGATGAACCATCCTCACTGATACAGACCCAATTCACAGATGTGAAAGCAAAATAAATCTTATTTTTTTTTAAGTCACCAGCTTTTAGGCCGATGTTACACAGTCTTGGATAACTCAGCAGCTGAAACCCAAAATAAAGTAAGCAATGTGGATTTGTATAAGGTCTTTCAAGTGGTTTAGGATAACTCTCAATGATTGATAGTCCTAAATGCACTGTTATGTTTATATGTTAGGCATCCCCCAAAAGCTCATGTGTAAGATAATGCAAGGAAATTCAGAGGTGAAATAATTGAGCTATGAGAGTCTTAACCTAAAAAATGCATTAATCCCCTGATAGGGATTTACAGAGTAGTAACTGTGTGGCTTGAGGAAGTATGTCATTGGGGACATGGCATTGGGGTATATATTTTGTACCTGGTGAAGGGATCAGTCTTTGTCTGCTTCCTGGTGGCCATGTCCTGAGCTGGTTCCTCTACCACACTCTTCTACCATGATATTATGCCTCATGTATGGGCCCAGAACCATGAAGCAAGTCATTTATAATTGAGACCTTTGAAACCATGAACACCAAATAAACTTTTCCTCCTCTAAAATTGTTCTTGTTATATCTTTTGGTCCCAGGAGCAAAAAAGCAAACTGAAACACCCAGCTCAGCAAACATCATGCCTCAGCCTACTGTGTCTCGTTACCTTCATGCTTTAGAAGCGCATGACTCAGGGAGGCGTGGATATTGTATTGTGCCTGAACTTTTGTCAATGGGCTTTCTAAGCATTGACTTAATTTTTGTCAAAATTCTGGGATACAGTTATCACCAGTTATTTATAGATGAAGAACCACAGATTCAGGAGGGTTCAATGACTTGTTCAAGATTGCACAATAGCTAGCAGAAGTGGGATTAAATTCAGTTCTCTCTGATGCCACAACTTTCATTTTTCCCTCTGTGCTACTCTGCCTTACTTTGTAGGCTTCAAAGGACATGGGATTTGCAGTCAGTATTTAATCCCATTTTAGCCATGTTCTATATTACATAGACTATGGTAACATAATTGACAGTTATATCTTTGGTTTTTGAAAAATTATCTTCTGAGATTAAAAAAAATCACAACATCATAAATTAAGATGCTCTGCTCATATTTGTGTGTATGCACATGCATATGTGATAATGTATATGTATAATATAAAAGTATAAATAATATATGATTATTAACATATACTATATATTATATAAATAACTATGTGTGAATACATGCATCTATTATACTCTTTAAAAACTGAATTTCTTTTTTATATTTATTTTTTGTTATAGTTGTACACAATACCTTTATTTTATTTATTTATTTTTATGTAGTGCTGAGGATCGAACTCAGAGCCTTGCACCTGCTAAGTAAGCACTCTACCACTGAGCCACGACCCCAGCCCCTCTATTATACTTTTAATAATGATGATATAAATTTATATATTATAATATTATATATTATTATAAATATATATATATTATATATAAATATATATATATTATTATAAATATATAATTCTGTGTACATATATATGTAATAAACATAATACATACATAATATATGTGTAATACATAATAAATGTATATGCAAATATATGATATATAATTATAATATATCAAAACATAATATATTATATATATTAATTATATATACTCTATTATAAATATATACTCATGTATATAAAAAATCTGTGTGGAAAATTTAATTTTTTGTTAGTCTATAAAAAATGTTTTATTTGTGCCTCATAAAATTGTACTCTTCTCTTCAACATTTATTGATCGTTTGATTTTATGCCATTTTATTTTGAAATACTTAGATTACAGATGACAATGATTTACAATGATGACAGAGAGCTTCATATCTCTTTGCCCATCTTCCCCTGAAGTTAACACTCTGCACCAGCAGTTAACACTGGTACAGTACTGTTACGTGTAGTTCCCGTTCGTTTCCTACTAAAGTGCTTGTTTCTGCTCTAGGTTTGCCATATTGCATTCAGTCCTTATGCCTTCCTAGTTTTCTCTGGTGTGTGACCATTTCTCTGTCATCTCTTGTTTTTCATGGCCTTTGTGTTAGTCAACTTTTCATCACTGTGAATAAAATACCTGACAAAAACAACTTAGAGGAAGTAAAGTTTAGTTTGACTCATGGTTTTAGAGGTTCAATCCATGGTCAGCTGACTCCATTTTTCTGAGCCTGAGGTGAGGCAGAATGGCATGGTGGAAGGTCGTGGTGGACAAATGCTGGTCTGCTCATGGCAGCCTGGAGTAGAGAAAGAGAGCAAGGGGCTGGCTGGGCTGTAGGAAAGATGAAGCCTTCCAGGGTACACCCCCAGTAACCCACCGCCTCCAGCCATGCCCACCTGCCTACAGTTATCACACAGTTTGTCCATTCAAACTAAGGTGGATTGATTAGGTTATAGCTCTCATAATCTAAACATTTCACCACTGAATATTCCTAAATATTTCTGAATTAACAGAATAACGTAGGAGCTTTTGGGGGACACCTCTTATCCAAACCTTAATGACCTTGATACTTTTGAAGAGTACTTGTCAGTTGTTTTATAGACTGGATTTGAATTGAGACTGTCAGTTGTTTTCTCAAGGTTAGACTGGAGTTATGGATTTTGGAAGCATAACATGGAGACCAATACCTCCTTCCCTCCTTATTACATCATAGCCAGGGCACGTGATATTAACAGGACTCAACCTCTGCTGAGATTAACCCTATCACTTGGTTGCAATGATGTTTATCAGGTTTCTTCTGTCTATAGCTATGATGTCTTCCTTTTCACATTCTGTTGTTAAAAGTGAGTCTCTAGTCCATCCCGTACTCAGTAGGAAAGGAATTATGCTAAATCTCCAGGAGGGAGGAACCTGTTGATTTTTTGTGTTTGTTTGTTTTTTGTGGCACTGGGAAAGAGTGTATGAGTCCTGGAGTAGTCCCCGGATCCACAACTGCATGCCTCTGCGTTATAAAAACACTCCTGGCACTTAAGCCCACACCTTTGATTTCTTTCTCTTGAAAAATACTCCCAGTAGAGCAATGCCATTCTTATTTGTTACAGGATTCAGAGCCAAGTTGCAACTATTCTAAACATTCCCTCTTGAAGGGGGAATTAAAAGATCCAAGCTCACTTTTGCCTCTAAAATCCAAAAATCTGTTTTCTTGATATAAACTATATAGAGAATTGTTTTTTCATGTATATAGAATTTCTTTCCTTAGAAAGGAGGGGGATATATCTTTTTTATCCATTAATTTTACTTAGCACCCTGGAAAATAATAACTATATAGAATATAACATTTATAATTGTATAGAAATTATATTTACATATACTTATATCTTCTATATAATTTATATGATATGCATATATTTAAGGTTTATGAATATAAAATTTTAAAAATTATAAATGGTATAAAATAACTTCTACCAACTATTTTCTGTGTGATGAGCACTATGGATGTCATCATATAGTCTTTATTTTTAATTCTTACAAAAGTATGTGTGAGGGAAGTATTATAATTATCATTTTATAATGAAAAAGTCTGGTATTCAGGGAGGAAATTATCTTTCCCAGGATGACGTGGTGAATAGCAGGGTTGGAATTTGAACTTAGGATTCTTTGATTGTGGACCATGAACTTCTTAAATGTTTGCAGGTTGACTGATTAAAATTGGGTAGGAGGAAAACAGTATTTGAAGATTGGACTAGCTATAAGTATTTCAAAGAAACTTCAGACAATCACACATGATTGAAGTAGACAGGTGTTATGCTGTGTTGCCTGAAGAGGAGCTCCCACCTCAAGTCAATCAAAAAATCACCATGGCACTTAGGTTGGTGTGCATAAACAGTAACTACCTCCTGAATTCTGTGAAACCAGAGTCCCAGCTGCACTCCTTGCAATCATGGATGCTGTATGCTATTTAGTGTCATACCCATTAGGTTCCCCCATATGAAATGATTCCCTATATCATGGGGAAGTAGGAAATCAGTTAAAATTCCCAGAATATCTGCAGAGATCCATAGAATGGTAAAAGCAAAAGGTCACTATAGATTTGAAACTCCTGTAGAGTAATCAAAAGATAATATTAGAGATGAGATATAAAGGAAATAGAAACCAATCTGTGTATGTGTGTGTGTGTGTGTGTGTGTATATACATGCACACATGCAGAGAGCAAGAATCTATTTCCTAGAAATACAGATTTCTCTGCATTTTCTAGAAACGAGTTTGATTTTTATTTTGTGCCCCCTTACTTTTGTACTATGGAACACTTTGTGTTGCTTATTATTTGGAGTTTTCTGTACACTGAACATGTTGAAATGCCTAGAGATCTTGCCCTTTAGTTCTCTACCCACATCCCCATGAAAATACTCAGTGAACTGGCCACAATGTCCCTTTGGGCTAGAATACATCTGCTGCTTCTGTACCATGCATGGGATAAAGTATCATTTTAAGCTTAATTTCTTTTCACTCAAGTGACCAGGACCATCCATAACAAGGGCCAGAAAACTTAGCAATTTTGTTCTACAGAAGTGGAAACCTTATCTCTGGGAAGAGTGGGTGGGAAGTTGGGGCTCAAGGCCTCAGGGCCTCACCTATCATGGGTTGCAGTCTCAATGGGACATAAATTCTGGACACGAGAGCGACACCCCTAACACATGCATGTTCTGCTAGGGAAATCTGAATTTCCACTCTGAAATGGAATTAAGGATTCCTGGTGCTTCTTTCTTTCTCAGTGGTTACTTGGTTTAATATATCAACCACCATCCACTGAGAGACATCAAGAACACGCTGCTGCCTCAGCCCAACTGGGTCTACCTTGAAAATCACTCAGTTTGTTTCTGGAAGAAAGGTGGAATGGCCCATGCATGTTGTCAGCTACCTTTCAGAGCTGAGTTGGCCCTCCTGGTCCCCGAGTCGCTGACGTTCCACACAGATTGGTTGCTGCCAATCTGTCAGCAGAACACAGGCCTTTTAGTTTAGCCATGGTGAGGTGTGTTAACTGAGCCCAGAGGACAAACACACGAAACCGTGCTTGTCTGCTCCCTCCTAGACGCCCAGCCTCCTCCCTCCGCATTTCCTCCTTCCCTGTCATAATTCTGTAATTTGAAAGTGAAAACAGAACTTCTATGCCTCTTTCCTTTTCCCAGTAATCCTTGGTGAAGGATTACTGTCTATCATGCTTTCTTCCCTAGCGTAAACCACACCAGACTTTTCAATTTAAGCATTGACTTGAGAGACAAACCCGTTCTCCATTGTACTTTCAGGCTGATCTAGAAAGTGTCATAAGACTTCAGGTTACACTTGGCAAGCCCGTGCCTGGTGGGTCGAAAGGGTTCTCGGGGCTGGGCCCTGCTTCTCAGCTCGGAGTTCATTGATTTGATACAGCTTCTTTTGTTACTGCTGAAATGGGGGCAGGGAAGACTTGGAATAATTAAGGCATGAAATAAAATACATGTGCCAAATGCAGTAAATAACAAGGAAGGGCATGGGGGAGAGGCGTGGAGGGCTGAAGAAGCTCGTTGTGTAAAAATTGAGGTTTCTGTGGTCGATATTGTGGTTTATTTAGGAAATCATGGCATGGGCAGTTCAAGAAACTCACTGAGGATAGTTGGCTGATGGAGCTTCAGATGAAAAGTCATGCATGAGAAATTAATTTCCAGGTGTGCATAACCTCTTCATTTAAAATTTTCCCTGGCTAATGTTGCCCCAGGTATAATTTTTTATAATGTAATTAATATATCATTGGTGTCACTCATGTGAGTCATTCTGGATTCTGTGAGGCAAAGGCCCTCTTCAAGGATTCTGTCTATATTATTACAAGAAACATCTAAACTGTTTTTGCAAAATGCCAAATAATTTGATAATATTCTATAGAGTTATGTATTATGTAACAAATAATGATAAACAAAAAAATGTAAATATTGTTACTATTTTATCTATGAGAAGAGGATAAGGAAGATATTTCCATGTTTGATGAAAATCAATGTTGTGGTCTAGTTGCTGTGGTCTTTGATGATCACTGTCATTATTAAATGGTGATGATATATCTGAGCTCCATCAGAAATTGAATAAGGAGACAAAGGACCAGATTCCTGACTTTGGTGCTAAGAATATGCATGACCTCTTACAAATCAGTCAGTCAAGCCCAGAGATCTGTTAAGGCAATGAGTTGATCTAGATTATTTCCATTTCTATTTAATTTGTAAAAAAGGTATGATTATGAGTCACAGAGATTTAATGAGCATCCATCCAAAGAGAAGTGTGCAAGGTAAGTTATTTATATTGCATCTGACTGGGTTGCCTGTGCATTTATGAGTGGTGAGAGGGCAACTTCATGCCTTAAGCTATGGCAGGGGAGGACAAAACTTGATTGTCACCTCCTTTGCTTTTTCTTGCTCATCAAATGATTAGGCTTGTCTGGGCCTATAAAAATCATCTGGAGAATGCTCATTTTAAACATATGCAATGTAGTTACATTCAGTGGCATCTTTAGACAAGGAAAAGGTGAACTGAAATTCCTTTAGAATATTCCAGCCTATGCTGTAGCACAAACCCTTGCTGAATTGTGTGACAGGCCTTGCCCAAAGCTTCCTCACCAGATGTGCTCCACTGCCACAGCAGCCATTTCTACTGCCTTCCTACTTTCTAAATGCTCAAAACAACAACAACAAAAAGGTCCTTACTCAATTTGTCTTTTAAAAATGCTCATCACAGTTATTCAAGATTCACACCAGAGGTTACTCATTACTTGGTTACAAATGATTTTTCCTTCTAATATTTTTTTATGCCATCTTGAACTTTTATTTGCTTATTGTAGCGAAATAAAAAATGTGAGATTATAGGGAATTTAAAAGCAATGTTCAACTCCTTTAAGGTTTTAGTCTCCATTTCTCATGTTGTATCTAGTCAATGTCTCAGTGAAAAATATGAGTTACACAGTTGGAATCATTGTTTTGGATTGGGTAAATTTTTATGGTCGCTGTCACCATCATTCATTTTCCACTTACTGGGATTTGTTTAAGCTGAAGAATGCTTGTAAAGGTGTACATGTGTGCCCAAACTTTCCCCTTTCACTTCATCTTTTTTGGTACCCTCATTTAGGAGGGGCTAATTCAGCACAAAATAAAAAGACCAATGAATAAAATTGAACAATGCTATAGCCAAGCAAATGAATTGGGCTACATACTCTCTCCAGATACTAGAAGGAAGGAAGTATCTAACCTGAGAATTCTTAGCAGAGGAAAAGGGAGAAGGCCTTGCCTGTGGACATTTCACCCTATCCTAGCATGAGGAATTTTCTCAGCTTGCCTTGTGGCCCTCAATTGCCTTGTGACTAACTAGTTAGTTTTGGCATCCGTGCTCCATTAAGTAGATTTTCTGAAACTCTTTTGCTGTGAGCTGCATTCATAACTAATACCTATGCCTACATTAGCTGAATGGATGGTGTCCTATTGAGGCAATCAATTACTGAGTCCAGAGCTGAGAATAACTGCACTCCTTCTTGTTCTGCCCCACATGAGTGGGATCCAGAGACTTCCAGGGTTCTAGAATCACAGGCACTGGAGATGATCAAACACAGCTCTAGCCCAAGGTGGGATCCACAACCCAAATGTTTCCAATTGAGCCGTTCACCAGCTTTCAGTCTTCCAGGAGTGGAAGCTCACTGCCTGTGTGCTGGTCTATTCCAGGGGTGCAAACCCAAATACCTATGAGAGTTGGCCATGTTCACATAGATGAATAAAATAAGCCTGAAATAAGAAAATCAAATGCAGAAGTAGATTCAAACTATTTTTATTGTTACTGAACTGTGGCATAAGAATGTAACATGATATAAATATGTAAATATTTTAAATTCAAAATAGAAAAAGTACAAATTGAAAAATAGAAACATTGATTCTTTCAACACAACATCCTTTGTATGCATATTAAACCCATATGCCTCCTCTCATTTTTCTTGAAATGTGGATTTTTTTCCCCCAATCTGTCTTTTATTTTCCTACATTTGATATAGATGCAGTTTAGGAAATAATTCTCTACCATAGGGACAAAATGAGTCAGCATGCAGCTAAGTGGTCACTGATACTAAGCTCCAATGTCAGGCAGGCAGCAGGTCTGTGTGGAGGAGGTGTCTGTGGTGATCTGCAGAACTGGTGCTCCTTATAAAGCCAGCACTCGCTACTCAGTTCCAGACAATTGTTGACATTTGTTGACATGTAGGAATGTGGGCCTTGGGTTACTAATCTTCCCCTTTCTCAAGGAAAGCAAAGACCCTGTATTTTTAGTAAAATCCTCTGTTGAAATGTTTTCTATTTTAGCACACAATTTGGGCCAAATAAAGCATGTCTGGTGGCTACATGATATTTGCGAGTTGCCATTTTGCCTTCTTTGGGCTTATTCCAAGAATGGGCAAACTATGGCCAATAGGACAAATTCAGTGTACTTTGTGCCTGTTTTGTAAACCAAGATTTTTAGGAACACTGCCCTGCTCATTTATTTATGTATTGTCTGTGGCCGCTTTTGCACTACAGTGGCAGAGTTCAGTGTTGTCACAGGGATGGCATGGCCTGCAAGGAGTGCAATATGCACTATCTGGACCTTTAAGAAAGAGTCTGTGGACTCCTGGTCAATGCTGATAAGAGTAAGACTTGTAGCTGGTAGATAGTCCTTTCTTATTTTGAACTAAATCTGCCTGTATATAACTCATTCACTGGTCTTGTGTCTGTTCACCTTGGGCATTCTCAGAAGACAATTGGCATTATTTAGTCATAAGCCAATCCAGGTTGGTTGAACATCTGACTGGTATAAAAGTTGTCACAAACATTAGACCCACTTTTTGAATAAGTGGTATATTTTTGCATAATCCAAGATGCTACACATTCATCCAGAAAGCAAACAGAGCTTGTTGGTAAACTGTAGAACGAAAGAGAGCCCCAAGGGTGGGTAACAGGAACAATGGGGGAATTATCACAGAGGATGTGAATTCAGCCCATGGGAGGTGGACTGATAGCACGTCTGCTCTGCAGTCAAAATTCTTCATGGCTTCTAGAATAATATCTTCATTTTCTCTCATGGTGTACCAAGTTCTGCTCTATCCAGTCTGGCCTTTCCTTCTCAACTCTTGCTTCTCTCCCCACACACATCAGGTTTCTTCACATGGGTCCATTTCAAGTGCTCAGACACTTCATGCTCCTTTCTTAGCCCCTTAGCCTCTTGGTACTTACTCTTTTCCCTAACATACTTGCCCATATCCCTTCCCAAAGTGGAAATTCTTACATTTTGCATTTTAATGTCACCCTCTTCCCTGACATCTTCCCTGATGATACCTCTCTGAGATGGCACATCTAATTCTGGAAATTACCTTTTACCACACTTGTCCATCTATCAAGTTCATAGCACTTATTTGTAATAATCTTGCCTATTTATCACTCTAGTATCCTGGAAGTCTTCTCTATTAGAATGTGTCTTAAGACCAGGACTTCTCTGGTCTTGTTTTTTGCCTCCCCCACTCAGGACCCAGCGAATTGTAGGTATGCAAAAATTTTGAGAAGTGAATGAGTTTTACATCAACGGTAGTTTGGGATTATATAAATTATACTTCTGATTATTTTCTGTGACAAATGCACTTATAAAACCCATTTTAATAGGCTCCTTACTTTCAGAGAATGCTTTGAATTAAATTCTTCCTGATTAGTAATAACTCAATGTCTCTATTTGGTGAGGACATTTTTAGAGATGTTTATTAGCGCAAACCACTAATCATGCACTAACATATTGATTATTAGCTAAATTAGAAAAGTGAATATTTTCTGTTTGATGCTTTGTCATACATTAGACCCATATATTAAAGGTTCCTACCTTGCAGTTTTCCTAGGAGACATTAAGAATTTTCTACTATGTTTCACAAATGAGTAAACCGAAGCCTAAAAGAATGTTACAAGATTGCATAGCCAGTTAGTTCCAGAACAAGGAGGATGAATAAAGTTGCTACATTCTTACTTAATCTGTTGTGCATTTAATATACTGCATTTCTTCCCCCTTTTGGTGATTAGTATATAAGTGGTATTGTGAGTGGGAACACTTTGTGTCTGAATAATAGTACACTTTCCCTTGCAAAGTAGAATATGCATGTGTTCAATGAGATCCACAGTAGTCCCATGAGAAAATTCAAACTCTAGTTTTTAATTTGATAAATGATTAGACAGTAGTAATGACATGATCAAATTCTTGCATGTAGAACATGGCAGAAATGGAATTTGAATCTTGATCATTTACTAGTATTCTTTCTTATCCTTCAGTGTGGTACCTGCATGTCCTTATTATTTTAATGTAGTGCCTGGAATTTAATGCTGAGCTCAGTGATTAATAAAGATGCAGTACTTAATACATGCTATGGACCCTTATGATTATTTATGGAACTATCATATGTTTGTAGGCAAAATCTTTCTACAGTGTTTAATATATGTGTCCATGATTCTAAGCAATCTATATTTATTAATTCATGTAATCTTTGCCAAAACCCTGTGAAGTAGACACTGTAAACTAATCAGTTCAAAGTTGTGGAGACAGAAGCACAGAGAGATTCAATGACTTTTCATAGTGACACACATAGTGAGCCTGTCTCCAGAATCTGTTCTCTCAACTTCTAGACCAGACTGCTTCCTGTCTGGTCTAACAAACTGTAAAGCCAAAGCAGTGGGTATACTATGATGGTTGAGCTTTAACCTGGAGAACTTGAATCCACAGGGCAAGGCAGAATTTTAGGCTGCTGGGGGTGCCTGTCTCCTGCTTTGCCATCCTGGTCCCTGGAGGGGAGAACCTCAGTTCCTTTCCTAGGGAGAGCTACTTTACTTTTTCTACAACTTGCAAATTGGCTCTTCTCCATGGAGAAGGATGGCTATGTTTAGCTGCTGAGACGATGAAAGCCCACCCTACGCTATGCCATACAAATAACTTGTGACCAAACTGGATCTCCAGAGCGACATGTTCCATACTAGAGCTTGAGGCCAACGATCTGGCTCACCATAATCTGCATGCCATTTGCTAATGTCCCCCTGCTTATCAGTTTCACAAACAGGTGATTGTCATTAGTGGTGGACAAGGATCTAGATGTTTGGAAATTTGGCCAAATATCTTTCCTTTACATCAGGGAGAATGATAGCGGCAATAAGAAAAGGAATTCAGCATAGTGATGCTGGAGGTAAACTTTGGCACTCACAGATGAGACAAAATAGGTAACAGCTTTCTGAAATAACTCAGTTTTGTGGATGTTACCAGGGAACAGAATGTACAGTAAAAGCAGATTTCATTCATTGAAAAAGTACTTGTTGAATCCTATGTGTCCGGGCCTTGGGCATTCAGCATTAAACAAAAGGGTCCTTGGTCCTTAGAATCTAGTGAAAGGAGACTACAAACAAGGCCCAGATAATTTCAGAGAGGGGGAGGGGTCTCAAAGAAAAAACAAGTGGACAGAGTGACCAGTGAGGGGTAAGTAAGGGATGACCTCAAATTAGGTGGTCTGGGGAGCCCTCCCTACAGAGGCGCCATATGAGTGATGAGGCAGTTTTGTGAGCATCTCAGGAAATGTTCTTGCAGAGAGAACTGAGCTGTGACCGACCTTCCTCTTCCTTCCATTCCCATCTCAGCCACGTGCTCAATTTCCCAAATGCCTCTTCCATCCTGGAGAGTGTGTCTGCTCTTCTCTCTCCTACTGGCCTGATTCCACCAGTGAAGAAAGCTCTAGGGTTACCAGATGTCAGGATAGACTTTTGGGTGCCTTGTTGAAACAACAGCCTCTCTCTCCTGAGACATCTCTTAGTCCACTCAAAAAAGAAATGAGTTTAGTTTGGCATGATGTGTTTCTAGTGAGCCCACTACTTCCTCTGTGCTGAGCTCAGAGCCATCTGTTTAATAATCTAATCTTGAATTCATGTAGGGGTTGATGTCATATGCCTCCGGATCCAGTCTTTGAAACTCACTAGTCTCCTTCTTTTGAGAATCTGGACAGCATTTGTAAATTTGCAACCTTCTGGAACCATGCCTTCTGTCTGGGATCCCTCTAGGATCACTGACACTGATTCTGTGGCCACATCTGCATGTACTTTTTATATCCTGGGACCTTGATGTGCAGTTCAGGAAACCTCAGCTCATTCATTGCAACTATTTACTCTGTCACTCCTCATCTGTCTTTGCACAATGCTGTCATATTAAGGTGCTTTTATATGTAGTTTTATGATTAGAAAAGTAATAAGACAGAAAGATGCCAAATCAGGAAAAAAAATACCTCCAATTTCCAATACCTAGTGATGATCACTTTCAGCATTTTGAGATATGTATTTCTAGTTTTCCTTATACCACTGCACCCATATATCTGTGCACACAAACTTTCACATGCAAATACATACCTGTTCACCTGTTTATATTTTAAAAACTGGGATAGTAATGAACAGTACATATCATAATATTCTTTTTTACTTAATTGATTTTATTTTTTTGAATACACAACAGCAGAATGCATTATAATTCTCATTACACATATAAAGCACAATTTTTCATCTTTGTATATAAAGTGTGTTCACTCCAATTCATGTCTTTATACATATACGTTTTTTTGCATTACAATTCTTATTACACACATATACCACAATTTTTCAGTCTCTGTATATAAAGTAGGTTGACACCCAATTCATGTCTTCATATATGTACTTTGGATAATGATGTCCATCACATTCCACCATCCTTGTTAATTCCCTGGCTCCTCCTTTCCCCTCCCATTCCTCTTCCCTATCTATAATTTATCTATTCCTCCCATGCTCCCCCGTCCCTACCCAATTATGAGTTAGCCTCTTTATATCAGAGAAAACATTCGGCATTTGTTTTTTGGGGGATTGGTTAACTTCACTTAGCATTATCTTCTCCAATGCCATTCATTTACCTGCAAATGCCATGATTTTATTCTCTTTTATTGCTGAGTAAAATTCCATTGTGTATATATGCCACATTTTTTTTCATTCATTCACTGAAGGGCATGTAGATTGGCTCCACAGTTTAGCTATTGTGAATTGTGCTGCTATAAACATTGATGTGGCTGTGTCCCTGTTGTAAAAATGCAAATCAAAACTACTCTAAGATATATCATCTCACTCCAGTCAGAATGGCAGCTATTATGAAGACAAACAACAATAAGTGTTGGTGAGGATGTGGGGGAAAAGGTAGACTCATACATTGCTGGTGGGACTGCAAATTGGTGTGGCCAATATGGAAAGCAGTATGGAGATTTCTTGGAAATCTGGGAATGGAACCACCATTTGACCCAGCTATCCCTCTCCTCAGTCTATACCCAAAGGACTTAAAAACAGCATACTACAGGGACACAGCCACATCATAATATTCTTTTTAATTAAAGTACAGTATCAGTATTAATCTTTGCAGATTGCAAATTGTTTTATGACAGAAATGATGAAAGAAAAATAGCATTGAAGATTTTCTTATCCTCTTGGCTATTAAGCATTATATCCCTTGTCTCAAGAAGAAACAGTGTGCCAATTCTGTATTTTTTCACTGCCTGTGTTGAACATAACTGAGTAAGTCCCTGTGTAGTCTTTTCCACGGTGGTATGCCTTCTCTAAAGACAGAGTATAAAAGGAAAAGTCCATTTTACTACCTCTCCTGGATTTCCAAAACTTGTGTCATCCTTGCACCAGGGATGTAACACTCCCTTGCCTTTGGGATTGTGCAGCACTTTAAACAGTACATTTGTTTAAGCAACTTACTCCAGGTAATGAGTTTCATGCAAGTTAGCAGAATCTTCTTTCATGGGTCTCCTAGGACTATCTGAGAAAAGACCAGTGTTCCTTCCAAAAACTTATATTAACTCTTGCAGTTACAGAAATTAGTATATAATGTGTATGTCCAGCAATAAATGAGGGGACATCTTAAGAGGTATTGGAGATTTGTGGGCAGTTGAAACTGTAAAACCCATCAGCTGTCAACAAGCCCTGATTCTCCTCCTGAACCCACAGGAGAGATCATGGCCTGTGTTGGCTTTGATGTTGAACCTTCAACATCTTAGTTCTTCTTGCAAGCTCTACCCCCTGGAATCTCCCAGTTCAATACCACATGAATTTTCATGGATCTCTGCAGTGCATTCCTACCCATAATACTCCATATCCCCCCAAGTTGGTAAATATAATACTCTCTCGGCATCATCTGAGCTAAATTGTCTTTCTGACAAGAATTCTTGGGCTCTTGATTCTGTGCACAAGTCACACATTTTAGAATCATTGTAATATAAAGTACTCAGAGTGGGAAACCATTCATTTTTGGGGGGGATGGAAGAGCTGTTTCTGTCCTCTGCATCTCCCTGAATAATTATTTCAGATCTTCCTTGGCTATTCTGGAAGGCTGGTCCCCTCAGAATCTCTCTGTACTAGGTCCCTACATTATATCTCATTGGAGTTGGTGATATATCAATTTTCTGGTTTCCTTGAACACCACAGAGAAACCTGAGTTTATCAGAGGAATCCTTTTGAAGCTCACAATCATATTGTAAGCTGCTGGAAAATAGAGTTCATATCTGCTGTGCATATTGTGTCCCCAAGGCCTTAACTATGCCTAGCATAAAGTAGGCATTTAGTAAATGTTTGTTCATGAATTTAACAAATGCAATTTGATTACCTACAATGTGTCAGAAATTAGTTTAGATACTTGGAACATAATAGTCAATGAAAAAGATAAAGTCCTTGTTTTCTTGGAGTTTAAATTCTCATTAAGACAATTTTAATAAAAATTACTTATTTATTAATTTTAATAAAAAGTTACATAGCATGTTAAAGCATGGCTTTATTGAAAAATAAAGCAAGGGAACTAGTTAAAAATGCTGGAAGTTGCCATTATAAATAGGATGGTCCAGAGAGACATTAGAATAGGTGCTGTTTAAGTAAAGACTGGCAGGAAGGGAGGGTCAGTTATCAGGGTGAGACACACAGTTAGGCAAAGGTCCTAACAAATTCAGAAAACAGCAAGAAGACCAGTGGGTACACAAAACTCAGAGGGAAAACACTCGGAGATGAAGTCAAAGTGGAACAGCTGAGAGGATAAATTTTCCATTGGTTTGAGATAGATAAACTGCATATAGAGCAAGTGTGTGGTGTTATGTAGATAAAAAGATTCACCTGGATGTCTTAAGTTTGAGTTGATTGTTAGACTTCTAAGTAGAGACGTTGAGTAGGCAGTTGGATATATGAGTCTGCAATTTAGAAGAATGAGTTGAGCTAAAGATGTGAGCTATTTTAGTGGGTAGATGGTTTTAAAGCCAAGAGACATGACTTCAACTGACTGTGTATCTACAGGAAGTGGAGGGACTAGTGCTGGGGTCCTGGTTCACTCCAGTGGTATGAAATCTGGGCAAAGGGAAGACCCAGCAGGGAGACTGAGAAGGAGAACCAGTAAGGAGGAAAACCAAGAAGAGATCACAGTGCCTGGAAGCCAAAGAGAGAACAGACTAAATGAAGGCATTTAGCACATATCTTCTGAGTTTTTAAACTCATTTTCTTTCCTTATGACTCATATTTTTCTCACTTTAGCTGCTTGTTCATAATGGTTTTTACTTCTGATTATTTTTTTCTTTCTGAGATTTTTTATTATCATCATGGGTCACTTATAATAAAGGTATTGTTGGCTCCAACAGCTGGTTTCAGGAAAGGTAACTCCTGGACCCCATTCCATTTGTGCTAACATTCTCTGGTTTATAGGGAAGCGAAAAAATAATGTGAGCATAAAAACCAGACTGACTGAGGCACCTACACAGGGCACAGAGATAACTCTGAACATTAAAAGAAACCTAGGAGCATTGTGTCTAATATATTTCATCCAAGTCTCTTTATGAGATGTTAACCTTCATGTATCAGATCAATTGCTCATTCTTAGGAACTGAATAATGTACATCAGAATAAAGCCATCAATAACAAAGGTAAGATTTTTATATTGATGAATAATATCAGTTAAATGATAGTAAACAGCACTTTGTGTTTAATCTATAATTAATATAATTAGACTTACTATAAAATTTTTAGATGAGAAATTCAGCCCAAAACGCTAATGAGAGCAACTTTATTGTATAAGTCTTTATAATAGATATGGGGGCACTTCACAGATATGTATGGCATGGTCAATGTGCCCTGGGATACAAAGAAGACCTAAATACTGTGAAGAAAGAAAAATGATGCTTATTTCTTTCTCACAACCAATTCTGAGGTGAGTGGTCTCGTTGGCAAAGAGGCTCTGCTCAAAGAGTTATTCAGGAAATCAAGTTCTTTCTGTCTTTTTGTTCTGCCCTAATTAGGATACTGTCTTCACTAATGGTTGAATCTAGGAAGTAGATGCATCCTTGATCCAGCTCATAGGATGAGGAAAGAAAATGTGGAAAAGAATACCTCATATTTTAACAAAGTTTAGAAGTTTCAGGCATCAACTCAATTCACTTTCCACAGAAAAACATAATCACATAGACTTAGATGCAAAGGAGTTTGATAAATGTTGTTCCTATAGGCACTTAGCCACTGCTTTCTGAGTATGGGGGAGGTGAAGACTAGGTTTGGTGGATAACTGCCCATCTCTACCACTGTTTCTCAAAGTAATTTATATGTTGCAAAGAATATAATAAGATTCTATGACTGAAATTTCCATGAAGGCCACTGTGGGGTTACAGAGGAGAAATTAAGAGTACCCCAGCTGGAGAGATATGGGAGACATTTAGGAAGAGATGGAAATCAAGCATGGTTTTGTATTAGTAGGCAGGTATGCACAGAGGATCCAAAAGACCATTCTGAAAACAGGTATGAAGTTGGGGATGTGAAGCAGAGACTTTTTACAAATTAAGAAATAATCCTATTGTCTAGAGGATAGATGATTTGATACAGAGCAAATCTTTGAGACCTTAAAATACCAAGTTATGGTATTTGGAACTTGTTGCACAAGCACCAAAATATGGTAGAACTTCTTTGGATGGAGAATGACATGATCCAGACCAAGAATTTTCACATGATGTTCTGAGGAGCCTGAGGTTTTTGAAGATGGGCCTCTGGGACCAGGGGAAGAGAGCACTTGGCTCTTGAACTTACAATTCTTTCATTTGCTGATATATCAAGGATGTACTGTGGGCAGTGGTTCATTGATAAAAGGGTTCTGTTGTCAAAGAAAAAGCAACTGAAAACTCATGGAAAATCTTGCTCTAAGTTGAATATTAGGAAAAGTTATATAGTGGTATTGGACCAAAAGCAATATAATAGGAAGTATATATGAACACAATTGTATGTGTGTAGGTGTGCGTGATTTTTTTGTGTGTGTGATTGTGCATATGAAAAAGTATGCTGTGGTTTAAATGCGAAATGCTTACCTAGGCTAAAGGTTTTCCAAATTCAAAGTATTTTGTAGATAAGTGACATGTTCTTGCAGTCTATTTAGTTCGTATCTTTTGACTACAAGAAATGGGAACATGTTACTCTTCCCAATAAACTCCAGTAATAATTAACATCTCATGAAGAGATATGTAGCCGTTCTTGGCTGTAGTATTCTCTCTAATACACGAGTAAACAAGGTTGTAAAGTATGGAGCAGGCCTCTTCTCAGCACTGTGGATGCAGAGATTCTTGGCTTCCTATGGAATCATCAAAAGCTAACATTTACAGAATGGTTTAGAAATTACCTAAGAGCTTTATAAGCTTCATAGGCTTTAGCTCATTTAATCCTCTTTAAAGGGATTAGGTACTGCTTGGCCTTATTTTAAGGATATGAGTGTAAATGCCTTGCCTATATTCCCATAGCTAGTAAGCAGAGAGCTGGAGTCTGTCCTGATGCACTGTTCTTTGACTGCTCTTGATCTGTAGGCACGTTTCCTACTCTTTTTTAAAAATAAATATACTGCCTCCAATGACTTGAGACTCTCATGACATCAGCATGGACATAACAATGCTTTATAATTTACTGGTGGTGTTTTCAAGCTTAGTTATCTTATTCGAAATTCACGACTACCCTGTGAGGTAGGACCAATCATTTTATAAATGAAAAAGTAAATCAAAAGGAACTCAGTGACTGACCAAGTACACATAGATTGTTATTAGCTATTAGAACCAGAATGCACATCTCTAGATGTGCCTTTAAATTTTGCTCCAGAAATCTATATAGAATCAATAAATACTTGTTAAAGTTACAGTGAATGAATTAAGTAGGAACAAATTCTAAGCAAACTGTAATTTTCAGTTGAGGAACTGAGGAATGTAATCATTCCGGTTGATTTTATAATATCACAGTTTTTAGCAGAAACTGTTTACAGTGAATGGGGTGTAACTACTGTAGATCAACTCTTAGATAATATGGGAAAGGGTTCCACCTCTCAAATTGTGATTGTTATTAGTTTCAAGTAAAAAGGTGTTGTCTTCACACAAGACAACTTAGTGCAACCACATTTAAGTGGTTTTTAATGATAAAGACACATTTATGACCACTTGGGGGCTGAATCATGAGGAGAAATTACTCAGTGTTACAGCAGATGTCATCATTTATTCTCCCACTTGAGGTGATGAGTCATAAATTGGACTAGAATTGAAGATTAAGGCAGAGTGTATGTGTGAGACTTCACACAAGTCATAAATTCAGAGGAATGCCAACCAGACTGCCTAACAGACTTGTTATAATTGAACTTAGTGGGTCCAACACCTAGAGCATAACCAATGACCCTCTGTTCTTCTTCCTTAAAATTATATGCCATATATATTATATATAATATATATTCTATATATAGTACATATATTATATATAAAATGTATATATATTATGGGCATTTCAATATGAGAATTTAGAATGAAAATTCAGCAGCAACAAACTGAATATTATTGATTCTAGAGAGGAAGCCTGCATTGACACAATTCTTTGGACTATTTGGGGGTATAAACTTTGCCCCAACCAGAGTCGTGTAACATATACAGTTTGCCTAAATACATTGGGAAATTCCTTGGATGACTGCAGTGTAACACAATTATGTCCACGGAGCATGAGCATGCTTAAGTTACAATTAGAGGCCATGCAAATGGGGGATGTGGCAAACATTTCATGTGTTGCTTACAAAGGTAGGGGGAAGAAGAAATCAAATTTCACGATGGGGCTCAACTACTGGAAAAATCCTGTTAACATGTGTGAAGTAGTTATTGAATTCAGACAAACAATTATCCAAGCTTATACAGGTATTGTGAAAGGCCATTGAATAAACAGGCTGAAGCTATGGCTGATGGGGAGGAGAATGCATTTGGTCCAAGCACATCACCTGTTAACCAGTTAGAGGGCTTGGGTGGGAAATAGCAAACCTGTAGGAAGCCTGAAATTAGCACAATAAAGGGAAAATGTATACAATGTCATTGTTGGCCATGCTCTGGACAATGATCCACTTCAAAGCGTATATAATACCTCAGCACAACTTCCCCCAACCGGGAGTTTCAAAACTGTACAACCTAAGCTCAAAAATTCCCTGAGGCAATGTATCATATCAGAGCACCTGTCTAGAAGCCAAAGATCATAACATCCTGGTGTTACTCCTGATTCCTAACATCTGCTTCATGAACTGTCCTGGAGTTTTGCCCCCTTCACTGAGTCCATGGATGCTGCGCTGCCATCTACTCTTCTTATATAAGCAATGTCAATTTCCCATTAGCAAACATGCCTGGGAGAGAGGTTGATATGGAGACAGTTTGGAAAGGCTATTACTTGGCGGTCATTTTTTTAACATATTGCTATGGTATGAATATGTCTCCAAAATTTGTGTGTTGAAAGCTAAATCCCCAATGCAGCAGTGTTGAGGGTGGGGTTTTAAGAGGTTTCAGAGCCCCTGTGAATGGATTAATATCAAGATAGTGGAAGAAGCTTCCTTATTGTGACAGTGGGTATGTTATAAAGTCAAGTTTGGCTTCCTCTTGCTGTGTCAGACTCTCACCTTCTCTTACTTTCTAACCTTCTGCCACTGGACCATGAGTCAAAAGTCCCTCAGATATGGGTGTCATGCTGTTGAACTTCCCAGCCTCCAGGAAGGTAAGTGGTAGATTTTATTTCTTTATAACTTCCCCAGTCTGAGGTATCAGGAGCACTAACAGGACTAGGATACCTTTATTTAGACAGAACACTGGGTGCAGTCCCCATGAAGGCATAAAATAAGTGCCTTTCTGCTGTGGTCGCACCCAGTGGTTCCCCAATTGGGTAGATCTCTTTAGCTCTTAAAAAACCTCCATACTCTAGCCAGCCCAATGGCAACTCTGCAGCTACAGCCCATACTCCTCAAGGGTGGTAAGAACACCTGTCATGGGCCCTGAAGAGTCTTGCTTTCCCTCTTCCAGAGAGTTTATGAAAGTCTCAAACTGCATGCAGTAGTTTTCCTGAGAGGTTCTCTGATGAATCTAAAAATTCCTTTCTAGTACATTATTTAGCTAGTGATAGTTTAGTGCCCTTCATAGTAAAAAAAGTAAATTCCCAGTTGACTTTCTTCAGAGGGCTTTGCCTCAAGTTCTCTTATATAACTGAAGTTTTAAAATTTACTTCACACATTTTCACTTGCTCCACAGATATTCAGGGTTTGGTACCAGTTTACACTTGTGAAGAATGAGGCTCAGAGATGTGGAGACTCCCAGGTATGTTGGGAAGAGAAATGGGAAGCCTGCTGTGACCCTTTTGACCACTAGGGGTCGTCTTGTACATCTGACGAAATACTTTGTTCAATCTGCAAACATTGAAGACACATTCAGAGACCAGAGCAAACTGACAAATGAGGGTTTCTGGCAGAAAGGGATGAGATGTGGATGTATTTTGGGACCATTTGTGTTCTTTTTTTCCCTTTATTTTTATTTATTTATTTTTATATAGTGTGGGGATTGAACCCAGTGCCTCACACATGCTAGGCAAGCATTGTATCCCTGAGCTACAGACCCCAGCTCCCCTTTGTGTTCTTGAAGCAAAAACAAGCAAGAAAAGATGTAGAAATCCACATTTAAACTTGGAAAAGGCTGAAGCTTTTAAAGTGGTTTTCATCATTAGGGTGTGTTCTGGGATGGCATGGCTTAGAGGAGACAGAAGGGGCCTGTATTGTGTGCTTCCAGTTTTGAGTGGATATAGAGTATAGGGAAACATTGGTGAGGAATGAGGCCCCAGGGAACTCTGCAAAAATTAAAGAATGAGACTGAAGATAGCTATGAGTAGCAAGGACTTGTTGGAAAGACAAACTGCTGTAGAGTGCAACTGAACAGAGTCCTAGTTTCCAGACCCCTCTGGTCTGAGTGAGAGGTCCTAGAGGGAGGCTTTGGTATCTCATTCCTGGTGTACCTAGCTTGTTGCCTTTTCC
Source organism: Callospermophilus lateralis (assembly GCF_048772815.1). Lineage (NCBI taxonomy): Eukaryota > Metazoa > Chordata > Mammalia > Rodentia > Sciuridae > Callospermophilus > Callospermophilus lateralis. The sequence continues at coordinate 66,286,211 of NC_135306.1, read as the reverse complement.
AAAGCCAGAGTACAGTCCCCAAACAAGGGTTCAGTGCATGGTGAGAAAGGAAGATAAAGTTTCCTAAGAGAACCCCATTGGGAAACTAAAGGAGGAGTAAGAGCCCTCAGGGGTCCCCGGGCATTTCACTCTATATTATTAAAAAAAAAAAATCTCTTAGATAAGGTGTGAGCTTCAACAATCCTTTGAGTCTTGAAAATCTTCTCATTGCAAATACACCAGGCAGGTGTTGTGTTACAATAGCCATATGCCTGGATTTTCTGAGACAGTCCCTTGTTTCAAGTCTTCTGTCTTGAAGTCTTCTATCCTTGATTCAATCAAATCTTCCAGTAATGCCATTATGTGATTGATGGTCTAAAAATAAGTAATATTTCTAGAATCCTCATTTGCTCTTCACCAGGTGTGCTACCAGGGACTAAGGACACAGAGCAGAGTTTTGGATGCCCCTGAGCATAGTATGAGGGAGGTCAGGCAGGCCTGGAGACAAAGAATTACAAAAAAGTGTGGTGGGCATAGGATTGTGGGGTGCACCCAGTCTCTGATGGAACAAAGGGGGACTGCCTAATATAGGCCATAGTCTGGAAAGATTTTCCAGAGCAAGAAACACCTATCTTGAGCCCTCCAGGGGGAGTAAACCCACTGCCCAGGTGAAGGAAGATCAGCCAGGAGCCCTGGACAGAGCAAGGGTGGGGGTATGGGCAAAGTCTGAGGTTAGAGATCAGAGTGTTCTTGGGGTCTATGAGTGAAGTTCTATTCAATTTAGGAAACAAACAAAATGCTTGTACATGGTAAGAGACTTGTATGGATGGGGAGTTTGAAGTCTGACAAGAAGGGCGATAAAGTGAAGAATGTTTATGCTAAGATTGATGAGAAGCAGGGAAGTGTTTTAAGCAAGAGTATAAAATGCTCAATTTCATATTTCACCAAATCTTTGTGGCCAAGTGTGGATGTTGGGGCAAGTGAGATGGGAGGCCAAGAGTTTCTCTAGGAGACTAAGACAGGTGAGAAGGGAAGGAACCTGGATCTAAAGTGTTAGTGCCTGGGATGGAAAGGAAAGGCTGTAGAAGAGCTGAACAGCAGGACTCAGTCCATCCTTCTTTGCCTTGTCCCCTTCCCTGTGCTTTCCTTGTCCATTCAATCCTGGATCATGCTGAGACAAAGAGCATAAGAAGAGGGGCAGCTGCAGAGGGCAGGCCTTGTTTCCTTCACTCTGTGTCACATTTCTGCCAATTCCTTGCAAATCAGTACAGCACTGGTAAAATGCCAGCCTTCCTGTGGCAGCCCAGGAGGTTGGCAGCAGGGTGAGTGCAGTTCACCTGTCAGCAACAAGACGACAAAATCCAAATGTTTACCTAACAAGGATCGCACCGAGTGGGAGCATAAACAACCTCATTTTTATAAGGAGCACAATGCAGAACTACCTAAAGGAGGAGCAAGTTTTACCCCAGGGTTTCTCTGGGGAATAACAGCAGGCAACACAGCTGTAAGCAGGAGAAAATTACTTAAATAAGGGGACCCTGTGGCATGAAGGGATAGTCTTGGATTGGAGTGGCGGAAATAATCTCTGGACAATGTAAATGTTGAGAAATAAGGTATTCGTAGGGTACCTAGATTGATATCATCTGCCCGTAAATCATGAGAAGCCTTGGAGCTGGTACTTATCAGGTCCTAATAGCTGATGGCAAGCAGTAACTCACATCATCAGACAGGAGAGAGGAGGACCCCAGAACCCTGTATAAGCCCATCTTCCTCTTTGAAATCTTCCTGATACTCCCAGGGGCAGTGTTAGTCACCCAGAGAACATAGATGTCCTCTCACTATGTCACACATCTTACCATACGTATGTATGGATCCCAGTCAAGTCTCTTTCCTCCCCAGGATTGTGAACTTCTCTGAGGCAGGGGCTGACTCTTGTTCATCTGTGCCTACCCAGTGCTACCTACTGTCCTGGAGGAGTTTAGTAAATGTATTAAATAAATAAAGGGCACATCGTGAGGTGCAAAGAGAGAGCTGACATGTAAATTGACTGTGGTATGTATTTTTACGGGCTGTGAAGAAAAGGAAACATTTGCTTTACTCATCTTCCCTTTACTTTTCCAACTCTGCCTTGACCGCAAAGCATGTTTGCCTACGTTAGTTCATTTAATCCTCCTATAACTCTTGTGTCGTCGCAGGGAGGGACATCAATTGCCTTATTATATAGATCATAAAACTGAAGGTCAGAGAGTTCAGGTGTTCACAGAACAGCAGATGACATAAGGAGCAGGAGGCATGGTGGTTCCTTCCTTCCATCTCTCCCTTTCCCCACACCCGCCTGCCTATCAGCCTTCCTTCCTTCTTCTTTCAACCCTGGAGTTGAATCCTGTCCCAGCTTTCAGTGTCCCTATGTGATTTCGAGTGATCCTTCTGCCCCTCTCTAACCTCACTCTCCTTATCTGGATTGGGGATAACTATTATGCAGGCTTTCTTTGGAAATAATGTAATTATAATAGACGATCAGTAACAGGTACTAGTTACCATTTTCCTAACACTTTTTTTCCCTTCAATAAACATCTATGTTAGGCTAGTTTTAGATTTATAGGAAAAACCATGGCAATAGTAAAGAGAATTCTCCGATACCCCAATCTTATCTAGTACTATTTTTTTTAATTATTGTTCTTTTTAGATGTATGTGACATTAGAGTGCATTTTGACATATTACACATAGATGGAATATAACCTATTCTAATTAGGATCCCATTCTTGCAGTTATACATGATGTGGAGTTTCACTGGTTGTGTCTTCATATATGAACATAGGAAAGTTATGTCTGATTCATTCTACTGTCTTTCCTATTTCCATTTCCCCTCTCTTCCCTTCATTCCCCTTTGTCTAATCCTATGAGCTTCTATTCTTCCCTTCCCCTCCCTTACTATTTTAAGTGCTTCACATGCATTTTATTTACATAAGACTTATGATAATCTGGTGATGAATCAAACTCATTTTACAGACAAAGACATTTAACTGAGAGGCAAGTGACATATGTCCTGCTGAATGACTGTGGAGTGGTGGAATCAGAATAAAGAGGGGAGTCTCATTGCAGGACTGTATCCTAACTACTCCGCTCCATGGGAGGTGAGAGTATGGGCCCATGGTGAGTATGTTATTAGACCTAGAGCCTGAGTCTGTTTAAATCCAGTCTTGCTGTTTTTCTACATCAATGATCTTCTAGGCACAAGTAATAAGATTGCTCCTTGCCTATCCTACCTACTTTTTCATTTTCAATTTAAAATTGCCTTTGTATTTATTTAATGTTGACTTCCAAATGCAAATTTGGGAAACAGTAGAACTTACTATGGATTTTGTTAGCATCCCTTTGGGGAGAAACAGCCCATAAATCACCAAATTTTATTGTTTCCCTTAGGAATCTTTAGTGTACATTGGACCTAGAGAATGACTTGATGAAAGAAGTCTATTTAAAATGTAGTGAGGTCAAGTCTATTAACTAATGTGTCCACACGTAAGTATCCTCTCTTTTCCAATAAAAAGGGTAGCAGAGGGCATAAAAATTACTAACAGATTCTTAGGAGGGCAGTAGGGAGACTGGGACTTCATTTTCCTGAGGATTGGAAAGAGGAGAAGAGAAGCCATGTAAAATACAACCTTGAAACCAGTGGGGGAGAGATGATTATTTCTAGTATAGAAAATTCTTTCCAGGGAGGTCTTTTGGGTGTGAGAGGTAATAGCTGTTTTATTTCAGGAAAGGGTAAGGAAAAGAAAATTTTGATATGTTAAACATTTTGATGACTCTCTTCTTTTACTGATGTGAGAATTCAAAGGGAAAACCTGAATCACTTTCAAAGGACTTGTCTCTTAAAGTGTGCTTTATAATACATCATGCTACTCAGAGATACTGTAAAATATCCTTTTCCTTTTTATTTTATAGAACTTGTACAGGAACTGTTGTCCTAAGTGGACTCATCCTACCCAGTTTTTTGTTATTCTAACTGGAGATTCTTTAGCTGGGTCTTTGGAATGGTAATAAAGAATGAATAAATAAAAACTAAATTCTTTATGCATTGAGAATTCTGCATTTTAGAGTTAATTTAATATAAATACATAAACCCATTATGAAGATAAACAAGATGTTTCTGCTATTGATTTCCAGATTCTTCTTCCAATAGGATGGATGAGAAACTATTTTGCCCTCGTCTACTATGAAATTTTTTCCTGCTTGCTTCATATCAGTTCTCATGGCTCATTGCTTTGTGTTCTGTCCTGTTCCTATTTGCTATTTGAATGTTTGTGTCCCACTGAAATTCATTATTTTTGAAGCTTCTACCTCCAGTGTGATGGTATTTTGAGGTAGGGTCTTTGGGAAAAAAACTAAATTTATATTAGCTCACGAGTTTGGGGGCTCTATGATGGGATTAGTGCCCTTATAAAAAGAGAAAGTCCAGAGGTCTCCCTCTCTCCACCATATGAGGATACAGTGAGAAAATGGTTCTCGGAAATCAAGGAAGGGGGCCATCACCAGGAACCAAACCTGCTAGCACTTTGATCTTAGATTTCCAGCCCACCCAGCTGTGAGAAATCTATTGTATATTGTTAGAGCGGCCTGAGCAGACTAGGGTCCTAATTCAACAAGTCTGTGCCTGGATAATGGCTTTGTGAATCAAGGATATTATTTTCATTGCCTGCTTATGACATCCCAAAGTTAATTGTCAACTGAGAAAATTTTGGTTTCCTCCTGTGTGATTCAATCCACTTGGCATGAATCACCCTTTACGTTCTAACTCTGGTGGCCTTTGTCCTGCAATCCATGGTTGCTTCTCTGTCTGTTATACTGTGGCTGTTATAAAGGGAAAGTAGAGCTATTTTGTTCCTTTTAATGAGGAACAACTACTTCTCCAACGGACTCAGCAGTAAAAATGGCTTTTAATGCTGGACAGAAGTTTGGAAGCCATGAAATTCCCTTTGTAACACCATTAAATATTCCCAGTGTGATTTGGATAAAGTGCCACCAACCACTTCATGTCCAATGTCCTTTCATACACACACGCACACACACACACACCATTAGAAAAATTGGTGGAAAAGTTTTGTTTTTTTTTTTTAAATTTTCCTACTGTGTTCAGTGTTGAATTGAGCTTTTTCCTAATACCTCAGGAGAATGGGATAATTCTCAAAGTTGAAGATAGTATGTGATAATTACTTCAAGTTTTAAAGACAATATCAATAATGTTCTGCATGTTCTCTTCAGGCTGCCTCATCACCTAGTGCCCTATCTCTCAGATTATTTTAACTGAGGATTAAAATTAGAAGAAAGTTCATGGGGGAAGAGAACTTTCACTTGGATGGTGGAAAGAGTTGATTATTTTCCATTCTAGTTGGAGGTGGTAAAGGGATGCTTTTTCCTAGTCCCAAACTAGGTCAAACTATGGTGTTTTAGTCAGCTTTTCATCATTGTAACAAAAATACCCGACACAACCAATTTGAAAGAGGAAAGGTTCATTTAGGCTTATGACTTCAGAGTGTCAGTCCATAGTCATTGAGCTCCATTGCTCTGGGTCTTGAGACGAAGCAGAACAGCATGGCAGAAGAGCATGGGAAAGCTTCACAGCTCATAGATGCCAGGAAGCAGAGAGAGAGACAGACAGACACCAGGAACAAGATATAGTCCCCAAAGGCATGTCCTCAGTGACTTACTTCCTCTAGCCATGCCCCTCTGTCTGAACTTTCCACTGTCTCCCAGTAGTCCATTCAAATGATTAATCCATCAAATAGATGAATCCACTGATGAGGATAGAGCCCTCTGTTCATTTCTGAAAAGCCCCACCTCTGGATATTGCTACTTTGGGGACCAAGTCTTCAACACATGAGCTTTAGGAGGACATTTCAGATCCAAACCATAATAAGTGAGTAGTTTAAGAGAATCATTCATCAAGATCATAGATGACAACCTAAACAAGTCTGCAGAAAGGGAAATTCTGCAAGAAGAGGAGAGTGCATCTGAATTTCAAGCTGTTTGCTAAGAAGGAAAGATTTATTGGCCTACCCAGTGCACCAGGACAGAGAATGGTGGGAAAGCCTTTAGGAGAACTTAGCACAGCCTCCTCAGTCTCTTGTGTATTCAAGAAACATACCTTTCTCCATCAGCTTCTAAAGGTAAGAGTCAGCACAAGAAAAGGCTAAAGCAGAACATTCCCTTCTGCCATTAATTGACATAGTCAGGATGTGGTCTTTCCTAAGGGCCAAATGGATGCTGAAGATGATAACTGGGCTGAAGCTGTCTTGTTGAAACCCCACCCAAGAAAACAACCTCAGGGAAAAGAGGCTGGATTGACCTCCTGAGCAGTAGCTGGGAGTGGGTATTTTGAGGTTGATAGGAGAGTCCCTTCTCCTTGTCAGGAAACTGTAGTGTACGGGGATCTAATAGGGCTCTGAAGCACCCACAGCTATGTCTCATGAAAGGGCCAATGTTTGACCATCCATTTCATATCTGCCCTTTTATCTGCTCTGTCTTTCCTCTTACCTGATTGTGATGAGCTCATTGTAGAAGGGATGAATAAAGACAGAAAGAAGAGCATCTTCAAATTTTCTCAGGGTGAGCACCATAGCTATAAGTCAATTCTGAGCCAGGAGAAAAAGAAGAAGAGAGTAAATTTTATCTGAAATTAGGTTTCAATATCTGTAAGTCAGTTTTACTTACTGAAATGAGTTGTAACAAATGCAAGACTGATGAGGAACCCGGAACCCAAAATGGAAGAAAATATAAGAAACACCACTGTTTTATTGAAGGATGCTCCCTGCAATTAAGAAAAACAAAAACAAGATCTGAAATGCCTGGAAATGAAAGGATGCAATGAGCAGCTAACAATAAAAATTGAGAACCCAAATTATGTCATATTTAAATACAATAAGTCCATATAGGTATTTTAATGCATAAAATATTCTCTGGAAAAAAATAATTATGATTATGTAGGAAAGATCTGAAATGATTATATGAAATGAATGGAGAGAAAAATAGAAAAATTGATAGATATGGAGAGTACAAAATAGTCCAAATCCATAAATTTGATATTTCTGATTAATGAAACCCAAGAAAATGAATCCTCCAGTGGTATATTGTTGGAAGAATACTTTGATATGACAGAATAATTTCAACTACAAAGCAAAATATTGAATATCAGGAATATTTAATTCAGAACAATAAATATATATACATATTTTGACTGAAAGAGTCAATGTAAGTAATCTTTTTTTTTTTTTTTTTTTAGAAAATGGATAGGAGAACTATGTTATCAACAAAGAGAACAAACTTCAGGCTTAATGTTTCTCTGCAGCACTTTTCAGTGGCAGAACACATGGATGTGTGACTACAAAGTTCTAACGGGAAGAAAGAAAAAGCATTCCCAGAGTCTTATATTCATTTAACTGTTGTTAAAATATAAGGAAAATTGCTAATCTCAAATACATGTGAAATCAGGTGATATGGCATTCGTGAGCACTTCATGAAAATTGACTTTGTGATAATATCTTGCTCCAAAAAGATAAACCAAAATAAAGAACTCAAGAACAGAAAATCCTTGGTAATTCTAAATGTAAAATTAATTTAAATGTAAAGGTACAGCTACATCTTAGCAAATTGAGCAAAGATAGCTGGAATGGAATGAAAAAGAGTTAAACTCTGGCAAAGTAACTGTAATATGGGGAGAGAATGTAGGGTGAAGGGAATCAGAAACATGTCAATCAAATGGTAGTATAAGAGATATAGTTCCTAAGTTCAAACATCAATTAAGATTTTTTTAAATACTCTTAAGTCTCCATTTGGGATCATATAAACGGGCATCTTATAATGCTTTTTGATTGCAAAAAATACATGATTATATAGGAAACTAATCATATTGAAATGTAGTTATCAGATGCAAAAAGAATTTTTGAAACAGAAATAAATGTGTTTTTATTAAGGCCTGAAATAACGAAATATAATGGTGGGTTTAATAATTACTATAATTTTGACGTAATGACAAGTACTAATGATATTTTGAAATATCCATAACACATGTAATGTTATGTAAAAAAAAAAAAACCTGTCATAGATACTGTTAACACTTCTAAGGTTTGTAATCTACCTTTGTAGTGGAAAGAAATGCTAAATTCCAGTTAGGGTTTAGCAAAAATGGAGACTTTTTTTTTTCATTAAAATTCCCAGACCTTCTGAATTCTTTCTCTCTGCAGATTTTGAATAGTCGTTGGATTTCCATATTAAGAAATTCTCTTCTGATGGTAATACAATTCAGGATTTTATAATTCTTCTATACTAGATGAAAATACTTAAATAAATGAATAGATGAAATTATATTTCCTCTGTTCTTAAATGGTGGTTAAATGAGTCACTATTGGGGGCAGGGTGTCATATTCAACTACAAATGACTGGTTTGTAGTTATGTGTAACTAATTAAAACAAAACAAAAAAATTATGGATTTTAAGTGTCCTTGTTATAGTACATTTAGATTATGGAAAGAAGGAGAAAATGCTGTTTCCAGTTTGAATTGCCATAGGTAGGACCAAGTATGGGAAATAGGAGATGTGGTTTTGGCTCTGACAGTATGTTCTTCCGGTTCATTGAGGACCCTATGTTGGTTAAATGAGAAATTCCCAATGAGTTGTACTTATAGCCCCTGTAATTCCTAGTAACATGAAACATTTCAACACAGTGGAATTTGAAAATAATACATCAATTAATAACTTGCCTAAAGTGAAACTGTTGAACTTTGTCAAGTAGAGGAAGTGCCACATGATCAGATAACAGCCTGACTCTTACTGAAGGAGTAACTTTAGAGATAAATGAAGGAAAGGAAGGCCAGGGAAACGAGAAAGATGTTGGTAAAGTGACTCCTTTCTCAAATGAGAGCCATGGTAGATATTTGTTTTCTAAATAATGAGAATTCTCTGCAGGATGTGGGATAAAAAAAAACTTTGACTTTTTTGTTCAATGCATCTAACCAGTCTTCCACCCACACATTTTTGAGATTCACTTGAACTTGATGCTGTCTTCATACTTCCATGGCCACTCCAACCTCCCGTTATTATGTATGAGCCAAAGGGTCTAACATGTATCATTTTCTTTTCCAGATGGCCTGAATACACTGATCACTCTTATACTCCATGTTGGGCTTGCTGAGTCACAGATAGGTTATTTCTTAAGAAAGCGGCCTCCCTGGTGATCAGTTGGTCTCTAGGTTTATATGTAATAATGTAAGATGAGAAATTACTACAGACATGCTGAGTTATTTGAGGAATGTTAGTGAAAAAGTTTCTGTTATAGAAAGGAATGGTTCCTTTTTCTCCATAGGACTCCTCAAAACTTCCTCTGAAAACACTTCAGTGAGAACAGGAGTCAGGCAGCTTTTTAAATAAACAAAATGAATTGAAACTCAGGCTGCAGGAATCACATGGTTTCTTGACTAAGATTACCACTGGCCAGGAATTTGTTTTCAAATATTCATCTCCAAGAACAAGGACGAAAATCTATTAGACACCACTAGCTGTCTCTTCGACTAGGCTTCTGCCAAAGCAATGGATCAATTGCCCATAGTCAATAAGGTTCTAATATGCATAGCAGATTCCTTCATAGTCTGGCAGGAAGCCAGTATTTTACAATTAGATTTGTCTAGATCATTGATGCACAAGTCTGTGTAGTGTAAATAATAAAATAGTTCCAAATGAATAAAGTAGTACTCTTAAATCTAGGAGTAGCTAGAATCTTTTGCACTCATGAGATCAAAGGAGACTTTCTGAAAACAAAGGCAGGTGTAAGAGACCCTGAGTTCACAAGTTCTTCACCAGAATCTTCTTTAGAGATATGTAAATTACTTTTCTGTGTCTCCTGGTGAGCAGATCCTATGAGATTGGATTAGACTTATTTTTATGAAATAAATGCATAAAAAAACTTGGTGATGAGAAAATAGAATTCTTTTGAGAAAGAAGAGAGGGGAATGCAGAAGAAATGGTGACTCCATAAGAAGAGACTGGCAAGTGCCATAGAATGCCCATGTCCTCATGCAGGGTTTGGCCAACATTGCCCGTGAGCAAGTGATGATATTTTCTACCTTAGCAAACCTAGTTTGTTGAAAGCAGTCTACTTAAATTTAAATACTGCAGAAATTACAACAATTTTCTACTCTCAGTCTTCTCTGCTATTGTTAACATTTTTGTTTTTAATGTGAGATCAACATTGAAATCAGATTTTGAGCAAATTACTCTCCATAGTGTGGGTGGGCCTCATTCAATCAATTGATCAACTTAAGAAGAGATACAGACCTTCCTGGAGGAAGAGGAAATTCTGCCAGCAAACTGGCTTCAGTTACTCCTTCTACAGTGTTCATTCTTCTGTGGGTCTCCAGCCTCCTGGCCTCCTACAGGTTTTGGTTTTGTGAGTCTCACAATTGTGTGAGCCAATTCCTTGAATAAACTATTTTCTGTCTTTGTCTCCTTCTCTCATTCTCTTTCTGGAGAACTCTGACCTACTACAAGTCCTTACCAGAATCTCTTCCAAAAGGAGAGGTAGCTGGGCACAGTGTTTCATGCTTATAATCTCAGCTACTTTGGAGGCTGGAGCAGGAGGATGGCAAGTTCCAGGTCAGCCTGGGAAACTTAGGGAGATCCTAAAATCACTAGGGATGTAACTCAGTAGTAGAGCATATCTGGGTTCACCTTTAAAAAAAAGGGGGGAGAGTGGGTATAGAACCCCAACTCCAGACTGCCCTCAGAGTATATATATGATGGATGGGGTCAAAACTGGAGATTGTAATTTGCCCTATTTTTTTATTTGAGAACTAGATGGAAAGGAGTACTAGTGCAGTGTCTGTTAATTAGTGGTCTTTGTGGTTCTGGGAAATGGAGTCCTGGGCCCTGCACATTCTAGACAAGTGCTCTCCCGTTGAGCTATGTCTCCAGCTCAGGGAGTAGCTGTGCCTGTAAATGGAGTTGGGTACAAGGAAGGTTGTGCCATCTGCCAGGAATCCTTGTTCCTCCTGTTTTCTGTCTACCCCTGGGTCATGTCATCCCACTCCCACACCCACTGACTTAAAAACTTTGGCTCCCAACCTTGATTCTATCATCATTTTGTGTGACTTCAGCATCTACAGTAGATGGCCCACTCAACACAGTGGCTTTTCAGTCCCTTCCTTCCTCATATCCAACTACATTCTGTTTTCTACCCCACCACTGCCAAGTTTTACCTTGGGCCTTGTCTTCACCAGTAACTGCTCCAATTCCAAAGCCTCAGTTTCAAAAGCCACTCACACCATGTACCACCTTCTATTCCTTTAGCTTATTTCCTATAATATCCCTGTGTCTTAGTTATTTGATCAGGGAGCCCCACAAATTCCTGTTCCCTTGCTGCTTTCTCACTTTCCAGCCATGCCTTCCTGATTCTCCTGCCCTCAGACTTGATCCAGGTGCATCCATGAAAATGGCGGCACCTCATGGGCCACTGGAGTGCACAGATTCTTAAGGTACTGAGCCTTCATTATTGTGAGGGGAAGTATATTCTTGGGAAAGATAATGAGTTGGTAAGGGTAGTTGAAGGCCTTGAAGGGATTAGAAAACAGATTTTTAGCAGGTGAAATTAAGTTATATTTTCAAGTTTATCAGGTTGGATGCTTTTTGTAGACAGCAAGAATTAACCTTGACCTTATGAATCCACCAACTGAAGCAACTTTATGAAGCTATCAGCTTTGAAAGCTTGTTCTTTGCTCTACATGTGCACAAATAAGGAAGAATAGTTTCATAACATTAAGGCAACTTGGGGACTTTCTGTCTTATATTGAGTAAAGTGATTCCTCACAACAGCCGTGTTTTCTAGGTGTTAACTGCTCAGTTCCCAAATCATCTACCATAGAATTCCAGGGATGGGTATTTGAATAATCTCAAAAAAATCTGCTGATATAGGCCACCTAATACCCCATATATGACTATATAAATTAAAATTAATTGAAATAAACACAACTAAACATTTAGTTTCTTGGTCACGTTTGCCATAGCCATGTGCTTCTTAGCCTCAAACTCTAGAGGCTGTCGTACTGAACAGTGTAGAAGACATTTCTAGCATTTCTATTATACAGTATTACCCTAGACCAGCAGTGTCAAGCTGTGAACTTGCCCCAAGTCTGCCTTCTGGTTTTTTTTCTATCTAACCTGCATATTTTAAATTTTTTGAGGAAAAAAGAATATGTGACAGAAACCAGATGTGGCCAGAAATCCTATCATATTTATACTATCCAGCTCTTTACAGAAAAAAGGTTGTCAACCTTGTCTTAGATAATAATGTGCTAAAATGTCAATGTTTGTATAATGCATTTTGGAATGTAACTGCCATGGTGAAGAATCATAGTTTTTATTATGTTAGGGTATGGAATTCAGGTACATGATTTATAGCTATTGTACATTCATTCAATTAAACAAATACTTATTGAAAACCTTTTAAATGCCAGTCCCCGGAAATTTTTAGATTGTTATGGCTTAAATATGAAGTGTCCTCCAAAATTTCATGTCTTGAAGTCTTGGTCCCCAATGCAGCAATGTTCAGAGCTGGGGTTTCTGGGAAGTGATTGGATTGTGGGAGCTCTGACCTCATCAATGGTTAATCCCTTAATAACTGAACAGATTATTGGAGGTCCTAGAAACTGTAGGGGGCATGGCTAGAGGAAGCAGGTAACTGTAGGTGTATAGCTGGGGACTATATCTTATCCTTGGCCCCTACTCTCCTTTCCCCCCACTCCCACTTCCTGGCTGCCATGAGCTAACAGCTTTCCTTAACTAAGTGGAACTGCCATGATGTTCTGTTCTACCTCAGGCCCAATACAATGGAGCCAGCCAACCTTGTGTTGAAACCTCTGTAACCATGAGACAAAACAAATTTTCCTCTGTAAAGTTGTTCACATCAGGTATTTTGGTTTACCAACAATAAAAAGCTGGCTAACATGTAGATGAACAATACATTCAAGGAATTCAAGGAATTTCTAACTATAGAACTAATCAAACTGTAAGTATTACTGATCATGGTATTAAACACTATGGTGGAGGAGAAGAGAATGATAAATTTTGACTTGGGCTATGTGTGGCTAGGTAGCAAAGAATGAATTTGAAAGTGGGGCTTGAAAGGATGAGTTGGAATTAGATAAGGCTAACAGGTAGGGAGGAAGGAATTCCAGGCTATGGGAGCAGCGTGGTGGGGGAAAATCACATGGGGCATTCAAAGAAAAGTCCAGAATTCAAGTGAGATTTAATCTTAAGACAAGGAGTAAGCAATGTACTAGGGAAATACGCAGGTGGCTGTGAGGTTGGTATTTGATGAGATGCTGGTTTTCTATGACTCTGCAGTGAAGGGACAGCCTGTCATAATATCTCAGAAGAAAGCCCTATTCTGCTTGGTGCTCAAAGTAATAGATGCTATGCCCATTTTTATGCCTCTAGATTTGGCCTCTGGACTCAGCAAGTATGATCATGGATTTGGAGCTGCAAGAATGGTGGACTTAAGGATATTATTTCCATGGGAAATTGACACAGCCCCACTAAGGATTTAGCTTGACTTAGCCCTTGCAAAGTTTCCACATGCTTTGGGCGTAGCATGTCTTGGTTGGTGGGAAGAGTGGATTATAATAAGTGATCATGCCACTGCCTAAGGTACAATCATAAAAACAAACAATTAATTTGAGACTGAAGAAACAAAATTGAATGGAGAATTTTCTCCTTTGCACAGCCTGGTGGAGTTCACTGTTGAATTTCCAGGAAACCAAGCTGAGTGATAGAGTCAATGTCAGGATCACTGTGTTGTACAATAGCATGCAATTGCATCCGATGAATCTGTGCTTTTTCCAGCCCCATTTTCTGAAATTTTATGATCATGAACATTTGACAAAGGGCTTAGCTGAACCCTCTGAAAGTCTAGTATTTGATTTCTGGGAACAAAGCAAGTGGCCTGTGAGCTTCTTAAATAACATGCATGGTTGATCCAAAACTTATGAGAAAGTTTTGGATCTTTCCCTTTGCCACATGAGGACATTCAATGTTTTATCATTAGTTACATTTGTTCAAATTTTTCATTTTGTTTAGAACTCAACATTTCTTTAATCAAGAGACTATCTTCTTTAGCAATGGCTATATGGGCCAAATATAGAATAGGTTGTGCCAAGTTTAGAACCTATTCAAAATTTATGGATATGAAGTTTCAACCTGAACTCAAATCTTTTGGTGCCTGAGTTAATTTACATTTGGCAAAGAACAATTTCCAGGTTTTAAAAATGGAAACAACAACAACAAAAAAACCTTCCTTGGAAACATATTTTAAGGCTTCTTGGATACCACATGTTTCTTAGAAGAAAAAAAAAAATCCCAAAAGCTATGTTTTAAAAGAAAGACAATAAGAAACACATGTATTAAATTGCCCTTAAAGAAAAGAAAGCTTTAAAAATTAAGAGGGAATAGAACTTTGGAAAAACCTGCTGATGTTTTAAAGACCCAAATTTTTGAAAGAAAATGAGTAAATTCAGAACATATCCTTAAAATGGATGTCTTTTTATCTAATCCAAATTAATCAGCATGGATTGATCTACTGCTAGTGCTTCATGGATAAGGAAATTGAGACAATAGGTGCCTACATCATGCCATGTGGGCATTAAAATTTACACATTAGATATTGTTACAGGTTTCTTGTTTGTCACATGACAATGGGAGGCTGGTGTAATGGTTTGCTCGGGAATTGTAGATATGGGCATCTGGCATTGTGATAAACTACAATTCTATGGTCAACTGTCCCACAGAGAGGGGCAAAGAAACATACTGATTCATCCACAAAAATCTAAGCACTTGGCTACACACTTATCAGGGATTATATAGTATTCTATTTCTATTTCTAATGTCATCATATTGCATCAAAAATTCATTTAATATCTGTAAGCTCAACTATTAATGCTATCCAAAATTTAAAATGAAAAAGAGAAGGAAAGAACAAAAAGAGAATGATAATTGCAGATGATTCCAGTTGTCATTCTAAACAGCATGCTTGAGATGGGAAATGAATTATTTCAGCCTTGGGTGATCTGAATTCCCGTGTAACTTTCTCAGAGCATCTTGCAGCATGGAGAGTAATTCTAGTGATTAACTACACAGATACATGTGATAATATCAAATAGCCTCTCAGTGCAAGCTACCTACTACAATTGTAGCTCAGCTAAAAAATGGTGATTTATTTTCTAAAGATGACTATGATGGGTTCACTGAGAAACAATGTACTGGCCTGCAGTGTGGCCCCTTTCTAAGAATTTTTTAAGAGAAAATTTGATATCCTGCATCTTTCTTTTGCCCCTACATAAGTTGGTGTCATAAATGTATTTCATATAGTTGGTATTATCACCATTCATTTCTATACCTAAATTTTGCTTTACAGGAGTTTTAATTTACTTCTATGAGACATTTCAAGAAGACAAGAATAGTGGATGTAGAAAATGTTAATAAAATAAAAGTTTTATTCCATTGATGAATAATTAGTACATGATATTTTGTAATGAAAGCTTGTTTGGAACCCAGTCACACTACATCACACTACACACTTTTGACGCAGTTAGAAACACTGTAGTTATTTGTGACATAGCCCAATTTTTTTTGGCTCATCCTACAGGCAAGAAAAGCAATACATCCATAGAGAAGTATCAGAGAAATAAGTTCCACCCTTTGCATATGTCTATGTTGAACTGGCCTATCCACAGCCATCAGGGCAAAGCCAAATGGATAACACCTGGGGCTTAATGAGGCCAGTCTCCTACCTTCCTTTCTCTCTCTCTCTCTCTCTCCACTGCTGGGTGAGTTCCCTGCCACCTCTGGACTTCCTGTTGGCCTTGCCTCAACACCCAACATCTCTGGATCTCTAAGTAATAAATGACTTCTGTTTCATGCATTGTACTTTCACCTCCTCATTTTTCTCTTGATCTACACATCCCAGCTAGCTTTCCTCCAGGTCAGGGCTCTCCCAGACAGTGGATCTCTTGGTTTATGGCCACCCTCAAGAGAGAGACCTCAAGAATATTGTCATCTAAACAAGCCTTGGAACTGAGTGAAGCCAAAAGAAATACAGGAGGGGTATAAGACTATACATGAAAGGCAAGTGACTCACCGGAGACAAAGATTCAACCAAGAGATTTTATTGGGGAGCTGCCTGAAGGGGAAGAAAAGGAGAGGCAGAGAGAGGAAAGGAGGAGGGCTGAGGGGGAGAGGGAGAGGAAGAGAGCAGAGAGAGGAGAGAAAGAAGAGGAAGAGGGCAGAGAGAGTGTGCTTGCAAGCTTCCGTTTAAGAAGGGTTGCATAGGTGATGTGGTGGGTGCTGATTGGCAGGGTGACTCAGGATCAGCAAGTGGACACTATGTCCCATGGGGATTGGTCGAGAAACCTTTTGAATTAGGTGCCCTTCTGAGAGGAGAGGGAGGGGTTAGGGATTAAGTGTTGTTCTAGCCAGAGGGAAACTTAACTTCAGCGGGGAGTCTCCCACACACCCAACAATACTCATGGCTTAGCACTATTGACTACTATTAATGTTCAATTAAAAAGCATAAAGAGGGAAAGAAAAAGTGCTTACAAGGTAAGCGTGGGCAAGAGGCATGCTTTGAAGATCTATTTCTATTTTTTATTTTGGGAGATGTTTATTGAATATTTTTTGTTTTTATAATGTTTTTATTGATGACTTATACACAATAGTGGGATTCCTTTTGACATAATCATACATGCATGGAGTATAATTTGTTCCATTTCAGTCCCAGCACGTCCCCTTTTTCTTCCTTCACCCCTCCCCTTGCTGCCTGTCCTCTTATCTGATCTTCATTCTATTTATTTATAGTTTTTTTTAATTACTGCTTTATAGATATACATAAAGGTGAAATTCACTGGTGTATATTCATGTGTGTACAAAGCACAACTTGGCTAATTTCATTCCATCTTTCCTCCCTTTTCCCATCACTCCTCCCTCCCTGTCCATCCCCTTCCTCTACTCCCCTGATCTCCCTTCTATTTTCATGGGATCAAGCAAAGGTCAAATTTTTTTTCCCTCAAATATGGAAGCTAGAGCAAAACAAAGAAGACTCATTTTCTATACCTAGAGGAACATCTGGGAGATAGGAGGTATATATTTAATATTACATTTTCTTGTAGAGTTTTGCATCTGTGTGTGAATAAGGGATATTGTTCTGTATAATTGTATTATTCTGTATAATTTCTTCAGTTTTGGTGTCAAGGCAATGCTGGTCTCATCATGAGTTCAAGAGGGTTCTCTCCTGTTGTATTTTCTGAAATAGTTTGTATAGAATTTGCATTGTGTTTCTTAAGTGGTTTGCGGCTTTCCAACGAAGCTTTCTGTGCTTGTAGTTTTCTATTTGTCTATCTTTTTTGCAGGCGGAGGGTGTGTGGACTGGGGGTTGAACCCAGAGGCTTGCACATGCTAAGCAGTCAAGCAAGTAAGGGGTCTTCCACTGAACCACATCCCCACCCACAGTTTTCTCTTTCAAAGGGTATGAATTCAGTTTCTTTAATAGAGGCAAGACTGCTCAGTTTACTTATTTGTTTTGTGTTGAATTTTGGTAGTTTATATCTTTTAAGGAATTTGTTGATTTCATCTGGTTATTAGATTTGTTTTTATAAAGTTGTTCATTAAAAATTATTAAAAATTTGCCATATGTCAAATTGGTAGAGATGTCCTCCTCATTCCTGATACTGGTGATTAGTAGTGTGTAGGGAGTATTTCTTATTTTTGGTCTTTATTTTCTTCACAAAATCATATGTAAACATGAGAACTTTTTGTTTTTTATTTTGTCCTGTCCTATGAAATTGGATTGACTTTTATAACCACAAAAATATTAAAAATTATTTTTGAAATAAAATCATTTGAAGTTGACTATATACACAAAAGATTTTTTTTAAATGGGTATATTTGTTGGGTTTTATCTGTGTGGGAGTTATTCCCATTTTATAAATGATAAAGAATGGGTGATTAGGATTTGAGCTTTAAGTTGTTTTGTTCAAAGATCTTGATTTCTTTAATACAGAAGCAGCAAATATTTAGAAGGGTGTTTTTTTCTCTTTTGTTTTGTTTTTGATACTTAAAGGATAAAGGTAACTTTGATTTTACTCATTTTATAGTCAGGGACATTAAGGAATACATACTGGAACATGAAACAAATCAATGATAGAATTAGAGCTAGAGTCACTAGTTCTTGACCATATTTCTTTAATTTTTTTTGTGACAATGTCGTCACATCTCATTTTCTTTATTTTTTAAATATAAATAATTTCCTTCATATTTTATGTAATAGTTTCTTTAAGTCCTAAGATCCATATTTTCTTTTGTTAAACATCTTTTTGAGGTATGATTGACAAACAAAAAGGTATATACAATGTATTTTGATGGATTTGATTAATTTAAAGATAAGTACTTTGATTTTCTTCAAGTCTTACTAGAAGTTTATCCAGTTTATTGTTTTGGTTTACTTCTTTCTTTCTTTCTAATCATCTTTTTTGTTTCATTTGTGTTGTCTAAATGTATATTTTTTTTCATTATTTCTGCTCTTTTTCTTCTTCTTTTGTTTTACTTTGGGTTTAACTTCACTTGTATCCAGTTTCTTATTGTCAAAACTTAAGTGACTTGAGATTTTTTTTCTTTTCTAATAAAATCAATTGATGCTGTGAAATTTATCATGAGTGCTGCTTTTGCTGTACCAATCCAACAGATTTTGAAATGCTGAGTGTGCCTTTCTATTCAGTTCAACTTTTTCCTAATTCCCTATTAACTTCTTCTTTAAATAAGGGTTATTTGAAAGTATGCCATTTAAATTTCAAGTATTTTAGGGTGTCCATGTACTTTTAATCTAAATGTGTTTTTATCCATTAATATACAAAGTTCCTTGTGAAGTTACTGGTAATTTTTATTGCATAAAATATGTTCTACTTTGGTAAGTGTTCTGTGTGCCCTTGAAAACAATGTCTTCACAGTGTCCACTGCACACAGAGTTCAGTAACTGTCAGGTTGGTTGTATTAAGTCGGCTATATCCATATTGATTTTCTGTCTATTAGTTTTGTCAATTACTAAGTTAGAAGTTTTGAATTCAAACCTGGCACACGGTGCATGCCTGTAATCCCAGTGGCTCAGGATGCTGAGGCAGAAGGACTACAAGTTTGATGTCGGCCTCAGCAACTCTACAAGGCCCTAAGCAACTTAGTGAGACTCTATCTCAAAATTAAAAAATAAATAAAAAAAGGGCTGGGGATGTATCTTAGTGGTTAAGCATTCCTGGGTTTAATCCCTGGTACAAAAAAAATGTTTGAATTCTCTAGCTATGAAGTTTTGTTTCTTCTTTCAGTTCTATTAGTTATCACACTATTATATCTCAAAGTTCTGTTATTCAAGTGCATGTACTTTTCAGATTATGTACTCTTGATAAAGTGACCTTTTCATCTTTATGAAATGATCTCTGTCCTTGATGTATTTCCTTTAAAATCCACTTAATCTAATATTGATAGAGCTGCTCAATCTTTCCTTTGATATGTGTTTATCTGATATATCTTTTCCTATCCTTTTACTTTTAACATTTGCCTGTCTTAAAATTGAAATGGGTTTAATATAGACAACATATAATTAGGTCTTTTTAAAAATAAATCGTAGAGTCTGTGCTTTTGGAAATATTTAAAAACAGCATTTAATGTGATAGCAATATGATTGTGCTTGAATTCACTATCTTTTGTTCCCTATTTGTTCTTTTGGGTAAATTGAATATTTTTTTTTATAATTTTATCTCTTTTGTGGGTTTTTTTATATTTTCTGGCACTGTTTTCTAATGGTTGTTGAAAGGCGAGTGACTCACCCGAGACAGAGATTCAACCAAGAGATTTTATTGGGGGGCTGCCCAAAGGGGAAGGAAAGGAGAGGCAGAGAGAGGGGAGGAGGAGGGCAGAGAGAAAGAGGAAGAGAGTAGAGAGAGGAGAGAAGAGGAAGAGGGCAGAAAGAGGAAGAGGGCAGAGAGCAGCGAGTGTGAGTTTGCGGGCTTTGGCTTAAGAAGGGTTGCCTAGGTGTCCTGGCAGGTGCCAAGTGGCAGGGCGATTCAGGAACAGCTGGTGGACACTGTGTCCAGCTGGGATTGATCGAGAAAACTTTTGAATTTTGCGCTCTTCCGCTTGGCACCCTTTGGAAAGGAGGGGGAGAGGTAAGGGATTCCATGATGTTCCCTTGAGACAGATACTTAACTTCAGCAGGAAGTCTCCCACACACCCAACAGTTGTTCTAGGTATTGCAGTATTTGTTTTGTGTTTATATCTATTTCTATTTAGCCCCCTTTGGCAATAGTCCATACAGGATTTTTGTTATCCATGGAACTTCTCGCACTTCTACATGTGTGATGGACCTGACAATATTTTTTTTTATTTTTTATTTTTTTCATCTTTCATACATTTGATTCAAGTGAGTTATGCATTTCCATTTTTACCCCAAATACAAATTGCAGAATCACATCAGTTACACATTCACAATGTTTACATAATGCCATATTAGTGACTGTTGTATTCTGCTGACTTTCCTATCCCCTACTATCCCCCCTCCCCTCCCCTCCCATCTTCCCTCTCTACCTCATCTGTTGTTGTTCCGTCTCTCCCTTCCCCCCTCTTTCCCCTCACAACCTCATATATGTGATTTCGTATAACGATGAGGGTTTCCTTCCGTTTCCATGCAATTTCCCTTCTCTCTCCCTTTCTCTCCCATCACTCGTCTCAGTCTCAGTTTAATGTTAATCTTTTCCTCATGCTCTTTCCCCCTGTTCAGTTCTTAGTTGCTCTCCTTAAATCAAAGAAGACATTTGGCATTTGTTTTTTTAAGGATTGGCTAGCTTCACTTAGCATAATCTGCCCTAATGCCATCCATTTCCCTGCAAATTCCATGATTTTGACCTGACAATATTTTATTGTTGATATCGCTTTGAATAGTCATACATCTTTTCAGGTAACTAAAACAATGAGAAAGATGCACTTTACATATAAATACCCTTACATATTTACTACTTCCTGAATCTTCCTTTGCGTAGAACCGGATATCCATCTGGCATCATCTACTCATGCCTGAAGGATTTCCTTTAACTTTTCTAGTAGAGCTGGTCTTCTGGTGGTGAGTCATCTCCAGTTGTTTATGTTAGAACAAAAATTTTGTCTTTGAATCAGAGAAATTTGCAGTCATACAGATTTCCAGGCTCCAGTAATTTTTAAAGAGGTCATTGTATTCTCTTCTGACTTAAGTTTTTTTCTAATGTGAAGTCTCCTCTCTGTCTTGTCTTTGTTTTTTGGCTGAATTAAAGGTTTTTCTCTTTTATCATTTGATTTCAAAAATTTGATTATGATATGCCTTGCTAAGGATTTCTTTGCCAAATTCTATCATTTATGTCATTTCTAAGTCAATTTCTATTTTTGCCTCTGGTTTTGGGTCATATTATCCTGGTTTCTGCATGATTGGAAGTCTCAGCTTGGATGAAAAAATTCTGAACTTCACATTGTAAATTCCTGAGATTTTAAAGAAACATTTCTTTAAATATTGTTGGTATCTATTTTGGAGTTCAGTTACTAAGAATGTTTGATCATTTCAGAGCTTGTTTTTTTTTTTACTTTGTCAAAGCAATTGTAAGCTTTAGCCTAGTGAACCTGCTCCATTATTAAGAACCCACCTTCTGTGGACTTCCCTGATGCCCTGTGTGTTAGGAGGTGTTTTCTCTTAGGGACTAGCTCTCCAATTCCCTGTGTGCTCCAGAGATTTCTGCCTCCCCCACTTCCAGGGGCACTTTTGTGACATCCTAGTTTAAAGGAAAAAGAAGAAAGTATAACTGAGTCATAGACGACGTAGAGCAGACAAATTCAAATTGAAGAAAAATCTATGAAATATTTAACCTAGACTCCTTAAAATGTTAAGGTCATGAAGTATAGAAAATTAATGTGGAAACTGTCCTGAATCTTCAGGGAACTTGGAGATACTCAGCAGCTAAATGCAATGACGGATCCTGAAGTGGATTTTTGGATTGGGGTGTTATGTGGACTAGATAATAGTAAGGTAATTATGTTGCTTCCTGATGTTGAGGATTGTACTGTGGTTTTTCTAATTCCTAGGAAATACATGCTGAGGTACTTGGGGTAAGGAACAACTTTCAAATGACTTCAGTTACAGACACATGCAGGCAAATGATAAAGCAAACTGAGCAAAGTGTACATGATGGTTGAATCTGGGGAAAGGATGTATAGAAATTCTTTATATCATCCTTGCAACTTTTGTGAAATATTGAAATTATATGCAGAAAAATATAAAAAATGGATTGGCTTAAACATAGGATTGAGTTTCTTTTTATTGTAAGGTGTGCCCTACTTAGCCTCTCAGGAGAGTTGATAGGTTTAGTCTAAACATAAAGGAGAATGATTTATAATTCTCTTCTGAGAGCTCCCCATTTCTGAATCAGATTTGACCCACAGCTCAGCAGCTCTCTGATGTCAGGACTGATGGGGTGGTAGCTTATCTTTGTCAGTCAAGAAGGTTTGCTACATGCCTGCATGGCACTCTCCATTACCTGTGGCATGAAACTGACACCGAAAGAGAAGCAGCAGCAGAAATAGCAATCCTTTTTGCTAGAGTCATTCATCATGAGCTTTAATGGCAAAATGTTCCCAAAGTCTCAGTGCAGCCTCATGAAACCAGAGCTGACTTCTTGCTAAATTCCTATATTAGTCACAGTTCTGTGGTCACGGTGCTTTTTGTTTTTTTGTTTGTTTAATAAAAAGTTTCTCAAGCCTGTAACAATTTATTTTGGGTGGAGGCAATAAAGTTTGGGGCCAAGGGAACAGAAGAAGGAAGCAATTGTCATCCTCCATCATAGGTGACCACAGATGGCACTAAGAGGGGAGAAAATCTCTCAGAGTGATGGTAGTTGTCAAATCAGTCAAGTGGGAACAATGTGGGCAGTGTTACAAGTGAATGAAAACCTTTCAGCAAGAGATGGTGGGTTTGTGCGCCTGTGCACAAGCACAGTAGAGGGCACGGGGTGGCGAAATGAAACCTATAACAGCCCATTGTGAGCTGCTCAAGACTTCACCTACCCAGTCCTGTTTGTGGACGGCTTGTTGGCAGGGAAGAATGCAACTGATCTGTGTCTTGTCCAGGTGATTAATGGGGATGCTGCAGCCACATGGGTAAATGCTGCTTCCTTCCATGGACGCTTGACATCCCGTCCCACATGCTCAGTTACCAGAGTTCATTATCTCACAATTAATAGATGAAGTTGGGACAAATCAGGGCAAGTGTCCTGGACTAATGATAATGTTTAACAGGGCAGGAAGCTGAGCTGTCAGAGTGGCACTGGAGCATCATGTTTGGATTCTTCAATTTGTTTAAATATGGCCTGGGTCAGAATCCCTGACTGCTACTACATGGAGAGTGTTCCATGAAAATTGTCCTCTTTGACATATCAACTTTCCCCTTAGATTACACCAAGCAGTTCTAGGTAAGTTGAAGAGTGGAGTAACTATTCACAGGGCTGTCTGGCCCTAAAGGAAATGACTTTTTTCTATTAGGTCTCCATGCCCCAAGTTTCTTTTGAGCACTTTTGTCTCTCATCATATTTCTCTAAAGTCAATCTCATTATAAGCCTTAATTTGTGTTTCAGGATTGAGCTCAGAAAGGGTGAGGGTTTAAAGGGAACTGGTCAAATACGGACCAAGGTGATTTAAATAGTCTCTTGTCCATCTGAAAATGGTTTAGAAGTATTATTAGCCTTGTTTTCATAGATGAGCAATCTGAGGAGGCACCAAAAGGGTAAATAATTTTTCCCAAGGCAAACAGGTAGTATGTGAAGGAAGTAAGACTTGGGTGCTTCATAACTCAGAGGTTGACTTTGGCACGGAACTGTGAAGACCCCAAACTCTTATCCTTCTTCTATTTCCCCAATAAAACACCGCCTTCTAACTCTGTCTTTCCGTCGTTCATAAATTGCACCTGAATACCCTGTATGCCAGGCACTGTGCCAGGTGTTGAGGATACAATCCCATCAATCTAATATGACTGGTGTCTTCACACAACTGGAAGACTTCGAACACAAAAACGAGCAGAGTTTGTATGTGTATAGAGGTGGTTGTTCCTATAATGTAGTTTTGGATGAGCTCTCTGAGCTGGTGATGTTGAGATCTGAGACCTTACAACAAAATAAGACTTGGAGCCACACAAAGTACTGAATGTTCCAAGAAAAAAGAAAAGCATGGGCAAACTCTCTGAAGCAAGGTGGAGATGATCTGTTTACAGAACTGAAGACCAGGTTGGGAAAGTCAGGAGGGAAAAGAGAGAGAGAGGGGTTGGAGATGGAATTGGAAAGTGGGCCTGAGCAAGGCCACGCAGACCCTCCTGGGATGTGATTGCTCTTCCCGTAGGGGAGGCAGGAACCAGTCTTCATGTTGCTCTCGTGCTTAAGAGCTCTTGTGGGCTCCAAGGTTCAGCATTTTGTTGCTCTTAGGTCTTTCGTGTTGCTACTTGGTTTTGATATTCAATGGCAGTTCCTCTTGCTGGTTTTCTGGATGAGTTACTGCTGGATAATCAGGGAGATCCTGGATAACCATCCCTGTGACTTCCCAGGCAATCTCTGTCACCAGTCCTATTGTATCCTCTAACTTTTCCAGGAACTTCAGGTTTGCTTTCAGTTCTCCTAGAGTCTGTCACAGAGGATGAGGAAGATGAGCTAGAGAGCATTTCAGCAGGTTTCTGCCTCTAATCCCACCTGTACTTTGCCAAATTTAATCAATTAAGTTAAAAGTGTTCCTTTGGACCCTAAAGTTTCTGACCTCTATGTGTTTCACACATCTTTTACACATGCTCTTTGTTCTTTCTAGAATATCATTTTTCTACATTTTGCTTGTCTTACATTTTTCGAAACTATGTCTCTTACCAACTTTCTGTGGATTAGCTTTATCCAAGAAACAATTATTCTAGCTGATTCTGTTTCTTTTATGCACTTCTATCAGTTCCCTTACCAGCTTTCAATTGTCCACACCACAGGGCTCATGTCCTCTGTTAATGTATGTGTTCCCTGGAGAAACCGCCCCGTTCATTAATCTTAGCATCCCCAGCAGCTGGCTCAGTGTCTAGCACAAAGTAGATTTTCAATAAATTCTAAGCAAAATGAATGTCTGATGGAAATTCATGTTTTGTCATTAACTCTGAATTGACTGTGATGTGTGGCCCTACATAACCACGCATGTCTTCATAGGGACCTCAGTGGCTGCTATACAATACCATATTTTAGTAGATTAGATATTTACAATTGTCATTAAGTACTTGCTTTAAGTACTTTCTGCAGTCTCTATGCTAGGTGCTTTCTAGGAGCTAGTTGATCCTTATGTCAACCACAAAAGGTAGCTCTAGTGACCATTCTCATTTGATAGGTAAGAAAACAGATCTAGACATGGAAAGTGACTTGTATAAAGTCACATAAGCCAGCAGAGATTAGAAAAGATGGCTACTAAATCTGTTGGACCCCACAGCGCATGCCTGCAAGTGTCCGGATTGTTCTTAACTCTCTGGAATAGAGGTTCAAGGTGACCTTGATGAGGATGCCCCACCCATTTTTCTTTCCGATTTAGATAATGCTCAAATCACACTGTAGGTGGTGATTTTGTTGTTGGTATTGTTTCACTTGTTTGCTTTTCCGTGTTTGCTATGATGATTGAGAAACAGAAATCTATCCAGGGATGTGGTGAAACTCAGATTTATGACTTTAACCTGATGTTCTGAAAATCAGTTCTAAAGAATACTTTTAGGGAAGTTTGTATCCTATCATCAGAACCACTTCATTTGCTAAGATCATCAGGAAAACTGGTGAAAGGGAATTGGTTTGAGAATTCAAAAAATTAGAATGCAGGAGGGCTGTGGGGTTAGTTGGGATTAAGGAGTCAGGGTAGAGGATTCATAGCAAAATATAGTGAGTTTTAAATTCAAAGTCTTTGAAAAAGCATTACCAACACTGTAACATAATTGTATTTAACTAGTGGAGATTTAGCATCATGCTTCTGCAGTGTAATCCTGGATGCAAATATTGTCCAAGTTACAAACCTCACAGATGTGGCTGTGGCAGTCCAGAAGACAGGCCAAACAGGTGGGACAGATCTTATAACCAGAATACTGCTTAGCTGGGCAGCACCTGCCCTGAATCATGGCTATGGGTCTGTTACCTTAAGATAGATGACTTCATAGAGAAGACAGGAGAAACCCATGTGTCACACAATGGAATTTTAGTAGCACATTGGTGGCATTCATTCTGTAGTTCATAGACTAGGGCTGGGGAGCAGCCGAACTATGTTCAGTGGAGAGGCAAATGTGAACAAAAGCACAGGGATCACATGATTCTGAACTCCCAGCCTACCCCAGAATGACCAGCACTGCCATGAACTCTGACCCCAAATCAAAGGTTTAATTAGGAGGCTTGATTGAATCCTGCACTATCTCCTTGCATCCTCCCTCCATTTTTTTCTCCTTTTTTAAAAAATATATATATCACCAGGGATTGAACTAAGATGTATTCTACCACTGAGCCACATCCCCAGCCCTTTTTTATATTTTATTTAAAGACAGAGTTTCAATGAGTTGCTGAGGCTGGCTTCAAACTCAAAATCTTCCTGCCTCAACTGCTGGAGTTGTTGGGATTATGGGCAAGCGCCATCACACCCAGCTGTTCCTGGTACTTGTTCTGCTGCTGCCTGGTCTTTGGGAGTCACTGATTCATTCATTGTCACTTCACAGTTTACCAAACAATCATTCTCTTTCTTGGCAATCCTGAGGCCAAATTTTGTTACTCTCCCCATTTTACACATGAAGAAACCCAAGCTCACAGAAATGATTTGCCAAAGGCCACATGCTGAAAGCCATCCTTGTTAGGAAATAATTCAGATTTTTAACTCCTGTATTAGGTATTCCTCCTTTATCCCTCTCTTTACCTCCAGCTTTCTCTCTCACTTTCTTTCTTTGGAAACATTGACTTTTACAGTTATTTTCCAAAGCCTGTATTATATTCCTTTGTAGAACTGAGCTGACCTTTCCTCTATCTGGGAGTATTAGCTATATTGCCAGGCCTCAACAAAACAGTTTTATGAACCAAAGAATTTTAAAAAGCATATGTGGATTATAGAAACACTAAAAGTAAATAAAATATAAAAAAAGTATAAAAATAAAATATAAAAAAGTAAATAAATATGTTATTTGATAAAATCAAGAGCAAAGGGCTTTTTTACTTTTTTGTTTCGCTTGTTGACTTCTTTGACCAAAGCTTTCCTAATGATTTTGGGGAAAGAATTTAGACAACTGCATACAAAATATTTAATAATATAGGATGCTTAGATTGACTGTTACAATAGTTTTTCTAAATCTCAAACATATCTAAAATCCCTTTGTTTCAACAGGGAAAAGGGAAATGTAGTAAGCAAGGAGGTTGGTATAAAATAATAAGGCAGCAAAGAAAATGTACACTACTATGTCATTAAGATTTTGTAAAATTCAACATTAGTTTCATTACAATAAATGTTGTTTAGTTACTCTATACATAAAGTATTTGTAAATTTTAATATTATAACTTTTACGTTTTTAAACTTTTTAGTTTGAAGTAATTATAAACTCACAGAAAGTTGTGAAAATAGTAAACTTGTGCATACCTTTCATCCATCTTCCTCCATTGGCAAAATCTTATACAGATGTCCTACAGTATTAATACCAGGAAATTAATACTGACAGATTGTTGTTAACTAGACAACAGACTTCTATTGTGTTCCATTGACCTATATATTTATTCCTTCACCAGTTCCTCACAGTATTAATTATTATAGGTACAAATCCAATCTCAACATCAGATAAAGTGATTGATTCCTACCTTTTAACTTTTTCCGAATCATTTTACCTATTATAGTCCCTTTCTTTGCCTTTCCAAAGAAATATTAGAGTAAAAATTCTGTTAAGAACTATACTTTCTATTTTTGAATAGCTTTATTGACATGTAATACATATACCATACAATTCACCTATTTAATGTATACAATTCAATGGATTTTAGTATTTTCACAGAATAAGACATCACCGTAATAAATAAGAATGTCTTTAATAACTCATAAAGTAACTGTCCTTTCATTAACCACTACCCCTCAATCTATTTATTTTCAGTCTTATGCAACCACTTTTCTACTATCTCTATATATTTGCCTGTTCTCAACATCTCATACTAAGAAATTAAACATATGGTCCCTTGTGACTGAAGTTTTCATTTAGCATAATGTTTCTAAAGTTCATACATATTATGGCATGCATCTGTGCTTCACTTCACTTTGTTGAAAATATTTGGAGAATCCACCTTTTATTTTTCTGCTCATCAATTGATGAATGTTTGGTTTGTCTACACTTTGGGGCTATTATGCATAATGTACTAAGGCATGTAAATGTTTATTTATCTTAGGTATATTCCTTGGAATGGAATTGCTGGATCATGTAGTAACAGTATTCTCATGATCTCCCCAGCAACTATAGTATTTTAGATTCCCACTAGCACTAAATTAGCACCAATTACTCTACATCCTTGATAACACCCATTATTTGTCTTTTATTATAGCTCTCTTAGTTTTCAGCTATGTATCAATGGGATTTTGATATGCATTTACTTGAAGGCTAATGATATTAAATCTACTCCTGGTACTTACTGGCCATTTGCATCTTCTTTGGAAAGGTATTTATATAGATATTTCACATCCTTTGCCCATTTTAAAATTAGATTATATGTCCTTTATTTTTGAGTTGTTAAATATAATAAAAATGATAATGGGGAGATATCATTGATCCTCTTGTTCTGAGACTCCACTTTGATGGACTAAGTAGCTACTGGTTACTCTAGCTCTCCAGCCTGCAGACAGCCATTATGGGACTGTCCAGCTTCCAGGTGTGTAAGTTAATTTAATAAATGCCCTTTTTATAATCATATGTTATGTGTGTGTGTGTGTGTGTGTGTGTGTGTGTGTGTGTGTATAGGACTGGAATTGCTGGATCATGTGTGTGTGTGTGTATGTGTATATATATATCTCCTGTAGTTTATATCATGTAAAATACATATGTGTAATATGTATATATATGAGTGTGTGTGTGTGTGTGTGTGTGTGTTCATCCTATTGGTTTTGTTCCTCTAGAGAACCTCAACTAAAATAGAGGGTTATTGCTCTAACTAACCTGACCACATGATCAGAAGCTTTTAAAGCTTTTTGGAATTTATGGGAGGAATTTTAGAAAGTTTAGTGCTACAAGTTGGAAAGGCTTTAGATTATTTTAAGTGGACCTTAATGGGCGATTCGGATGATGTCAAAAGACCAGAATGTTGATAGGTTGGAGGATAATAAAGACCATGCACATGAGGTTTCAGAGGAGAAGGAGGATTTTATTGGAAACTGAACTAGAAACACTTCATGTTACATTCTGACTAAGAAGTTGTCTACATTTCCTCCAAGTCCTGAGACTTTCCGTGAAGATGAATTTAAAGGTGATGAACTTCTCAATTTGAAAAAAAAAAAAAAAAATTCTAGGCAACATAGCATTCAGGTGGTGGCATGGGTATCATTGGTGGCTTTTAGCCAAGCTTATTGTGATACTTGTTAAAGACAATACAGCTCTAAAGAAATGTTGGCTACTTTAAACAGAGACAATAGAAAAGATTTCTTGAGGGAATCTCAGGAATTGGCAAGATCACACTTATCTCAGGCTTGATGGTGTAAAAGTAAAAATTTATTTGAGAAGAGACCAGTGGGGCACCCTATTTGCACAGAGGGGCTAGGAAGTTGTTTCACCATGCTCTGTCACTCAGGCACCCAGAAGCTGCTGCTGCCATGGTCCCTAGAGGCTTGGCTTCTTCTGGAGATGACAGCAGACCTTGGTGTCAACCACATGGTGCTGGTTCTTCATGGAAAGCAGGATGCTAGAGTTGGGGATCATGGAGGCTTCCACTGAAATTTCAAAAGGCCTGGGAGGCCAGGCAAAGTGCCCCAGGGTCAGAGTCCCTGGGGGCTTTCTCTGAGAGGGCAAGGGTGGAGAAGTGAGAAGGAAGCCAAAGCTGCAGTGGAGACCTTGAGATTAAGAAATGCCAGTACTGTGGACCATCTGCCAAGGAAAGTTGCAGGAATTGAGCATACACAAGCCAAGACAGAAGCCATGTGAGGTGCAACCAGCAGGACCACAGGAGTGAAGCTACACAAGCCCTTTGGAGAGAACATCCTGATGCCATGTGCTCCAGATGTGGAATGTGGAGTTACAGGACTTGTTTGCCCAGCTGGAGTTGGTCTCCCTTTGGTCTCCTCCCTTCTTTCTGTGCCCCTGTTTCTTCCTTTCAGAATGGAAATGTTTACTCTGTGCCTTTAAATATTGGATGTGTGTAACTTGTTTTTGATTCTCATAGGAGCTCATGCTGAGAGTTTGCCTTGAGGAGACTTTGGATTTGGACTTTGGACTATGGGGACTCTGAAAAGTGAACTAAAAGTATTTTGCACTGGAAGATGAGCATGAACTTTGGGACCAGGGGCAGAATGTTATGGTTTAGATATTAAGTGTCCCCAAAAGACTCATGTGTGAGACAATGCAAGAAAGTTTAGGGGTGAAATTATTGAATTATGGGAACTTTAACATGATCAGTGCATTAATCCTGATAAGGATTAACTGGGTGGTAATTGTAATCTGGTAGGGTAACTCTGGAGGAGGTGGGTCCCTGGGGGCATGTGTTTGGCTATCTTTTGTTATTGTTGAGGAGAGCTTTCTCCGTGCTTCCTGATGTGAAATCCTGGGTCACTTTCCTCTATCACATTCTTCTACAATGATTCAGGCCCAGATCAATGGAACCAGGCCTCCGTGGACTGAGACCTCTGAAACCATGAGCCTCCCAAATAAACCTTTCCTTCTCTAATTGTTCTTGTCAGGTATTTTAGGTTATAGCAGCAAAAAAAGCTGACTAAAACATTACTCACAGTAACCAAAAGGTACAAATAACTCAAATGTCCATCAGCTGGTGAATGGAGATTCAAAATGGGTACATAATGAGATATTATTCCGTCATAAAAAGAAATGATGTTTTGATGCAGGCCATGGCCTAGATGAGCACTGAAAACATTATGCAAAGTGAAGAATTTAGAAAAAAGAGGTCAAATACTCTCATTGATGTACATGAAATATCCAGAATGGGTAAATCCACAGAGACAGATGAAGGTTAGTGATTGCCAGGGCCTGATGGAGGGGGCAGGTTGAGTATATTTGATGGGTTTGCGATTCCCTTGGGAGTGATGAAAATATTTTGGAATTAAATAGAGGTAATGGTTGTACAAGGGCTTGAATGTAATAAATGCCACTGAGGTGTATACTTTGGTATGGTTCATTTATGTCAGGTAAATTTTGCCTCAAGAAAAAGAAAATTTAAAGATCCCGGACAAATGTTAAATCAAATGGGATCCTAAGACAACAGGCATAAACCATGCAAACTTCTGTGCATTAGGGCTTAAGAGTACTGAGGGTTCAGAGCAAAGTTGAAAGATATATTAGCTAAATGTTCTCTTCTAAATATTTCCTCATTCTTTCTTAGTTCTACCCTAATACAGACTACAATGGCAATATTTTCCTCCTAGTCTTTCATCCACTCAGAATTTTTCTTTTTCTTTTTTAAAATTTTATTTGTTTTTTTTAAGATATACATGAAAATAGAGAATATTTTGACATACAATCATGGAGCCCATCTTATTCTAATTAGGTCCCCAGTCTTGTGCTTGTACATGATGTGGAGATTCATTGTGATGTATTCATATATGTACATAGGGAAATGGCAGAAATTTTCTATGGATTACCTGTGATTTCCTTCTATGGCAGAACTTTCTGAGGAGAAATCAGAATGTGCCAGTCTTATTTATAGTCTTTTGAAAATCCAGCTGTCAGATTGTAATTTCTGAGACAACTGCCTCTTTTGACCAAGTTAATATATGACTATACCTAGGGTCTTCATTTTCCTTTTCCCAATCACCTCACTCTAAAGCAGGATTACAAACTCAAGTGCTGTCCCTGATGAGGAAGCATAATAAGTGTGGAGAGTAGACAGGTGAAGTATAATATGAAGATCGGTGGTTATGGCAAAATGAGAAGTCCCACCTACAGGAAATTCAAATTTGACCTTTTACAATACTGTGCTAGCTATACCAAATCTGTCTACAAGCCTGAATGTATAAATCCTTGATATTAAAATTGTTAAAAATCACTGTTTCAGAGGTTGACAATGTATGGTTCCTGCTCACATTTTAGCACAGAAAATTTTAATTTATACCACTTACTTCCTTCAATTGAAGCATTTATTAAAATCACTAAAAGAAAAAAAAGGAAGTGGCCAAGTCCATCAGGGGTGAGTTTATTGCAAAGTTATTATGCTTACAGGTGAGGATCTCTCCCTTGTATAGAACCTTCCTAAGCTCTGGGGACCTTTGCATTTATTTATTTTTGTATATTTTGCAAAAGTAACTGCAATTAGTGGATATCTATTTTGTGTTCTTTGATTTTTAAAGAACTTCTTTCTCTGCAATTAGTTATTCCTTTGGGTTGTGCAAAACTTAGATCTTTCCCTGATGGAAAGTTTACTGAAGACTTCAGAGAGGAGGTGATTTTGAGTTAAGCCATGAAGGATGAAGATTTATTCAGGTAGATGAGGGCAGGTGGGATAGACTAGGCAGCAAGCACAGTACATTATCAATGCTTGGCCATGGGGAACTATCTTAATTGAGGAATGATAATACCGGTGGTGGCAGGCAGTGGGTAGTACTGTGATTGATGAACAAGGAAGCTGTGGAGGGAGTGGAGGCCAGTCATAGTGACTCATGTATGCCATGCTTAAGAGGTTGGGGTTTGTCATGTGGGTGGTAGAAGTTGGGAGAAAGAGCTGGCCTGAAGGATTGCTAGAGGACTTATAAATGGGGCCTCCCTCCCCCACAAGTCGTTTCCAGTTCTAGAAATGTTCCACAGGATCAAGAACCATGTAAGCTTTTGCAGATGCTGTATTTGTAACTTCGAGGAGGTGCAGACATGGCAAATTAGAGGAGGAAGCAATAATCTATATTCGGAGAGAAAGATAATACAGTGTTTAGGAATAAAAATAAATTGAAGCATTGCACAAATGCACAGTTGAAATGATTGAAAGCAGTTTCCAAAATGTCAAGGAGGAGACTAGAAAGGAGGAGGACAATGAGAAAATTGCATCAGCTTCTATTTAAATCATCTATTTCCATAGCATCACTGGAAAGATGAAATATAGTCTGGCAGAAACCACCGTTGGTTGGAATGTTCTTAGTGCCCTTCACAGGTGCTTCTGTAAATGTTTACACATTAAGTGCTGCATAATGTAGGTCAGGAGCATGAGGTCCAATGTGGCAGGGAGGGGCCCTTCTAAATGCCCACATCCTCATGAGCTATTACTCCCTAGCCACTGATCCCACACTCTTGCAGTAAATGAAACATAACCTATAGTCAGCTCTGGGATTTCAGCCATGGCTTTGCACGCCCATAACCCAAGTGTCTTGGCGGCAGTTGCCCTATCAACCCTGCTCCATAATTTTTGTTTGAGCATGAGAAACTTTAAAATTGTATTTGGGGCCAAGCCTTCCAAGGTAGTAAGTTAAATCCAAGAAATAAGCATGCAGCATTGTACGTATTTCCATCAAGCTGTTGTGTCAAGCAGACATTGGTTAGGCGGTTACGCCAGAGGGCCCCCTGATAGATTTCTCACATTAAAGAGAAATGACATTTCTTACATTTTGGACAGATCCATATCCCTAGTTGGATGGACAGACATGGAGCCATGGCAGAGAGGCCCATGACCTAAAGGTCCTATGTT
The DNA here is from genome assembly GCF_048772815.1 of Callospermophilus lateralis. Taxonomy (NCBI): domain Eukaryota; kingdom Metazoa; phylum Chordata; class Mammalia; order Rodentia; family Sciuridae; genus Callospermophilus; species Callospermophilus lateralis. The sequence continues at coordinate 66,252,257 of NC_135306.1, read as the reverse complement.
AAGGAGAGTTTTATGGTGGGTGCTCACCATAAAAGCATGGATTCAGCTTGATTGCTACTGAAGCTCCTTTCAGATAGACAACAGTCATTTTCTTCTTTCTGTATGTGGTCTCAAGTCCAGGCAAAGGGCATCCATTGTACAGGTAGAAATTAGGTCATTTTGTCTTTACATCCTCCCCTACCTCCTATCTTGTAGCACCTGTTCTGGGGTTGAGTCAGAAATAGAGTGTGACTGGAATACGCTGGTGTTGGCTCAACACATCCAACATTTCTTGGGTCAAACCATTGAAAAGCTATGAATCAAACCCCAGATATCCTACCCCATTTTTCAGGGAGGCCGATGTACTGCTCTGTGAGTTGGGGAAGGTTAACCATTTTTTTCTGTCCTCTGTCTTTCTGGGCTCCTTCGATTCAGTTCCAGTAATGGCTCTTGAAGCCCGTGTTCTGGCAAGATTCTCCCAGAACAAGAAACCAGGGACAAAGCCAGAGGTTGTATTTGATTAACGTTTTATGCATGGTTGCCACTGCAAAGTGAGATCAGAGGAGAGTGGAGTGAAAGTGATATTAGTTACCATCTGATCTAACCCAGCTATCTAATAGAGGAGAAAACTTGAAGCTTGGGGAAGTCAAGCAGTATGTCCAGAGTCACAAAATCATTTAATGAGAAATCTCAGTCATCCAGTTCCTTGCTGTATAACCTGTCACTCCACTACAGAGATGATTTTCTTTACTGAAGAAAATTGATGTCTTCAGTTTCAGCAAACTTTATCATCCTCTTCCCAATACTTCACTCTCTTTCTTCCCTTTAGGTGCTGAATGCTTCATCTTTTGTCTGATAAAACTTGCCTCTCAAGAAAGACAACTTGCTTTAGGGATAGTTCAAGTCATAACCCTCCCAGGCAAGTTTTGATGGAAAGATGTGTTTTAATTCATGACTTTGGCTACAACACTCACTACAGAGCTTTGATAACCTACACATAGGCAGACACCTACTAGGCCTGTGTGTAAAACCAACTCAACTATGCCAACACTTTGGAGTTTCATTCCACCTAGAGTATTTGAGCAGGCAGATTTTCATGGAAGGTGAACAATCGGAAGCAAATGTATTTCAGAGGAAGACTGTGTCTAGAATTCTCTGCAAGAAGGATACTCCTTCTGTTCCAAAACATTGCTGCAAGCAAATTCTGAGACAAATTCTTCAAATGTGTACTTCACAATCTTTCTTGGGAGGCACATCTGTCACTGACACTACCTCACTAATTTAGAGAAAATAAAACACATTCCCTGATAACAAGTAGCCACTCACACTTATATTGTGATGGAATATTGATGGAATATATTGCAAACAAGCAAACTTTCTTTCATTCAGTTTATTCATCAAATATTGAAGAACCAACTCCATGTCAGACTAAAAGATGTTCTGTGTATAACAGTGACCAGATGAAAGTTTCTGCTTTCTTAAAGTTTCTATAGGTCGTAGATAGGGAAGAAGCCAAATCACAGCATATTAGGTAGAATTCTCTTGAAATAAAAAAAAAAAGAGGCAAAAGAAAATCTATTTTTTGCATGGTCTGTGGATTTTTCTAGTGAGAAAATAGTTCAGCTGACCCTTTGATGGGATGCAGAGAAAGCCAGGTGGATAGTATTTAGGGAAAATAACATTTCAGGCAGTGAGACAATGAAGTCAAAAGTTTGAGATAACAATGTAATTGGATTTTGAGAAAGAATAAGGAAGCCATGGTGGCAGGAGAGGAGTAGTGGAAACTGAGACCAGAGACATAGAGGGCCACCTATTGTAGGACATCACAGACCATGACAAGCATCGTAGATGGGAAAGATGGTGATAAAGGCGCATAAAAAAGGAGGTGAAATGGGGGAGATTCAGGAAGATGGTGAAGATCACCACTGAAAGTTGCTACCTGCTCTTAATCCTCAGATTATTCATTATTAAAACCTAAAAAGTACTTACCATGAATAGTTAAATTTTGGGACTCTGAGAAAGTCCAAGATGTCCAAGATATTGTTAGGGTAAAACATGCATGGCTTTTGAGGATGCAAGAATATGAGAGCATGTTTATAAGATTGCTTTTGATTGAAGAAAGAGAAATTTAAATGGACCTAAATGTCCAAAGGGATTTAGTATTTATGTGATTCAAAAGTCCACTAGCATCAGGAACTTCAGGTATTTTTTGATCAGAGTTCTAGATACATTTTTGTGATTCATTTATGCATGTGGTCTCTGTCTTCCCACTGGCTTCTTTCTTGGCAGATGGATAGTGGAAGTGCTCATCACACTATTCAGAAACAGAAAAAGTTTCTCTTTCCCCAAAGAGAAGTTCTGGTCTTCACAATGATCATGTTAATTTCCAGGCCCATGCAAATGCTACGAGCTGCTGAGTTTAGGTTGGGATGGTGCAACAATTCTTGAATCACTGTGACAAGGAAGATGGGATTTTTACTAATTTTGGCTAATCCTGACTCGTGCTTGAAGTTGTGGATGGGGTCAATCCACTTGGATTCTAAGACTGGAGGGGTGGAATGTATGAAGGAAAGTAGAACTGATGCTGGGGAACCATAACAGTATTCACTATATAGTTTAAGGAAAAAAAAAAAGAAGAAGAGGTCTTGGGACTTCTCAAAAATCAGGAAGGACATGGAACTGTTATGGACTGTGAAATTATGCTTGGTTAAATTGATTATATTTATTGATAATTTAGCCAATAATTAGGGGAGAAGGTGAGTGTGGGTATGAGGATATAAGGATGATACGTGCTCAATCTAAGTCTAAAGTAAGTTGCATGCAGTTTTTACTCCATATGTAGAAATGAACCCATTTAATTTTCACAAAATATTAAGTGTTATAACCAACCAATGGACATCTGATCTGTTTTGCTCTTATCTCTCTTTGCATATAGACCTGATTCAAAAATCTAGAGCCAATTACTTTGATAATTCAGTTGACCTCTTGAAGGTTTAGATAATGTGCCTGGCACATAGCAGGAGGTCAATGAATTGCAGGTGTTTCCATTACTAGTATCACAATGATTATTAGTCTCCTCATTTTAATTGAGACTGTATTATGATGCCTAGAGTGGAATGATTAGTAAAGCAGCTTTTTCTGCTCAATATTGCCTTAGTGCTCTTGACAAGAGGAGGCAGGACCCAGTTGATCTTATATGCGGTCTTTCATGAACACCTTAAATGGACCTAGCTAGTCTTTTTCTGCTATGGTTGCTTCTGTTATTGTAACATATTTATGAGGTATAATTCCCTGCTTCATAAGCCACAGTACATTAGGGCTGGATGAGTGCACCAGACCAAAGCAACACACATAGAATCTGGGCACTAAGATGCTCAAAAACCTCAGTAGAACAAACTTTGCACATTGCAGTACAAAAAAAAAAAATCTACTCTTGATCACCTTCTCTTCTAGGGAGCATTTGTTGGGTGCTGTGTGGTAATTACTGGAGTGTTTGCTGTCATTTCTTTTCCCTGTCATTCAAAACACGCTGGTAAGATAACATTTTTCTACTCTTAAATTTAAATGTGGTTATGTACTTAATTTGACCAGTGAATTTTGAGGTGAATTTTTATTTTTGTTTAATTTCCTGGTCAAGACACTGCAAGAACTTCCAGTCCCCAGTTGCAAAGACTATGTATTGAAATTGAGTCTTTGTCAGTCTTGGAATGAAGAATGTTGGAACAGAGCCCATGCCAATTTGCAATAGACATTTGTTGTGAGCAAGAAATACAGCTTTGTTGTTCAAAACCATTGAGATATGGAGGTTGTGAGGAGGTTGGCTATGCTCTGCTTACCACATCAGCCTGATGTACCTTGGGCTGCACTTTTACTGCTTGCTGGCATCCAGTGAGACAGAACACTCATACATACAAGTTACATCAAGCAGGTTTATTACTTACAGACCAGCAGCAAGGGACAACAAAAGCCTTGGATTCATGGTGAGCTGGTCTCTGAAGGAATGGTAACCTGGTTAAGTTACTCCCACCAGGACACTACAATATGCACAGTCAATACCAATTATTATTGAATTTTATATGTGACAAGTCAAAACTCACTCTGTGTGCCCTTTGAAGGTATTCTCTTTTTAACGGGACATTCTCTACTATTATTCATTTCTTTCCTCCTTTCCCTGACATTAAGTAGAATCTAGTGTTGGATGCTGGAATCAGATTCACTGTATTTTAATCTGATTTCATTACATATTATTGTGTGTATCTGGGTAGGTGAGTTACCTGACTTCTCTTCCTTTACCTATTTGTGGCGGGGTGGGGGGGGGGAGATGAAGAAGAGCACAACAAGATGCAATGGTGCAATCAGGTATCTTCCTCATCTGCATCATATAGAGAAGAAATAAATTAGGGAGGGTTGTTGTTAGAATTGACCTCTTGAAGTTAACCTATGAAGAGAAACTGCTCCATATCTTGTCCCTGGACATAATATATGCTTGAGATGTTATAATGTCTATAACCATTTTTTTAAAATCGGAATTTTCCTTCAGAATTCTTTTGCAATAGTAGTGAAAAAGGTGGGGACAATGTAATTAAGGATTTGATTTTCCACTTGCTAGATAATGGCCTTGGTTAATTTGCTCTCACCAGCTGATTTTTTTTTTTCCATAAAATGTTCACACTAACAATATCTGCCACAATTATGTGCTCCATATTAGTTTTATTCTTCTCTCCTGTTTGTTGATTCATAGACTTCTTAAGGCAAAGAGATAGTCTGTATGGATTTTTGTTAGAAGGGTGGGGAAGGAGGAAAGAGGGGAGGAGAGAGAGAGAGAGAGCGCATGCTGAGGGAAAGGAGCTGAGGACAAAGTATAGTCCCCAAGGGCATGCCCCTAAGGACCCACTTCCTTCAACTAGGTCCTACCTCCTACTGTCTCTACCACCTCCCTAGATCTATTCAAATTATGAATCCATCAATGGATGGATCCACTGAGGAGTTCAGAGCCCTCAGGATCCAGTCATTTCTCCAAAGCCCCACTCTGAACATTGCTGCATTGGGAACCAAACATGAACCTCTGAGGGGCATTCTAGATCCAAACTTAACAAGTGGATAATAGTGAATGCTTTGGCTTCTAGCTAGGAAAGAGAAAAAAGCATTTAATGAGGATAAAAGCCTCCAATCTCTGCTTTGATCCTTCTAGCAAGGGAGAGATGGGTGAATGGGTGATGAACAGTGAACTAAGGGTAATGTAGTTTGCTCTGAGCTTTTTACTCTGGGATCCAGAAATGAAAAGTGTGCCACTCCTTGATTGCTTTCTTTATAAAATATGATAAGGTATTAGGAGGAGAGGGGAATAAGTTAGATAAAAAGGACATTATCCCTTTATATAAAAAGTTGATAACCCACTTGGACTGATATACTTCCTCATAAACTCCCAACCACATGACGACATCTATCTAAAGTGGCCAAGGGAGGGAAAGTGTCCTTTGGGACCTTATGCAGAGAATCCATGAAGTCTAAGCAGAAGGCACATAAGCCTTTACTTTGGTCAGAGTATAAAATGTATAAAAAGTACAAGTCTATTTAATTCCAGGAAAAAGTAGAAGAAAGACTTAATTAGAAGATACTTAAACTAAAAAGTTTTTTCACAGCAAGAGAAACAATAAGAGAAGTAAATAGGGAGCCTACATCATGGGAACAAATATTTACTCCTCACACATCAGATAGAGCCCTAATATCCAGAATATACAAAGAACTCAAAAAATTAGACAATAAGATAACAAATAACCCAATCAACAAATGGGTCAAGGACCTGAACAGAAACTTCTCAGAGGAGGACATACAATCAATCAACAAGTACATGAAAAAATGCTCATCATCTCTAGCAGTCAGAGAAATGCAAATCAAAACCACCCTAAGATACCATCTCACTCCAGTAAGATTGGCAGCCATTATGAAATCAAACAACAACAAGTGCTGGCGAGGTTGTGGGGAAAAGGGTTCTCTTGTACATTGCTGGTGGGGCTGCAAATTGGTGCGGCCAATTTGGAAAGCAGTATGGAGATTCCTGGGAAAGCTGGGAATGGAACCACCATTTGACCCAGCTATTGCCCTTCTCGGACTATTCCCTGAAGACCTTAAAAGAGCGTATTACAGGGATACTGCCACATTGATGTTCATAGCAGCACAATTTACAATAGCTAGATTGTGGAACCAACCCAGATGCCCTTCAATGGATGAATGGATTAAAAAAATGTGGCATCTATACACCATGGAGTATTACGCAGCACTAAAAAATGACAAAATCTTGGAATTTGCAGGGAAATGGATGGCACTAGAGCAGATTATGCTTAGTGAAGCTAGCCAATCCCTAAAAAACAAATACCAAATGTCATCTTTGATATAATGAGAGCAACTAAGAATAAAGCAGGGAGGAAGAGCAGGAAGAAAAGATTAACATTAAACAGAGACATGAGGTGGGAGGGAAAGGGAGAGAAAAGGGGAATTGCATGGAAACGGAGGGAGACCCTCATTGTTATACTAAATTACATATAAGAGGTTGTAAGTGGAATGGGAAAATAAACAAGGTGAGAAATGAATTACAGTAGAAGGGGTAGAGAGAGAAGATGGGAGGGGAGGGGAGGGGGGATAGTAGAGGATAGGAAAGGTAGCAGAATACAACAGTTACTATTATGGTATTATGTAAAAATGTGGATGTGTAACCCATGTGATTCTGCAATCTGTACTTGGGGTAAAAAAGGGAGTTCATAACTCACTTGAAGCTAATGTATGCTAATGTATGAAATATGATATGTCAAGAGCTTTGTAGGGTTTTAAACAACCAATAAAAAAAAAAGAAGATATATTCCCCAAAGCAAAAAATAAAAAGACAATTATAATACTTGCTTATTGACATGATGATGCCAATTACATATGAAGCAAAGTACCATAGCGTTTAGCATAATTTCATAAAATTCAAATTATATTGCTAACAAAAGAGGTAATTAGCCACAAGCATAAATAACTAGGTAATTTATAGGGTGTTCTTTTGAGGATATGGCTTAAAATTCAGGAACTTAATTTTTGGTAGCAAATGTTGCAACAGAGACAAGCTTCTTGGACATTGATAAGTGGCCCCCAGGGTAAATTTGGAGGTTGAAATTGCCCTCTTCCACATTAAGGTGAGATCCCCCTCCTCTGGAAATCTCTTTGAAGCATCAGTACTGGAGCCTGTATCTATGCAGAAATAATCTAATCAATAAATCCTGGGAGTACAAGGAAATATTAATTTTGCCCCTAACAATACAAAACCTCTCTGGATAAAGGTTTATTGTCCTTGATTCTCATTTGGTTTGACTTTACAAAGTTGCATGCCAAAAGTGCAGAAACCAAATCTTTCCTTCATTCTATTCCCTGATTATAAAATGCCCAGAACTGTACAGCCGCCTTTGGGCACTTTATAAATGTTTATTGGAGCCAGAGGGATTGAATTACACGTAAAGTATTCTGCTTATCTTGTAAGAAATTATTCTGATCTCGTAACGGCTCTTAGCCCAAGGTGTAACTTAACTTTTCTAGCACAGCGTGGACTTCAGAAACTGGCATTGCAAAGGATTAGGTGTAAATGAGACCAAGGTAACATCTGGAAATGGTGGCCATCTGGTTCAAGGAAAGTGAGACCCATTACTGGGCTCTGGAAAGTTGATTGGTTCCAGACCCTCAGTTTTACTTTGCATCTGAGCTATTGGAGTCCTATGGCAACTTCCCCATATGCACAGAGCTGTATGGTGTCCTGGAAGAAACTTGACAGCTTTCAACCATGTAGCCCAAAGAATAGGGTTCTTAACCCAATGTCCCAGGTGCTCCAGGGCCCAGTAGCTATTGGTTTCCAGGACTCAGTTCTGTAAAGAAACAATAGGAAAGTTTACCAGGTTTTCTGCAGGAAAAGATTATTCATCAAGTTATGATTATGAGAAGAAAATGGTTGAAAATTTTAAAAACTATGGGCAAGGAGAAAAATGTCTATCCTTGCCAAAATATCTCCATGCAAAAATTCCCCTATTTTCCCTTATTCCAAGTCAGAGTTTCTAAACCCTATCAGACTAAATATTTCTTTCTTTCATGATGGATATTGATACTTCCTCCTAATCCATCATGAATTGGAAGTATGTGTGTTAAAATCTGTACCTGTGCTTACATTCATAGAAATCACTCTAACCATAAAATAAAAGGAAAATATGAGGAGAGCAATTGATAAAATATTATGTATTTGAACATGTACATTTTGGGGTGCAAGTAAACTATAAGACATAATTTTACCTAACTAGCCCCAAGCTACAAATACAGGTTTATGCTGATGTTTATTTTGGCTACTCATGTATCACAAATGAGATTATACAGGTGATGTGATTTTCCAGATATGCTGAGCCATTCTTGGTAAAACACAATAAAATTATTTTTCCTCAGTTTCCAAAGTAGTTGCATTCTTAGAAATTCTGTATTAAAACTAAGAAATATGCATGATGTTTGTATTTAAAATGGAATTAGGGCCTAGGCTTATTTAATTCTTAACAGAAATTTCATGTATATATAGAAGACACTCAGAAATGGGAAGCATGAAAAAAATCTTCATTGAGAAGGAGTGTTTAATCCATTGTATAAGAATTTGCATCTTTGACCACATCCAGTAAGTACTAGAATTAGTCCCTAACATACAGCACCACAATTGTTTTAACAACCAGAAACTCTCTTGCCTCAAAGGGCCTAGAATATAGTTGTTAGCTCAGGCTCTCAGAGAAATGCTACAGTGGGATTGGACATGTAAGATTTTCCTGAGGGAAAATTGTGAGTGATGAGGCTGGGAGTACTGTATGACCTCAGTATAGTTCTGACCTCTAAGAAGAGAGAAGGAGATAAGAAAGAAGGGAAAGAAGCTCTAGGTGGTAGCGCAGTTCCTTAAAAGTTTTCACAGGGTTCATGGGAGACAAAGTTGCCTTTCAGAGTCTAAATCCCTCATCTCTCGGGACTGAGCTAGCCCTAGTTTTCCTGAAAACTTAAGTCATTGGCTGGAAACAGCCCCCTGGGAAGACAGTTTTGTTGCAAATCCAGTGGTGGGTTTCAGAGTAGACTCCCTTCTGTGAGAGATCTGGGAGGTATGTTTTCATGCCACCGATGTTGTTCTTCTCTACCTAATTTCACCTGTATTTCAGCTCAAATTCCATTTTTCTTCTAAAAATTTACTCAGAGACTACTTATAAACCTTCATAGTAAGTACATTTGACCTGTTCTACCACCACCGACACACTAAGTTTAAACAGATAATACTTAGCAGTCTTAGTTTAGGTTTAGCACACGTAATTACAACCTATTTTGACCCACTCAAGAGGTCCATAATGTGTAATGATTTTGAAACTTGACTGAGATCTTGTTTTGATCTTCAATAATTGTGAGATTGGCTTATATAAGTGAGGCATGTTGCTTGAGACTGAATCCAGTTGACCACGTATCAACTGTATTTTTATTTATGAATATAGTACTCAGCAATTTTTGAGGGTAATTATTTTTCTATAAAGAAAAATGTTACTGGTGCTTATAATGAAAGTGAAAGCAAGTAAGGAGTTATAAGGAGGTAAATGTTCTCATCCATAAATTACCATAAAAGAGTTATGATATATCTTGTACAATAGAAAAAAAATCTAGCAGAGTCACTTATACGTTTTTTGACTGCATTTGTGAGAAACATTACATGATGTCTTTATTTGGGAATGCAGAATCTTAGGACATGGTTCTTGATGGAATCAAGAGTCTTTTGTGATGCCTGGTTCTGTAGCATATATCTTGTTTTGACTCTCCAGATAGCTTGTGACTTCCTGAGAATAGGAACTACCTTATTATTTTAGAGCTCCAATTCTTTAATAATATCCAAAGATTTCAGGTACAAAAGTAGCTCATGCAATAAATAAAAAATAAATAAATGCATAAACTGCAAAATTAACTGTATGTAGCAGCTGAGAAGGATATTGGTTATTTGATACTGGTAGATGTTGGTTTCTCTCCAGGTTCGACCTAATTGTTATTGTGGAAGTGTCTCATCTTCCCAAAAGTTGATTGCAATTACCTCTCCCCCTCATCTCTGTAGATGAATCATACTTAGAGGCAATTGGGCCAGAGAGTGCTCAAAGAGGGAAAGTTTTAAACCATGTCACTGGATAGAAGGGCCACTTCTTGGATACTAGTTAATTTTCACAAGGCATTTAAGAGAGAGAGTATTGGAGGACTGTGATTGTTTTCAAATAGAGTAGATGCAGCTCCTTATTTAAAGGTGAGTTGGAGTTTTCAGAAATGCAAATGATGATCTGGACCTTGATATGGGTAAGTGATCATTACTCTATAGACTACTGTGGGGTGCAGCAGAATGAAGACAAAAGAGGAGAAACAGAACACGGGTGCAAGCAAATCTACTTGGGCCATTCTCCGAGCTTCATACCTTGAGAAGTTCACATGTAGTCACAGGAATGAGGAACTAGAAATATAAAATCAGAATTTTCTTATACAGTACTGGTTTTGAGACATGGCTATGCTAGGGTCAGTGCACACCATTCTCACTTCATATAGATCGCATCCTTCCAGTCATGCTATAGATAAGGAACATACCTGGTACCACATTCAAGATTCTGCTACTCGGATTGGGCTCATTCAAACAAGTTGCCTCCCTATAGCAAATTCTGCTTTGATAAAGCTGATTTCTGTCTTGGTGGACTATTCTTTATATTGATTTAAAGGAAAGCAGAAATTCATCTTTTTTTCAGTCATGATTTGGTAGGTCAGTACTAAATGTTAGCAAGGTTATCTCTGATCTGTAAACTTTGTAATAGAAGAGTCTATTCAAGTAAATTTTACAATTCTAAAGCATTTAATAATCTTCCCAGTATACTATTCAATTAAATATTCAGTCATAATACAATTATTTATCTTACTGTTATTATTATTATGATACCTTTTTAGGTATCATCATTGTAAGATCCTCTGGGACTCTGAATTTCAAGTAGTTTGTGTCTCTCTAGGCTCCTCTTAAGTATTTAATTTTTTTTTTTTGCCATGAGTCCTTAGAATTTGAATCATATAATAAGGGGATGATTTCAAAACTGAAAGGAAGAAAGTCAACCAATCTCTTCAATTTATAAACCATATAATCAGATTACCTCAAGATGACAAATATGATATTATTGTAAAAATGACTTTCTAAAAAAACCTTTTTAGATAAACTTAATCCTCTTTTTTTCATTGCTTGTTTTCATTGTGTTCCACCATTAGTATGGTTACAGTCTTATTTCTTTCCTTCAGTAAAGGGGCAGGTATGATGAAATGTCAGATTCCCATATAGTTCTATGTTTTTCTATATCACACAGTGAGCACGTGAATCTCTCTCAACATCAACAACGGAGGAGAAAAACAAAGTAATGTATACTATTTTTTTAAATTAGTGCATTATAGTCATGCATAATCGTGGAGTTCATTTTGACATAATCATACATGCATGGAATATAATTTTTTCCACTCCAATCTCCAGTACTTTTCCTTTCCCCCCTCTTTTCTCTTCACCTGTTCTCCTTTCTCTACTACATTGGTCTTCCTTCTATCTATTTATAGTTATTTTTAACTGATGACTTTTAAAGATATATATAAAGCTGAAATTCATTGTATATTTATATATATACAAAACAAAATTTGGTCAATTTAATTTCACCTTTTCTCATCACTGTTCTCTACCTATCAGTCCCTTTCCTCTATTTCACTGATATCCATTCTAATTTCATAGGATTGCCCCAACATTTTTTTTATCCTAATTTTGGTCTAGCTACCCTATATGAGAGAAAACATTCGCCACTTAATTTTCTGGGTCTGACTTATTTCACTTAGCATGATATTCTTCAGTTCATCCATTTACCGGCAAATGGCACAATTTCATTCTTCTTTATGGCTGAATAAAACTCCATTGTGTATATTACACCACATTTTCTTTGTCCATTCATCCATTGATGGGCACCTGGGTTGGTTTCATAACTTGGGTATTGTGAATTATGCTGCTATAACATTGATGTGCTGGTATCACTATGGTATGCTTATTTTAGCTCAAGAAATAAAACAAAGAATCAATTAGTGAAGCTGCATCAAATTTAAAAATTTCTGTATGGCAAAGGAAACATTTAAGTGCATGAAGAAAAAGCCTACAGAATGGAGAGGATCTTTGCCAGTTGCTTCTCTGACAGAGGAGATATATATATATATATATATATATATATATATATATATATATATATATATATATATTACATATCCAGAATATATAAAAAACTGAAAAAACTTAATACCAAAAAACATCCAGTTAATAAGTTGTCAAAAGAACTAAACAGACACTTCTCAAAAGACGAAATACAAATAGCCAACAAATATAAGAAAAAAAAATGTTCAACATCCCTAGCAGTCAGGGAAATATGAATCAAAATTATACTGAGATTTCATCTGCAATTAGAATGGCAATCATCAAGAACATGAATAACAAAAAATGCTGGCAAGGATGTAGGAAATAAGGTACACTCATACATACGTCATTGGTGGTTCTGCAATTTAATACAAGCACTCTGGAAAGTAGTATGAAGATTCCTCAAAAAACTAGGAATTAACCCAGAATGTGACCCAGCTATGACACTCTTTGGTATGTAACCTAAAGAATTAAAATCAGAAAATACTATGTACTTGTAATAGACTTCAGAGATCAGCAGGTACTGGTTAATGATGTCACCTTCCCATTCAAAGATGACAGCAGCCACAAGCCTGAGGCTGCCTTTTCTTCTTAGCTTTTCTGAGCCAAAGATACTTATTCCAACGTGATAAAGGTCTGGTTTCTAGTTATTCCTTTTTATTGTCGTTGTTAGCTGTTTGCCGGCTTCTCTGACTGTGAGCATCCCCAGTGCAGGGACCTTGTCGTATTTATCTTTAGATCTCCTACAGCACATGACGGAGTGCCTGGCATAGTAAGCATGTAAAATTCAATTGACTAGAAGGAGGGCAATAAAGTCATTGCCCTTTCAAAATAACTATGTCTCTGGGAAGTGTTAAGTCTTTGGTTTCTTTAGGAGGTTTGCCAAAGATGGGTGGTATTTCTGAATCCCAGGCTTTCCTTTGGAGTTTACAAAAGAGAGTGATTCTGGACTTGCTTTAGAGTAGCCTACTTCTCACAACACTAGATTTGGAGGATATTGGGGGACATGTATAACTTTTGAAAGGATAGGTAACTTCATTCTGATATTAGAGGCACAATATAGTCGAGGCCCCAGTTGTAACTTTCTTGAAGACTTGTGACTCTCTAATGAGAGAAAATAGTAAGCCTGGTAAGCAGGTAATGTGAGAATTTCACTATCTACCTGAGACACATGCAAATTCTAGCACTTACCTGTGTGACTCTAAAAAGGAAGGATATGCTCTAAGGAATTTTGATGTTGTATATCATGTACAAAAGTATGAACTGAGCTCATTTAAACCCAAAGGAAAATTATTAACTCAGGCATCTCAGCAGTTCAGACCCTATAGTCAAGTAGTTTCCCTGAATCTTCTCTTCTTTCCCTATGAGGTGTAAGTTGACTTTCCTCATGGGATAAAAATGACTGCAGGAATCCAGTAGAAGTGTGGAAACTCTTCTCTCCCAAAAGTCTGAACATCAATTTCTTTGAATCTCATGGACTTTGACTGGAATACTTTCCCATCTTTGAATCAATCTCTGTGTCCAAAGGGAGTGTTAGAGTCTGTATTGTGTCCCCCTCTCAATAGTAACTCCCCCATGATTATATGTGGAATTATGGCTTTAAAAGAGGTAATTAAGTTTAAATGAGGTCAGATGGATGGGTTCTAATTCAGTATGGCTGGTGTCCATCTAAGAGATTAGGACAAGTACAGAGGGAGGATTCTATGAGACACAGAGGAGAAGAAAGCCATCTATAAGCCAAAGAGGGAGACCTCATGAGAAACAAATCCTGCTGACACCTTGACCTTGAACTTCCAGCATCCAGAACTGCAAGGGAATACATTTCTATTGTGAAATGACCCAATCTGTAGTATTTCACTGTGGCAGCAATAACAAATGGAATGAAGAAAGACAAATTTCCCAAAGGAAATTATAGTTTCTGTTCTTAGATAAGAGGGAGAACAAATACTGAGAAGCTAAATTCACAGGCCTATTATACTTACTACACTTACTACATAGTCTCATGAGGAGGATTAAATAAGAAAAAAAATCTCCATCTATCTATTGCAAGGTCTGACTTGTATATCCAATAAAACATTCATTGTGACACCCTTTCCTTTTTTCCTTCTAATTAAAACCTTCTATTTTTTTGCTCTATAATTGCACTGAATTGGTTTTATCGGAGACCATCACGTTCTAATTTCTCAGGATAAGGCCTGTGATTTTCTTTCTTTCTATACGCTATTTTTTTCTGCCCCTTGGAGAACATCTTGTACATTTTTGCAAGATTCCTTCATATTTTCCTGGCACGTAGAAGTTTCTAAAAAATGAAATGTTTAAGGAGATTTCAATCTCAGAGTGGAAGAGATTGAAAATCAGCTGGAATCCACACGAATGACTTGTCTACTGGGGGCAAGTGAAATAAGCACATGAGGAAGTTGTAGATAGGAGCCATATAGGCTGCATGGTTCTCTAATGAAGCAAGTGCCGGGGCAGTGAGAAACTTTCCCTTCTATGATTCCATTAAGGAGTGGGATTGGCAAACACATAGGGGTAGAGTCAGAAGATTCAAGTCCTGATTCTGGCACCAAAACTGAGAGGTCTTGCTTAAAGGTTTACATGGATCCTCAGCGTCTTCGCCTGCTATCTACCTTACTGCATGTTCTAGATAGTTTCTGTTTATCTCTCAACCAGCTCTCAACCCCTGAGCCCTGCTTTCTGCCTGGGAAGGTTTTTTACCTGTAGGCTCCTGGTCAGGCTTAGCCAATGGAGCACTAGCAGAAGAGCAGAGGGATGGGGAAGGTCAGCGAAGGGGCTTCTCTGTCTTCTTCTCTTCATCTTTAGTCTTCATCACAGATCCTGCCAGATGTTACTCAAATCTTCTGCCTCTGGTTTCCTATAATCATGCCCCCCCTCTACTTCTTCAGACTTAGGGGTGGGAAGAACACCCCAGCATTACCAGTCCTGCCTGTGGGACTGCACTATTTCTTATGACTTCCCTCTGCCCAGCCCACATGCTTCCAATAGTTTCTTTACTAATCTGCCTTAAAATGCTCCCTTGGCATGTATCATCACTTACTTGTAGGGGCCCTGGCACTTCATGTTGATTGACTACTATTTGAGTAACTTATCACACCGTACACAGCTTTTAAATATGTTCTTATCTGATGTTATTTTAACTCTTAATGTATGTAGTGACCAAATGCATGTGCTCTAGGTTTCTAGAAATGTGACTTTGTTGCATGAATTTTCTGTCTGAAGTTGCTTTATTAATAAATTGGGGATGACATTATTATCTATCCTATAGATATATTGGTTTTCTTCAGCTGCACCCGGACATGTGATGAATCTAACATGTAATGAATCTAACATACTTGGCTCATATTATTGTTCTATAAATGTTCCCATTTGATTCTGGGCCTACGATGATATTTGTCCATTCCTACTGCTTGCATACTGCCACAGATTGTATTATCTAAAAGCAGACACTGAGATAGAGTTTGGCATACAAAATGTTCATTAGAAAGTGATAACTGGTAAGTAAAAGAACACAGGACTAGACAGGAAGAAAGTGTCTGATGAAGCTTCAGTCTACACAGTGGTGAGGTGTGGATTGGATGTTGCCCATTGGAGTGTTGAACATGGCATCCAAATGGATCAGCCTTTATTTCCTTCCTGAACACAGTCACTAGCTGTTGACTCTACTTGGAAGTGCAAAACCTGAGGCACCTGCACCTGAAGCTAGCGCTGGAGAAGCTGACGACTGGAAGCCATCTGACAAGGGACTCCAGCCAGGCAGTAGCTCTTCCTTGAAGAAGAAACTGGGCCATACAATTCTGTCTACCGTAGCATCATTCAGATCCATGCCATGTATATTCAGGGAAGAATTTTACCAGGATTTAGGTGGGCTTTCCTTCCTGAATCTGGAATGTCCTCAAAGGCCCCCGTGTTGAAGGCTTGGTTCCCAGGGCAGTAATGTTCAGAGGTGTGGCTATTGGGAAGTGACTGAATCATGAGGGATCTGAATTTATCAGTGGACTAATCTCTTATCATAGTTGGCTTGTCTATTGGGAGGTGGTAGCAACTGTAGGAAGTAGGGAATGGGTCCATGGGGTTCTGCCCTTGGGGACTTGTCGACAGTCCCTATTTTTCTCTCTGCTGTGAGCTGTTTCTCTCTCTGTGAGCTGTTTTTCCTCCACCATGCCCTTCCACCATGATGTACAGTCTCCTCATAGGCCCAAAATCAATAGAGGCAATTGTCCTTGCACTGAAACCTCTGAAATCATGAGCAAAAATAAATCTTTCCTCCTTTTTTTGATTTTATCAGATAGTTTTCCAGTTCATGTTGGCACATGATAGATAGCTAACTAATGTACTTCCTGAGGAGAAATTAGAAGAGGGAGGTAGTGATATGAATTGTAGTCCATGCTGCTGCCTTTGGTATCAGAGCCATAGTTGGTACTCGTCTTTCTTCTACAGTATCCAGTCTAGGTTTCTCTCACCTCAGTTATTTACTCTGCTTCAATGAATTACATATTAATGTGACCCAACTATCATGCTCAAAGAACCTATGTAAGTACCTTGTCACTATGCCTTTTGTAGACTAAGGTTGCTCTACCTGTACTCTTATAGTCAAACTGGGCAATATTGTACCCTTTATGTAAACGGAAACCTCTAATCATGTAGAACCTCTGGTTTGGGAATAGGAAGAACAAAGATTCTCAGTGGGTGACAGAGTAGTAGAAAACAGACCATGACTGCCTTTCTAGCGGTGATTGCCACCTGTCAAAGACACAGGCCTATAGAAGTCTTTGATTAATCTGTATACTGTACTCTAAAGGCACCTCAGCATTGCAGACTGTGGTCTGTGGGCTGGCACTTTATGCCTTTAGAAGGCCATTCTAGTGCTCTGACAGGGTGGCATTTTTGGGGTGCTGTGGTTATGGTAGTACCAGAGTGTCCCTTGGTCATTGACCCACTCCTGCTCCTCTTTTGTTGTAAAGAGAGTTTCCTGGTCTGATTTGATTATTGGTGGGATTCCATGCCAGTGGATCAAGTACTACTTAGTCAGATAGCAACGCTGACTATGGACAGGAAAGGCAAACTCGAACTCATGGAATGGGTGTCGATTTCAGTAAGAAAGAACAGTTTATCTTTATAGGATGAAAGGATCCAATGTATGCAACTCACCACCAAATAGCCAGTTTGTGTTCTGACAGAGTGGTACCATGTTGGGGGCTCAGTGATAGTCTCTGTGTCTGTCATTATGGATGTGTTGTAGAAATAGCTAAATCAATCCTGATACATGGGATATATGCTGTTGAGATACACACACTGAGTTCATGTGCCAGCACTGCAGTGGCCAATGACAGACGGGCTGATGTTAACTGACTAAATCATTCGTTCTGGTGGATAGTAACAAACAAATACATCTTTGTTGCTTCATGCTCACTCCATCCACATGACTGAATCCTAGCCTCTTTATCCTTGATTCTCTAATCTTTTCCCTTCCAGACCTCTAATCAGCTATACAGGCCATTTAGCATGACCCAGGAGTCCACTGTATCTTAACTTGGGTTTCTTCTATTTCCAACAGAGAAAGTGGATGACCAGGTGCACTTCCCAAAGCTCTTCCCATTGGAAAGATTTTCTCTTCCTTCTGTCATTTAAAGCTATGCCTGAAGGCAGTGCAGCTGCATTCACATAGAGAGCCAATTTATCTGTAAGCCAAACTCAGTTTTTAAAAATCTTCCTTCAGCTGGGTCATAAGGGATCCTCACTCAAATGCAGATGTGAGATAAAAGAGACATGCTTATGTAACAATGATTGGCACAAGAGAGCCTGAGCTACCTCCATGTTCATGCTTCCCAAATATATTGCTTCCAATATATGATCCATTGTTGTTGAGTCCATCAGACTTTACAATTTGGTGTACCTGACAGAACCCAACTCATAATGGGTGCTTCGGATTTCAAGGTCATTGTGTGGCTCATGTTAAGGCATTCTGTCCCTCCCTAGTAACATGCCAGGGGGTGTTTTTCAGAAGGCAAATGTGCCTGTGTTCCCCCTAGTGTAACTGTGTTCCAGAACTCCAAGTGCCTATGATGAGATTATGAGATTTTTTTCAATGGGTTTGTTACAAGTTCTGTATGACATCTTTTTCCAGAACTGATAACCTCAACATTTCCATCTCCGCCAATTTGTATGTTGCATTCCATGTATTAGCGTTCTAGTTTTTCCCCAAATAACACCATAACATTGGTTTAACTTTCCTACCTTGGTTGAACGTATAACCACATTTAGGTTTATTTAGCCTTGTCTGATCAGGTTTGGTCTTTGACATTCTTGGGTATGTGTCTGCATCCAAACTGGCCTCCACCTTTCATACCTTGCTCTCTATTTATTGAAATTGATACTTATTAAATTTTAACTTATTTTTGGATGTTCATTATCTTTCTGTAGCACATCTCAGTGCTTTGCATATTAATACCTTTGTCCTGATAGCTCTTATTTCCTCCTCATGTCTCAAATGCCTGAGACAGTTCACCCACTGCTGCCTTCCTTGCACTGATTTACTTTCCTATTTTGTCTTCTGTGAAAGTATTAACAGTTGAACAGTCAGCTTGGCCAGGAACTATCTCAATGCTGGTTACCTCATAGTGAGGAGTGCTGGGAGCCATCAGCCAAGTAGGTATGACAATTTCCTTGCCAGCGTACCCCCATGTTTCTTTAGTGGAAGGACTCATGGAAATAGGACATTTTGCAGGACATTGCATGTAAGGTGACCTTGCTCAAGGACCAGGGCGGATCCGTGATTAGGGTGTTCCCCCTTTAGAATAGGGCGGTTTAGCATAATAGGAGATTAGGGTGTTCCCCCTTTAGAATAGGGCGGTTTAGCATAATAGGAGATTAGGGTGTTCCCCATTTAGAATAGGGCGTATCCTGCTGCTGAGTTCCTCTTGAGTTCTTAGGGTCAGACAGTATATTTTGGGAGACAGAAGCCCAGGAGAGTGAATTTGGGCAGAGAGTGGATTTGGGCAGAGAACGTGGATTCCCCCAGAACGTGTTTGTAGACGGCCGGTGTGAGTTCGGGAATAAAGAATTGCAGTTTGAATCTACAAGCTGTGTGGAGACTCGTGATTTGTGCCCAACCAGAGACTGCGGCAGAGGAGGGTCTCAGTTGCTAAAGGTGAATGATCCAGTTCCAAAAGCCCCATCTTGACATTGCTTCCTCAGGTCACTTCTGGTAATAATGTCCAATTGGGTTCTTTAGCATTTTGGATATACAATATTCATATGGCTGAATACCTACGCAGGAAATGTATTGAGGAGAAAAGAACTGGACAGGAAAGAAAGTGAACTGCAATGTGGGCCTGATAAAGCCTCACTTAAACTGGGAGAGAGTAAAAATTACACACTGGATTTCTACTTTCAACCAATTTGACTGAGCTTTTAGGCCCCTGCAATTTTTAGCCACCTGGTAGAGCCTGCAATGGGAATGATGAGACTTTGGACTAGTTAGCTCTTGGTAGCTGAGGCAAACTCTGTGAAGGCTGAAATCTGGAGGCTGCTTGCTCACTGCAGCTGAGTAGCAAGTTCTTTCTTGAAGGGGGATCTGAGCAGCATGCCTCTCTATCTACTGCATATGGTGCTGTTCAGGAATCGCCTTCATATAAAATAGTATCAAACAGACAATTGCAAGATCACTTCCTCATGAGTACAGTGACATCATCAGAGTGTTGTCCTCATATTCTCCTGTGATGGAGTTAATTGCCAACCTGTGACAGAATGACTTGAATCACTATTTCCCCTGAAGTGTTTCCCTATCATCCTTAGTTCCATGAGTAACTCTGAGCAAAGGTGCACAGGTCAAGTCGGTTTGGGAAGCACTACATGCTACATCCCTCTTGCAGCTTCACAGTAAAAAGTTTTGAAAAGTCTTACATTGAAGACACCTGTTTAGTTTGTTTCAGCCAGTGTTTCTAAACTTATTTGATTATGGGAATGACCTTCCCCTTTTGTTGATGACATCTGTCAATACCCATGAAAATAGAATCTTTGGGAACACACCTAGGACAACAGTGGGCCAGTGCACTCCCAGTGGTGGGACCCAAGGAATCAAGTCATCTCTGTGATGAAGAATCCACATATTAATTGTTATATACAAAGCCAATATTTTTTTCAGCCCTAAAAACAAAAACAACAACAAAAAAAGTCCTGTCATTTTCAACAAAATGGATGAAACTAGAGAATGCTATACTAAGTGAAATAAGCCAGGCACAGAGGACAATATGGCCTATTTTCACTTATTTGAGAAATCCAAAATAGTCAATATCCAGAAGCAGAGAATAGAACAGTGGTTTCCAAGGGACAAATGGGGAGTTGTTCAATTGGTATAAAGTTACAGTTACACAAGATGAATTAGTTCTAGAGATCTCCTGTATCACATCATGCCAATAGACCACAATACTGTATTATACCCTCAAAAATTAGATGAGAGTAAATCTCAAGTAAGTGATATTAACACCATACACTCAAAAGATACAAGGGACTTCTGAGGGGGTGAGTAAGTCTATTACTTTGATGTTATTATGGTTTTCCAGGTGTATGCATGTGTCCAAACATACCAAATTGTGCTTATTAAATATGCACAATCTATTGTATGTCAATTAAACCTCAGTAAAACTTTTTAAAAAATCAACATTATATTACAATGGTAAGAATAAGCTTTATTTATCAAACTTGACCCAAAACTCATGAGAAAGTTCCTACAGGTGTAAGAGGTTTGAAAAAGGAAATAGTGACTATTGAGGAAGTTGCATGCCCCTCAAAGGGAAGAAATGAAGTACTTATGTAGATAATTCCTAAGCATAGGAGAAGGATGGCAAATGGCAGCAGTCAGAGCCTACAGAGTAGACATTCTGCTTGTGGTACTCGGCTGCAGAAGCTAGGAGCTATTCTGTTGAGAGCAGACAGGCTTCCCTGTGAAAGGCAGATGGCAAGTGGGTCCTGTGGTCAAGAGATGGACACATGGGCAGATGTCCAGGCCAAATGCATGCATTGGCCTCTGGTTTTTCCAGCTGTTGCCTTTGGTCTGTTCACATAAACAACTCTAATATCAGTTTAGAGAAACATTTGGATCAGTAAGCACCATGAGTGGAGTGTGTACTTGAAATTGTTAGTGCATTACATCACTTTTGAAAAACATGGCAACACCTGTTTGCACAGTATTTGCTGATTAACTAACTTAAAAAATGTGTAGAGAATTAATTGTGAATGATGAATAACTTAAAATTGTAATATTTTCTCCATAAATGGTCACTTTTATATACAACAAATGTGAAGTCTACAAATACTAAAGTTTATGAACATCTCACTACAGTAAGCAAAAAATACCTTTCAAAAGCACCAGGAAAGGAAAAAATGATTGGAATATTTAGAAAGAGTAATCATGTTGAAAAGTTCACAGAGAAAAGTCAATGGCAACCCCAAACTGGGAAAAGAAAACAAACCTATTTTCTTCTTTCTCCAGCAACATTTTATTCCTAAGATTATCCACACGACTATACAGCCTTTTTAAGAAATTAATTTACATTATCTTCTTAATGGATAAGAATTGTTATTGTATGAAATTAAATAAGTGGGAAAACTAAGTTGTACTGTTTGCTCCTTATCTCTCTACACTTGGGTTTACAAAGAATTGCCTTCTCTTGAGTAAGATGTGTTTACTTGACATTGTGGTTTGGGGTATGAGGTGCCCCCGCTCCCCTGCTCCCCCGCCAAGCTCCTGGATGGGTGAACGAATAGTCAGAGGTAAAACTATTGCATTATGAGAGCTGTAACCTAATCATTTCATCCTAGTTTGAAGGGACCAAGTGGTAACTGTAGGGAGGTGGGGTGTGACTGGATGAGGTGGTTCACTGAGGGTGTGCCCGGGAAGGGCTCATCCTCCCTTCATTCTCTTTGCTTTTTGGCTGCCATAAATGGAGCAGCACTTCTCTACTACTCCTTTCGGCCTTACCTTAGGCTCAGAACCAAACCACTGAAACCATGAGCCACAAAAACTTTTCCTCCTTTAACTTGTTCTCATCAGCTATTTTGGTCACAGTGATGAAAAACTGATTATGACCCTTGAAAATTCTCAGTGGTTGGCCAGTAGCTTTCCACATAAGATTGACAAAACTCCATCTCTCTTTCTATCATGTAACTTTATGGGATCTGTATTTATTAGCTCCTACTGTATCTCTCAAGGACCATGTAAGTGCATTTTAACATTGGAACATGGTCAGAATCCTTGCATGCCACCTCCAGGTTTGGTGCATAAATATCTTCATGTAGGATGCAGAGGATCCAGTGGAGTACTCTGAGGCTCAAGTGATGGGTGCTGCTGGGAAGGACATCCTCTGAAAAGGAATATGAACATTGCATTTTGCTTGAGTGAGAAGTACTTACATTTTGTTAAGCTTCTGAAGTTTTGGAGTGTGTTTGTTATAGCAACCAGCATTCATGCTACCTGATATACAAATAGCCATCATTGTATTGTCATGAAAAAAAAATAAAAAAATATATATATACACACATATAAAACTAAGGGGGTGAGTAAAGACTAAAAAAATGTATTTCTTTAACTAACTAGAATGAATCTCAGAAAAAGGTTTTCTTCACTTATTGGTTTCCCACTCAATTAGTCACATTAATCCCTATGTATTACAGTGAGTAAGTACACTGTGACTCAGAGAGGGGCATTGATTTTCAGTGTTACAGTATTAAATGGTGCAATTGGGCCTTTCCAATTGACAGGAAAGCCAGGACATATTTTTCTCTTTCTATTATACCATAAGCCAGTACATATTTTGCCTATTTTGTTATGCCAAGAGCTTTGAAAAACTAACATGGGATGAATATCGGGGAGGGGCCATATCCAAACACAACATGACTGGAACCTCGGATAAGTCATTTCACCTCTCAGTTTTCTCATCAGGAAAATTTAGATGTTGGCTTTAGAGTGGTTTATAAAATGTATTACATAAGCCTCCAGGATTTCGAAGAATCACAGGACAGAAATAGAAGGAGAAACCAAGTCTCCTGGGCTCTGGGCCATGTATGCTTTTCAACCAGGGCAGCTATACTTACCTTTTTTGTACCTACTATAATTTAGACTCATTGATTTTATAGTGGATAAGTTCCCTTTACAGGGAGGTTTATATATAATAAAGTTTTATTTTCAATATGTAACTACTAATATGATTTTGAAAGTTAGAAGCTGGATGTCAACTCCATGCTTGCAGGATTCTAAGCAAAACACAGAGAGGCTGCTGAAGGAATTGCCTGGCTTAGCTCTTTGGTTATTAGGTTTTGTCCAAGGCATTCTCAAGCCTGACAACTCCACCTCATTTGATGGACTTCTTTTTTAGCTGTGCTCTTTTGAAATGTCACTTTCCATGATAACCTACATAGGAGAAAATTCTATTATGCAAAAAGCCTCCACTCTGAATGACATCACCACTTTGCTTCACCTTTCCTGAACTCTTCTATTTCACTCCCAGCCGTTTGCAAACATAATTTAAAATGAATATTGCCTCTTTCATCAAGACTGGAATTTGAGGCTTTACTTGAAATCACCTCAGCCTATTCTCTGGGCCAGAGGTGAAGGACGACAGAGTGAGGCCTGAGCATGTTGAAGTGTTGGCTTCCTTCATTGCTCTTCAGCCCCTGCAGGCTCACATTTCTCAGCTGCCCAAACTGCCAAAGCCTCAAACTCCTGTGGCCTCCTGTTGTATTTCCTTCCATCAGATTTAAACTTATCTTTAAACCTTATTGCTTAACTTATTTAAACTCATCAGATCTGAATTGACAAAAAACAAATATTAGCTTCTATGTGGATTTTCATTGCCAGACCTACTTTTAATTGGTGGTCAGAGAGGCCAGACTCTGTTATCTTTGAGGCTAGAAGGGGTTGCATGAGTTATCCTCCAGAGGGTTCCTAGTAGTTAGGGCATCTGTATTGTGAAGTCAAACATCAGTGACCTGGCTGCTATTACTGGAAATTCTCAGCTTGTATCTGGAGTCTTTGGAAGAGGTTTAGCATCATTTTAAGAACAAGGAATTGGATTAATCATGTAATATGAACTCTTAGTAGAGAGATTCTTAGTTATGGTTCAGTGGAAAAGGAGGATTTCAAACCTTCAATCTAGGTGTCTTGTTACAAGAAAGTTCTACATCAACTCAGTTTGGAGAAGTATAATTAGAAATGTGAGGAGCTAATAGCTCTATCACCAAAACCTAAAAGATGAGGATCTGAAGCCCAAATAGGTAACAGTACCAGAAACAGGTGGTTCTGGTCTTTGATTCTGCCATGAGTAAACAATCAGTAGCAGCTGTATTTGTATGCCTGATTTAATTGCCAAAAGTCTCACCAAAGGCTTTTTGGTTTGGCGCTTATAAGAATACCTCAGAAAGGCCATTTGGTGGTTCTGAGCTCTCTGATATTTGGTACTGGAATGTGACTATCACCAGGACTCTCTCTAGCCATCTTTTGCTTTTCAATTCCCTCAGAGCCAGTTTCTACCCTGTAGGAGACCCTCATTGTTATACTGATTACATGTATGATGATGTGAGGGGGAAAAAAAGAAGTGTGTCACATTAGATTGGGTAGAGAGAAGAGATGGGAGGGGAGGGGAGGAAAAGAGAAGGGGGATAGGAAGGGCAGCAGAATAAAATAGACATTATTATTGCTGTATTATATACGTGACTGTATGATCAATGTGATTCTGCAACCTGTACACTCAGAATAATGAGAAATTATAACTCATTTGATTCAAATGTATGATATGTCAAGATCATTGTACCGTCATGTATAACTAATTAAAACAAGTTTAAAAAAAAGAAGAAAAAGAGTTATTGATGGATGATAGATAGTAATGGGGCAGCAGAAGAAACTCTGAACTTCATTCTTATGTCATGTTTGGCAAAGATAAAGAGTTTTCTTCAATCTCGAGTTTAACAAACCTTGAAGTCATCTGGTTGTCATAATTTGAGTCACATGTCTACTCTTGACCTGTGTCCAAAACTGGCTCACAATGAATTATGTGAAAGGCTTTATGTTTGTGGCAGGGCAGAGATAAGTGGCCTGGATGCTCTGATGGCCAGTTTCTGCTAGCATCTCTTGGAGTGAAGAACGCTTGATTAGTCCCCCATGGATGAATCACAAAGTAAGCTTTTAGACTCTGCCATTTCCCAGAAAACTGTTCTCCTTTTGAGAGATAGTGCTTGACCTACTACTTGAAACTGAGTGTTTGACCAGGAGCCACCAAGTTAAAATGTGGCCTGTGCTGTTTATCATGATGTTATTTTCCCTACCAAGCAATAATCTTGGGTATTCATAATAATATTCTATTATTAAGTGAAAGTGGGGTATACTTTATTGGACCCCAGCAGACCCTGAAGGCACTAATAAGTTATATAAAGAGATGGCCCAAATATTCATAGCCCTACTACAGTGCCTTCTCTCTTCAGCCTGCACCTGTGGCATCATGGCAGTTTTCTGCCATTAGTTGACAGATGAAGGGAAGATTCAGGCCTGGTTCATGGATAGTTCTATAGGATATGCTGTCACCACCTGAAAGTAGGCAGTGGTAGCTTCGACTCCTTTTTGAGACATCCCTGAAGGATAGTGGTGAAGGGAAATATCCTCAATGGTCAGTACTTAGGGCAGCATATTGTTCATATACTTTTCTTGGAAGAAGCGATAGCCAGGTTTGTGATTATATGCCAATTCATGTGATGTAGGCAATAGTTTGTCTGGATGATCAGGGATTTGGAAGAAATGTGGTTGGAAAACTCCTGTCACAATTTAGAGAAGAGGTATATGGATGGTCTACTATGGATTAGCAAAATCATGAAAATCAATGTGCCCTATGAAAATGCTCACTAAAGGGTGATTTTAATAATCAAGTGGATAGGAATACTTGTCCTGTGGGTACCAGTCAGCCTTTTCTTTTCAGACATCTCTGTGCCAATGGGCTCATGAGTAAAAGTGGCCATGGCCATGGAGGTTATGGCCATGGAAGATGGAGGTTATGCACGAATTCAGAAAAGAGGATATTCCATTCACCAAAGCTGTCCTGAGTAGCCAACCTGGCAGCAACAAAGACCAACAATTAGCTCCCAATATAATATCCTTTCCCTGGGTGATTAGCAAGTCAATTCCTTATAAGTTCCTTCTATCTATCTCCACTTAGTTTGGATTCTGTGGAGAACCCTGAATAATATATAGGGTAGGAATGGATGAAGTTATACAGGACAAAAAAAAAAAAAAAAAAACATAAACACATTCTCCAGTGAAAATATCTAAGTTCCATTTTTTAAGAAGACAGTAAAGATTTTTTTCCAGAGGGGTAGGGGATATTGTCATTGATGGTGTCTTCCATGTTTCATACTCTTATGCCAAAGTCTAAGGAGAGCAAAAAAATAATACCCCATAACAAAAAAGCAAACATAAAGGAAGAAAGTAAAGAATATTAATTTGATTGAAAGTTATAATTCATAATGGATTATTTTTTAAAATATTTATGTTTTAGGTGTGGATGAACACAACACAATGCTTTATTTTTATGTGGTGCTGAGGATTGAACCCGGGTCCCGCCCCCGCTAGGCAAGCACTCTACCGCTGAGCCACAATCCCAGCTCCCATAATGGATTCTTGATTCAAGAAAAATCTGAGAATTTTCTTTCTCCATTAAATAGTCTTGACACCTTTGTTGAAAACCAATTGGCCATAGAGGTATGGATTTATATATAGACTT
This sequence comes from Callospermophilus lateralis, assembly GCF_048772815.1. Lineage (NCBI taxonomy): Eukaryota > Metazoa > Chordata > Mammalia > Rodentia > Sciuridae > Callospermophilus > Callospermophilus lateralis. The sequence continues at coordinate 66,225,242 of NC_135306.1, read as the reverse complement.
TAAATTCTAGTTCAGACATTTTTGAAACTCTAGCCAAAGCAATCAGGCAAGGAAAGGAAATTAAAAGGATACAAATAGTAAAAGAAGAAGTCAGATGATCTCTGTTTGCTGATAACATGATCAGCACTTATTTAAAAGACTCAAAAAACTCCACCAGAAAATTTCCTGAACTGATAAACAAATTCATCAAAGTAGCAGGATACAAGATCAACATACATAATTTAATGGCTTTCCTATACTCCAATAATGAATCTGCTGAGAGAAAGAAATTAGGGAAATATCCCATTTATAATAATCTCAAAAAATTACTTGGGAATAAATCTAACCAAGGAGGTAAAAGACCTCTACAATGAAAATTATAGAACACTGAAGGAAGAAATTGAAGAAGACCTTAGAATATGGAAAGATGCCCCATATTCTTGAATAGGAATATTTAATAATTATCAAAATGGTCATATAACCAAAAGAGTTATACAGATTCATTGAAATCCCTGTAAAAATACCAATAAAATTCTTCAAAGGATTAGAAAATAATAGTCCTAAAATTCATTTGGAAGAAGAAGAGATCAAGAATAGCCAAAGACATCCTGAACCAGAAGAGCAATGCTGGAAGCATCATAATACTGGACTCCAAATTTTACTATACAGGTATAGTATTAACAACAGCATGGTACTGTCATCAAAATAGATACAAAGACCAATGGAATAGAATAGAAGATACAGAGACAAATTCACATACATGTAGTCATCTATACTTGACAAAAATACCAAAAGCATACATTGTAGAAAAGATAGCCTTTGAACAGATGATGCTAGAAAAACTGGATATCCATATGTAGAAGAATGAAACTGGATCCATATCTTTCACCCTGCTCAAAAGTCAATTCCAAGTGGATCAAATACCTAGGAATTAGACCATAAACTTTGCAACTGCTAAAAGAAAACAGGCTCAGCAGAGCCCAGGCAGGCTCAGGACAGCCCCGTTGAGCTCTGTGGAGCCCCAGCCAGCCCAGGCCAACCCAGGCCAGCCCAGGCAGGCCCAGAATAGCCTTGATGACCCCCCTGGAGCCCAGACAGGATCAGGTCAGCCCTGCCAATCTGTGCTGAGACCAGACAGGCCCAGGCACAAGACTGCCCACCATTCTGAGAACCGTGACTATACACCAAAGTGCTGCATCTCCAAACAGGCTGCCCAAAGCCATCATTCAGCTTGCCCACTCAGCTCTATCTTAAAAAGTGAATGCTGCCATCTTGGTACACCTTCAACGCCATCTCAGGTTATCCCTGTGCTGCCACCACCATCTTTAGTTGCAGCAGCTGCTATCTTAGGACACTGGCCAGTGGCTAGAAGTCCAACACCAAGGGACTTACAGGTTTGATGCTGCTCTATACCCTAGCTATAGACATGGCCACTTCCATCTAGGGACAACAACAAGGACCAGGAAGACAATCACCAATGTCCCTTCAGGCTTGTTTACACCAGAGGTAACCCTGCTAGGTGTGCTAATAGCCACCATCTTGTTGCAGAAGCGGGGGATAACCTTGCACTGGGTCACCTCTTTTCTATTTTCTCCTGTGAAAAGCCAACTTCTTTAGATTCATCTTTCACTCTTCGTATGATCTAATACGTCTATATTCTTACCTCCTACCTCATAAACATCACACCCTACATGCCTCCCCTCTGTTTATCTCTTTGTCCACCATTAGAATCTGTAGATTCTTTTGAAAACCTACTGTTTATACTGAAGATAATAATTGAACACATCATTACTGTTTATTGTGACAAAACTGTCATATAAATAGGAATTATTTGGTTTAAGGCTGTATGTGGTTTGCATTGGGTGCTGTTAATATTGATCTCTGCATTGAAGTTGAGACATCAGTAATCTGCAGGGATACTATAAGATTATAGGGTAGAAACTGTAATACCTAGGATCCACATGGCTATAAAGAAAGACACATGAAAAGCATGAAAATACAAAGGAAGAAAGTGCCTAAACAAACCAAGATGATACAAGAATAGAATCCACTGATAGCACAGTAGATGAAATATCAGATAAGGAGTTCAGGATGTTTATAATTAAAATGATCTGCAAATCAAACAAAGACATAAAAAATCACTCAAACAAAGAGATAAAAAAGCAAATACAGGTAGAAAAAGATTACTTCAAGAAAGAGATAGAGATACTGAAAACAAAACAAAACAGAAATCCTTAAAATGAATAAACCAAATAAAAAACTCAATCGAAAGCATTACCAAAAGTCTAAACCACTTGGAAGACAGAACCTTAGACAATGAAGACAAAATATATATTCTTGAGAATAAGTTGACCGCACAGTTAAAATGGTAAGAAACAATGAACAGAACATCTCAAGAATTACGGGATAACATCAAAAGACCAAATCTAAGATTTATTGGGATAGAGGAAGGCACAGAGATATAAACCAAAGGAATGCACAATCTCTTCAATGAAATAATATCAGAAAGTTTCCCAAACATGAAGAATGAATTGGAAAATCAAATATAAGAGGCTTACAGGACACCAAATATACAAAATTGCAACAGAACTATACCAAGTCACATTATAATGAAAATGACTGGCATACAGAATAAGGATAGAATTTTAAAATCTGAAAGAGAAAATTTTCAGATTACATATGTGGGAAACCAATTCATATCTCAGCAGATTTCTCAACCCAGACCTTAAAGCTAGGAGATCCTGGAACAATATATACCAAGTTTTGAAAGAAAATGGATGCCAATCAAGAATCTTATATCTAGCAAAATTAACCTTCAGATTTGATGATGCAATAAAAACTTTCCATGATAAAAAATAGTTAAGATAATTTACAGCAAGAAAGCCTGCACTACAGAACATCCTCAGCAGACTATTCCATGAGGAGGAAATGAAAACAATAATGACAATTAGCAAAGACAGGAACTACACTAAAGGGAAAACCAATCAAAGAAGAAAGCATGTTAAGTAAAAAACCAAAACAAACCAAAATGACTGCAAATACTTCTATAATAACCCTGAATATTAATGGCTTAAACTCATCAATTTAAAGAAATAGAATGGCAGATTGGATTTATAGAATTTTTAAAAAAGATCCAACAATATGCTGCTTCAAGAGACTCATCTTACTGGAAAAGGCATCCACAGATTGAAGGTAAAAGGATGGGAAAAAGAATACCCACATGGACCATATAAACAAGCAGGGGTTTCCACTCTCATATAAGATAAAGTGGACTTCAAACCAAAGTTAGTCATAAGAGATGAAGAAGGACATTTCATACTGCTTAAGGGAATCATACATCAACAAAATATAACAATTGTGAATATTTATGACACAAATAATGGAGTATTTACATACATCAAACAAACCCTTCTAAATTTTCAAAATCAAATGGATTACTACACAATAATACTGGGTGACATTAACACACCTTTTTCACCACTGGATATATCTTCCAAACAAAAACTTAACAAAGAAATTATAAAACTCCATAATACAACCAATAATTTAGACTTAACAGACTTATATAGAATATTTTGTCCATCAATGAGTAAATATACTTTCTTCTCAGCAGCACATGGATCTTTCTCTAAATAGAAAGATTTGTTCTGCCCCAAAGCAACTCTCAGCAAAAACAAAAACAAAAAAAAAAAATAGAGACTACCCTGCAGCCTATGAAACCATAATGGAATGAAAATATAAATCAATGATAAAGAGAAACCCGGGGAGGGGCAGAGCCACCCCCACCCCGTGCCTGCAAGGTAGGCGGACCTGCGACCCACCGGCAGAACAGGCCCTGTGGCCTGCAGAGGGGCAGAGCCGCCCCCCCCCCCGCGCCTGCAAGGTAGGCAGATCTGCGACCACCAACAGAACAGGCCCAGTGCCCGCGGAAGGGCAGAGCCGCCAACCGCGCCTGCAAAGTAGGCGGACCTGTGACCCACCGGCAGAAAAGGTCCAGAGGCCAACGGAGGGGCAGAGCTGCCAACCGCACCTGCAAGGTAGGCGCGGACCTGAGACCCACCGGCAGAACAGGCCCAGCGGCCCGCCAGTATGGTAGACACATCGCTCCGGTTGGGGGAGGGGCAGAGCCTCCGCATGCCTGCAAGATAGGCGGACCTGTGACCCACTGGCAGATTAGGCCCAGCAACTCGCAGAGGGGCAGAGCCACCAACCATGCCTGCAAGGTAGGTGGACCTGTGACCCACTGGCAGAACAGGACCAGCGGCCCGCCAGCGTGATAGACACATCACCCAGTTGGGGGAGGGGCAGAGCCTCACACGCCTGCAACGTAGATGGAACTGCGACAACCAACAGAACAAGCCCAGTGGCCCGCCAGTGTGGTAGACACATCGCCCTGGTTGGGTGAGGGGCAGAGCCGCCACCAGCACCTACAAGGTAGGCGGACCTGTGACCCACTGGCACAACAGGCCCAGCAACCCTCAGAGGGGCAGAGCCGCCCCCCGCGCCTGCAAGGTAGGCGGACTGGCGACCCACCGGCAGAACAGGCCTACCAGCCTGTGGAGAGGCAGAGCCGCCCCCCACGCCTGCAAGATAGGTGGACCTGCGACCCACCAGCAGAAAAAGACCCAGCAACCCACGGAGGAGCAGAGCCGCCGCATGCGCCTGCAAGGTAGGCGGACCTGCTACCGACCGACAGAACAGGCCCAGAGGCCTGCCGGCATGGTAGGCACATTGCCCCAATTGGAGGAGGGGCAGAGCCACCGCCCGCACCTGTGAGGGAGACTTTGCAACTATACAAGAGCAATATAAATAGATAGGGGGAAAATTCAATAAGACAACAGTTTCACCAAGCAGAAAGAAATGCAAACAGTATGAAAAGACAAGGAAAGAAAGGACCACAAGCAATGCAGGTCAACTCAATGTTAGAAGAGGTAATATCTGCAGCAGATGGAATGTCAGATAAAGAATTGAGGATATACATGCTTCAGATGATCTGGAGTCTCAAGGAAGACATTAGACAGCAAAATCAGACAATGAAAGATCACTTCGACCACTTCGACAATGAATTACATAAACAAATCCAAGAAGCAAAAGATCAATTATACAGGGAGATAGAGGTTATAAAAAACAAACAAACAGAAATCCTAGAAATGCAGGAAGCAATAAACCAACTTAAAAACTCAATTGAGAATACTACCAGAAGAGTAGAACACTTAGAAGATAGAACATCAGACAATGAAGACAAAGTATTTCAACTTGAAAAGAACATAGACAGCTCAGCGAGACTGTTAAGAAACCATGAGCAGAACATCCAAGAAATATGGGATAACATAAAGAGACCAAACTTAAGAGTCATTGGGATACAGGAAGGAATAGAGGTCCAAACCAAAGGAATGAGCAATCTATTCAATGAAATAATATTAGAAAACTTCCCAGACTTGAAGAATGAGACAGAATCCCAAATCCTAGAAGCATACAGGACGACGAATGTGCAAAATCATATGAGATCCACAACTAGACACATTATAATGAAGATGCCCAACATACAGAATAAGGAGAGAATTTTAAAATCTACAAGAGAAAGGAAGCAGATTACATTTAGGGGTAAACCAATCAGGATAACACCTGATCTTTCAACACAGACTCTGAAAGCTAGAAGATCCTGGAATAACATATTTCAAATGCTGAAAGAAAATGGATTCCAACCAAGATTTGTGTATCCAGCGAAATTAAGCTTCAGGATGGAAGATGAAATTAAAACCTTCCACGATAAACAAAAGTTAAAAGAATTTGCAGCTAGAAAACCATCTCTCCAAAAAATCCCCGGCAAAACATTACAGGAAGAGGAAATGGAAAATAACAATGAAAACCAACAGTGGGAGGTAGTACAGTAAAGGGGGGAAAATAATCAAAGAGGAAAACAAACCATGTTTAGTAACATAAATAAACAAATATGGCTGGAAGAACAACCCATATCTCAATAATAACCCTAAATGTTAATGGCTTAAACTCACCAATTAAGAGACACAGGCTAGTAGAATGGATCACAAAACAAGACCCAACAATATGCTGCCTACAGGAGATGCATTTGATAGGAAAAGACATACATAGACTGAAGGTGAAAGGTTGGGAAAAATCATATCACTCATATGGACTTCGGAAATAAGCAGGTGTGTCCATACTTATATCAAATAAAATAGATTTCAAGCCAAAGTTAATCAAAAGGGATAAAGAGGGACACTACATACTGCTCAAGGGAACCATACACCAATAAGACATAACAATCATAAATATATATGCTCCAAACAATGGTGCAGCTATGTTCATCAAACAAACTCTTCTCAAGTTCAAGAGTCTAATAGACCACCATACAATAATCATGGGAGACTTCAACACACCTCTCTCACCACTGGACAGATCTTCCAAACAAAAGTTGAATAAGGAAACTATAGAACTCAATAATACAATTAATAACCTAGACTTAATTGACATATATAGAATATACCACCCAACATCAAGCAGTTACACTTTTTTCTCAGCAGCACATGGATCCTTCTCAAAAATAGATCATATATTATGTCACAGGACAACTCTTAGACAATATAAAGGAGTAGAGATAATACAATGCATCCTATCTGACATAATGGAATGAAACTGAAAATCAATGATGAAAGAAGGAAGGAAAAATCATGCAACACTTGGAGAATGAACAATAGGTTACTGAATGATCAATGGGTTATAGAAGACATCAAGGAGGAAATTAAAAAATTCTTAGAGATAAATGAAAACACAGACACAACATACTGGAATCTATGGGACACATTGAAAGCAGTTCTAAGAGGAAAATTCATTGCTTGGAGTTCATTCCTTAAAAAAGGAAAAAAAAACCAACAAATAAATGATCTCATACTTCATCTCAAAATCCTAGAAAAAGAAGAGCAAAACAACAGCAAAAGAAGTAGAAGGCAAGAAATAATTAAAATCAGAGCTGAAATTAATAAATCGAAACAAAAGAAACAATTGAAAAAATTGACAAAACTAAAAGTTGGTTCTTTGAAAAAATAAATAAAATCGACAGACCCTTAGCCACACTAATGAAGAGAAGAAGAGAGAGAACTCAAATTACTAGCATATGGGATGAAAAAGGCAATATCACAACAGACACTTCAGAAATACAGAAGATAATCAGAAATTATTTTGAATCCTTATACTCCAATAAAATAGAAGATAGTGAAGGCATCAATAAATTTCTTAAGTCATATGATCTGCCCAGATTGAGTCAGGAGGATATAGACAACCTAAATAGACCAATATCAATTGAGGAAATAGAAGAAACCATCAAAAGACTACCAACTAAGAAAAGCCCAGGACTGGATGGGTATATAGCAGAGATTTACAAAACCTTTAAAGAAGAACTAATACCAATACTTCTCAAGCTATTTCAGGAAATAGAAAAAGAGGGAGAACTTCCAAATTCATTCTACGAGGCCAACATCACCCTGATTCCTAAACCAGACAAAGACACTTCAAAGAAAGAAAACTACAGACCAATATCTCTAATGGACCTAGATGCAAAAATCCTCAATAAAATTCTGGCGAATCGGATACAAAAACATATCAAAAAATTGTGCACCATGATCAGGTAGGATTTATCCCTGGGATGCATGGTTGGTTCAATATACGGAAATCAATAAATGTTATTCACCACATCAATAGACTTGAAAATAAGAACCATATGTTCATCTCGATAGATGCAGAAAAAGCATTCGAAAGTACAGCATCCCTTTATGTTCAAAACTCTAGAAAAACTAGGGATAATAGGAACATACCTCAATATTGTAAAAGCAATCTATGCTAAGCCTCAGGCTAGCATCATTCTGAATGGAGAAAAATTGAAGGCATTCCCTCTAAAATCTGGAACAAGACAGGGATACCCTCTCTCACCACTTCTGTTCAACATAGTTCTCTAAACACTGGCCAGAGCAATTAGACAGATGAAAGAAATTAAAGGCATAAAAATAGGAAAAGAAGAACTTAAATTATCACTATTTGCAGCTGACATGATTCTATACCTAGTAGACCCAAAAGGTTCTACAAAGAAACTATTAGAGCTAATAAATGAATTCAGCAAAGTGGCAGGATATAAAATCAACATGCATAAATCAAAGGCATTCCTGTATATCAGTGACAAATCCTCTGAAATGGAAATGAGGACAACCACTCCATTCACAATATCCTCAAAAAAAAAAAAATTCTTGGGAATCAACCTAACAAAAGAGGTAAAAGACTTATACAATGAAAACTACAGAACCCTAAAGAGAGAAATAGAAAAAGATCTTAGAAGATGGAAAAATATACCCTGTTCATGGATAGGCAGAACTAACATCATCAAAATGGTGATATTACCAAAAGTTCTCTATAGGTTTAATGCAATGCCAATCAAAATCCCAATGGCATTTCTTGTAGAAATAGATAATGCAATTATGAAATTCCTATGGAAAAATAAAAGACCCAGAATAGCAAAAACAACTCTAAGCAGGAAGTGTGAATCAGGCGGTATAGGGATACCAGACCTCAAACTATACTACAGAGCAATAGTAACAAAAACACCATGGTACTGGTACCAAAACAGGCGGGTGGACCAATGATACAGAATAGACGATACAGAAACCAATCCACAAAACTACAACTATCTTATATTTGATAAAGGGGCTAAAAGCATGAAATGGAGGAAGGATAGCATCTTCAACAAATGGTGCTGGGAAAACTGGAAATCCATATACAACAAAATGAAACTGAATCCCTTTCTCTCACCATGCACAAAAGTTAACTCAAAATGCATCAAGAACCTTGATATCAAATCAGAGACACAGCATCTGATAGAAGAAAAAGTTGGCTATGATCTACATACTGTGGGGTCGGGCTCCAAATTCTTCAACAGGACACCCATAACCCAAGAGTTAATAACTAGAATCAACAAATGGGACTTATTCAAACTAAAAAGTTTTTTCTCAGCAAAAGAAACAATAAGAGAATAAGAGAGGTAAATAGGCAACCTACATCCTGGGAACAAATCTTTACTCCTCACACTTCAGATAGAGCCCTAATATCCAGAGTATACAAAGAATTCAAAAAATTAAACAATAAGAAAACGAATAACCCAATCAACAAATGGGCCAAGAACCTGAACAGACATTTCTCAGAGGAGGACATACAATCAATCAATAAGCACATGAAAAAATGCTCACCATCTCTAGCAGTCAGAGAAATGTAAATCAAAACCACCCTAAGATACCATCTCACTCCAGTAAGATTGGCAGCCATTATGAAGTCAAACAACAACAAGTGCTGGCGAGGATGTGGGGAAAAGGGTACACTTGTACATTGCTGGTGGGACTGCAAATTGGTGCAGCCAATTTGGAAAGCAGTATGGAGATTTCTTCGGAAGCTGGGAATGGAACCACCATTTGACCCAGCTATTCCCCTTCTCGGTCTATTCCCTAAAGACCTAAAAAAAGCATGCTACAGGGATGTTGCTACATCGATGTTCATAGAAGCAGAATTCACCATAGCAAGACTGTGGAACCAACCTAGATGCCCCTCAATAGAGGAATGGATTAAAAAAAAATGTGGCATTTATACACAATGGAGTATTACTCTGCATTAAAAAATGATCATAGAATTTGCAGGGAAATGGATGGCATTAGAACAGATTATGCTAAGTGAAGCTAGCCAATCCCTGAAAAACAAATGCCAAATGTTTTCTTTGATATAAGGAGAGTAACTAAGAACAGAGTTGGGAGGAAGAGCATGAGAAGAAGATTAACATTAAGCAGGGACGAGAGGTGGGAGGGAAAAGGAGAGAGAAGGGAAATTGCATGGAAATGGAAGGAGACCCTCATGGTTATACAAAATTACATACAAGAGGAAGTGAGGGGAAAGGGGAAAAAAAAACAAGGGTGAGAAATGATTTACAGTAGATGGGGTAGAGAGAGATGATTGGAGGGGGGAGGGGGGATAGTAGAGGATAGGAAAGGCAGCAGAATACAACAGACACTAGTATAGCAATATGTAAATCAGTGGGTGTGTAACTGATGTGATGCTGCAATCTGTATACGGGGTAAAAATGGGAGTTCATAACCCACTTGAATCAAAGTGTGAAATATGATGTGTCAAGAATTATGTAATGTTTTGAATAACCAACAATAAAAATTTAAAGAATAAAAAAACCTATAGAGGGCTGGGATTGTGGCTCAGTGGTAGAGCTCTCACCTAGCATGGGCGGGACACGGGTTCAATCCTCAGCACCACATAAAATAAAGGCATGGTGTTGTTTCCATCTACACCTAAAAAATAAATATTAAAAAAAAGAACCTATAGAGTGAAATTACATTGAGTAATTTGAGTGAATAAAGCACCAAAAGGGAAAAAAATCAATAAATCAATGATAAAATAAAAAATAAAAGTTACTTTGACACCTGGGCACTAAATAATATGCTACTGAACAGTGAATGGATAGCAGAAGACATCAGGGAGGAGATAAAAAAAATCATTAGAGGTAAATGAGAATTCTGATATAAGATATTAAAATCTCTGGACACTGTGAAGGCAGTGCTAAGAGAAAAGTTCATTGTATTGAGCTCATTTATTAAAAGAAGAAAAAGTCAACAAACAAATGACCTCAAATTACATCTTAAAGCCCTAGAAAAAGAAGAACAAATCAACACCTAAAGTAGTAAAAGACCGGAAATAATTAAAATCAGAGCTGAAATAGATGAAATTGAAACAAAAGAAACAATTTTTAAAATTGACAAAAAGCTGGTTCTTTGAAAAAATAAATAAAATTGATAAATCCTTAGCCTCTGTAATGAAAAGGAGAGAGAAAACTCAAATTACTAAAATTTCTGATGAAAAAGGAAATATCACAACAGATACCACTGAACTACAGAAGATAATTAGAAACTATTTTGAAAATTTATACTCCAATAAAATAGAAAATATCGAAGACACCAACAAATTTCTAGAGAAATATGAGCTGCCCAAATTGATTTGGGAAGACATATACAAATTAAACAGATCTATTTTGAGCAATGAAATGGAAGACACTATCAAAAGCCTATCAACCAAGAAAATCCCAGGACCAGATAGCTTCTCAGCTGAGTTCTACAAGACCTACAAAGAAGAATTAATACCCATACTCCTCAAGTTATTCCATGCAATAGGATATGAGGGAACCCTTCCAAACTCATTTTATGAGGCTAGAGTCACCCTGATACCTAAGCCAAAGACACATCAAGGAAAGAAAACTTCAGACCAATATTCCTAATGAACATTGATGCAAAAATTCTCAATGAAATTCTGGCAAATCACATACAAAAACATATTAAAATGATAGTGCACCATGATCAAGTGGGGTTCATTCCAGGGATGCAAGATTGGTTCAACATACAAAAATCAATAAATGTAATTCACCACATCAATAGATTTAAAGGTAAAAATCATATGATCATCTCAATAGATGAGAAAAAAGCATTTGATAAAATACAACCTTTCATGTTCAGAATACTCGAAAAACTAGGAATAGTAGGAATATACCTCAATATTATATAAACTATATATGCTAAGCCTGAGGCCAAGATTATTCTAAATGTAGAAAATTGGAGGCATTCTCTCTAAAAACTGGAGCAAGACAAAGATGCTTTCTCACCACTCCTATTCAAAATAGTCCTTGAAACTCTACCCAGAGCAATTAGACAGACAAAAGAAATTAGAGGGATACAAATAGGAAAAGAAGAATTCAAATTATCACTATTTGCAAATGACATGACTTTATACTTAAAGGATCCAAAATACGCCACCAGAAAACTTCTAGAATTAATAAATGAATTCAGCAAAGTAGAAGGATAACACACATAAATCAAATGCATTTGTATACATCAGTGATGAATCCTCAGAAAGAGAAATTAGGAAAACTGCCCATTCAAATAGCCTCAAAACAAACAAACAAACAAACAAACAACAACAAAAACAAAAAACAAAAAGCTTGGGAATGATTCTAACAAAAGAGGTGAAAGACTTATACAATGAAAACTACAGAACACTAAAGAAAGACATTGAAGAAGACCTTAGAAGATAGAAGACCTCCCATGTTCTTGGATAGGAAGAATCAATATTGTCAAAATGGCCATATTACCAAAAGCATTATACAGATTTAATGCAATTCCAATTAAAATTCCCACAACATTCCTCATAGAAATAGAAAAATTAATCATAAAATTTATTTGGAAAAATAAGAGCCCCAGAATAGCCAAAGCAACCTTGAGCAAGAAAAATGAAGCAAGAGGCATCATAATACCAGACCTTAAACTACACTACAGAGCTATAGTAACAAGAATGGTATGATATTGGCACCAAGATAGACATGTAGACTACTAGTACAGAATAGAAGACACAGAGACAAACCCACATAAATATAGTTATCTCACACTAGATAAAGGCACCAAAAACATACATTGGAAGAAAGGTAGCCTCTTCAACAAATAGTTCTGGGGAAACTAGAAATCAGCAAAATGAAATTAAACCACTATCTCTCACCATACGCAAAACTCAACTCAAAGTGGATCAAGGACCTAGGAATTAGACAAGAGACCTAATAGAAGAAAAAGTAGGCCCAAATATTTATTATGTTGGATTAAGTCCTGACTTCTGTAACCAGACTCCTAAAGCACAAGAAATAAAATCAAGAATTAATAAATGGGATGAAGTAAAACTAAAAAGCTTCTTCTCAGCAAAGGAAACAATCAATAACATGAAGAGAGTGCCCAGAGTGGGAGAACATCTTTACTACACACACATCAGATAGAGCATTAATCTCTCCAAGATATAAAAAGAACTTAAAAAACTTAACACCAAAAAATTAAATAACCCAATGAATAAATGGGTTAGGGAACTGAACAGACACTTCTCAGAAGAAGATATACAAACAATCAACAAATATGTGAAAAAAATGTATAACTTCTCTAGTTATTAGAGAAATTCAAATCAAAACTAAGATTTTTATCTCACTGCAGTCAGATGGCAATTATCAAGAATATAAGCAATAAGTGTTAGAGAGGATGTGGAAAAAAAAGGCACACTCATATGTTGCTGGTAGCACTGCAAATTGGTGCAGTCAATGTGGAAAGCAGTATGGAGATTCTTTAGAAAACTTGGAATGGAACCACCATTTGAACCAGGTATCTTACTCCTTGGTCTATACCAGAGGACTTAAAATCAGCATACTATAGTGACATAGCCACATGAATGTTCATAGCAGCTCAATTCACACTAGCTAAACTGTGGAACCAACCTAGATGCCCTTCAACAGATGAATGAATAAAGAAACTGTGATATATATACACAATGGAATATTACTCAGCATTAAAAGACATTAAAATTATGGCATTTGCAGGTGAATGGATAGATTTGGAGAATATCATGCTGAGCGAAGTAAGCCAATTTCAGAAAACAAAGGCCAAATGTTCTGTCTGATAAGTGTATGGTGTTCCATAATGGGGGGGGGACATGGGAAAAAATGGAGGAACTTTGGGCAAAAGGGAGAGAGGGAGGAAGGGAAGTGGAGGGGGTATTGGGGCAGGAGAGATGGTGGAATGAGGTAAACATCATTACCCTAGGTACAATTATGACTGCACATGTGGTATGAATCTACATCCTGTATAACCAGAGAAATAAAAAGTTGTGCTCCATTTGTGTACAATGAATCAAAATGCATTCTGCTATCTTGTATAACTAGTTAGAACAAATAAAAAGAGAAAGAAAACAGGCTCAACACTCCAACATATTGGCACAGGCACTGACATTCTTAATAAGACTCCTGAAGTGCAAGAATTAAAAGCAAGAATCCATAAGCGGAGTGGCATCAAATTGAAAAGCTTTCACACAGTAAAAGAAACAGGAGTGTGATGAGAGAGCCTACAGACCAGGAGAAGATCTTTGTCAGCTGCTCCTCTGACAGGGGATTAATATCCAGAGTATATAAAGCACTCAAAATCTTAACACCAAAAGAAAAAAACAGAAGCCTGATTAATAAATGGTCAAAAGAACTAAACAGACATTTCTCAAAACAAGACATACAAAAGGCCTACAAATATATTTAAGAATGTTCAACATCTCTAGCAATCAGGGAAATGCAAATCAAAACACACTGAGATTTCATCTTATTCCAGTCAGAATGGCAATCATCAAGAATACAAATGATAATAAATATTGACAAGAAAGTAGGGAAAATTTACTCATACATTGTTAGTAGAACTGCAAATTAGTACAAACACTCTGAAAAGCAGCTTGCAAATTCCTCAAAAAACTAAGAATTGTATCACAATATGACCTGCTCTCTTACTCCTTGGTATTTATCCAAAAGAACAAAAATTAGCATACTATAAAAATAAGTCACTTCACTTTTTACAGCAGCACAACTCACAATACCCAAGTTATGGAACCAGCCCAGGTGCATATCAGCAGATGAATGGATAAAGCATATGTATTACTTAGCCATAAAGAAGAATGAAATTATGGCATTAACATAAATGGATAGAACTGGAGAACATCATGCTAAATGAAATAAGACAGTAAAAATATAATGGCTCAGGGAGCTGGGGTAGGAGGATCACGAGTTCAAAAGCCAGCCTCAGGAACTTAAAGAGGTTATAAGCAACTTAATGGAAACCTATCTCAAAACTGTGGATGTGATTCAGTGGTTAAGTACCGCTGGGTCCAATCCCTGGTACAAAAAAATAAACAAAAAGAGAAAGTCAAGGGTCAAATGTTTTCTCTCATATGTGGAAGCTAGACCAAAGTAAGGGAAAAAGGTTGGGGGAATCCCATGAACATAGAAAGGAGATAGAGGAGTATAGGAAGAGAGGATCAATGGAATGAAATTGACCGAACTATGCTAAGTACATATATGAACATACCACCATGCATTTCACCTGTATTTGTATCTATAAAACACTAATTAAAAAACTACAAATAAACAGAAGCAGGATCAGTAGAGTAGAGGAAGGGGAACAGGGTGAGGGAAGAGGAGAGGGAAAGGGGAAGTGTTGGGGACTGAAATAGAGTTTGTATGATTATGTCAAAATGAACCCCAATGTTATATATGACTACAGTGCGCCAATAAAAATTAAAAGAATAAAAAAAAACTGACTTTGAGCTTAACAAAATTTCATTCTGCATGGAGCCAAGAAGGTTTTGGAACTTTTGGTAAAATTTCCATTCAATATTGTAAGACATCAATGAATGCCCAATATGGAGATCTTTCAGCATTTGATTACACTCTAGTAGCATATGATTTACTATCAATATTAGACTTTCAAACAAAATTCAAGCATTTTCAGATTTTCATGAGAATTCATATGTGCCAAATCTGAAGGACTAATTTTAGGCCCTTTGACCTAGTCAATCTCAACATGGATTATGCCTTCCTGCTTTGTTTTACTGCTACCAACTTCCTTACATATTACCTGCTAAGGTTTGAAAAATACCTTTCTGTCTTTTTTCAATGGGAACTAAGTACTTAAAATGGATGTTATCCTTACTGTATCTTCAGTAAGATCTCATTTAGGTAGAAGCCAATGTGTTTGGTGAGTTTTTAGGGGGATTATTGTAGAAGAAAAGAAACTTGTGGCTTTGTACTCCAGGCTTCTGAAAAAAAAAAATGCAGCCACAGGATGAGTTGGAAAGACAATCAAACTGTGGTTAGCAGATTCTTTATATCCTTTTAGAACAGGTTATATGCCTGATTAGGTTTGTGATTGAAGATGCCACTGTAGAATAAGGTCTCCACTTGGCATCAAGTGTGAATGTCTTATTATGCAGCATGCTAGATATTTTTTGATAAAGGCCACTTCCTGGACTTGCCATGAAAACCCTATTTAAAAAAAAAATGTGTTCCTTGGCATGGCATCAAACACCTCCATTCTCCTTAAATGGAGCTGCTTCTTGGGAGTTCCTACATAGCAACTCAGAATGGACAGCGTGAGAAACCGTATCGCCTTCATCTACATGACAACTACAGCACACTCTATTACTAATGGCAGCAATTGTGCTTCATTTTAAAAGGACTAAAAGGATGGAGTGGGTAGAAATGGAGTAAAAGATCTTCATCTCACATCCAACTCATAATTTATGTCTTTCAAATCATTGTATGGTGGAGGAAGGAAAGGACATGGGGGAAAAAAAACCCCGCCAATATCTGAGACTGAACTATTGAGATTGAGATTTTCATGGCACTGTTGAAGAAAATAAGTGACTATGTATTGATTCCCGTCTGTGAGTACTGTGACCATTAATTTGCCTCCTGATACATGGATGCTAAGGGCTAAGCAGGTAGGGGTAGATCTGGACAAGCCTTTGGAACATGCCTCCTCTCCCAACATTCCCTGGTGATGATGTTAGAGATGAAGCCACACTTATAAGTGGAGCCAGCTAGCTCTGGAGTGGTTCCAATCCAGCAGCCACGCTTCATGCCTGCTGCTTGTCCAAATGCTCTTCCATCAGCTGCCCAGTGCATGAGTCCATCCCTGGATTTTATTCCTCTCATTTAAGTCTTTGATTAACTCTAAAATGAAAATACAGATAGCCTAACTGACTTAGACTCATTTATATATTGGGTGAACCAGCATTTGAATCTCAGGGTTCTGATGTTTTGATAACTGGTTCTGATTTGGTTGATACAGTGCACAGGCTGGAGAGGGGCATTTCTCAGTCCAGTGAGGCATGGATTGAAGGACAGCTACTCTCTATCTTTGCCTCCATTTATCAGAACTGATAACTGACTTGCATTTGTTTCTAAAAGGCCAGATTCCATTTTGGCTGATCAATCACTGGGAAAGTCTGGGGGAAAGAACACTGAGTTTAATTTGGAACATCTCTTAGTTACCAGCTGTGTGATTTTAGACGAGTCATTTGATCTGTCCAAGCGTCTATTTCCACAGCTGTAACATGGCTAATACTTCTCCTGCACATTGATGTGAGGATTAAATGAGCCAACACATATAAAGCACTATATAAATGTATTTCTATTATTATCTGAGGTATTTAAAACATCAGAGGTGAAGTGTAAAATCTTGCAATCCACTCATTAGCTCTGTCAGTGGAGAGAAGAAGGGATTAAATCTGGCAGGTACTAAGCTTCAAGTCTGATTTAAGTTCTTTCCTCCCACTCCTGTATTTGCAAAGAGTTTTCTTCCATTGTTGAGAGTCACTGGAGCTTAGGCCAATTACTTGTGTTGACAAGTCATTAAAGAAAGTCACAAGCACCTGGCTCTGAAATCTAGGCACCCTGCAGCAGTAGCAACAGCAGCTCCAGGGCCTACCAGGTTGAATGCAGAGTTGGGAAAGCCTACCTACCACTACCTTGGACACATTTAAATCTGATAGAGGTAGGGCCCTGAGCACTATTAACTTTGCGTTCAAGAGTAAAGAGGACTGGCCAGGCACATGCCTGTAATCCTAGCAACTTAGGAGGCTGAAGCAGGAGTCTTGCAAGTTTGAGGCCAGTCTCAGCAATTTAGTGAGGCCCTAAGTGAGACCCTGTTTCCAAAAAATTAAAGAGGCTGGGTATGTAGCTTAGTGGTAAAGTGCCCCCTGGATTCGGTCCTCGGTACCAAAACAACAACAAAACAAAGGTAGAACCAAGAAGATTGAAGGTGAGATAATTTTTGTTTGTTTTGTTTTTATGGAAGTATAGTTTTTGTTAGTTATGTATCCATTCTGAACACATAGCTTACTTGTAAAGGTCCATTGAGATTTACTTAAATATGTGAATAATGACTATTCATAGCCTTTATTTGTCCACTACATGATAACATTGACAAATATTGGAAAACTTAGGCGTTTTTTTTTTTTTTTTCATTGTGCAAGGAGGTCTTTTAAGTAAAAAGATTTTAACACCAATACAAAATGATTAAGAAATGAACTTATGGCCAGTGCAGTGGCACACACCTATAATCCCAGCAGCTTGGGAGGCTGAGGCTAGAGAATTGCAAGTTCAAAGCCAGCCTCAGCAAAAGCAAGGTGCTAAGCAACTCAGTGAGACCCTGTCTCTAAATAAAATAGAAAATAGGACTAGGGATATGGCTCCCCAGTCTTATATATTTATGTATACATTTATATAATTATATATTTATATAATTACAAATAAGTAAAATAGAATATATACATATAACCCTACACACATATATACACACACAACACATACATAGACACATATATATGTATATTACATGTCTGAATATACATATATGCAAACAGATACACAATAGTTTGCTGGAAATGTTTAGTAACTGCCTCTCCAAAAAACAAAAACAATAACAAAAACCTCCTAATTGGTAATGCTTGCCATTGTCCATGGTAATCCCTTTCACTGTGGCTGGCCTGAAGCTGCCATGATGATGTCACTGAACATAGAGATGGGGAGATAGGCCCCATCAGCCCTCACCAACCAGCCTGGAGGGCTCAACACAGCATAGATCCCCATGAAGTATATCCACGAGATAGATATATGCAGATATACATAGAAATCACACTTTGGTTTTATCACACAATCCCCCTTACTAGGAAATTGCAGAGCTGTCTAGGTGCAGCCTGCAAGAATTATGTTTGGTCTATCCTGTCTGAAGTCTGCTTTTTCATCCTTAGGATTCTTCACTAATCCTCCTTGGTAAGAAGCCTTCTGCAGGGTCTTGTGTAGATCAATTATGGAAAGGATTCAGGTGGGCAAAGTGCCATTATTGCAGATTGTCCAAGAGAGTTTGTAGATGACTCACCAATAGCTTACACAGGAGCTACTGCTATAAAGGGGAGAATTCTGCAGTGAAAGCAAATAGGATGTTAGTCATTGGCGGGTCACGTGCATGCAAGCCCACAGGCACAGGTTATCATTCTGCCTTGTTTCGGTGGAGTCTGTGCTCGTTCTCTTCCTGCAGGGCAGACCTACACTATGCATTGTGACTTAAGCTTGCCAGGAAGTCCTCTTTCTCCCACCGCTCCTCTAAAGAATCTTCCTGTCAGCCCGGAATTCTTCTTCAGTTTATATTATCTATTCTGCCACTGGGGATCCTTTCATTCCCATGAATGCTTTCCTTTAAAAGGCTCAGACTACCTGTGAGTAAAGAGGGCTGTAAAATGGGAGCACAGAAATAAAAGACAGGAAAAAATTCAAAAATAAACTTGATTATTGTAAAATTTGGCTTCAGACATCCTGCCAGATGACAGCCTTATTTCTCTGGCTTCCAGCAGATGTACTCCTCACTTGCTGATCCACCCCAATTCATCTCAGTCTATACTTTAGTCGAAGCTAACTTGGAGACTTAGTTCCCATACCCTGAATCATTTTGAGGACTTTAGTAGCAAGTCATCAACAATTTACTAAATGCAACTTTGAAATTGGTCCTACTCTTGAAAGCTCACAATTTCTTGGGGGAAGACATGAAGAAAACAGACTAATTACTTTCAACAACGCACACACTTTGTTCTTCTAGACAGTTTTTTTTTTCCAAAGGGTTGATGAAACTTAGAGAAAATATTATTTAACAGTAATCAGTGGGCATCCCAGAATTAAATGGGTATGGTTTCAAATACTAATTCTGATGTTTAGTAAGAGTGAAATTGTGGGCAAGTGTCTTAACTTGACTGACCATTAATTTCCTAATAATGCTAATTACATAGGCCATTAAGGCTTTTTACCCTGGAACACAATTTCCATGAGGACAAACTCTTAATTTTGTTCACTATGCTATTTCTACTAAGTAAAATAGTATCTGGTACATAGTAGGTGATCAGTATGTATTTGGAAAATAAGTTAGGTAATATGCTGAGTACAGTGTATATAGGCACTTGATAAATTGTAGCTATTCTAATTTTAATTATATCCTCAGAGGAGGAAACAGTAATTCTGTCTGTGGGATTAGGGAAAGGTTTATAGAATTATCATCTTGAATGAGACAGAAGAGTCATTAGGAAGAGGCACCCCAGGGAGAGGAAGCAGTGTGGAATATGGCAGCCATGAATGGTCTGATTTCGCAAGAAAGCATGAATAGGAATGTGGTGGCCTAAAACTGACTACAGTCACCATCGTCTTTGCTGACGATCTGTCTGAGCTGACCACTGGGTTCCCATTTTTGTTCTCTAATAACAGTGATCACTACTTATATAGAGTTTATTACATACTATGCACTCGTTAACTAATTAGATGTTTATAATGATCTTATGACATAGTTACTATAATCTATTTTATGATGAGGGAAGGAAGGCAAAGAGGGATCAACTAACTTTCCTGAGGTCCACAGCTTGTAAGCAGAAGGGTCAGGTTCTAAACTCAGACTTGTTAGCTCTAGAATCTTCTCTTAATGCCTTTGCTTGGTAGTTTCTAAGTAATAGTCATATTTTGTGTTAAACAACAGTGTTGTTCACCAGTATCTCTAGACTTACAGGGAGATGGAATGCCTTGAAGTTATGGATGGCTATGTAGCCTCCTTTGGGCAACATAACATGAGAAGAAATGGTCTTCCATGCTTCTCAGGGACTCCACTGTCTGCATGGGGCTTGTTTGTGCCAGATGGTTCAGCAACAGGGATGCAGAGCCTCTGTCTGTCAGCCTAAATTTCTGAATGGCTGCATAGAGGAACAGCTGCATTGGAAATATGGCTAGGAACACAAAAGTATAAGAAAAAGAATTAAGTTTTGTTGTAGTAGGTTTTGGGATTACTACACTATAATCCACTGTCTCTTGACTAATGCAGGTGTCTGTGCCCAAACCCTTGTTCTGCTTCGCTGAGCCCAGTGCTTCAATTCCTGAACTCTTTCTTCCCAACCTTGCTTCAGCCCTCTCTTTTATTTATTTTTTAATAATATGCTTAATATTCTATTCCTTCCCTACTAGATTACACACTTATTTGTGCTCACTGATTCTAGCTCCTCAGCGCTGATCTATCTCAGAACCCCTGCCTGTTTTTTGACCAGTCAGGTATCTGCCCGGCTGTGTTGCCTGACGTTACCTTTATGGTACAGTAGTGTGTGCAGATTAAGCATGATTCCCAATTTCTTTGTTCCTTGAATCACATTGTGGAGTATTGTAATGCTTCCTTAGTAAGCCTTTCTAGCTAGGTACAATCAGTGATTCTCAAACAAACCTGTCCCTTTGCCCTTCACTCCCTCACTAGGTCATTGCTAATGTATGATTCTGGCTTTCCCTGATACTGGCTCTTATTTGTTGCCCTAGGTCTTTCATTATTGTGTTAAAAAAAAAAGTCACTGCAAATGTGTCTGTAATGCCCATGTTGGCAGCTCAGAAACTTCATGAGTATTAATAGAATAGGCTCAAGTTCCAATCATCCTCTTTAGCATCTCTTGTGCCTTGGATCTTTTCAGTGTTCTTAATATTCCAATACTTCCAATAAAGTTTAAATGAATATTTTATACATGAAACCTGGACAAAGAACCCAAATAAAAATTTTATATAAATGAGTGTGAAATCTTGCTTTAGTTACAAATAATTGAGGCAGATAGAATCCTAAGCTGTCCTCCGGGATACCCACCCCACAATGTACATGCTCTGAGTGATTTCTGCCCCTTTGGTATGAATGGGACTTGTGAATGCAGGGGGTTATCACTCCCATAATTATGTTACGTTTTATAGCAAGGTGGATTTTGTAGATGTATTAGTGGTTCATAAGCAATTGACTTTCATTTGGTCAGAAGGGAGCTTTTTGATGGGTAAGGCTGAAGTAATCAAAGGAGTCCTTAGAAGTAATAGTGGCAGCTGCCCTGTTGGCCTTGAAGTGAGAAAGACCCATGAACTACCCGTGGAGGGGCCATGTGGCTAACTCTTGAAAGTGTTGTTTAGACAACAGCCAGGAAGAAAAGCCACCTTAGTCTTACAACCACAAGGAAGTGAATTCTTCCAACCACTGAGTAAACTGAGGAGGGAGCTCTTGGCTCCAGTTGGGAACACATCCCTGGCCAATCCTTTTACTTTAGATTAACATCATCTTGAGCGGAGAATTTAGTTAGGGTTTGCCTGCAATTTTTACCTGAGAAGAAATGTGTGTTGTTTTAAGCTGACAAATGTGTGTAATTTGTTATGCAGCAATAAAAAAAAAACCTTTAAAATAACTAGATACCTGATTAGATGCTAGTACAAACAGAAAAAAAAAGAGGGTTAGTAAGCAAAAGGTCAATAGAAATGCCTTTAAGTCCCTAAAATAATAAAGAAATCTTAGATTGACCTGTGAGGGAAGACTTCAATTGTTGTTTCCCAAGAATAATTCCTTATAAGTTACATTTTTAATTTAAAAATGGTTACAGTTCTTTTAATGGACTTATTTTACACATATGTGATGTACAATAAGCTGCATATATTTGAAATATATCATTCCTCACTTTGAAACATATATACCTGTGAAATCATCACAAGAATAGAAATTTGAACAAAATTAGACCTGAGTCCATGGTAATCTCTTTGTAATATTGCCTTCCACAATAAGAAATAGCATTGTCAAGGTGGCAACATAGATCAAGAATATTTTTTTTTGAGAGAGAGAGAATTTTTTTAATATTTATTTTTTAGTTTTCAGTGGACACAACATTTTATTTTATTTTATTTTTTTAATGTGGTGCTGAGGATCGAACCCAGCGCCCCATGCATGCCAGGCGAGCGCGCTACCGCTTAAACCACATCCCCAGCCCAAGAATATTTTTTTTCAAGCTGGGTGTAGTGGTGCACACCTGTAAGTTCAAAAGCAGCCTCAGCAAAAGCAAGATACTAGGCAACTGAGTGAAACCCTGCCTCTAAATAAAAATACAAAATAGGGCTGGGAATGTGGCTGAGTGCCCCAGAGTTTAATCCCTGGTACCACCCTCCACCACCAAAATCAAGAATATTATTTTCAGCTCTCTTATCTTTATCTTCACACAGTACATGTTTCAAACCAATCTCTTTTATAGATCTCATGTCTGACCAATCTAGAACCCATGAAGGAATTGGCAATAGTAGAAGGGGGCAGAGAAAAAGACCCCTATGCTCCTATTTTCAAATAAATGGTTGTTACTGCAACCGTTTAGATACCTGGATATATGTGCATATGAGTTTCAATATCTAGATATGTCAGTTTTTCAATCATGTTCAGACAGGAATACAACTTATATAATGCATTTACCAGGAAATCAATTGTTCTTCTCATCTATGTCAAAGTCCAGCCATTGACGCCTCCATACCTCTGACCTTCCAGCATTGTTTATACATGTCCATTAGCCTATCATTCACCATTTCTCTCCCACATTGTTTTTGGAGCTACTCAGAGCATATAAAATTAGTAATGGAGAATAGCAACAGTGTTCACTTTTTTCCCTTGGTTGTTAGATCATTTAGTTAGGAAACATTTTTCAGAACTGGTCTGACTTTAAGAATCATTTCACTTTTGGAATACAAAATTGTAAGATTGTATTTCAATGAGGTATACAACAGGCATCAATCACCTTAATTTTTCAAGTTTCCTAGAAATCAAAAGTTCAAAAAGAAAACAGTAAAAAAATTCATATTAATTATCTTGGTAATTCTTATTTCACTTACATGAAGACAGAGGTCTTTAGAAATACCTTCAGGTAATTTTAATTGTGAATCTTGTTTCTCTGTGTGCAGGAAGGGACTTTTACAACTGGATACTGAACAAGCCTTTAAAAATTGGTCCTTTCCAATACAAATTCTCACTTTAGATGAGATGATATTTTAGGACTGTAAGTGATATTTCTTGCTTTACAGGGTTTCACAGTTCTTCAAAGAACGTCACTTATATGATCTCTTCTGATGCTTTTAGTATCACTCTGTAGTAGTCAGGGCAAGTGGCTTTATTCCCATCTAAAGATGAAGGAAAAGCCAAAGGTCAGAGAGATGAACTGAATTGCCCAGTGCTGGTCAGTGTGTTGCTAAGATTAAAACCCAGATATTTTAGGTCTTTTGTCACCCAATACTATTTATGTTTATTTTTCTGAGGAGTATAATTTTAATAAATCATACAACACAGTAGTTAAGAGGAGATATGGATTTTATTTTCTTATGGTGCATTCTGAATGAAGGAATTCCTTATAAGTCATTTCTCCATCTCAGACAAATCAAACCAGCACAGTTACCTGAAAATAAGCATTTTGCTAAAACACCATTCAAGACAGTTCCAAAATAGTTAAGGAACACAAATATCCTCTGCTTAGTTGTCTGTGCAGGAACAGACAAAAACATGGCAGCTGGCAAGTTCCTGCAGGCAGAGTACAGAGGAGAAGAGGTCCCCTCCACCTGTGTTTATTATGACAAACACTGCTTAATCTTCCACCTGAAATTCCAATTGCCAGATTTTTTTTCTTTATTAAAAACTAAGAAAATAATGATGACAACATGAATCTAGGAGGTAAGTTCCTAAGTGGACCTCATTGTCTACAGAATAATTCTGAACAAATCTCTGCTCTGGGCTCTACCTGTCAGCTCCTCAGCAAGGAGAAAGACAGAAGAATGGCCCTGCAATTTCCATGTGAATAGGGAAAGCCATTTCCCAGATGCACTGCTCAGGGTAACATAAATGAAACTGTTAAAAGACATTCAGGAGAGGGAGGGAAACCTGGGGACAAACAAAAGGCAAATAGGAATGTTTGCTTTCTTGGTCAGACAGAGCCAAAAATAAAACATTTGGAAGGTCAAGAAAGAAAAAGCTGCCACACAGAAGTGGGGGGCGTAACTCTGAGACAGGAGGAGGAATTTGTTGATGTCTGGTTGTCATGGGCTCTGGGCATCCAATCAGCCGGTAGGATGTCATGACAGATGGAGAAAGTAGCTGGAAAGGAAGAGGGAATCACCCGTGGGTGTGTTGGGGAGGCCTGAACCTTCCGTGGGAGACTTTCAGGCTCTCTTTATAGCCTCCCAGGCTGTCATCAGGGCAATGTTCTCTCTGCCAGAGAATGAAATGGCCCATTTTTGGCAACTTCGGACTCTAGTCTTACCAACTTACAGACACTCTTTTCCCCTACACCTTCCTTCCAGCTGGGTTCTCTCCTCCAGCCTTCATGCAATGCTACATGGCTTCAGTTTCCTTGATTTCCTCTTATCCCAGCTCCATTAACTGTCTCACCTAGACCTCCCTACTTAGCCAAATGCCTGCAGAAAACCTGAAACTGCTAGTGAATCTCTCTACTTCCTTCCCTGACCATGCAGAGATTAATGTGACCCATCACAGTCATCTAGCCCCCTCCCCATTCCAAAGAAGAACATATACTACACTTATGATATGTCCTAACAATTCTACTCTTAGGTGTTTACCAGAGAGAAATGAGAATTTCCCTCCACATGAAGATCTGTATATAAATGACAGGTACCTATTATCAGGTGAATGAATACACAAAATGGAGTACATCTGAACACTGGACTGTTCAGCATTTAAAAATAAAGAACTATATATACATGGAAAAAAATATGGAAAAAAGTCAAGATTACTTTGCTGAGCAAAAGAAGTCAGGCAAAAAAAAAAAAAAGAACTCCCAGCCAGGTGCTGTGGTACATGCCTGTAATCCCAGCAACTTGGGAGGCTGAGGCAGGAGGATGGCGAGGTCAAAGCCAGCCTCAGTTAAAACAAGGCTCTAAGCAACTCAGTGAGACCCTGTCTCTTAATAAAATACAAAATAGGGCTGGGGATATGGCTAAGTGGCCAAGTGCCCCTGAGTTCAATCCCCGGTACCCACACCCCCAAAATAGAATACCCATGCATAATTTCATTTGTGTGAAATCCTAGAAAATGCAAACTCGGCTATATGGATTGAAAACAAATAATTGATTGCTATGGGGAAGTAGTGGTGGATTGAGAAAGAGCCCCAAAAGACATTTGGGGGTGATGGAAATATTAATTATCTTCATTATAATGACATTTTCACTGGTGTATGTATATGTCAAACTAATTAAAGTGTACATTTTAAATATCTGCAGCTTATTACAAAAAATCATACCTTAATAAATTATGTCAGAAAGGGCAATAAAAGCAAATTAATTTTAAAAATATATGCCACCATATCTTATAGAAACTGTGCTTGAAATGAAGTGACAAAACAATCAGAAAAGCACCATTAGAAACTGCCTCCTGATTGTCGTCACCCTGTCTACCCACACTGAGCACCATCTGCTGGGCACCGTGGACAGCATTTGAAACTCCTTGAGGTTGCGGCATGGCACAAACTATGAGATTAGCACAGAACACACTTAGGAATATTTAAAAGACTTTTATGTTCAATGCAGACGTTGGATTGTAATAAAGCTTATCTGCAGCACATTTTTCACTGAATTCAAATTCCTGAATAATGTTGGTGTTAGAAGATGAGACAAATACTAATACTACCCCTATTGGATGATGTGATGTTATTGCACCAGAATTTTACATATAGGAATGGGGTTTTGTGTTTATGTGGCCAGGTTAGATTGAGGAAGGAACCAGTGGGATTCTGTGCTCTAGGAGCAAGTGGTCTGTGGAGAAAACATGACACAGATACCACCAAGAAAGAGATGTGTTGTAATTCGTGCACAAGAATCAAGGGAAGTTTCAAAGTGAAAAGTGAGAAGTCCTCTGCCTCTGTGGGCAGGCTGGACAACAGCTTCAGAGTTTAGATTCGGGTATTTCAACTGGAGATGGAAAGGACCTTTTATATATTTTTTTAATAAAAAATAAAATGTAACTATAAGGGCATAGATGCACTCAGTCATTCTTCTCTAAGGTTGTCTACAATGTGGAATTCATACTCTGTAATGAAAATATAACTGGATTAATGACATTTAAAATAAAAGAAAAAGAATGATTGGAGGTGGTAGCATGAGGGCCTTAAGTAGTTTATAAAATGCATTTTGGGCGATTTTATCAAAGTAGATGACTTTAAGACAGTGTACGTGAGACAGAGAAAGAAAAAAAGGCGGTGTTGGAGAATTAGAAAGATACAAACCCTGAGATATAGACGGACAGATTGAACTAGTGATTGCAGTGTTTGCATGGATCTAGAAACCTGTCACGAGCATCTTTGGGGCAATTA
Source organism: Callospermophilus lateralis (assembly GCF_048772815.1). NCBI lineage: Eukaryota > Metazoa > Chordata > Mammalia > Rodentia > Sciuridae > Callospermophilus > Callospermophilus lateralis. The sequence goes on along the minus strand of NC_135306.1, from coordinate 66,198,155 downwards.
CTATTTTTCTTTCTCTTTCTTTCTGTGTTTCCTTCTTTTACGTAAAAATCCTCCTGAATGTGCCACAGAATGGTCTTGAGATGACATGAAATCCATGTGTTAAGCAGAGAGGAGAGTCGACCTACCTGCTGTGCTTCTGTGAGGCGTTCGGGAGAGATCTGCTAGTTTCAACCTGCACCTGGAGCCCTAACAGTAGCGTCAGTCATCAAGTAGATGTCAACAGTGAAAGAATTTTAAAAGCTTGTCTGTCTTGCCATGCCACCCAGATTCCTTAAGCGCCATGAGAAGCAAATTTCTGACAGCTCTATTTTTTTTCTTTAATTAATCTGAGAATGGTGTGACTTTATTAAATCCATGAAAGGTGAGAAAGAAAAAGGAAAAAGAGGCAATGAAACCCCTTTTATTTCATATGTTTGGGAAACTTTTTGGCTACTGGAGTAAAATTTGTTCTATCATAAAACTTGATAAAGGAAATGGGAAGACGGGGAAAGAGTACCTGGGAACAGAGAAAAGAATATACCTTTCATGAAATGCTTATGTCTTGATACCCCTTACTGGTCTGGAGTGACAGGACAGTTTCATCCTAGAAACAAAAGTAAATATAGGTTGAATATCCTTAATCCAAAATCCAAAATGCTCTAAAATTCATGAATTTTTGAGGATGAAGCTGCTGTTCACAAAGTTTTGAATTTTGAGGCATTTTGAACTTCAGATTTGTGGGTTAGGAATACTAACCTGGTAAAGTGTATGAGAACATTCCAACATTTGAAACACTTCTGCTCCCAAGCATTTTGGATCAGGGATACTTAACCTATCTATACTTATGTTAAAGGGAGACAATAAAATCTGTGCTCTTAGGAAAGGATACAAATATAAAACCAGGCTGCTTTTTTGGGGGAACTTTTCTTCCAAAATCAGTTTTCAGATGTGTTTATTCCTCTGCATATTTTGGTGTCTTCATCTCCCCTTTTTCTTTTCCTTTGGGTAGCAAGACCCTGAGCTGTGAAGTTAGGTCATTGGCTTCAAGTCTAAACTTACCACTTAGTGCATGCATGAGCTTACAGATACTTAATCTCTTTGAGTCCCAATTTACTCATGTGTTAAGTGAGGACAAAAGATAACATTCATGATATACGGATTTTGAGAGAATGTACTGAGGTAGCGCCTGGTGCATTGGAAGTACTCAAAAGTGTTAGCCTTTTACAGTTATTTCACAGCCTCCCCTAACTGTTCTTTCTTTTGCTTACTGCATTATGTAGGCATCCTGAGAACAGTATTCACAACCCCATTACCTGATTAAATAAGGACTCAAAGACGACTAGGTCTCGCTAATTTTCTCTGCTATGGTCACTTACATGGACATTCTCACGAGCTCAGTCTGGTAAGATCAAACATTTCTTGACCAACTATTATTCTTCCAAGTTCATGCCATGGTCCTGGGGAGGGTGGGGACTGAAAAAGGAGAAAGAGAAAGAAAGAAGGAGGAGGAGGAAATTTATACTCTAATTTGAGGCAGCAATCAATGAGAACGGTCAGACATTATTAATTAGAATGAGAAAAGAGTAGAGTCTCTGTGAATTATAGATATTAGTATTATAAACAATACAGTTTTGTAAAAAATATACAATAAGCAAGCATAAATACTTGAAGGTAAAAATTGAAAGGGGGAAGAAAAATAGAACACAAACAGTTGTTGTCTTTAGGTGGAAGAGATTGAGTTATGTCCATTTATACCTTTGCCTACATCATGATACTTCAAAGCCAGTGGAAGCCCTCTTATTAGTTATATTTCAGTTGTTAATGGGAGTTTGGATTTTTTCTTTCTTTTTTTATTTTATTCTTTTTAGATATGCATATCAGTAGAGGGTATTTTGATGTATTATACATACATGGAATATAACTTATTCTAATTAGGTTCCCATTCTTGTGGTTGTACATGATGTGGAGTTTCACTGGTGGTGCTCATATATGAACTTAGGGAAGTTATGTCCAATTCATTCTACTGTCTTTCCTCTTCCCATCCCCCCGTCCCTTCATGTCCCTTTGTCTAATCCAATGATCTTCTGTTACCACCCCTGCCCCTGCTGTTGTTGTGGGTTATCATCCACATATCAGAGAGAACATTTGGCCTTTGTTTTTTTTTGTGTGTGTTGGGGGAGGACTCTCTTATTTCACTTAGCATGATAGTCTCCAGATTCATCCATTTGCTGGCAAAAGTCATAATTTCATTCTTCTTTATGGCTGAGGGATATTCAATTGTGTATATATACTACATTTTATCCATTCATCTGTTGAAGGGCACCGAGGTTGGTTCCATAGCTATTGTGAATTGAGCTGCTATAAACATTGATGTGGCTGCTTCACTGTAGGATGCTGATTTTAAAGTCCTTTGGGTATATACTGAGGAGTATGTAACTGGGTCAATGGTGGTTCCATTCCAAGTTTTCTGAGGAATCTCCATACTGTTTTTCAGAGTGGTTGCACCAATTTGCAGTCCCACCAGCAAAGTATGAGTCTACCTTTTCCCCCACATCCTCATCAACATTTTTTGTTACTTGCATTCTGATTAGAGAGAGATGGAATCTCAACGTAGTTTCAATTTGCATTTCTCTTATTGCTAGAGATATCGAACATTTTTTGACCATTTATATTTAATTTTTTGTGAAGAGCCTATTCAATTCCTTGCCCGTTTATTATAAGGTTGTGTTTTTTCTCCTTTTTTTTTTTTAGTGTTAAGTTTTTTGAGTTCTTTATATATCCTGGAAATTAATGCTCTATCTGAGGTGTAGATGTCAAAGATTTTCTCCCATTCTGTGGGCTCTCTCTTCACATTCTTGATTGTTTTCTGTGCTGTAAAGGAGCTTTTTAGTTTGATAATACCTATTTATTGATTCTTGATTTTACTTCTTGTGCTCTAGGAGTCTCATTGAGGAAGCTGGTTCCTAAGCTGACATGATTGAAATTGTCACTCTATGGGCTATTGTGAATAACACTGTCATGAACATGGGAGTGCAGATCTCTTTGGGATCCTGATTTCAATGTTTCTGGATATATATACCCAGAACTGAGATTATTAGATCAAATTTCAGTGGTATATTTAATTTTTTGAGAAATCTCACTTGTTATCTTTTTTTTTTAAAGTAATAGCTATCCTAATAGAAATGAGTTGATATCTCACTGTGAGATTGATTTTCCAATGGGTAAAGAAAATGTGATGCATTTGTACAGTAAAATATTCAGGCTTACAAAGAATGAAAATCCTACCATATATACCTAACACTACAGACGGACTGGGGTACCTTGTGTTCAGTGAAATACATCGGTCACAGATGGACAAATGCTGCATGATTCCCCTTAGATGAGGAATCTAAAATACATAGAGGTATAGAATGGTAGTTGCAAGAGGAGGAGTATGGGATACTGGAAGTTGTTTTTCAATGCATAGAGAGTTACAGCTATCAATAAGTTCCAGAGATCTGCTGTACAATATAGGTCTATAGTTGATAGCAAAATATTACATACTTAAAATTTATTAAGAAAATATATTTCATGTTAAGTACTCTTACCATAAAAACAAAACAAAAAATCTAAAGAAAATAAGAGGACACAAGGGAACATTCAGAGATGATTCACATTCATCATTTGGATGTTTGTCATGGTAACATGATTGTTTACCTATTTCTGGACACACAAAATTGTATATATTCACCATGTGCAGTTTTTCTTTTTTTTTTTAAAGAGAGAGAGAGAGAGAGACAGAGAGAGAGAGAGAGAGAGAGAGAGAGAGAGAGAGAGAGAATTTTTTAATATTTATTTTTTAGTTTTCAGCGGACACAACATCTTTGTTTGTATGTGGTGCTGAGGATCAAACTCGGGCCAAACGCATGCCAGGCGAGCATGCTACTACTTGAACCACATCCCCAGCCCCATGTGCATTTTTTGTATGCTAATTCTACTACATTTGTATACTAATGGAAACTGGGGATGCAGAAGAAAGTAACACTCTGAGAGTGATTGTGTTAAGAACAGGAATGTGTAATATTTCCACAACACTTTCACATTTCCTCATGCTTTATCCAATAGTCACATGCTATTTCTCTATCAAGAAAAAAAGAGAAATGTTTCAGGGCTCCAAAAATATTGGTATCAGAGGAACAGACCAGCAAAAATCTTCAGATATAGAATAATTACACAAACATTTGTTAAACCTTTTGAACTCTTCAATGTAATTTAGACCATATTTCATTCTTGGTTCAATGTGTCTAGATAATCTATAGACATTCATTTGAATGAATAGGTTGATTGGTCCACTCAGTCATTTGTTCATTTAGTCAACCAATATTTTGATGTGCTCTGATGAGCTAGCAATAAGGATAATAATAAGATAAGCAGAACAGACTTCTAATTGGAGGAGACAAAAAAAAAATAAACCTCTAAACAAGCACACAGGATGGTTTCAAATGCTGGAAGAAATAAAGAAGATGTTTAAAAGAATTTTTTAAAACATAGGATTGACTGCTAAGATCTTTCTTGAGAAGAGACAGGTGAGCTGAGACCCAGAATATAAAAAGAGTCAGTTTGTGCATTGAGTTTGCAAAGGAATTTTTGAGAAAAGACCATAACAAGTATAAAGTCCCTGAGGCAAGAAGAAGCTGCAGCTGACTCAGGGGCAAAAAGATGTTATTGTGGCTTGAGAAATTGGAGGAGGCAGAAAGAGGTAAGAATTTTCCTCTCCAGGTTTCCAAATATCTAGGTCTTTGGACCTCCTTGCCTAGGGAAATCTTATAGAAAATTGCTAGACAAATAACACTATCTTGGTCTTTTATATAAGGTTTAGCTTATGGGATAAGACTGGAAGACTGAATGAGTAAGGGTGGTGGAAAAGTGTCTCTTCTTTGTTGTTAGATACTTGAATGGACTGATGGATGGGTGGATAGATAGAGTTCCCAGAGTCTGGGAAGTAGACAAAGGTTAAAAGTTCCAGAGGTTGGGGGCACATCTGTTCCTTGCATGTTGGGGCAATGTCATGACTTCCACTGGAAATAGTTAAGTGGTGACCTACAAAGGCCAAATGCAAGCCACAGGGCATTTAGTCACATCAAAGGTTCTTAGTTATGGCATGGAAAAATCATCTGGATTACCAAACCTGAAGGAACCATTCAAACTGAGCTAGTAGACTCTCAGAACTTACTGGTATAAACCAGTGTCCAAAGGGTCTCCTCAATTTCTCAATCTTTTGGCCTTGTGAAGGACTTCAGGAACTCAGCCCAGTCCCTGAGAGATGATTAGGGCAGATGGGAAATAATGACTAAAACTTGACAAAACATTGGAGCAGGATGTGAGCATAGAAATAAATTAGCTGTTGGCTATTTTCTGTTGCCCCACCACTGGATCTATTGTGCTCCATTTCCCCTGCTCTGTGTCTCTGGAGGGAATTACTAATGGTACTTGTCACCCACTTTCTCTTGGTCTCTGATTTTTTAATTGGATTTAGCCAACAGCAGACGCTGGCAGATACAGGAAGATCAGGGTAGTGGGTTCCATCAATGAAAGACACTGGCAGGTAGATATTAAGCCTAAGAAGAGCAGGAATTCAGGCAGTTGTCCCAGCTCATGTTCTCATGGACATTATTCTGAAAATGGCTGCTATCCTTAGGTCCCAGCTCCTGGTCATCAACCCTGATTTTATTTTCCCAGTTTTATTGATGACTCTGGTAACATTTCTCCTGTCCCCAGCTCACTGAGGCTTAGGAGAGGTAAATAATTCTTGCTGTTACTAAGCCCTGTGCATCTCTCTTTAGTTAGTTTCCTTAACTCTGCCCACAATCTATTATTAGTCCTTCCATGAAATCACTTTAAGATAAATACCTTATACTGGGACATCCAATTTTGGGGAGTTAACACTGATTCAAGTGGATCAAAAGAAAAACATGTTGATATTTCTTACAAACTCAAGTTTGTGAACTAAGGTTCATGCCATTCTCCCGAGAATGGTAGTTAGCCTTCCTCGTTTTACAGAAGAAAAAGGTTTAGTAAGTTCTCCAAGCCACACAACTAGTAATGGCAGAGCCAGGACTTGTACTCAGTAATTTTGACTCCATGGCTGAGGTCTTTCCAATATAGACAAAATATCAGAGCTAAGCAAACACAGTTCCCTTTATCTCTCTACAGATTAGAATACGGTAAAGTCCAGGCTAATCAACAAGGCACCTTTTCATCATTTCAAGACTTACGACATCTAGATCCTTTCTCCTTCATTCCAAGACTAATGTCCTCAAGATGTCTAAGCTTTGAAAGAAAAGACAAGATGATTTTCCAAAGAGAAAATAAATTTGTTCACACAGGAAGAGCTCTAAGAAACTTCCCAGTGCTACAATGTCAAATAGCTTCTGGATTTCCAGCAAGGTGAACATCATTGTTCATTTCTGCCCAGCCTCATGGGCACTGGCAGGAGAAATGGGCTCTTGTCCTATGGGCAAAAATCAGAACTGGATTCTGCAGTTCAAGTTTCATTTTCAGTTCTCTTCAGTGATGTATCACAGACAAGCCTACTGGGTCCTTTAATAGCTGGCCTATTAAAGAAAAGGCAGGTGCAAAGACAAATGTTTTGGTTTTTCTTCCTTGTAGACAGGATAATCCCTTAATCTCAATCTGTATACTTATTGGTCAGGGAGTTGTGTGCACAGTGGTTTCAAAGATGAAGTGACTGGGCTTGCATTTAGTTTGGAAAAAATGCTACTCTTTAAATCCCTGGCCCTGTCAATCATGTTTTTGAAGGTCAAGTCCTTTGCAGTCATTTAAATTTGTGAAACTTGGTCTAAACCCACTGCAGAGAGAATATTTCCTTCATTAGTAGATGATCATCATCGTTGTGCTAAAAATCAGATTTTGTTTTGTTCTGCTGTTCTTGGTGCAAGTCTACAAAAGGCCTAAAATTATTTTTCATTTTCATTTAAAGGTTTTTATTCAAGTATAACTTATAGGCAGAAAAGTGAAAAATGCTACATGTACAGCGTAAGTGTCACAAAATGAATATTTCTACTCCATCATGTCAAGATGTAAAACTTACCTGTATCCTAGAGGGCCCCTTGGAAACTCCTTCCAGTCATAAAATCCTTCCCCAGGGTAACAACTCTACTGGTGTCTATTATCATTGCTACATCTTGCCTGGTTTTGGACATTGGATAAACAGAATCATGTAGTATGACTTTTGGGTATGGTTTCTTTTGCTCAGTGTTATGCTTACCAGTTATATACATTTTTTAATGTAAAAAATGCATTTATATTATGGTATCATATCTATTGCATGGTTTTATCAAAAGGTACCATTTTATCACTGGTGAACATTTGGGTGATTTGTTTTCTGCTATTGCAAATAAAGCTGCAAGAAATATTTTGACAAGTTTTGTTGCACATGTGTATGTGTTTCTATTGGGTGTCTTCCCAACAGAAATGGAGTGGAATGGCTGGGTCAAAGGTGTGCATATGTTCAGCTTTAGTAGATATGTTGAGTTTGCCAAAGAATTTATTTAAACTCCCTTGAATAGTGTGTGAGAGTTATAGTTTCTCTGCATCTTTGCCAATGCTTGGTTCTGTGAATCTTCTTAGTTTTAACCATTCAGATGTGCATTTAATTTGTATTTCCCTGATGACTAATGAAGTTCAACACCTTTTTCTATGTCTTTTGGCCTTTTGAGTATCCTCTTTGGTAGAGAACCTGATCTGTTCCTTTCTCAATTTTTCCTATTGTGTTGTCTACATTTTTCTTATTGATTTAAAAATTCTTTATTTTGAATGTTTTATTAGTGACAGATATAGTAAATATCTCCACATAACTGGGTACTACATTTCACTCTTAATGATTTCTTTCTTTTTATTTTTTGGAAACATGTTTTAATCTCTACCTTCATATGCTTTTTTACTCTTTTGGATGTTATACTAATTTTTCTATTCTACATATATCAAACAAAATGTAACTAATTATATTTACAAAATTCCTCAAAATAAAACAGAAATAAATAATCCATTATATGGTAGACCCAGAAACAAGGCCATGACCAGGACTACTGAGTCAAATAGCCCACTGGTTTTCAGAAGAGTGGACACTGGTATCAATCACCACCCATTCTCATGGACACTGGTGTGAAAAATGGGCTCTGGTCCTATGGATCATATTCAATCTTCCTTCTCCCATTCAAGATTTCTTTAAAACCCATCAGTGATGTGTGGTAGACAAGACTATTATGACCGTTAGTAGTTCACCTATTTTTAAAAAGGTATGAGCCAAGATCACTGTCTTGTTTTCTTTGTTGACAGAATAATTCCAGTGACCATGGACACTGACTGGCCTGGGAGTTATGTGCAAAGGTGGTCTTACGGAACCTGTGAGGTCTGTAGTAACACCAGGTAGATCAGGATTGCACTGTGGGAAAATCAGGTAGTGTTGGAAAATTGATTAATGTGGGGGAAAACACATACATTTAGTGTCAAATATGGTATTAGGAGTAAAAACGTAACTTAGTAATGTTGTAATTAAGGTTTTGTTAAAAATAGAGTCTGTTTTTAGAAATCCATACTAAAAATTTTACGGATAAACTTGTATGATGTTGAATATTTGCTTCAAATTAATCCATATTATAATAATATTGAGCACAGTTATAATTATTGAAATTGATGATGGGTATAGGAATTTTCTTCCTTTTCTTTTTTCTTTGTTGCCTTTACCTAGCCTCTTTTTTGATTAGTATTTCATTTTTATTAGTTATTTTTACTTATACATGATAGTAGAATCTATTTTGATAAAACTATATAAACATCATGGATTATATCTTATTCTAATTAGGACTCCCTTCTTGTGTATGTATACAACGGTGGGATTCATTTTAGGTATTTTCATATATGTACATAGAAAAATTATGTCAGATTCATTCTACTATCTTTTCTATTCCTATCCACCTCCCTTCCCTTTATTCCATTTTTGTCTAATCTACTAAACTTCTATTATTTCTCTTCCCTCATTTATTAGCTTCCCCATATCAGTGAAAACATTCAGCCTTTGTTTTTTTTGTTGGGGGGGGATTTGCATGTTTCACTTAGCATGAAAGTCTCCAGATCTATCCATTTACTGCCAAATGTCATGAAGTCAATCTTCTTTGTGGCTGAGTAATATTCTATCTTATACATACCACAATTTCTTTATCCATTCATCTGTTGAAGGGCATCTAGGCTGGCTCCATAGCTTAGCTACTGTGAATTGTGCTGCTATAAAAATCGATATGTCTATATCACTATAGAATGCGAAAATACTATTCTTTCTAGCTTTATAAATTAAAAGTTAAGAAGGTAAAAAAGTGAGAAGAGAGGATATGCAGGTGTTTAGTCTAGGCAACTCTTTCAAGGAGTTTTGCTATAAAAGGAGAATTATGAGTTATTATCCAGGAGGTAGAAGATTAAGAAAGAAATTTGTTTTGTTTTTAATGTTATCTCCCAGGTTAGAGCATGTTTGTAAGTTATTTGATAATAGTCTAGTATAAATAGGATTTAGCATGCTAGAATGAGAGGAAAGATAATTACATTATTTTTTTGTGACAGCAAAAGGAGGAAGAATATTCTAAAAGGTGGCAGTGAACTTGAGATGTTCTAAGAGAAGAAAGAAGCCTGAGGGCTGGCAATGAAATGAATTAAAGGTGTCTGGGCATCAGAGTCGGATTGATAGGACCTGATGGCCCTTTGTAGGAAGTAAGGGTTTTGTTCTACTAGTAATGGGAAGGCCCTGTATGACGTTAAATAGAAAGACGTCATTGAGGGGGTAAACTTCAAAGTGATCTGACATGTTATATGGAATAGATTTTTATGTCAGCGTGTGTTTGTGTGTGTGTGTGTGTGTGTGTGTGTGTGTGTGTGTGTGTGTATGTTGAGGTATAGGTAGGTATGGAGGCAGGGATAAATTTTGAGATTAGTTTGGTATTTTAGATCAGAGATAATTGTGGCTTAGATTGTAGACATAGAATATTATAGGTTAAATATGTTCCCTCAAAATAGGTATGTTGAGGTCCTAATCCCTGGTACTATAGAACATGGCTCTGCTTGAAGATGGTATTATTGCAGACAGGTTTAGTTAAGAGGATGTTACACTGGGGTGTTGTGGGGCCTTAATTCAGTAAGCCTGGTGTCCTCAAAGAAGACAACCAGGTGAAGACAGGAGCACACAGGGAGACTGTCTTACGAAGTCAAGAGAATAGTAGGGATACATCACAAGCCCAAAACTGCAGGCAGCTCCCCAGGTGCTAGAGAGAGGCAAGGAAGATTCCTCTGCAGATTTTAGAGGAAGCATGGTCTTCCAAACACTTTTATTTTGAACTTCTAGCCTCCAAAAGTGTGAGACAATAGGTTTATGTTGCTTAAGTAACATAGATTGATTTCTTTTGTTTTACAGCAGTCTAAGAACTATGGAAGTGGTGAAAAATTGACCACTTATTCTGAAGAAAGACACATTAATGTATATGAATTATATCATATTGTTAGTTTTGATTTATCATTATATATAACAAATATACTTTATATATTGATTAAGGCATTTATCTAGGAAATTGCAAATATTGAAGAACAAAGAATTGAATGTTCATGTTTGAAGAGGTGTCGCGACCCCTTGCCCGCAAGGAAGACGCAACTCAGGAATCTTCTTTCAGCAGTTTATTCAGGCCCTTGATATTTCTTCTAATCCCCTCGGATACCCCTCCCAGCCTTAATAAAGCATCTCAAGCCCCAATGCAAAGCTGCCATGTGGAACTTTTTCATAGGGTGTTGAAAAACCATGTGCCAACCCTCCCAAATAAGGAGTTGTTTGTCACAGACCACAGCGGAGCCAGTGCCATCTTGTAATGGCGACCATAATCTGCAGAAGCGGCTCACCACAAAGAGGCTGTCTTTTATAAAGACTGTATAGTTCCAAAATTAATTAATAAGATTTTTTTTTGTGGAGCTTAACAAAAAATTCTCAAATTTATATATCTAGAAGCAACAATGAGAACTTCAATGAGAAGTACAAAAATGGAACTTGCTAAGAAGGTAGTAGACATTAAGAATATTTATAATGCTGGTTAGATTAGACCGATTAGACTGATATGGCATTGATACAATGTTAGAAAGAATAAGAAATGAACAGATAATGAGCCAAAAAATTAGCCCACATAAATAAGAAAATGATGCATTGTAGTAATACATTAAGCAGTGATACAAATCAGTAAGGGAAATATCAATTATTTAACAAATGATGCTAGAAGAGTATGAAAAATACTGATATATATAGTTCTTACCTATTGCCATAACAAAAAAAAATTCCTAAAGAAAAATATATCATTAAAGCATCTATTAGAGACAGGCCCAGCGACCCGCCAGCGTGATAGACACATCACCCCAATTGGAGGAGGGGCAGAGCAGAGCCGCCGCCCACCGCCCGCGCCTGCAAGGTAGGAAGACCTGCAACTGACCGGCAGAACAGGCCCAGCGGCCCACCGGCCTAGTTGAAAGATCACCCCAAATGGAGAAGGGGCACGGCCGCCACCTGCTCCTGCAAGGTAGGCAGAACTGCAACCTGGAGAACAGGCCCAGCGGCCTGCCAGCGTGGTAGACAGATCACCCCTATTGGAGGAGGAGCACAGCCGCTGCCTGCCCCTGCAAGGGAGACTTTGCAACTATACAAGAGCAATATAAATAGATAGGGGGAAAATTCAATAACACAGCAGTTTCACCAAGCAGAAAGAAATGCGAGCAGTATGAAAAGACAAGGAAAGAAAGGACCACAAGCAATGCAGTTCAACTCAAATTTAGAAGAGGTAATAGCTGCAGCAGATGGAATGTCAGATAAAGAATTCAGGATTTACATGCTTCAGATGATCTGGAGTCTCAAGGAAGACATTAGACAGCAAAATCAGACAATGAAAAATCACTTCAACAATGAATTACATAAACAAATCCAAGAAGCAAAAGATTAACTATACAGGGAGATAGAGGTTATAAAAAACAAACAAACAGAAATCCTAAAAATGTAGGAAACAATAAACCAAATTAAAAACTCAAATGAGAAAACTACCAGCAGAGTAGAACACTTAGAAGATAGAACATCAGACAATGAACAAAATATTTCAACTTGAAAAGAACATAGACAGCTCAGAGAGACTCTTAAGAAACCATGAGCAGAACATCCAAGAAATATGGATAACATAAAGATACCAAACTTAAGAGTCATTGGGATACAGGAAGGTATAGAGGTTCAAACCAAAGGAATGAGCAATCTGTTCAATGAAATAATACGAGAAAACTTCCCAGACTTGAAGAATGAGACAGAATCCCAAATCCTAGAAGCCTACAGGACGCTGAACATGCAAAATCATAAGAGATCCAAACCTAGACACATTATAATGAAGATGCCCAACACACAGAATAAGGAGACAATTTTAAAAGCTACAAGAGAAAGGAAGCAGATTACATTTAGGGGTAAACCAATCAGGATAACAGCTGATCTTTCAACACAGACTCTGAAAGCTAGAAGATCCTGGAACAACATATTTCAAATGCTGAAAGAAAATGGGTTCCAACCAAGAATTGTGTATCCAGCGAAATTAAGCTTCAGGATGGAAGATGAAATTAAAACCTTCCATGATAAACAAAAGCTAAAAGAATTTGCAGCTAGAAAACCATCTCTTCAAAACATCCTTGGCAAAACATTACAGGAAGAGGAAATGGAAAATAACAATGAAAACCAACAGTGGGAGGTATTACAGTAAAGGAAAAACTAATCAAAGAGGAAAAACAAACCATGTTAAGTAACATAAATAAACAAATATGGCTGGGAGAACAATCCATATCTCAATAATAACCCTAATTTTTAATGGCTTAAACTCACCAATTAAGACACAGGCTAGTAGAGTGGATCAAAAAAAAAAAAAGATCCAACAATATGCTGCCTACAAAAGACACATTTGGTAGGAAAAGACACACATAGACTGAAGGTGAAAGGTTGGGAAAAATCATATCACTCTTATGGACTTCGGAAACAAGCAGGAGTGTCCATACTCATATCAAATAAAATAGATTTCAAGCCAAAGTTAATCAAAAGGGATAAAGAGGGACACTACATACTGCTCAAGGGAACCATACCCCAATAAGACATAACAATCATAAATATATATGCTCCAAACAATGGTGCAGCTATGTTCATCAAACAAACTCTTCTCAAGTTCCAGAGTCTAATAGACCACCATAAAATAATTATGGGAGACTTCAATACACCTCTCTCACCACTGGACAGATCTTCCAAACAAAAGTTGAATAAAGAAACTATAGAACTCAATAATACAATTAATAACCTAGACTTAATTGACATATATAGAATATACCACCCAACATCAAGCAGTTACACTTTTTTCTCAGCAGCACATGAATCCTTCTCAAAAATAGATCATATATTATGTCACAGGGCAACTCTTAGACAATATAAAGGAGTAGAGATAATACCATGCATCTTATCTGATCATAATGGAATGAAACTAGAAATCAATGATAAAAGAAGGAAGGAAAAATCATGCATCACTTGGAGAATGAACAATAGGTTACTGAATGATCAATGGGTTATAGAAGACATCAAGGAGGAAATTAAAAAATTCTAAGAGATAAATGAAAACACAGACACAACATACCGGAATCTATGGGACACAATGAAAGCAGTTCTAAGAGGAAAATTCATTGCCTGGAGTTCATTCCTTAAAAAAAGGAAAAACCAACAAATAAATGATCTCACACTTCATCTCAAAATCCTAGAAAAAGAAGAGCAAAACAACCGCAAAAGAAGTAGAAGGCAAGAAATAATTAAAATCAGAGCTGAAATTAATGAAATCGAAACAAAAGAAACAATTGAAAAAATTGACAAAACTAAAAGTTGGTTCTTTGGAAAAATAAATAAGATCGACAGACCCTTAGCCATGCTAATGAAGAGAAGAAGAGAGAGAACTCAAATTACTAGCATACGGGATGAAAAAGGCAATATCACAACAGACACTTCAGAAATACAGAAGATAATCAGAAATTATTTTGAATCCTTATACTCCAATAAAATAGAAGATAGTGAAGGCATCGATAAATTTCTTAAGTCATATGATCTGCCCAGACTGAGTCAGGAGGATATAGACAACCTAAACAGACCAATACCAATTGAGGAAATAGAAGAAGCCATCAAAAGACTACCAACAAGAAAAGCCCAGGACCAGATGGATATACAGCAGAGTTTTACAAAACCTGTATAGAAGAACTAATACCAATACTTTTCAAGCTATCCCAGGAAATAGAAAAAGAGGGAGAACTTCCAAATTCATTCTACGAGGCCAACATCACCCTGATTCCTAAACCAGACAAGGATACTTTAAAGAAAGAAAACTGCAGACCAATATCTCTAATGAATCTAGATGCAAAAATCCTCAATAAAATTCTGGCGAATCGGATACAAAAACATATCAAAAAATTGTGCACCATGATCAATTAGGATTCATCCCTGGGATGCAAGGCTCATTCAATATATGAAAATCAATAAATGTTATTCACCACATCAATAGACTTAAAAATAAGAAACATATGATCATCTCGATAGATGCAGAAAAAGCATTCGACAAAGTACAGCATCCCTTTATGTTCAAAACTCTAGAAAAACTAGGGATAACAGGAACATACCTCAATATTGTAAAAGCTACCTATGCTAAGCCTCAGGCTAGCATCATTCTGAATGGAGAAAAATTGAAGGCATTCCCTCTAAAATCTGGAACAAGACAGGGATGCCCTCTCTCACCACTTCTGTTCAACATAGTTCTCGAAACACTGGCCAGAGCAATTAGACAGACGAAAGAATTTAAAGGCATAAAAATAGGGAAAAAAAGAACTTAAATTATCACTATTTGCAGGTGACATGATTCTATACCTAGCATACCCAAAAGGGTCTACAAAGAAACTATTAGAGCTAATAAATGAATTCAGCAAAGTGGCAGGATATAAAATCAACACGCATAAATCAAAGGCATTCCTGAATATCAGAGATAAATCCTCTGAAATGGAAATGAGGACAACCACTCCATTCACAATATCCTCAAAAAAATAAAATACTTGGGAATCAACCTAACAAAAGAGGTGAAAGACTTATATAATGAAAACTACAGAACCCTAAAGAGAGAAATAGAAGATCTTAGAAGATGGAAAAATATACCCTGTTCATGGATAGGCAGAACTAACATCATCAAAATGGCGATATTACCAAAAGTTTTCTATAGGTTTATTGCAATGCCAATTAAAATCCCAATGGCATTTCTTGTAGAAATAGATAAAGCAATCATGGAATTCATCTGGAAAAATAAAAGACCAGAATAGCAAAAACAACTCTAAGCAGGAAGTGTGAGTCAGGTGGTATAGCGATACCAGACTTCAAACTATACTAAAGAACAATAGTAACAAAAACAGCATGGTACTGGTACCAAAACAGGTGGGTGGACCAATGGTACAGAATAGAGGACACAGAAACCAATCCACAATATTACAACTATCTTATATTTGATAAAGGGGCTAAAAGCGTGCGATGGAGGAAGGATAGCATCTTCAACAAATAGTGCTGGGAAAACTGGAAACCCATATGCAACAAAATGAATCTGAATCCCTTTCTCTCACCATGCACAAAAGTTAACTCAAAATGGATCAAGGAGCTTGATATCAAATCAGAGACACGGCATCTGATAGAAGAAAAAGTTGGCTACGATCTACATACTGTGGTGTCGGGCTCCCAATTCCTCAATAGGACACCCATAGCACAAGAGTTAATAACTAGAATCAACAAATGGGACTTATTCAAACTAAAAAGTTTTTTCTCAGCAAAAGAAACAATAAGAGAAGTAAATAGGGAGCCTACATCCTGGGAACAAATCTTTACTCCTCACACTTCAGATAGAGCCCTAATATCCAGAGTATACAAAGAACTCAAAAAATTAAACAATAAGAAAACAAATAACCCAATCAACAAATGGGCCAAGGACCTGAACAGATACTTCTCAGAGGAGGACATACAATCAATCAACAAGTACATGAAAAAATGCTCACCATCTCTAGCAGTCAGAGAAATGCAAATCAAAACCACCCTAGGATACCATCTCACTCCAGTCAGATTGGCAGCCATTATGAAGTCAAACAACAACAAGTTCTGGTGAGGATGTGGGGAAAATGGTACACTTGTACTTTGCTGGTGGGACTGCAAATTGGTGCGGCCAATTTGGAAAGCAGTATGGAGATTTCTTGGAAAGCTGGGAGTGGAACCACCATTTGACCCAGCTATTCCCCTTCTCGGTCTATTCCCTAAAGACCTAAAAAGAGCATACTACAGGGACGCTGCTACATGGATGTTCATAGCAGCACAATTCACAATAGCAAGACTGTGGAACCAACCTAGATGCCCTTCAATAGATGAATGGATTAAAAAAATGTGGCATTTATACACAATGGAGTATTACTCTGCTTTAAAAAATTACAAAATCATGGAATTTGCAGGGAAATGGATGGCATTAGAGCTGATTATGCTAAGTGAAGCTAGCCAATCCCTAAAAAACCAATGCCAAATGTCTTCTTTGATATAAGGAGAGTAACTAAGAACAGAGTAGGGAGGAAGATCATGAGAAGAAGATTAATATTAAACAGAGATGAGAGGTGGGACGGAAAGGGAGAAAGAAGGGAAATTGTATGGAAATGGAAGGAGACCCTCATGGTTATACAAAATTACATACAAGAGGAAGTGAGGGGAAAGGGGGAAAAATATAAGGGGGAGAAATGAATTACAGTAGAGGGGGTAGAGAGAGAAGAGGGGAGGGGAGGGGGGAAAGGGGGGATAGTAGAGGATAGGAAAGGCAGCAGAATACAACAGACACTAGTATGGCAATATGTAAATCAGTGGATGTGTAACCGATGTGATTCTGCAATCTGTATACGGGGTAAAAATGGGAGTTCATAACCCACTTGAATCAAAATGTGAAATATGATATATCAAGAACTATGTAATATTTTGAACAACCAACAATAAAAATTATTAAAAAACATCTATTAGAAAATATATTTATTGTTTAGTAAATGGAAGTACTTATTTTAAATACACTTATTTTTTAACTGATACATAAAACATAAAAATTCTACATATTATGGGGTACAATGAGATGTTTTAATGTGTGTTTATATTGTATAATGTTTAAACATACCTCCTCAAATATTTATAATTTCTTTATGGTAAAAACATTTAAAATCCCCTCTTCTAGCTTTTTTTTTTTAATGTATCATATCTTATCTATATTCACCCAACTATCCAATCAAACACCAGAATTTCTTTTCCCTATCTAACTGTAACTTAGCGCCTATTGATCACCCATTTCCCACTCCCTGATTCCCCTCTGCTCTCTGAAGCTCCTGGTAACCACACTCCGCTCCCAACTTCTATGAGATCAACCCTTTTATATCCCACATTTGTATGAGACCATGCAGTACTTGTCTTTCCATGCCTGAATCATTTCACTTAACTTCAAATCAATTTGTTTAAGAGATTTACCTGTACCCAAGTGGTGTGTTCTTGCCAACTTTGTCAAAGATCTACTGACTTTTAATGTGTGGAGTCTATATCTCTCTTTTTAACCCCAGTGTGATGCTTTTTTGATTACCATAACTTTTTAGTATATTTTGAAATCAGGTAATGTGATGTCTATAGCTTGATTCTTCTTTGTCAAGATTTCTTTGTTTTGGATCTGTATGGTTCAGGATGAATTTTAGAATTTCTTTCATTTTAATACCATTTGAATTTGTAGGGATTGTGTTAAATCTATAAAAATTTGGTAGAATAAACATTTACTGATACTAATTCTTCCAATTATGAACATGGAATATTTTCCCATTTTATTTGTATCTTCAATTTCTTTTATCCATAGTTTATAGTTTTCAACATATAGATCTTGTACCTTTTGGTTATTTATCCTAAGAATTTCATTTTACTTTTTGATATGTATATGATACGTACTTTTCGTATATGGGATTTTTTTCTTAAATTTGTTTAGGTAGTTTATTATTGTTATGTAGAAATGCAGCTTCCATATGTTGATTTTATGCCCTGAAACTTTACTAAGTGTGTTTATTCTAATGCTATTTCACTGGAGTCTTAGGAATTTCCTATATATAAGACCATGCTATGTGCATAGATAATCTACACTTCACCTTCTCCTGCTCCTACATTTTATATTGTTGATTCTATGGTTTGTATCATTTATATAACATGAATCAATTAAAAGTTTTTGTGGTTATAGTTAATATGCTTTCCTTTTCATTTGTATATATGCCTAGTAGTATATAAACGTGGTTTATATACTACTATTACCGTATTAGAGCATCCTTGGTTTAAACATATTATTACCTTTACAATATATTTTGTTGTTAGTGTAATTTCATTTCAACTTGAAGAAGTTCCTTTAGCATTTCTTGTAAGACAGGTCTATTGATAATGAATTCCTTAGCTTTTGTTTGTCTAGGAAAATCTCTTATTTCTGAGGGATAGATTTTTCTGAACATAGTAGTCTTGGTTAGAAATTCTTTTTTTTTCTTTTGGCATATGAAGTATATCATCTCTTTATCTAAGCCTGTAAATTGTTTTTGGTGAGAAACTCACTGCTGGTTTTATAGATTTTCCCTTGTATATATCAAGTCACTTTTCTCTTACTTGTTTATTAAATTCTGTCTTTGACTTCTAATAATTTGATTATGAGTCTCAGTTAAAAGTCACTTTACGTTTAATCTTTTGGTGATGCTTTATGATTTGAGAATGTGACTGTTCATTTCATTTTCTAGGTTTGGGAAGTTTTCTATCATTTCTTTAAATAAGCTTTCTCCCATTTTTCAGTCTCTGATTCTTCTGGAATTCTAAAACTTACATATATTAATTAACTTGATGGTATTTCATAAGTTCCAGAGACTTTATTCACTCTTTTTAATTATTTCTTTTACTTTCTTGCTCCCTCTTTCTTTTTCAGTTATATTTTATGCTTGATTGCGTCTGTTATTAAAACACATGGTGGAATTCTTTATTTCAGTCATGGTGTTTTTCAGCCCCAAAATTGGTTTGGCTCTCTTCATGTTTTCTGTCACTTTGTTGAACTTCTTGTTCTATTCATATATTATTTTTCCAATTTTGTTGAATTGTTTATGTGTGTTCTCTTATAGCTCAATGAACTTTTAAAGATGATTTTTAGAATTCCTTTTTGGGTAGTTCATAGATCTCCATTTCTTTGGGGATTTTCATTTCCCTGGTTATTTGTGATCCTGTGTACTTGTATTAGTGTTTGCACATTTGAAGAAGTAGGCATCATCTCTTCAGTTTTTAGAAACTGACTTTAGCAGGGAAAGCTCCTTAATAGTCAACCCATGTGGAGATTTGGAGCAAGTTGGCTGATATAGTCCACAGGCAGGCTTACTCATAGGGTCCCAGGAGGGTTGGCTTGGTTTTTTTGCTAGTAAGTAGGCAACTTCTGGTTTCACAGGGGCCAACCTCTTGTCTGGATCTACATGGGGGAAACTGGTACATTATTCTGTATTCTGTATTTTTTATCTATGCAGGCCCAGATTCTGGGTCCACTGAGATAGTCTGTCAACTGGATCTGTTGGGGGTGAAGCTTGGGATAGAACCATCCTGATACCTAACTCTACGGGGGAAAAAACTGTAGTTGTGCTGATCTGGTGTGGTAACAGGTCTGGTGCCTGGGGTCTATGCATATGAGCCTGATTATGAGTCAGGAGGTAAAGTACCCTGGAAGTAAGGTCCACTGGGGCCCAGTGATGTTTGGGTCCATAAGGATAAGCCTGGCACCTGGGACCATGGAGGTAGACCTGGATGCTGGGACTGTGTAAATGTGACACAACATTTACTGAGAGTAGATGTTGAACCCAAGTCCACAGGGGCAGACCTGGGGATAAAGGGGAAGCCTGAAATCTTGATTCCTGGAAAGCTGGAGTGAGCCTGAATCCTGGATCTGATTTGCAAGGCTGGTCTGGTGCTAGGGAAATATACTAAAGTCTTGGTTCCTGAATTTCAACCTGGAGGCTGCAGCTGTGGGAACCTGCCTAGAACCAAAAGTCAAAGAAGTAGTTTTTCTACTAGGGTTCACTGGAATAGGTACTGGGGGCCAAGAAAAGTTGGGTGCCTATTTTATTATCCTTCCAGGAAAGGATATTCTCTGTTCTATGTTGTGTAGGCTAGAAGGAGAAGTGACAGTGGTAATATGAAACTATCCTTTCCACTGTCTTCAGTGCAAATTCTTATTTCTGTGCTCCATCCAGATGGCATAATCTCTCACCTGGATCCCTCAGCAATTTTGAAGGTATTTTTGTGTGTGGATGGTTGTTCAAATTGATGCTTCTGTAAAGGGATGAACATTGGAAACCTCTATACTGTCATCATACTGCTATCACTCTCCTAAATTTAAATGATTTTAATTACTTAAATTTTTTAGATTAATAAATTTAAACTAAAATCTTCTCTCAGGTGGGGAAATAATGATAAAGAGGTTAAAAAATACTAGAGTATGTCATCTAATTGAGGAGTTCTTCATCTTTTCCAAGGAGGTGGTGGAGAACTTAATACAGTTTATCTCTTTAGATAACGATTCTACACTTTTAAAAAATATTTCAGTTGTAGTCAACAAGAGAAAAGGGATAGATTTTCAAGATTACAATATTATTTGAAGATATTGATCCTAGTCACTATTACTGATTAAATTCAACCTAGTTTATGTTTTAGACACACACAATATGATTTTGTGAAAGCCACTAGGACCTATGTTTGCCACATTGGATGACTTCTCCCACCCATTCTTATCCTCTTCTAAGTTTTCCCACACCATTTCCAAATCAGCAGGTACAAAAGTGCCTACCCTCCTCTCAGTACACACTTCTGCTGGTACACACTCACTCAGACAAAGGTGTGTGTGAGGAGGGAGAATGGTGGCTAGAAACGCAGTAATGACAGGGCTCCTTTGTGAATGGGCTCAGGAGAAAGATGTACTGTACATGCCAAAGGATTTCACCGAATTCTTGATGGATGGGAAGGACAATGGAGGGAGGGACTTGTAAAGGATTTATGGGGGCCAGGATTAGGGGAGCGTGTGAGAATGCCTCCACTAAGCCAGCTTGAGGTAAAAGAAACATGTGGAACACTTCAATGAGACATTAACTAATGCTTCTGCACAGGTGCAACTGAATGGAGCTAACACCTTATATCAGATCCTCCTCATGTTGTTCAGGATGTCTGGGGATAAAGAAATGGAGGTGGTGCAGACAGGGAGGCCAGGCGGGGGCGGGAAACCATTTCTACATTCCTCTGTCTGTAGGCTTAGAAATGGAGCTGGACTCCAGGCTGGAATTTGTGTGCCTGTTTCCACCCATCCTGTTAGCCACCGACTTTCCTAGTAAGTGAGTAGGGTCCAGGACATAAGACTTGTTGCCATTTCTCTCAGTTCCCTTTGGGTTGCTAAACATTCCACTGTTCTATAATAGCAGGGCAGGGCAGTGGGGAGTTAATCAGGTTATAAACATGGGGGCTGGGATGTGTGCCTGAGATAATTACACTTGAAGAAAATGCACCTAATGTGAGATGATAAAGTAGGGCAGATGAGAAAAGAGATTGATTCTGTTTTGTTCTTGAGGCTTTAATATTCACCATTGCTGTAATTCTCAAAGCCCCTCCACAAAGTGACTTTATTTTTCTGGTTTTATAGGTAAGAAACCAGAGCTGCAAAGAGTCCAAGAGAATTCCAGCGTAGGGCTTCAGTGAACAATTGTCAGAACTTAGATTGAAAATCAATTTTTTTTTGGACCAAATCTTAAAACTTTATTTAGACTCTACTGGGTTTTACAGTTTCAAGCTGTTGTTAGGTTATTAATCAAGTCAGTCTGTGTGTTAATGAAATAGAAAAATAAGTAAAATATAGGGTATACCTCGTGTATGCTTGGTTTCACATAATGCAACTTTAATGCGTATATATTGTGCCACATAGACGTATATTTCTTCTTGACAGGCATAGGCAACAGAATCCAAAACTTTTACTACAGGAGACCCTTCTATATCCCACCTAATTCTTTATCATCTCTACTCTCAATTACAAGTTACAGGGCCTCTAAACCTGCCCATAAAAATAACCATGGTCCCTTCTACTTATTTGAATAGTACCAAGACAGTCCCAAAGGGAACCAGGAAGTTAGTTAAATATATATTATAAGATAAAAGAGACTTGTGGCTTCCTTTTGAATTTTTCCCTGGAACTTGTGGGAAGTGGAGAGCCTATTAATTCTCTGCTAGTTTTCACTCTTATTAATGATGCATAGAATAGGAAACAGAAATAAGCAAAGGGAAGTTAGCTTGGAAATAGCTACTGGGGCCATTGCAGGCCATATGAAGCTTTGATTTTTGAAGGCTATTTGAAAGATTAAATTAGAATGTAGCTTAAGATTTATACATCTTCAGGGAAGATGTTTAGAGAAGAGATGTGGATAAAGGATACAGCACAAGAGATTATAAGATTTTGTTCTCTGCATCACTGATGAACAATTTCCCTGCTTATTTTTTAGTACAAAGCAGACCACTGAGCATTTAGAATACCAAAATCCTGATCACATCATTTGGGCTACCATGTCTTTTATAAATAGTAACTCCATTTACTCGCATGCCAGATGCAATTTGAACACTGATATGCAAGTAATATCTTCTTGTTCTTCTCTTCTTCATTTGGCTAAGAAACATTATTGAAGACTTACTGCCATATGCATGGCCCTGTTCTAGAGACTGTAAGGCTTACAGAGATATAAGAGAAACCACAGAATAAAGTGGAACACAATTCTACTGAACATAAAATAAGGAAGACTATATGCTGGATAAGGGAGATTTTTTAAAAATCTTCTAAAATAAATGCCACAAGAGTAAGTCAAAATTAAGGTAAGTACTAATCACCATAGTGTATGCGCTAACTAAAAAGTTGTGAAATAGTACAGAATGTTCTATATATTCTTTACACAACATCCTCTAATGTTAACATCTTCTATAATATTTGTACACTGGTACAGTTTTATTAACCAAATTATCTGCTTTATGTCAATTTCACCAGTTTTTCCACTATTATTTTCCTTATTTTGTTCCAGGATTCAGTACATCATACTGTTTTAATTTAGGATGAGCTTAATTTTGATATTGTTCCTTTTATTGTTGGTTTTCCAAGTTTAACTATTTTATAGTGGACAGAAGGAATAATATAAGAGGTACCACCTCTGAGGATATTTTGCTGCATTATAATCTTGGTCACAAATATATTGATCAAAATGGAACTCATGGATCATTCACCAGTCAGCTAATGAGGCTGGTTTTGAACCTGAATAATAAAAACTCATAAGCACATTAGTCTTCACCTTCAACTTTGGAGCATAGTACTTTTAGACCTCTCTACAGTTATTGATAGAGCATTACCTTAAAAAAAGGAGACTTGAAAGGTGCCCCAAAGCTAATCTTGTCCAAACCCTCTTATTTGCAATTGAAAGAACTGAGACCTAAAGAAACTTAAATGAATTACTCAGGGTCCCTGGGTTAATTAGCAGCCAATTTGGAATATACCTTTGGCTCTTTTCCTCCTTTTGGAGAGACAAATTGTTCCATAAGTTGTAGTAAAAAAATAAGATGGCTTTAGAAAAATGGAGAGAACAGTTCAGGAGAGAGTTAAAGCACTTGTTGAAGGTACCCTCTTTCTCTCCACCCCCCAACTAATACAGTTGTTATCAAATGTACCTTCCGTGGTGAGAACCTTTGCAGGTCTACATGTGTGGCCTTTGGAGAGTGCTTATCCTCTTTGGTGGATAATTGCCTGTTCTCAGCTTTCTACCACATCATTTCAGAGAAGTTGGACTTCTCAAGTCTCTGGAATTTCTCAACGACTATTTTCTATCTCGGTTTGGGGGTTGGTTGAGCTCTCTTTCCTTCTTGTTCTTTCTTTCTTGTCAAGTTTTGTTGTACCTGTGTAAAGTTTTCGTTTGTATTTCTCTACGTTACTAAGAAAACTAAGCTGTGGCCAGGTACTTTGGAAAGAATGCCCCTGGAAATCACAAAGTGATTCCTTGTAATCCACTATGATTAATTTTTCCATAAGAATTTACAGTCTATTAGGCTTGTTTTTATAGCAGTTACTGAAAAAGGATATCTGTCAGGCATACCACATATTTATTGTAGAAGCTGTTGTTAACGAGCTGAAGTCAACATATCACTTTTCGGGTTTAAAGTGGCAGGTATCAAATGAATAACCAGAAACAAAACTTGTCAGCTTTGTCTGGGAATCTATTGTTCAACACACATTAAATAAAACAAAGTCCTTCTCATTCAAAGAGATGAGAGCTCGTTTTTTTTTAAAAACCTATCACCTAGCCTCACCCCATGCAAGAACAAAATAAATAAGACTGTATCACCTTACAGTGCATAGAGCTTTCTAATGAAATGATGACTTGATGTCCGACTAGAATGGAAGGACTCATAATCCATTTTTATATGGACTGTTAAGTGTCTAGAGGCAGATGTAGAAAGAACATTTACTTTGGAGTCAGGCATACCTGAATTTAAATAGAGGCTCTTCAACTTATTTTCTGTATAATGTTTAGGTAAGTTATTTATTCCTTTTAGAGATTCAGTTTCTCCTCTGCTCATAACTAAGTGGAAAGTGAAAATGAAAATACTGGCTATTCTATGCCTTGTTAGCATTTTTCTGTTCCCTATAGCCATAGTACCTTTAAAATCAGTTATCCTGAGCTATCAAGTGCCCTACATTGCATATTTAATTTTATATATGTCTCAGCACTTTTTTCCCTTCTAGTTCATTCTTCTATATTATGTCTATTCAACAAGGTTCAAATACCTTGAGATTCTAAGCCATAGTATACACTTCTTGTGTTTTCTTGTCCCCAGCATCTACTGTGGTGCCCCTCCACAATGGAACTGCTGTGGGCTGTTTTCCCGCCCTTTCAGACCATGGAGCTGCTCACTGGGGGACTTTTTTGGCTCCGCCCTCATGAGCCAGCCAATCGGCCTCAAGAGCAGGAGGAGTGGGGGAGGTTGAGAGGCTTGTGGGAAGCCGTGGTGGCACTTGGGCTCTGAAGGTTTTTCCTGAGGAGCTGTTTTGTTTGGCTTGTGTGGTTCTAAAAATATGAACATTAATAAAATGAAGAAACAAACTGAATTGAGTTGGATGGAACCCTCTTATCAGGACCAAAGGGAACTCTTAATGAAGAAATATTTTTTGGAGTATAGAGGATAAGGTTAATGCTCTGTCATACGCAGAAATGATGCCTTAGAGATATCTATAACCCAATCCTTGGAACCTGTGAATACTTCTACTTTAAATAGCAGAATAGTTTCTGTAGATGTGATTCAGTTAGACTTTTTTGGATTATCTGTTGTCTAACCTAATTTCAACTTTCAGAACTTTAAGATAATAAATTTGTGTTGTTTTAAGCTATGAAATAAGTGTTCATTCACTCTGGCAACAATAGAAATATAATACACTGTTCTTCTACAAAGTCCTTAAATTAAAAAAAAACTAAAATACAGAATGCATAGTGAATTGTAAATGAAAATGAGTATGTTTTATTCGGTTCTTGGAAATTCAGCAAGAAGCTTAGTGTCCTCAAATGAGGGAAAAAATGAATTCAGAGAAATACCAACAGCAGAATCCAAGAGAAGGTCAGTATTTTACTTATAAAATCAAATTCACATTCCAAAGTTTCATATAGACTTTGGGGTATAAAAAAAACTGTATTGAGAAAGGCATGGAGATAAAAGTAGGGTCAGTTTTTAAGAGCCTCAGACAGAGGGATGGGCTCAATCCAAGCACTGCTATTTACTAGTCCTATGAATTTGAGGAAATGTCAAAATCACTCTAAGCCTCAGTTTGCTTACCTTTCAAGTGGCAATATACAACATGCTTTACTAATGGGATAACATGAGATATATATGAATTCTGCAGAATTCTGTCAACAGAAGAAAACATTAACTTCTAGCAATTTTAATTTTTCCCACTGTAATAGATTAGATATTCACATACTCCAGCAAACTGAAATAGAGTAACCACAGGTAAACAACTTACTTGATTGATATGATTACTATAGTGAAAATGATACATAAACATTAATTGAATATACCTATTTTTAGAAAGTGATGGGAGAATGTCATTGACTGATGATAGAAAGACTGTGGAAGAAGCATGATTTTTTAAAAATATATTTTTAGTTATAGATGGACACAATACATTTATTTTATTTTTATGTGGTGCTGAGGATCGAACCCAGTGCCTTCCACATGCAAGGTGAGAACTGAGCTACAACCCCAGCCCACGAAGCATGATGTTAATGAGGTATTTGGAGAAGTACTCTATTTTGTCATTGCAATTTCTATGAATCCAAGTTCAATGTTATAAATAATTGGTGTCAAAATCTCAACACTTGTTGAAGATTCAACTTAATAAAAGAAAAAAATCCATTCACTCAATAAGCAAATGGGTGAAATGCTTTATTTTGAGAGGATAATTTAAAATCCCTCATGTAGTATATTGTATATTGAGATAAAATTAAGGAGTTCTTTTGTACAAAAAAGACAATATTATAAGGCTTAAATAAGAGAAGTCCTAGGAATTCTACATCTTTCTCATTTAGGACCAATATCAGCCCATGCAAGGACACAGAACAGAATGGTAGCCTCTTGAGAGCTATGTAGTTGTCATGAAGCTGGTGTTATCTCAAGAATTTTTCACAAATAACCTAAAACAGTCATAGCAAATGTTGCTTGCATAATCCTCGAGAGATTTTTAATCTTTTCCTTTCAAATGTATATAAACTGGTATCTCCTTATAGTTTTCCTGCATTTCCCAGATCATGAATGAGGCTGAACAAGCTTTCCTATGGTTGACTATGTAAGTTTCCTCCTCTCTGAAATACCTGTTCATACCTGTTCCTGGCATTTGTCCATTCTTCTATAGGGCTACTTAAGCTCTCCTTTTTTATTTGTAGGGAGTTTATATGAACTTGTTATTTAATTGGTATAATAAGTTGGAGGTCGTCCCCAAAAGGTATGCCCACCTGGCATCAGTGCATGTGACTTCATTACAAAAAAGGTTCATTGAATGTATTATTAAGTGAAGGAACTTGATATGAAATAATTCTGGATTAATCTGGTTGGCCCTAAATCCAATAAAACATCCTAAAAGAAACACTATACAAGAAAGTATAACAATGGCAATTAGGGAGGATAAAGAAATAAGATTGGAAAGAAAGAAGTAAAACTATTTATATTTATAGATGATAAAATTTTATATTTAGAAAAAGCCTAAATAATCTACAAAATGGTAATAGAGATAATGAACAATTTTGTCAGAATTGTAGTATATAAGATGAGTATACAATTGAACAACCCAACATTAAATTAAGAAAGTTATATTTACAATCAAAACAAATAAAATACTTTAAAGTTAAGTGCTTATTTTCTAAAATTTTTTTAGCTAAAATAAAATACTTAGAGATAGATTTTCATACAATGAAAATTTGTTGAAAGAAATTAAAAATGAAATAATGGAAAGGCATTTGTAGTATGGATTGGAAAGTTAATATTGTGAAGATTGTAGTACTTCCCAAAGTGATCTACTTATTCAAAATGATCCCTCTTTAAATTGGACAGACTTTTAAACCTTTTTTTTTGTAAAAATGGAAAAGCTGATCATAAAAGTCAAATGGTATCATAGTGGGCCTGCAATAGTCAAAGCAATGTAGGGAAATAAGAACAAAGCTGGAAGACTCCTCCTATTTTCAAAACTTAATAAAGTTACAGTAATCAAAACAGTGTGGCACTAGATTAAGAACAGACATTTAGATAAAAGGAATAGAACTGAAAGTTCAGAAATAAACCAATATATCTACAGTAAGTTTATTTTCAACATGAGTGCCAAGCCCATTTAATTTTTTATAAAAGTGGATTAAAAAAATGGTGGTAGGACAACTGAATGTCCACATGGGAAAGAATAAATTTGAATTCCTACCTCATACCATATGTCAATCAAGTCAAGACAGCCTAAATATAAGAACTCTTAAAACTCAATAATAAAAGCTCCAATACTCTAATTTAAAAAATAGACAAAAATTTGAATAATATTTCCCCAAAGAAAATATATAAAAGCTGCCAATTAGTACATGAAAAATGCTCAAGATTTTTGATAATCAGAGAAATGCAAACCTAAACCATTAGGCAATATTTCTTCACACCTGCTACAATGGCTGTTCTAAAAATGATAGATGCCAGTCAGTATTGGCAAGGATTAGAAGCATAGGACCTACACACTTTGTGAGTAAGAATGTAAAATGTTACAGTTTGGTACTTCCTCCAGAAGGAAAGCATAATATTACCATGTGACCCAGAAATTCTACTCCCAAGAAGAATCATACCAATGTGAATTGAAAAAAAATTAAAAACTATGTTCAAAAAATTCTTGTTCATATGTTCATGGTCATGGTCATGTGTCCATATGTTCATGGTAGTGTAATTCATAATAGCCAGAATGTGGGAACAAGTCAAATATCCATCACCCGATGAAAAGAGAAATAAAAAGTGGTGTATATATGCAGTAAGATATTATTGAACTGTAAAAGGAATGAAATATACTATATTCCTCAACATAGATAAACCTTGAAGACATGCTAAATGAAAGAACCCTATCACAAAATATCACATTTCTTTGAAAGGTCAAGCATAGGTGAATTTATAGAGACAGAAAGCAGATAGTGGTTGCAAGGGGGTGGGTGTGAGGGAGAAGAGGGAGTAACTGTCTAATAAGTGTAGTGTTTCTTTTGGGAGTGATGAAAATATTCTGGAATTATATTGTGTTGATGGTTGTGCCATGTCATGAATGAACTAAGAGTTACCCATGTTTTACAGTTTTTAAATTGTTAGGATGGTGAATTTTGTGTTATATCAAATTTGTCTCATCAAAAAAAAAAAAAAAAAGAAAGAAAGAAAAAGAAAAAGAAAGAAGGAAAGAAAGAAAGAAAAAGAAAAGAAAAAAGAAAGGGTTACTTTAGAATTCACCATCCCAAGCAACTAGAAAGGCAAAGGGTTGTGCAATGGTTCATGGGGAAATTTATGGACCCTGCTTGGAGCAGGCACACTGTCCATTCATACTCCCTTAGAGCACAGTCCCACACTGCACCCTGCATCATGGCAGGCTGGGGTACGGGGCCTAGCCATGGGGCAGCAAAGGAGGAAATGGGCTGTGTTGGAAAGCCAGTAGTCTCTGTCTAAAATCTTTGGAAAGGGGCTCAAACCTTCCTGATGTTTCTCATGCCCACTGATGTTTGATAACTGCTATTCTAAAAACTCAGGACCCACAGTTTTCTCTCTACCATTCTGTTTGTAGGTTTCTATGACCGGGGAGGAAAGCAAAGCTCCCAAAGGAGTCAAAAGTACTAAAGGATTTTTGAGGGGAAGGATGTTGACTTGTGATTGAAACATTAGAAGTTATAAGTTAGAACATATTGAGTTTCTGAGCTAAACAGAGAATGAGAAAGCAAAAGGAAACAATCTCTTACTGATTCACAGGAAATCACAAAACAAAGAATTATAATTGCAAATAGTTAAAGATTAGTTCCAAGATACACAATTGTACTTAAAACCCATATTTCTTCTTTTCATGATGTGAATAGATATTTTAATACAAACAAAACAATGGTCATTACTTCAATGAATGTTTTGAAGCATAAGCATAATTGAACATAAGTGCAAGATATTTCTCTCCATGTGCTATGCCTATAGCCAAAGCCTATTTTAATAGTACAGGCAAATCTCCTTATCTACTCTCAGGTTTCCCTCAGTGAAAAGTAGAAATCAATTGAAGCTTAGATGGGGATAATGACAGTCACACCACTGAGGCAGAAATCTGTTTGGGTCACTACTAATAGTGACAAAAATAACAATAACAAGAAGCAAAAAACAACCAAAGTTTGGTAGGCATCCAGGTAGCTAGAATTAAAGATGCATCCCATAATATCTACATGAGAAAGGTCAGAATTGACCTTCCTAAGGGAGATAGACATGAGTTAAAATGAACCCTGAAATAAAAGAATTCATTTGTAGACAAGCTGCGTTAGTTATCTTCCTGCAGATCCCTCCTGCTTCTGTTGACCTCAGGCAAAGGCTCTCTGCAAGCAGAGGAAAACAGGCAGAGGAAATGGGAGAGTGAGGAAGGGTACATGATGGGGTCGGGGGTGGGGGAGATGGAGAGACAGACATACAGAGAGAATCTATAAAATAAAGGATCTTTAAAAGCTGAATCAAGTACCCGCAGCTAATATTGTACTTAATGGGGACAGACTAAATGCTTTCCTTCTAAAATCATGCATAAAAGAAAAGCACTTTCACTGCTTCTGTTCAGCACTGTACTGAAGAGGCTAGTCTGCACATTTAGGTAAGAAAAAGTTCGACATTCAGACTGGAGAGAAAGAGTTAAAACTATCTGTATTTGCAGATGATGTGATTTGCATATAGAAAATTCCAAGGAATCCTCACTAAGACTATTACTGATAAATGAGTTTGGCAGGATTGCAGGACACAAAATCAATATGCAAAAATGAATTATGTTTCTATACATTGGTAATGAACAATCTGAAAATTAAATTAAGAAAACAATTCTGTTTATACTCTCAATAAAATGGATTAGGGTTAAATTTAAATGAGTGTAAGATTTGTATATTATATACTATAAACCCCTGTTAAAAGAAATTAACAAAGATCTGAATAAGTGGAAAGACATTCCATATTCATGAGTCCGAAGACTTAATATTGTTAATACAAAAGTACTTGTCAAATTGGCTTATAGACTCATTGCAATATTCCAACTAGATTTTATGTCGGAAATAACAAGTCAATCTAAAAATAATGTGGAAATTTGAGAAACTCATAATAGCCAAACAAACTTGAAAAAGAACAAAGTTATAAATAACACTTTCCAATTTGAAAACTTACTATATAGTTGCAGCAATCAAGACAGTATAATCTGACTTGAGAATAGATGGATTGGAGCTGAGGCTGTGGCTCAGTGGTAGTGTACTTGCCTGGCATGTGTGAGGTGCTGGGTTTGAATCTCAGCACTGCATATAAATAAATAAAATAAAGGCCTATCCACAACTAAAGCAAAGTTTAAAAAAAGAATAGATGGATTAATGGAATAGAACTGTACATTCAGAAATAAATCTCTCACATTTATTTTGACAGAGATATCAAGATAATACTAAGGGGGCAGGATTCATAGGTTATTAAACAACTGGAGAGCCCGTATACAGGAATGAATTGGGATCTCTTCCTTACATAATATGTGTAAATGAAGGCAAAATGTATCACAGACCTATTGTAAGAGCTAGAACTATAAAATTTGGAGAAGAAAACTTAGGAGTTCATCTTCCTGAACTTGTATTAGACAGTGGTTTTACAGCTATGACACTAAAGCATAAACAACTAAAGAAAATAGTAGGTATGTTGGAGTTGATCAATATTAAATCATGTGTATTGTCAATGACATTATCAAGAAAGTGAATAGAAAACCCAGAGAACAAAAAAAAAATTATTGTACATTTAATTAGACATCACTATCCAGCTGGGCATAGTGCTGCACTCCTATAATTTCAGTAGCTTGCAAGGCTAAGGCAGGAAAATTCTAAGTTCAAAACCAGCCTCTGTAACTTAGCAAGACCCTATTTCAAAATGAAAAATAAAAAGCGCTGGGAATGTGGCTTATTAGTTCAGTGCCCATGGGTTCAATCCCCAATATCCCCCACCAAAAAAAAAATCACTATTTAGAATATATAAAGAACTCTTTTAATTCAATAAAATAAAGACAACCCAATTTAAAAGACAGAGAATTTGAGTAGACCTTATTTTTTCAAAGAATATTTACAATGAAAATATCTCTAAATAAAACACTAACACTAATATATAGAGAGGTGTATTCACAATGACCAAAAAATGGAAACAGTCCAAAAGTCTGCCAGCTGATGAAAGTGTATATCAAATATGGCGTAACCATACAGTGGAATGGAGTTTCAATTCACATCACAGCATGGATGAACTTGAAAACATTACATTTAGTGAAAGAAGTCTGTTGCACAGGCCACATTTATATGAAATGTCTATAATAGAAAACCTAGAGATAAAGTACATGAGTATTTGTTTATAGTTGGGTAAAAGTCACTACTAATGAATATGGAATTTCTTTTGCGGGGGTGATGAAGGTATTGTTAACTTGATTTTTGTGGTAGTTACATACACTACATAGACTATGTCCTATTTAATTCTGCACATGAAATGGGTGAATTTTGTGTCCTGTTGCTACATATATAAATTTATTCATTTCTCTCTAAAAGAACTTTTCTTTTCATCAGGTAGCAACAAAACAATTTGAGTATGTTACTGACATATTGGATTTTTCTTCCATTTTGTGGGGCGTCAGGGGTTAAACCTAAGGAAAATCATAACATAGGAGAAAATTACTGGGTTAAATACCGACCTCATGAGCCTGTCTGTCTATCCCTGCCCTGGGTCTTCCACCTCTGGGCCTCCAGCCCTGAGGTAGCCTGGCATGGCACTTCTACTTGTTCACCCTAGGGTCTGTGGGCATTTCATGGGAGCTACTTCTGTATTTTATGTATTTTATTTTCTGTATTTCATTTAAACTTGTGACCCAAGCAAATTATAACATTCCATTCTGGTTTCTTCTCTGTAAAACTGGATGAAAATAACAATGGGAAATTATCTGTTTCACCAGGCTGTTGTGAGGATTAAGCAAGATGAGGCCTACAGAGGATGTAAAGGACACCAGCCAAGTCTCTCTGCTCTCCCTCAGGCCTCAAGCTGCCTTGTGTGCTCACAGACACTCATTTTTTTTTTCCTACCTGGGAAAAACTCTTGTGTGTTAGTCAGCTTTCCATTCCTGTGACCAAAGTACCTGATGAGAACAACTTAGAGAGGAAAAATTAATTGTGGGCTAGCAGTTTCAGAAGTCTCAGTCCTTGGTTGGCAGAGTTCATTTCTCTGGACCTGAGGTGAGACCAGGGACAAAATATAAACCTCAAAGTCATACCCCCAGTAACCTATTTCCTCCAGCCATACCCCACCTACCTAAGGTTCCACATAGTAATCCCAATTATTGACCCATCAAATGAATTAATCCACTAATGGGGTTACAGCCCCCATGACTGAATCATTGCCTAAAAAACCCACTTTTGAACCTTGCTGTGCTGGGGAATATGCTTTCAGAACATGAGATTTGGGGGAGACATTGCATGTCCAGACCATAACACTCTGATCAGCCTCTTGCCATGATTAAGTGAGGGCAAGAAAGGGTTGCCCTTTCTCTGAGCAAACACAGATGAGGTTCAATGGCCTGAGGCAGGATTTCTGTAGAGCAGGGGCGAAACCGTGGAGGCGGCTGGAGCCACCAGGAAGCCCCTGCCAGGAGCCAGCTTGCACCCAGAAGGCCTCCCCTCTGTGGCCCATAAATCGCGCAGAGAGTATGCCAGACTGGACCGATGTGTGGTTTTGTGTGTCTCTGACAACCATTCAACTGAGTTATTACCAAGTGAACGTGAACATATGCATTTCACACGCATGTTCTGCGACCCCTGGAATTTATCCAAACCCATTAGAATCTGAGACTGAAACAAAGTTCATGACCCAAAGATAAGAATCTGGAGAGCTTTTGGAATACCTAATCCCTTCTATGTTTTAATCCACACCCCCTTTTAGAAAAAAAAACAAAAAACAGGGCTTTCTGTTGTTGTGTTATTCACATTGACTAGACACTTCTCACATATTTAAAGGGAGGAGCCTTGTCCAATACAAAGAATCCTGATTTGTTAACAAAGTTCCCACTCTGTAACTAACATGCTGTGTGACCTCATGCAAGTACTTCAACCTTTCTGATCATTAGTTTTCTCAGGACTAATAGAAGTCTCTGATTTCTAAGGACTTTTCACTGTTAACATTTTATGTGTCTAAATCTACCCCATCACGCCTTTAACAGATCCCTTAGGAAGTGTCTGCCCAGCCTTTGTGATGCCCACAGATTCCTACAATTTGCATTTGTGCCATCTCCACCTGTT
Organism: Callospermophilus lateralis; assembly: GCF_048772815.1. Taxonomy (NCBI): domain Eukaryota; kingdom Metazoa; phylum Chordata; class Mammalia; order Rodentia; family Sciuridae; genus Callospermophilus; species Callospermophilus lateralis. The sequence continues at coordinate 66,163,895 of NC_135306.1, read as the reverse complement.
TGATACAGAAGGGAGAGGGAGAAAAACACAAGATTGGCATCTGTTCTGTGAACAGGATATTTCATGACATAGAAGAAAGAAGCAGATGGAGATTTAAATCTCAACTCTGCCAGTAACATTCTGTGTGGCTCTATCTTCGTTCTATAGTAAATACATAAAGTACATAGCACCGTGAATTCTATTTATATTTATTAAATTTAAATACATATTAAATCCATATAATGCACTTGATGTAGTACCTGGATATAGTAGGAGTTTACTACATGCTAACCACCCATTTCCCTGCTTTTGCTGTTTCTGCCCCTCACTGGAGTTACTGGGTGAATGGGTGGCAGCTGCCCATCTACAGGGCTGTTGGAAGAATCTGGCATTTCCAGTGCTTTCACCCCAGGCTCCCCTAAGGCCCATCCCATTGGATCAGGCTCATTTGCTTGGTGAGAGCTGACCTGAAATCAGACCTCAGACAGTTTCCCTAGAAATCCTGTGCAATCAGGGAACAATCATTGCTCCCATTGTTGAATGATTATTTCAAACTGGACACTATAAGCCGGTAAACTGAATGGACTGTGCTTTGGACGTGAATTGTCTAGGGTACGAAATTATCTATAAATGCCACAGTTTAAAGCTTATAATTCCCAAAAGGTGGGTAATGGAGAGAAGCTGTCGATTTGCATATATTTCTTCTTGCTCTTCTTACTGTAACAGTAATGGGGCATTCAGCTGAGAACTGGGTCTTTTCCTTTAGCTCTTTTTCTTTCCAAATTCCTGATGTACACACTGTCCTGCCCAATAGGCAATATTTGCCTGAAATTCTGCTACCAAGAATCTCTCTCTCTCTCCTTTTTGAAGTAATTGTTAAAGGACCAAATACAACCTGTTTTCTTGCCTTTAGTCCTGGGATTCCTTAGTCTTTTGGTAACATAGGATTACTTCCTCTGCTGTTTGGAGATACTTTGCTCAGTAACATGCTCACAAGCACTAAGATATCTCAACCAACACCTTGCATTTAAATAACCCAATCTTGTTCACATAATCAGAGGAGCCTGGGGAGGTGAGTGGGTCAAGGTAGATTCTATATCTTCAAATTCATGCACACTTCTCTAGCAGATTAGCTATTTACCTGATAAATTCAAGGGGCTAAAGAGCACATTGACATAGCTTGGCGCCTTGCAGTTTTATTTTGGTCCTTATAATATCCTGCCTCATATGAATGTGGCGATTTCACCAAAAAGTTATTTTATCCTTGGTTGTTATAAACTTTCCAGGCAATTTCCCAAGGAAATGTTTAATTGAGAGAAGGATATTATAAAATAGATTGGAACTTCCTCTCCCAGAGGCAGCTGGGAAATGTGTATTTCTTGCCAAAACATTCTCTGAAACTGTTTAAACCAAAATTTAAAATGGGCATAAAATTACTCTTCTCTCTCTTTCCTCACCTCCTCATTTCTGTAGATTTCTGGGAAGGGTGAAGGAAGATTTTATAACATGCCAATATATTTGTCTCTCTGTTACACTTGAATATAACATCGATTCAGTCCCTCCAGATGTCAATTTGTTGGCTGAGTTTTAATCTTGACTACAGATGTTCTCTACATTTTTGTCAACTTATTTAAAATATTCTGTTGTTTTTGCTTATTAAATGCAATGCATGAAAGAGACATTCACATTTGACTAATTTGATGATGGCAAAGCAAGTAGTAAGGACAGCCTGCAGAAATCTAGTTTACTCTTTGGCTAGGAGAAGGACAGGCCACCCCTTTCCAAGGCGGAGCCTAAGGCCAGGAAAATGGCAGGTGAATGCCACCCTCTTGCAGCCACCCTGCTGAGCCAGCAATTCAGGCACCTAACTTTACCCAAAACACTATGTTTGGCAATTTAGGAACACTACAGAAACATCAAGACAGGTTTGGTCAATACATATAAAATTTTAATGAAATTATTTTAGTTTTGAATATACAAGACATCAGTGTGGGGTGAATATTTTCTTTATATGGCTGTCCCAGGGGGTGCTGGTGAAGATTGTACCATGTATTTATGAGCAGGTTGACAGGAAAATCAGAGTACAACACTGTCAGAGCAGGTGCTATAGCTGGAGTTGTCCCCTGTAGGAGTGGAGAAGGCAAGGTCTTTACTCCCCAGCTCTCACCTGCCATTGGCGGAAGGTCCTTCTTCCAGAGTTGGAGGGGCAGTAAGCCCCTGGCACTTCTAGCCTGCCCTGGGTCCACCCAGCGTATTCTCTTAATCAGAAAGTTGTAGGTGCAATAAGATGCCACCCACGGGTCTTTGAATCTGATCAAGTGGCCGCACCTGGATGCTGAGAACATATGCTGGTAGGTCATGTAGGATTTGGGAAAAGGAGTAGCTGTGAATCATGAAGTCAGATAAATGCTCAACAAGGTGACCAGGGCCCCTTCTCCATTTAATATTAATCTACAGTCAGCCCAATGCCATGGGAGTTAAGTTCAGCTGAAAGAGCAGCATTTTCTTTTGTGTATATTCTCATTTTCCCTGGTTTTACTATTCTATTCCATTGTTTAATGACTAGCATAAAGCCCAGCACATACAAGGTTCACAACATTCTCTTGTTTTCTGCAGTTCCTCTCTCATGTCCCCAGGCCTATACCTTGGGGCTCCCACCTTCCTTTGCCTCCAAGTGTTTTCCAGAATCTCAACTAACTCCAAATCTTATGAGTTGGACTGTTAGGATTCCAAGAGGTGGTCTATTTTGGCCAACTGTCCTATTTTCCAAATGTCTTTCAACTCTAGCTTGTCAATTCTAATTCTTATTTGTTTAATCAGAGTAAGTTTTCTGCATCCTCAATTTTTTTTTTGGGGGGGGGGGTGGCGGGGGGGGATAGCCTTGGGGATTGAACCCAGAGCCTCCTGTACACTAGCCAAGCATTCTACCACTGAGCCCCAGCCCCAACCTCTACCTCATAAATCTTAATGAAGTTTCATCAGTGTGTTCTGGTCCTAGGATCTCAGTTCTGTTTGACCAGGAGGGTGACTGGCACCAGCTCCAACCCCAGCCTGTGACTCTTTTCCCATCCCTGGTGCCCCCTTTATCCTGACACTGACAAGCTTCCGACTCCAGCACAGATGTGGACTCAAAGTTAAAGGATGTATTCAGAGCTGGAAAGATTTTACTTTCCTCAAGTACTAAGAAGTGAAGCAGAGTCTTTCATTTTAAGAGAAACAATGATCTTATTTTTGCCTCATGTATTAAGCCAGTCAAAGGTCATTTATAATTCTGCTGTTCATGTAAATCTCTATCTCTATATTTTCTGTTGGTCTAAACTTGTATCTATGTTTTTTTTTTCCCCACTATAGTAAATACTTTATATTCAGCCTTCAATATATAGAAAAGAGAGCAGGAAACTGAAATAAGAGGCTGCAGTCCCAAATCCACATTTTAAGATTTTCTATAACTCTTTTTAGCTGTTGGCTAGGTCAGTGCATGAAAAGCAAACAAACAACGCCTAAGATGATTTATTGCCTTAGGGATGGGGACTGTCTGTTCTGTGGACATAGCCATTGCTGGTAAAGGTAGAGCACTGTGCCTGCCAGAGATGAGAGCACTCCATTAATAATGCATGATGGAGAGTCCTCCAAAGTCAAGGGGACTATTTGAGATGCCCTTGTACGTCTTAGGCTCTTCTTGAAAGCCACAAACTATGAATGAAGACTTTCTTCCCAACTCTAGGACTGACTAATCATGTAAACATGGACAAGGTTTTCCTTGTTTCCTAAATTATAAAATCGGGTCAAATATGCATTATTCATCTAAAAGAGGGTTGGAGAGCATAAGATAATATGGACAGAAATTAGTTTGTTATCACACAGAGGAACACTATTAATATTGAGGTTGACTTTTTTTTGGAGATTAACTGTTAAGGAGGGGTATGGGTTTTAAGATTGTTGCAGTAGCTAGGAGGTAGCTCAGTGGTAGAGCACTTGCCTGGCATGCACTAGTTTCTGGATTCAATCCCCAGAAAAACAGTGCAAAAAAAAAAAAAAAAAGGAAATTTCATCCATTGCAGTTATATTAAGTTCTTCCTTCCCACATCTTGCCAAGAAATAACATTGAAATTTCTATAAGGTATGAAAGATCTGATCTGATTTTTTTTTCCTTTTAGCTATTAATCTGTTCTGGAATTCCCAGCCTATAGTTCTCCATCAAAATTAGCAAAATGTCAGGACCTGACTTTGGCAGGAGTGAGATAACACTTTGCTCCTAAATAGCCAATTGCTACTGAGATTGATTAAGACTCATTTACGGCTATGAAATGTACTATGGTATTCAAACAACTTTTTCCATTAGAATATACTTTTTTGGCAGAGTTGAGAGCTGCTGTGAGCAGACCCTGACCTGAGCCTGGCTGAGGAAGAGAAAAGTAGTGGTGTCTGAGAAGTGCCCATGTTGCCCCAGGTGTGCCATTTTTCTAATTCCTTACCCCACTAAGTTATGATGCTATTTGGTCAAGTAAGAATGAAAGTACTAATACCACCCCTTAAAACAATTATTTATTTTGAAATGATTTCAGATTTACAGAAGTTGCAGGAAAAACACAGAGAACGCCAATAACCCGGTTGTGAAGGGCTCATCCTGCCCTCCTCCTCTCACTAGATTCCTGTTGTCATTTTTCCTTACGTGGCATCAAGCCATCCCTGTGACGTCGTCTTTCCTCACTGTATGTTCCATCCAAACAAGGGCTGCTTCCTGTACGACCACCAAACAACGGTCCCTGTCAGGAAATTCACACTATCAATTCTAACATCTAGTCCTCAGACCCCAAGGGTCCACAGTCATCCCAACGAAGTGCCAACATTTCTGGTCAAATTTCCCTCCCAAATCATATGTTGCATGGGGCATTCTCTCTCATCTCCTTCAGCCTGGAGTATGTCCTCTGTGTCTCTTGTCTTTCATAACCTTGATGGTATTAGAGTTCCACGAAAGGTACATTTTGTAGGTTCTTCCTCAACCTAGGTCAGTGCAGTGCTTCATTATGTCTGGACTTGGGTCATACGTTGCTGACAGGGATACTACAGAGACCAAGTCCTGGTCTCAGTGCTTCTCAGCAGGGGGCACATGATATCTACCTGCCCCACCATGGTAATGTGCATCTTGATCAGTGGGTCATGCTGGTGTCTGTCAGGTTTCTCCACCATAACGTAGTCATTTTTCCCTTTTAATTGGTAAGTATTCTATGGGAAAATACTCCAGAATCATTCCAGTATCTTCTGCTTTTTAAAATCTTTACTTAGCATCTGTTAATATTTGCACACAAATTACCTACCATTACAGTGATTGCTAAGTGGTGTTTTCTCTGTCCGTCATTTCTCATACATCTTTTGACACTGTGCTGCAAGTAAGAGCTTCCCTGTTTACTTAGCCATTTATTCAATTATTCATTCATTCATTTGATTCGTTACTTTTTAAATTTTTTGAATTTGTTTTAATTAGTTATACATGACAGTAGAATGCATTTATGCTCTTTGATATATCATACATAGATGGGATATAATTTCTTATTTTTCTGAGTGTACACATTGCAGAATCATCAGGTTGGGTAGTGGTAACTCCAATGAACAAGTGATTGGGACACATGAGTAAGAAGGGGCCCTTTTCACTCTTGAATAATGTTGACTATTAATCATCATAACAAAATACAAAAATAACCCAAATGTCCATCAACTGACAGATGGATAAACAAAAGGCATTATATCCACATGGAATGTTATTTAGCCAGAAAAAGAATGTGATACTGATACAAGCTAACAACATGAATAAGCCTTCAGAACACTGTGCTAAGTATTCCAGATACAAATGCAACATATTGTACGATTTCATTTACACAAGATGTCCAAAATAGGCAAATCTTAGAAAAGAAATTAAGTTAGTTGCCAAGTGCTGGGGGTAGGAAGGAGAGAATGGAGAATGATTGTTAATAGGTATAGGCTTTCTTCTGGAGTGGAGAAAATGTTCTAAAATTGATTGTAGTGATGGTTACACAACTCTGAGAATATAATAAATGCCTCTGAATTGTGTATATATATATATAACTTACATACTGCCAATGCTACAGTTGCCCCTAACCATTGTTGTAAGACTAACATGCTTATTTAGCCTTTATGAAGCTGGAGGTACATTTTGTTAAGTCAACTATAGTTCGGTCAAACAATATGTATTAACTCATTAAGTACCTATCATGCGCCTTACATGCTTTTCGACTCTGGAACTAAGATGGGTTACTGTGGATATGTTCCCAATGAACAGCAGGATAAATCTTGCTGAGTGGTCCAAGATATTTGCTGAATTTAGGAGCATGAATACGCTTCTTCAAGGGTATTGATATCCTTGACCAAGGGCTTGATTTCGTTTCTGCCACTGGGCAATTGTTTCTTCTGTGCCCAGATGGATCCCAGAGAAATAAGTATTAATTACTTCCTCCAATGTAGAGGCCACATCTCTCAGCACTGGGGGACTTCACTGTTTTTGTGCATGGCCTCCTTTGGCAGTCGGATGAAACCAAAGAACCTCTCTCAGAGTGCTTTAAATGCAAGAGATAAAAGACAGAGTTACAAAGGAAAACAATTATGTTGAAATAGACTTTCATGTTGGAAGACTCTAGGTTAAAAACCCCTATGGGTGAAGAATTTTTTTTTTGATAAAGAACAGTGGTGCTACAAAAAAAGAGATTTAAAATATTTATATGGATCTTTATAGTGCTTTTCCTTTGAAGAGTTTATAGAGTTTTATTAGAAACATTTGAACAATGGTAATATCTCCTCAATACAGACACAAAAATCTGCCCATTCCAGAGCCTGCTGCCATGGAGGGCCTCACCTCTAGCGCTCTCCCTATCCTGCAGCTCCTTCTAAAGGAGTGACCACAGCTGTCCCGGTTCTCCAGTACCTGACCATTGGGTAGGGGCCCAAAGTTTAAAGTGGAATTACTATGAAGAGCAGAGATTAGAAAAGGCCAGAGGTTTAGTATAAGATTAAGTCAAACCTCTAAAGACTGTAGAGGAAGGAGAAGAGAGACAAAAGCAAAAGTAGACCCAAGCACTCAAGTGTGGATCTAGAGCATGGGTGGATGAAAACTGGGTATCTTTCCGATCTTCTAGCTACGTCATGACATAGTCCTGATACAATTCAAAGTGTGTAATTCCAGGGAGAAGTAAGTAGAAGTCACAAAATTTTCCAATACAGTAAACAGCTATTATTTCTTCTACATATTTATAAAAATTCCCATTTTTACAAATAAACCTTAGTCATGAAAAGCAAACTTAGAAATGTTCTATAAATTAGTTGGACAGTTAGGATAGTTGTTGTTTTTAGGACGTTCCTGATTTCTTAAAAAAAAAAAAAAAGTAGGTGGTGGGGGGCGGGGGAGGCAACAGATAAGTCATTCTCATCCACAAAACCAGAGTGGCATTAATTCTGTGCTCTGCTGCCCCTTCCTTGTTAAACCAGTCTGTCCTGACCAACAGAGCCACCTAGTGGCTATTATGGGAAATGGTCAACCCCAGAGTTTCTTTACCCCTGTGCTTCTCAGTCTGCAGCCTTTGAGGGTCTCCCCAAGAGTTTGCTAAACAACATAAACTGCTGGACCACACTTCCAGAGCTTTTGAGTAAGTTTAAGGTGAGGTCCAATAATGCACATTTTGAACAAGTTCCCAGGGGAAAGATTAAAAAAGTGCTGCTCTCTAGGGATTCTGAAAACCTCTGCTGTACAACAGCATTCTTCCCTCCAAGGAGGGTTTGCACAAGTTGTACTTCATGACTTTGAACTGTCTCACTGACCAGTTATCTCACACTTTAGATCCATCTGCCTCTTTTATATGGATTCACGCCTTCTTTCTTGTGCAGTTACTTTTTTGTGCCAAGTCTTGTCTAACATTTATCTAAGACATCAGAGGAAAAAACTCCTTTTCTTTTCTTCTAATTTTCATTCAATCATTGATTCTTTTTTTTATTATTTTTTCATTTTTTATGGTAGTTGATATTTTAAAAGGAAAAAAAGAATCTGATATAGTTTGATATGCATGAATAGCTAACACATCTGATTGAGTAAATAACACCATAGGATTTGAAGTTTGCTAATTACCAGTATATTCTGAAGCCCTGGAAAATGTCCAATTATTTATATCATCACTGAAGTTCCCACTTGCTTGCACATCTTCCTTTAATTACAATGTGTTTTTATCAAAAATATGCAGAGCATAAAAAGTTATTTTTGTTGTTATTAACTATTTTATTGCAAACATAGAATTTTATAACTGCATTATGGGTCAAGAAGATTTAAAGGAGTTCATAAGCATATTTTCTAACCTTATTTCTCTGTGAAATAGGTTCTGGCTTCCAAATAAAAATCAACTTATACATTGATCTTTGAAAATGACCTACTTATAAGTTGAGGATCAACAATGCTGATACAAGGATTTGACAATTCAGTTGTGTGCACTTCCAGAATCTGTGACAAGGGAATTACTTAGAAAAACACCAGTAGCAGGAAGGCAGATACATAATGCTTACGATTTTTAGTTATAACCAAAAGGAGGATTTGGGCTACCCCAAAGCTTCAGAATGGCTAGAGTGGTATTTTTAAATGCCTTATCTTTTTATTTCAGCTCAGGAACATTTTGAAAATAAAATCAAACAAACAGCTGTTCCTCCCAGTTGGTTTCATCTTTTCATGAAAACAAAACCCCAAGACTTCAACAGACATTGATACATGTGCAGGTCCTGTGGAACCAGCATGCAATCCATCAGCCGTTGCCCCCAGAGATTATCTCTCTCAGACTCTAGAATGGAAAGCTGAGTGTTCCTTCAGTGAGATGAAAGTTCTGTGGAGGATGCCCTCACGCCACCTTTGTCAGTGTCTCCACAGCCAGAGTGACTTTATAGACCACGTGAAAAAATACGGACGACTAATTTATAAACAAAGACTTCCTTTGAAGTTAGGAAGACAAGGGGCTTCAAAACACTTGTATGTGTGACTAACGTGGGGCATGCTTTTTAAGTTTTTTTTTTTTTCTTTCTCTGGAAACATCCAGGACTTTGGACACACTAGAGCCATAAATGTGGAATTTATTTAGTAGGACCTTTGTGTCCATTGCCTCTTACATCTCTGAACCTCTGGAAATAAGGAAGACTGTTAGGTGGACTGAGGTGTTCATGGTTCCTATGTCTGTTTTTAGGTTTCTTCCACGAGGAAAGATGGATTCATGATTCTGCTGCCTTCAATCCTGAGATCCAGCGTCTGCAGCTTAAGACAAGGTAGAGTATTGGTTTATAGAAAACAGGTACTCCAGATAGTAAAGGTATTGCAGACAACTTTTCCCAAGGAAACAAGTCCTTGAAGGAAATGCAGGAATCAGTACCCTGTTACCTCCCACATCTTCACTCCATGGCTCTTGGGACTCAGGGCTCCAACAGTGATGGGTTGTTTGTATCTGTTTGGAATTGAAAAATCTCTGGAGATAAGGCTACGTGACTCACTGAGGCTCAATAATTTGATAGTGGGCTGCCCCGAGTGTTCTCTTCAGAGGTTCCTGTAAGGTCTCTGAAGCTTCATTCCCCTAGGGCCTGATGCTGCACTGAGCAGAAACAGAGGATGCCAATCATGCTGTAACCATTGTAACCAAATGCCTGCTTGCAATTCAGAACCAAATTCATTAAAAAACAAGGTCTCATCTCGTCAGAAAATCCCCCTTAGATCTATTAGGTTCATTGCATATGTGGACAGTTTGAATCATCTTTAGGTCAATTTGTTTATGATAACCAAGCAGTCCCAAATCGGACAACCATGGGATTCTGGGAAGCATGACTAAGTATCCTACTAGGATAGGAGCAAAGGATTTTCCAGTCCTTTCTCTGCCTCTGAGGCAGGATTTCTCCCATGTCTTGGCATTTTTCATCACTGAGGCCTTCCTCTCCCAGCCAACTCCAACATCCAGTGCATCTCTCTGCCCAGCAGGCAGCTCGTCTGTACTTACCATGGTAGGACTAATACCAGCATATGCAAAAAGCAGCTGCTGCCTTTGGGTCTCCAGCACCCAAGAACAAAAATAAGTGCAACAAATCTAATACATTTTCCAGTGCCTGTCCCAAAAGTTTGAAAATAACTCCTTACATTGCTTTTGTTTCCATTTTATAGCCCCAGGAGGGAAATATCTATCAAATTTAGTATATGCACTTTACTTTGTGGCACTTCAAGATTCAACCATATCATTTGTAATGAAAACAGAGAAACCTTTAAATACAATTTTTTTAAGAACCTTCTCTCCTAGAGACATGGCCTGAACCAGTGCCAAAGATTTCAGGCTGGTGAACAAGCAAAGGAGTCAGATAAATCAGAATGAGTGTAACAGATCTGATCTATTTCAGCTCAGATTAACCTCTTTACTATGTCTTCAATGGCCTAAAATCCTAGGTCGCAGGAATGAAAATGTCTAATAGAACGGAACCTCGAGGGGAATAAATAGTAAAAAGGGGTGAATTGCATGAAGGAAAGTGAGATGTGTGACCAGGACTCTGTGTGGCTGGGCCATGGTGGGGGTTGAGAGAGGAGAGGGAGACATTCTTTAGTGTGCCAATCTGAAAGACAGATTTATTTCACTTGTATATAATAATTCCAGATCTCAGTGACAATTTACATTAGTTGGCAACAGCTGCTTATAGGTCAGGTAACAATAGCATTGAATAACCTCATAATGAACAACTGTGGATTTCACATTGGTGTTAATTGCATTTCATGCTCTTCCAAAGCCTGGAGCAGGCTGTGTGAAAAACACAGAACCAGGTTCTGCTTTTCTGATTTCCTCTCCTAAGAGGAGAAGGCACGTTCCCAATCTTCAGAAGGAAAGAGGAGGGTGGGAAAATGATCAGGAGTCGTGGGCCAAGTGTATCTTTCTGGACATAGGTTTGTGGATGTTTCTCAAAATGAAGGACACCTAGCCAAGCAAAAAGAAATTGTAGAAATGGGCAGAGAACATCATTTTTAAGGGTTGGTCAGAACTGGGAGAGACTTTGAACTGGTTGAGCAAGGGAATTAACATGCAGGGGCTCTCTCCTCTGTGCCAATCATGTGCTGGGTTTAATTGTGCAAATTCCATATTAAAGTACAAAAGGCCAGATCCACATCCAGGTTCACAGGCTGTCAGTGAAGAAGCATGCAGAATCTGGTGTTTCTCACACTCCAAGGTGCATACGAATTACCTAAGATATTGCCAAAATGCAGATTCCATGTGTATGTGTATGGAGGAGAAGGGGTGATGCTATAATTCTACGTTTCTAGGAAGTACCAGATGATGCTGGATGCTGTAGGTCTTTGGATGGTGCTCCTAATATTGGGTTATTTTAGGTATTTCAACAGTTCTGGGACTTTACAACTCTTTGTACCATTCTCTAGGACAAAAGATGAGTTACACCAGATGGCACCCAGTGATGCTGAATTCATCTATGCAAAGGCCAACTGGCCTACTTTATGACTTTACCTTAAAGTTTGCTAGGTGTTCTCCATAAAATTTGTTGATCTGTGAATATTAGCATTGCTTATATTTTCACAGTAGATATTTTCACACTTACCCATGGGTGCTCCAGAGACAGCTATGATAAGGTTTCAGATATGTGGTAAAGTCTATGACTCCTCTTCAGCACTGATATTCAATAATATTACTTAGAGGCAGGGAAATATGCATTTCCAACACACACACACATGCACTTTTCCATTTGAAGATTCCTTTATCATTTAATTATTTATTGAGAAGGCAAATGATAGAAGTGGAAAGTGAAAGTCTCTCAGTAGGGCATGAGATTTAGCATAGAATATTCTCACTGTATACAACTCCTCAGTTCTGTGATGAGATCAAGGTGGCACACTGCTGTAATCTCAGCAAATTTGGGAGGCTGAAGTAGGAAGAACGAAAGTTCAAGGCCAACCTGGTCAACTTAGTGAGGTGAGGCCTTGTCTCAAAAAGGGCTGGGGGTGTAGCTCAGTGGTTAAAGTGTCCTTGGGTTCAATCCCCACTACTAAAAAAAGAAAAAAAAAAGTATTTTTACATGAATTGTTACAAATAAAGCTTACACACGTGTTTAACATTTTGTTTCGTTACTTTATCCATATGAACTTTTAGTGGGAAAGATATGAATTATTAGGAACTGCTTCTATTTCCTCTGAAATTTAGGTTGCATTAGAGATGCCTCAAAGTCTATCAAAGTGCTGCTTACCCAAAGGTAGGTGAAAATTCATGACTTGATAGGAGGTTGCACTAGATACATGAACGAACTTAAGGATATTTCCATACAGTGATAGTGGGACCTGTAGAATAGAAGAGATAATTGAGTGAAATCTTGAAGTATCTTCTTCAAAGAGATCTGCTTCTCTAGCTCAGCTGAGATGCCTTTTCTTTTAGCAAGCTCCCTCCCCTAGACAAAACATTGAGCAAGGTTACTCAAGTTGAAAGGGATTTTAGGGTCATCTGATATAACTAGAGTGAACACACGATTTATCTTCTTACACGGAATGTTTTTGATAGTGAAATAGAAGAGAATTAATAATTATACTAAGGAAACAGATGTAAACTAGAACTGTGAAAACTGAGAATGTGTGGGCACTCTAAATATAATGAAGGCTTTCTGTAATATACAAATCTACCCACTTGTACCCCAAGCAGTTGGTTACTTGATTTCTTTGCTTGAATGCCTGGGTAGGGATTCTCATTTTTGCACCAAGGAACTTATTCCACAGTGAAGTTTAGATGGGTTTCGTTATCTTCTTCTTCTTTGTGTTGCTGGCATGGTATCTGCCGAACATGCCTTTCAGTTCTTGCCACCTATTGGAGCAATCCAGGACAGGCAGATTTTCTCTTCTTGTGTGACTGCTCAAAGGATTGAGTGGTTTTCTCACTTAGGCTGAGTTCTTCAAAGCCATTTTTATTTCTCTTCTATTTTGTGAACTAAATGAACTGAAAGTGGTGATGATTCATTCTCAATGTACATATATTTCCCAGAAACAAGTAGATTTACTCAGTATTCTGACTTTAAAACTGTTAGAAGTTAGTTAGGATTATTATAAAAGTTGCCATAGATTGTATCATGAAATAGCCCATGAAGAGCTTTGGCAGAACATTCTTCATTCAATTGTGATTTGGGTAGTTTCTGCTAGTGGGAGAATGACTCATTGACTGATGGGCTAATGATCTAGGCCCTCTAAAAACAACCAGAGTCTCAGGAGATGTCCTAGTTGGAAGATATACTGAAAGATACCTAGTCCAGCTCCTCATCTGATGTTTGAATTCTAAGACACCACTTCCAGGCTACTGTGTACTGTATCTTTAGATATTTCCAATGAATGGAAAACTTAATGCTTTCAAGATAAACTATCCCATCTATATCCAACTCACAATTGAATGAAGAATGTTCTGCCAAAGCTCTTTGTGGACTATTTCATGATACAATTTATGGTGACTTTTATGATAATCCTAACTTACTTCTAACAGTTTTAGAATAAGTCAGAATATTGAGTAAATCTATTTGTTTCTTGCAAATATCCGTACATTGAGAATGAACCATCACTGCTCTTAGATCATTTAGTAAATACGAGTTGACCATGTACTGTTTTTTAGACATTAATCAAGCATGGTTCAGAGTCCTATAGAACTTGAGATTTGGGAGAGAAAGAGGGTAAAATTGTCACATAGTAATTTATTTCATTTACTTGTAAAATTCATGTGGGAATAAAGACAAAGGGAGACCAATTTAATATCTACATCACAGGGAAGACTCTTCAAAGGAAGTGGCAGATGAATGGATGAGCTGTGTTTCTCAAGACACAGAAGCTGGTGAAAACCACCCAACAGAATGTATATTATGTGCAGAAATCATGTGAGTCATGAATTAGATGACTCAGTGGGTCTCAGAATTTATTTCACTCACTGATTTGCAGATTAAGTGTACTGGCAAATTTTGTATTTGGGGTGAGATCCTTTAGATTCATTAGCACCGTATTATTTTATAGTATATGAGGTTGGCTTACAAATTCTTAAATTCTCCCACGAATGCATTCTTGGAGGTCTCAGTTCTTGTGTTTGTAATATAATGATCATGGATTAGATGCTCTCAGGATTTGTTTTTAGTGCCAAAATTCTGTGAGTGGCATGGGTGCAGCTCCCTAGATTGGGAGCCTGTGACCTTTCCTATATCCTGACTTCTCTAGGAATCAGTTGTCATAACTGAGGAATGTCCTTCTTCCCTCTGAGATTCCTTCTGTCCGGTTAGGAGCTGCAGTGAATCATAGTGAAAGTCGCTCCTGGACCTGGAGTGTAATCATATTACCCCCCCCCTTTTCCTGCACATCCTCTGTATCCTTTGTAAGGGAAACAGTTTTCTCTTTCCTTGTGTGTTGTCCAGTGTCTGTGTTTAGACTTAGGAACTGGCTTTACGCATGCTGCACTGTGCCCAGTGGTCAATACCAATGGCTAGAGGGAGCTCTGAGTAAAGGGGAACAGAGAGGGCTGGGGAAACCTGAATAGGAAACATCAAGCTTGTGGCTACATGGAGAAACTCAGCATTTCACCACATTTTCTGTATCATTAATGTTAGAAGAGTAATTCTCAAGTTCCTAGAATATACCCATAACTCTCTTATCTAAGTGTTTAATTGGGAATCATAATTACTATTTTTAATTATAAAACATTTTAAACATACTGAGAAAAGACAGAGAATGTACAGACACCAGTGTACCTACCAACCAAATTTAATGGATATCAACTGACATTAAATATTATCTTCAAATATTTTGTTGTAAGAAAATATAATATTAAAAATATAACAAAAGTCCTAGCATACCCCCTCTCATACACTTTCTTTCTTCCTAAAGTTGTCATACATCGTTTAAAAAAATTTTTTTTAGTTGTTAATGGACCTTTATTTTCTTTATTGATATGAAGAGCTGACAATCAAACCTAGTTCCTCACACATGCTAGGCAAGTGCTCTGCCACTGAGCCACAACCCCAGCCCATCATACAATCATACATCATTTTATTGTGTGTGTGTGTATATACACACACACACACATACACACACATATATGCTGGTACAACACATGTGCATTCTTAAACACGTGTGTACAGAGTTGCATTTGTACATTTTTAATGTTATATAACTGGCATTATTCTCTATGAATCTTTTGTGACTTTCTGCCAGACACTATTTTGTTTGATATTTGTCCATGTTGATACTTGGAAATTTACTTTACTCAACATCGGTTTGGTGTGCATCCCACTTATGAATAAGCTTTCTATTTTATTTTTGAACCCCTCTATTGAGGATATTGAGGACTGTTTTTATTTTTTTAAAATTCTGGAAAGAAAAATTTCCACTCTATTTAAGAACCCTTTCTCTGTGCTTCTGATATGTTCCTAAATATGGCCCTTTTGTAGCATCTATTATGTTGTTTTGTTGTTAATTATCTTTGTGATTGCACAAAGCTTCTTGAAGACAGAGAAAATTTCAATTTATTCATGCAATTTTACATTGAAGGAGCAGTTAAAATTACCATTTATGTTCTACAGACTTTATTGAATAGTTTCAGAACAGAGAGAGAATCCAGAGAAAAAGTCTGGAACTGGAGATGCATGAGGTAGATTGAGCACACAAAGGAGTCTTATTTTGTTTATAATTAGGCTAATATTCCATAACTGAGAAAATACATAGAATTTTGAGGTTCTGGCTTCTCTTAAACTGAAGAACTGTAGTACCACTTTGTACTCTTTGTTGAAAATTGGGCAGAGCTGTACAATGGCTATGCCATCGGATGGGGCATGCTCTCTTTCCCTGGCCCACTTTCCTCATTTAGGGTATCTGTCTAGGCTTCATGAATCTTCAAGTTTGTCATTCTTCATATAGAGGATGATGGGGGAGCCAGAGCTGACATCACTGAGTTCACAGGGGCAGAGCAGAAGATGAGGCAGTGACCACCTTGTATGATCCTGTGTGCATAGTACTGTCAATCTCCAAGGGATCGCACAGGTAAGGAGTGCTTCTTTTAACCCCCCTGAACAGTGTATTTCCATCAGCTTCTGCCTGTACTTCACTTAGTTTTTTTTGCTTTCTATAAAGTGTCTGATTCATAATATAGTATCTTCCATCACTTCATTATATGTTTGGACAATTCAAAATGGTCCCCTTAATCCCATACAATCTTTCTTCCTCAAGTTCTACCCTTGCAGATATTAACAATCTTCGTTTTTTTTCCCCACTTTATTTTGTACTTGCCTGATGGATTTTTGATGATCTATTTGTTTCCCCATAACTTCTTAATGTCATGTTTTTTCTGTTTCCCATCCATGATTCAGTTTTGTTTTGAAGGCGTTTAGCTTCTGGTAAGGAAACATGACTTTTTGTTTGCTTTGTATTTTAGTAAGGAAATTTAAGCAGATGATAAGTTATCTTTCATAACTTCTCATATTTTATGTCTTTTGATTTGGGTACTTTCTCATTGTTTCACATGTTTTTTCTTAGTTTATTTTATATTTATGAGATGAAATTGTTATTGTGGTTGGCTTAATTTTTATAATGGTGGTCAGGATCCAAAATATTCAGATTCTCAATGTAGTTTGGATTGATTTCACATTTATAAAATACATGATTAAATGTTTACTTCTTTACCAAAGGCAAAGATAAAATAATATTTGGTTGGTCAATGCCCAAGTAACAACTTAGTGTGCCTTACACCCCTTGTTCTTCCTATTAAATTCTCCTATCAGTTTAATCAGGAGTTAAAAAGACACATTTTATTACTACATCTTTCTTATATTCTTTTAATAATAATATTCATATATTTTATTTTATTTTGGGGGAGTACTGGCGATTGAACTCAGGGTACTTGATCACTGAGCCACATCCCCAGCCCTATTTTGTATTTCATTTAGAGACAGGGTCTCACTGAGTTGCTTAGCACCTCACTTCCCCTGAGGCTGGCTTTGAACTCATTATCCTCCTGTCTCAGACTCCTGAGCTGCTGGGATTACAGGCATGCACCACCATACCTGGCTAATAATGATACTTTAAAATAAAGTTTGTTGTCATTTGACACTATACATTTTGTTGGTTTTCTTGAACACTCTAAGATCTTTCACTGCAATTTCTCCTTTCCTTTAGTCTACTCTGTGAACAGAGAAGTCAGTGGGAGAAGTCTGCATAGTTTAGAAGTTGTTCATATGCAAGGCTTAAAATGCACCCAGTTTTCTGGTTTCTGTTATCTCCTGCAACTTGGAATACACCCAGTAGGGATCCATGAGTGGAGTGAGGTGCAGCTTAATAACTAATGTTAATGTTATTTTGAAGAGTTAATAATAGGAAGAATATCCAAATGTAAATGCAGAATGAAGAGGGTGTGAGAAGATTCTACAAAATAGTGTTTGATGGTGTTTGCGTAAGTCTGGTGAGACAGAACACTTGAACACAATAAGGTTTAAAGACCATCAGTTGCCTAATTTGCTTACCTGTCAGTTTTCAAAGCTCTATTATCATGAGGTATTTTCTATTTGATAACTCACAGGAGACCACTGTTGGTCGACACCTGGGTTTTAAAGACCTGGCTATGGGTTTTGCCACTGTCCTTTGCCAGATGTTCAGTTTTAGATGTGTCATGCTATCTATCTGAGCTCCTAATTCTTAATCTGTAAAATTGGAATAATTATGCCTTCTTCAAAGAAGGGGAGTAACCAACATAAGCACTAGGGCCAGTTCTGATGTTATTAAGTCTTAAATTAAAAAGAATATAACTTATACAATTTCAGATATTCTGTTTGAAATATTCTCAAATTTATCAAATCATCAATTTCCAAATATTCTCTAAACAGTGCCCCAAAGCTTAGAACAATATATGAATTTCAATTCACGTGGTTGGAAATGAGAAGGGAGAACACAGACACAGTGGTTTGTTTTAGGCACTGTAATAACCAAGATGTTTTCCAAATTGCATGCTCAAACATTCTGTAATTTGATAACTCAGAAATCTTTGGATCTGCTGCCTTATTTACCTGTGTCTCCCTGACTTGTGATGACCTCTTTCACAATGTGCAATCCATCATTGTTCTCTCTCCTACTCAGACTCATTGTGTGGATAGTGTTTCCTTTTTCTTCCCCCTCATGCTCTGGCTCACACTGACCTATATTTCACTTTGAGAATTGCTTTTGCTGCCTGGATCACCATTATTAAGGCCTCTTCTGAAGCTCACTATTTACCAGTGCTTTATCCCTATCATGTCTCGCTAATTTACACCCTGAGTTTTCTTGTTCTTCCTAGACATCCTTGTCTCTTCTCTTGTCTTCACTGACCACCTAAGTTGACTCTCAGTTTTATATCTCCATCCAAGGTCTTGATCCTGACTCTGTATCTATCTATGGACCCTACAAAAACCTTAACTACATCATGAAGCAGCTCCAATCCCAGGCAAAGACGCCAATACCTTGGGCTGTACCAGTTTCTCTAATGGCACGATACTCTCCCACTTAAAAAAATTACCTGAGGCACATTTATCACCTACAGATTGGTAGAAAGGGAAGCATAGAATTCATGGCAAGCTGGTCCCCTGAGGTCTAGGAAAGCTGTCCAGAGTAGATGGAGTCTTGTCCCCATGTGTTCCCCTTGCATCACAGCTGAAGGACTGGAAAGCACACTCCACTCTGGATTTTGTTCCCTAGGAGACAAGAAGCACCAGGCTAATGCACTGCAGGACCCCCTGTTCTAGGAGGGATTGCAATGGAACCAGACTGCTCTGGCCATTCTTCCTCATCTAAGGAGTCTGCATTCTCAGCACGTTGTACAGTTGTTCTGAGACCCACAAGAGAGAAAGGAGAGGAAATTGGGTCAGTTCAAGGCTACCTGGAGGACTGTCCCACACCCGTCCTCTCTACGTACTTCTCATTATGTATTCTCTAGCAAAGAAAATGACACCATATGCCCATCCAGGAGCACCAGGCAGAGGCTCCATCCTGGACCCTTTCTGCCTCCATCAAGATTATAAAGCCTTTCCAAAATCCAACCTGAAGAAGAATCAAGCACATCACATTCTATTCATTCCCACCACAACTTGGTTCTATTCCTTCTCATTTCTGCTCAGATTAATGCTGCAGCTCATTTTCTTTCCAGCTCAGGCCCTTCTGATGTATTTTATTTTCATGTTATGTTTTGGATATGAGGCGACCTCCCAAAATTCAGAGGTAAAATGATTGGCTCATGAGAGCTGTAGCTTAGTCAGTCTGTCCTAGTTTGAATGGACTAACTGGGTGGTGACTGGAGGCAAGTGGAATATGGCTGGTGGAGGTGTGTCACTGGGGTTGTGCCCTGGAAAGGTTCATCTGCCCTGCCGCCCCTCCCTGCCCCTCTACTTCCTGGCCACCCTGAGGTGAGCAGCTTTTCTTTGCTGCCATCCATCTGCCATGGTGTCCAGCCTCACTTGAGCCCAGAACAATGGAGTTAGCTGACGATGGGCTGAACCTCTGAAACCTCTGGAACAAATAAACTTGTCCTCCTCTGAGTTGGTCATGTTGTATATTTTGGTTACAACAATAAAAAACTAACATGTTTCACTTCTAGGGGGTTGTTTAAAAATTTAATGGCTTTTTCTTTATTTTCCCTATCTTTGAAATCCCACGCGTCTTCTTATAATCTTTAGGGCAAACTCCCAAATCCTAAGTATGGCAAACAAAGCCCTTTACCACCCAAGCATTGCCTCTCTTTCCTGCTTCACCTCTCACCGCCCTCCTGTCTCCTGGGGGCTCTACTCAAGCCATAGTTCATGCTCTTTCCTGAAGATTCCACACTTTACCTTACTATCTGACTCTCAAACATGTCACTCTCTAGCTGGAGTGTTCTCCCCTCTCTATACCAGATCAATTCCATTTAATTCTTTAAGACCAAGCTCAAGTGTCACCTCCACCAACCAAGAAGCCGTCTGTGAGCCCTCATGGCAGACGTTGTATCAGTAGAAAACCAGGACTGTGAGCAGATGTGTCCCTGTTACATAGGCTTCAGTACCAGGGAAACTCAGTGTAGCTGCTTGCATTCCTCTTTCTCTGCCTAGACCTTGGAGGCAGTGTGGTGTTGTGCAAAGTCCCTGAGTTGAAGTGTTGGACTGATTTGAGATTGAGTTATAGGGTACCAACCACTTTAGGATCTTGGGCTAGTTTCTTAATCTTTGTGAGTTTCAGTTTCCTCCTGTGTACACTATACATGGGATTGTTGTGAAGATTAAATGAGCAACTTTTGTAAAGTACGAGATTTAACATAAGCACTTGCTATGAATTTATTCCTTTTTTTAACTTTCTAGTACCATGTTTATGAACTGAATATGCGAGATGAGAGCCTGCATTCCATTCTATGCTCACTCTAGGGAAATTTAATGTTCCGTACAGTTATAGATCTGATCCCAAAGGTAAAGAGTGAAATCTTTGGGATTTGATTAATTCAAACGAATATCTGGATTCTTCAAACTCTAACTGGATCAGGTCTAGATCTCCCCCGCATGAATGTGTAAACACAGCAGAATCTCAAGGTCTGGCACCCCAGCAGCTGGGAGCACCTGTCTTCTCACCCAAACTTGCTGAGCTCTCTTTCGTGGCAGCCCCTCAGCGTTCTTCTCAAGACCATGAATCATTTCCAGTTGCTTCTTCTCTTTTCCAACCCAGTGCTCATCACAAATGCACACGACGCACAAAGGAGGGATCAGATCTTCTAAACACAATGAGGAATGTGAGGCAACCTTGCCTCCTCCCTGCTGTCAGTTCTTGCTGTGTCAGAACACAGTCCCACAGTAGACAATGCCACCTTGTGGTTCTTAGGAAAATCATTCCTGGAAAATTCAAGAAGCTCATTGTTTACATCTCATCTCTCCACCAATGTTCCTTCCTTTTATACTTTCACAGAATAAATCACCATCCCCTAAAACTGCACCACCACCCCCGAAAAAAAAAGCCAGATTATTGATAGAGCAGCAGATCACTCCAAAATGAGAAATTGCCAGTGCTGTCTTTAAAGAATCCTGGTACAATTATGCTTTCAACAGAAGGATAGGGGTGGGCTGACTCTGTTGCTTGTTTTCCATGGGAAGCAGTCACACATCATCATCATCATTATTATTATTATTATTATTATTATTATTTTTATTAGATAGCCTGGAGTACAGATTCCCACGCCACACTCTCATCCTGTGGGTCAGCAGTTTGAGTACCGAATCTCGTGCAGAAAGCCCTCATCCACACTTGTCCGAAAATGTTTCCTCTGGGTTAAAATCCGCACATAAAGGTTTCAGCAGCAGCAGCTGTTTGGGCCTCTTTGGAGTTATGGGAGAGCTGTGGGTTCAGTTATATTTCCTTAGAACATAAAAATAGGAGGTTTTGGTTTGTTACCTTTGAAACCTCAGGGAAATCAAACCCAGAGCTCATTTCAGATGCTGAAGAGATTAATCCGTAGTGCCCTCTGAGCCGGAGGGATGACTTGATGCCCTGGAATCATTTCTGCAGCAGAATTCTGTCTCTCTTCTGTTATATACATAAGAGTACTGTGATAGAATTCACAGTACTCTTATGTATATAATGTCAATTAATGTTTCTTTAGTTTTTTTTATAACCCAATTCCAATGGAATCTATTAAAAGCAAACATCAAAACCATTTTAAATTACTAATATTTAAAAGTGTAATTTGTATATGATGGCATTAAAACACATTGGTAACATCTGCGGAAATGAATAGACTATTTTATAAGGCAGTTTGCACTATTGGGACCTCAAATATTCTCACAAAAATGCATTTATTCAGAAAATGGACATTTTTTGAGAGCCTAATCAGTCTCAGACACTCTGTGAGGGTTGGATACCCAAGGAGGAGTAAGATGCATGTACTGATCTCAAGAAGTTAATAATATAATAGGAGAAACAGGCAAATACGCAATTACAAATGCATGTGGTTAGTTCTGTGATAGGGAATTGGGGCTATGTGAGCAAATGGAACAATATGGCTGTATAATGCTAGGAATCACAAGCAACAACAAATGCATACTGTTAGTTCTGTGAGTATCTTTCTCCTTCCTGATTAAGGTTGAGAGAAAGAATATGAGTTGGGTTTGCAACTGAGGAAAAAGCAGTAATCAGTCTTTCTGATAGTGTGCAAGTTCTGGGTTGGAACTTTGTCCTCAGTGAGGCATTATTAAGGGGTGGTGGGACCTTTAAAATGTGGTGTGGGAGGTCATTAGATCATTAAGGGCATCAATCTCAGGAGAGATTAAGTAGCTTTTTATAGGATCCAACTTAGTCCCTGAGTGAGGAGAGGTTTTAAAGGAGTAAGACTGGCTCCTCCTTACTCTTTCTAGCTCCTCTCTAGCTATGTGATCCCTCTCACAGATGATCCTTTCATGATGCCATCTACCATAATGTAATGCAGCCAGGGAGTCTCTCACCAGAGCCAGCATCAACTTGATTGGACTTCAACCTCCCAAACTATGAGTTAAATTATTTTCTTTATAACATACCCATAGGATTCATAGATATTTTGTTATAGCAATGGATAAGAGACTAATGTATCCACACAAGTGGGCATATAGGTTCAGGAGACTTTTGAGATGAATGGCAACATGGGAAGGGTGAGGTCACCAAGGGAGTATGTGAAAGAGAAAGAGCAGATGGTGACAGTCTATAATTAAGACTTTGACAAGGGAAAGCTTCCAGGAAAAGGAAAGCCAGAAAAACAGTGTCATTAAAGACAAAGAAAGGGAAGTTGAGATTTCCAGAAAGAGAAAGTGTTCAAGATTATTAAATGATGTAGAAACATTTCATAAGATGAGGATCAAAAGTGTTCATTAGATCCAACAATACAGAATTATTAGTGACCACATGGTAACAGTTTCAGAGACCAGCAAAGGTAGAGGAGAGTTTTCATAGAATTGGTGACAGGGATTGTGAATGAAAGATTCCATCTCACTCCAGTCAGAATGGAAATTATCAAGAATGCAAGTAACAATAAATGATAAAAATTACATAAATGAACAGATTGGTGGTTTCAGGGAAGAGGGATGGGGAAGGAAGCAGGAGGGAGGTAGGTACCATTACAAAAGATCATCCGTGAACTTCCTGTATCTTGTTAGTAGACACACAAACCTATATGTGAGATAAAGTTGCTTAAAACTCAAGCCACAAAATGGGATAAAATATTTGCAAAGGGAATACTGATAAAGAAATTACCTCCAATACACAAAGAACTCTTAAAACTTTTCAATAAGAAAATGAGCAACCTGATTAAAAAATGAGCAAAAGACTTAACTGGAGACCTCACCATAGAAGAACAAATAAGCATATGAAAAGATGTGCAACATCATATGTGATTAGGGAATTGTAAGTTAGAACAACAATGAGCAATCCCTCCACTATTAAAATGGCCCACATCCAAAACAATGACAATATAAAATGCTAGTGAACATCTGCTGGTGGGAATGCCAAATGGTACAGCCACTTTGGAAGACAGTTTGGAGGTTTTTATCCCTCACAAAAGTAAACATACTCTAAACATAAGACCCAGCAGTTGTGCTTCTTGATATTTATTCAAGGGAATTAAAAACTCATGCCCACCCCAAAACCTGCACATGTTTAGAAGCAGACAAGAGGTTCTTTAGCAGGTGAAAGGATAAATACACTATGGCACATCCAGACAATGGAATATTACTCAGCACTAAAAGAAATGAGCTACAAAGGCATGAAAAGACTTAGAAGAATCTTGCATGATATTGCAAAGTACAAGAAGCTAACTGCAAAGTTACATATTATATGGGTGAATTATATGTCATGTGGAAAAGACAAACCTATAGAGTCTAAAACCATTGATTTCTAGAGGTTAGAGGAAGGAAGGGATGAACACAAAACTTTTAGATCAGTAAAACTATTCTATATGGTGCAGTAATGACAGGTGTCATAGTTCATTTTAAAAACCCATAAATATACAGTGTCAAAGAATGAACACTAAGGTAACTGGATTTTAGGTGATAAAGATATGCCAGTGTAGCTTTATCAGTTTCAGCAAATGTACCACCTGTGATGAAGGATGCTCACAGTGGGGCATTCTGCTTGTGTTGCGGGTAGGGGGCAAAAGGGAACTGTTTTTTATTCAATTTTATCTGCATATAAAAAAGTTATCAAAAAAGCACACAGAAATAAACATACACCCAAAAGTTCGAATAAAAGTTGGGAAGTCTGCATAAGATTGGTGAGTTGTAGCAACTGCAGAATCCTGGTAGTGATATTGAACTGTGGTTTTGCAAGATGTTATCATTAGGGGGCTCTGGGTGAAGGGTGATAGGATCTGTTTTCTTACAACTGTTTCAGTATCTACAATTATATCAACATAAAAAATAGTTTAATTCAATATGTACATCAGATCAAGTCTTAATCCTAGTTAAGAGCATTCAACTTCTCATTCTCCTTAGAATAAAATCAGACCTTTTTCTGTTATATATGGTCTTGCACTATCTGTCCTTTAGCAGCTTCTCTCTCTTTCAAAATGGCTTTGACTATAATGGCTTCATTTTGTTACCTGCGTAGGTCAAACTGTTTTCCTCTCTAAGCCTAATCTGTCCCTTTGCCAGGATTCTTCTCAGGCCACTGGTATGGCTGCTTGTTCTTGCACCTAAGTTCAAATATCACTATTTCAGATCATTCTATTTAAATGATTTGCTCACTCAATCTGTTTACCTTTATTCCCTTATTTATTCTAATCATAATTGGGGACTCTGCATTTTTATTTGCCTTTCCCCCTTTAAACTACTTCTTAAGAATGCATGTTCCCGGAGTTCAAGGACCTTTCTCTGTCTAGTTTCCTCCTGTCCCCAGTACTCAGTTTAGTACTCAGTTCCTACTAGGTGCTCAGTAAATCTAAGCTAAATTAAATTTTAAATGCATAGACATCTCAGAGAAGATTAAAATGGGGAGGGGATTAAGAGAAGGAAAAGAACTGTAACTTTATGACCTTGACAATATAAGCTGTTTAAACTGCCCTTTCACCGAGAAATAATAGAAAATATATTGCTTGGTGAGAACCAAAATCAATTTCCTAGCTTTTCTGAACATTTGTATAGGTGATTCTGAAAAGCAATTAATGACATTCCCTACTCCCTGTGCCCTGGGCCTGAGAGTGAGGTCAGTGTGTTCTCAGGGCACACAAGTCCCTGTGCTTCCCAAGACGAAGACCCAAAGACAGAAAGAATTGCAAAGCATGTGCTTCTGTGCTAGGTGGTAGGATGCTTTATTCTAGTTCATTGTTAGATCCATTATTTCCTGCTGCTAGTCTGATAGCTCCTCATTTCATCAGGTTTGGTGCCTGGAATCTGTGAAATAATGGTAATGCATGGAAGAAAAAAATGCTCAGAGTTTTAGACAAAATGTGTTTACTCCCCACAGCCACAGTTTGGCGTGACTCCATCATGAAAGAGTTGTTCATAAGCAAAGCTCAGAAGTGGGGCCCAGCTTTTGCCACCCCCACCCATCACACTCCACCTCCTGATGTTTGCTGCTGCGGCTGGGCCTCTGGCTGGACTTGGAAAGGTTTCTCCATTTCCTGCAGCCTTCAGGGTACTATAACAAGATACCACAGATGTGGTGGCTTACACAGCAGAAGCAGTTCTCATAATTCTGAAGGCTGAGAAGTCCAGAATCAAGGTGCCAACAGATTTGGCAACAGGTCCTGATGAGGAGCTGTTTCCTTGTGATGACCTCATGTGGGGTGGAGGGGAGAGGAATCAAGCTCTTGGCTTCCTCTTCTTATAAGGGCACTAATTCCATCACGAGGTCTCCACCCTCACGACCTAATCACCTTCCAAAGGTCCTACCTCTGATAATATTGTGTTTGAGATTAAAGTTTTAACATGAATTAGATCCACTGTGGTATATTGATATATGTACATAGGAAAATTATGTCAGATTCCTTCCACTTTTTTTTTCCACTGTCTTTCCTTTTCCTATACTCCTCCCCTCCCTTCATTCCCTTTTGTCTAATCCATAAACATCTATTGTTTCCCTCCTCCCCAATTGTTGTGTTTTAGCATCCACAGAGAAAACATTTAATCTTTGATTTTTGGAGATTGGCTTATTGTACTTAGCCTTATTGTGTCCATGTCTTCTGTTTACCAGCAAATGTCATAAAGTCATTCTTCTTAATGGCTAGTAATATTCTATTGTGTATACATACCACATTTTCTTTATCCATTCATCTGCTGAAGGGCATGTAGGTTAGCTCCTTAGCTAAGCTATTGTGAATTGTGCTGCTATAAACATTGATATGGTTATGTCACTATAGTATGCTGATTTTAATTCCTTTGGATATATACCAAGGAGTGGGATTCCTGGGTCAAATGATGGTTCCTAGTTTTTTGAGAAATCTCCATACTGCTTTCCAGAATGGTTGCACAAATTTGCAGTCTCGCCAGCAATATATGAGTGTACCCTTTTCCCTACATTCTTGCCTATGTTTATTATTACTTGTATTCTTGATAGTTGCCATTCTGACTGGAGTGAGATGAACTCTCAGTGTTAGTTTTCATTTGAATTTCTCTCATTGCTGAAATGTTGAACATTTCTTTCATATATTTGTTGACTATTCATATTTCTTATTGATTTCTTTGTTAGGTTAGATTTAGAAACAATTTTTTTGAAAGAGTTATGCTGCTTTAAAGTGAAATGATGTTTTATTATAGTTTGAAAACTTCTCTAGCACACTTTTGGTTTTCCACCTGGCTTAACGGTCAAGCACCAGTCTTCTTTGCTGAACATGGTCATGATCTAAACTTGCAAACATCAGGGGGCCCCAGGGCTCAGTCTCTGGTTCTCTTCTTCCCTGCTCATCTACTATGTGTCCTGTTTAGCTCCTTGATTTTAGTTGCTCTCTTACAATCATGTACTGCCAGCCTTGGCCTCACCTCTGAACCCCAACTTCTCTATCTGGCCATTTATGAGGTTTTTCTTATGAGGATGCACTAGAAGCTTAGTCTAACATGCCTAAAAATGAACTTTTGATTCACCTGTCTATCACGTGTTCTTGATTTTTCTCCATCTCACAACTCATCTTATCCTTCAGAATCTACTCTGTCTTCAAAATATACCCAGAATTTCCCACCACATGTATGTTTCCCATTGTCCACCACAAGTTCCTGCTGTAGACCTTTGTAACTGCCTTTCCTTCTGCTGTACCAGGTATCCACATCCTTACCCCCTCACTTCAGGTCTTTGCTCAAACATCACCTCCTCAGAGATACCATTCCTGATGCTTCCATCTAAAACAAGAAATCCTGTCACCATTGTTCTCTATTCCCTTCTACTGCTACATTTTTCAAATACTATCACATTATGTAGTATAATATAACATAGTCTGTTTATGCATAGTCTGCTTATGCATTATTTGTCTATTCCATTAAATGTAAGCTCCAAGGGGACATGGAATTTTTCTATTTTATTCTTATATTTCCAGCCCCTAAAATCATACTTGGCATACGGTAAGTGATTAATGAATAGTTAAGTTGCTGAGTAAATTCTCTCATTTTTTCAAATAAAAAAATTGAAATCTTGAAGATTGAAGCATAAAGAAGTATCAAATTTCAGCAATTGCTTATGATAAATAGAAATTCAGCATTTCCCTTTTTGTCTGGTTAATTTAGAGAGCTGGTATTTCTGGAGGCAAGAGGTACAGAACTTTATGGAAACTCTTTTTTATTTTTTTTCAATTCACCATGATCAGCAAATGACCAGATAGTTGAGACAACTTACAAAGCAATTCAAGTCACTTGGAACCTCGAACAGAGGAGAGGCAGAAATCGTGGAGCAGTATCTCAGCATTCGCTGTCCTATGTCTAAGGAGACCACCTCTACTTGGAGATACAGTGGCCTGAGAGGAGCATATTTGGGAGAAAAGTAAGGTAGAGGCCATATCCCATTTATTCCCTGTGAACAGAAAAGGATGTGGCTGCCCAAATAAGTAACCAGCCAAACCATTTCAAATTTAAAACAGATGACTGAGGGTTAGATGTTGAAAATAAGAAGTACATTTGTACGATATACATTCCATCCTATCTGCAGCATTACATCAGTGGTTCATTTAACCTTATTATGAAGCAATTTATGAAAAACCATATGCATATAGATGCTTTGTTCTTCACAGGACAATTATTTTGTCCTAATTTTTTGATAATTAAAAATATTCTAATATGCTCCCTGTCCTGTAGACCTTCCTCCATTGAGAAAATAGTAGAAGTGCCCACTGCTCAATGGGTTAACTGATTGTCTATGCTAAATTATCAATGAGTCTGTTGAATTGGGTTGTCCTGACTGCCAGGCTGTATTACAGTTTACCCCTTCCTGCCACACACACACACACACACACACACACCCCCTTCTTCCCATTTGCAAGAAGTTGTTTGGGAAAGTGTTCTTCATACTTATTCTCATCTCATGCTAATGGAAATCACAGTCTTCTTGGTAGCATTATGACAAAATAGTGGAAGTCCAAATAAACCTGAATTGTAAAGTAGCACCCTATGTAATATCTCAGTTGAATTCCTATGAGAGAAAACTATTTTCTTTCTACTTACTCCTGGAAAAGAAGTGCTGAGAAACTTGGTAGACCATTAGAATTGACAAGGCTGATTCTTAAAACTGGATTTACCTGATTCTTCTGTTATTCAGACAATAGCATAGGAGGATAAATGAACAAGGATCATCAAAACCTCCCTTGTCATCAGTCTCACTTTGTATTACTTCCTTCTGAGTTCAGTCAATAGCTATCTCCTGTGAACAATCTTCTCCCTTTATCAAAAACCCACTTACAAACATAACTAGATTTCTCCAACTCTGGCATTGATATGTAACACATTACGTTATAAAGGTATAGAATCTTCAACTCCTTTTAACAAAGGGGGCTTATTTGCCTTATCATCACATTATACAATGTGCTCTGAGGTAGGGTCATGTTAAAAGAAAAATTTAAGAGTATATATGATTTAGCATTCTCTACAATGTCATCTGTAGCATTCTCTGGGTGTAATCTGGGGTATGGCATAGAAGCAATGACTCTTGACTATGGCTGCCATTAAGATCATCTGGGAAATGTGTAGAAAATACCAATGCTCAGGTTATAGCACCAGAGATTGGGGCCTACTAGGGCAAAGATGGGACTCAAGTAGAGGGAATTTAAAGCTTCTAAGATACTTGCTCTTTGCACCAAGAATTGAAACTACTTGGTAGGGCTGATTTAAAAGCATTTTTCATCACCTACTAATTGCATTATCCTGACCAAATTTCCTTGTTTAAAAAGCAGGAAAACAACACTTTCCTGGATTGTTCTTTTATGTATGGGATCAATGAAATGCTTGTCACTGTTTACACTCCCCATACAACCTGCTGAACCTATCCAAGCCTCAGATTTGCCTTTTGTAAAGTGGGGATTGTCATAAGTACCAAAAGATAGGTCAGGTGCAAGAACTAAATAAGATAATGTGTGAAAGTACTCAGTTGTGTGTTTGCATAAGAGTCCAGCAGGTTTAGTCACTGTGTGCACTTCTAGCATAGTATCTGGCTCAGGGTAGATTGTAAATTAATATTAATCCTTTCCTCTCCTTCCCTTCCATCTATTGTTATAACCTTCCTGATCACTACTGTTATAAGTGTGGCCTTTGACATTTATTATGCAACCCTCTCTGAAGGAGACCAAAACATGTAAGTGCAGTTTTGGGTTGTTTCTTTTTAAATGAAGGTGAATTAAAGAGGACATGGTAGGTGTAGTTGTATATTAATGAATATAAAAATACAGTTAAGAAATAACTGAGTTTCTGACTTCTGAAGTCAAAGCATTTAAGCATTGGGAAATGCTATCTACGTGAAATGAGTTAGAAAACTTCGATAGAACCTTGTTACTCAAAGTGTGGTCCTCAGACCAGCAGCATCAGGATCTCTGGGAGCGAGATAGGAAAGTATGATCTGACTTCACCCCAGACCTGCCAATACAGGATCTGCACTTTAGTAAGATGCTCAAGTGATGTGTGTGCACACTAAAGTGTGAACAGGCCTCTTAAGAAGGAATAGATGATGCCTGACAATTGGACTACCCAGGAGGCTAGATTACAGAGTCTTGGGTATCATTTCCTTGATGCCACTCCTCCAGTGCTCAGCCTGCTCTGCCAAATCAGTTACTAGGACCACATTTTTGCATTGTCAGGCCCAGCTCTGAGTTGGAGCCAGCTCTAAATCCATGCCATGCATCCAGCCCCATTAGCATGAACACACGGAACCATTGTCACCATCACAAGCTACGTCTGGAACTCTATTACCTTTTGTCTGTTCCCAGGTTCCCACATCTGATTCTGACCTCCTGATTCACTGTGGCTTCAGCCGCTGCAAGGACTCTTGTACCTTCTCAGTTTTCTTCTTCTGTCCAATCTGGAAAATAGATCTTCCCAGAGGATGAGGGCTGGCCCTGGACTGGCCCCTGAAAAAGGAAATCCAACTGATGGGGCAGTTACTGGGGCATTTGAGAGTTGCTTACACACCTCAAAAATCCTCTTATATTCACTCTGGCATTTCAGGGATACCGGAATGCATGGAGCAACATTTCTCAGAGAATGAGGAGAAGGAGGAAGCTTTGAATTTAGAGAGCACTCCTAATTTGGTGAAGAAAACATTGCAAGTGGCTAATAGCACTCTGAATTTACAAGCTCCCATTTTGGAATGGACTTTCAGGTTCTGGTCTTTCTCCCTGTGGATATTTTCATCTTGATGAAATTGGCTAGCTGAGAGACACTCTGTGCTAAGCATACCACAATACGTTGGCAATGAAACTCAGTCAAAGCTGCATCTGATTTGGACATCAATAGATTAATCACTCATCAGTAGCTAAAAGAAATCCACCAAACTGTCCTTGCTTATTTTCCTATGGACATGGCGTTTAATTTATTTTTTTGTGCATATAGTTTGGCATTTTCAGTTATATATTTTTATCCTAATCATTTCATGAGCAAAACTGACTCCTCTGATAATTAAATTTCCCCCACAATGGCACCTTCACTACTTACTTTCCTTCTACTGTAAGATGCCTGTGGATTATTAAGCTGTTGTCAGCTCTCACCTCCCACGTACCTTCAATGCACTTAGAAGAAGGTGTCACCATTTCTAATGTGTGCCCAGGTGATATGTTGTTCCCACAACATTTGGAAGTACATATTGTGCTATTTATGCATGTAGGCTAGCTCAATAAGTGTTTAGTATTTATTTTAGAGGCTACTAAATCAATTTGGGAAGCACCAAATATGAAATTACAGCTTTTAACTGACTATATTCTATTAATACATAGTTTTACATTGGACTTAAGTGTACTCTTATTTATATCATTTTAAGCATATTTTATATTCCTCAAAACCAATTTAAGAAGATACTTGACACAGCAATGGTCTGTGAGACTCAGTGAAAGATGGTCTGTGGCCTCTCACATTTCTGAGTCCCAGTAAGATAGAGGTTGGCTTGACCATTCCATGTGATGAATTAACTACTCCCTTCCTCTTCAAACTGCCCTTCACCACATTTTCACATCTCACACCGGTCAGACCCCAGATCTAGCCCCTAATACTGCCAGTGATGAACCTTTAGTGAATCATAAAAAATGTAGTGTGTTTCCTGAGGTATTTAAAAAATAGATTAGAGTGCTTCACACGTAGAAAGAATAAGCATTTCTTTGTGAACTTTTTATTTTGGAGATGTGTCTCTGTGTGATTACATGGTAATGAAGTTGTATTGCTCATTGTGGGTTTTAGTTTTAGTATTTTAAAAAGTTCAAAATACATGAATGGATATAATAGGATTTCCTCCTGAAATTATTCCATGGTCCAGGAAATTGAAGATCTCCAAGCCGGAATGAGCTAGATTCTGTAGGTTCCTATTAAGCTATTGGTTATTTCTAGGACCAAGAGCTATGTCTGGAACCCACAGTTAACATTACTGAGAATAACCTAATTATCAAAGTCTTTAGTTCTCAAATTGTAGACTTTGGACCAGCAGTACCATTGGGAACTTGTTAGGAATACAACTTCTCAGATCCCACCCCAGATTTATGTTTCAGAAACTCTGGGGGTGGAGCCTGACATTCTGTGTTTCAGTAGCCCTCTGGGTTATTCTGATGCTTGATAATTTGGAAACTACTGACTTGGCACTACCTGCAAACCAGGTTTGAGTCTGCTGACTAATATTGGACCATATTATTCTGAAAATCCTGCCCTAAGGGTGTTTGCAGGTCCTCAGGGCATTTCATTCACTGGGCGATGTTTACTCAGTTATCATGTGACATTGGATGTTTTCCCCTCTTCTGCTCCAACCTCCTTCCCTTGGTTCCACAGGGGACTTCTGAGCCTAACTCTGTTCAGGCTTGGTACTTCCTATTGATATCATGGAGGCTTGGAGGCCCTGTTGCCACTCACTGCTACTTGATACAGAGTAAGGGACATAGTATACTTAAGGGTGACTTAGTTAGAACTTTGCAAACTTATTCTAGAGCGTTTTGTTTATAAAACGTTGGGATCCATTCTATTCATGGAAAGGTTAATATAATTTCATGTATCAGAAGCTCTTGTGTGATTTTAAGTCTATTTTATGTATTTTTCAGTTCTTGAACAGAGATAGCTTATTTAATGTAAGATAGATTTTAAAAGGTTTATGAGCATACAGCAAAACATAATCAACCAGATTTTTTCTGGTAAGATGGAGATTCTTGACTATTAGTTTAACGAGACATAAAAATCTTCCTTAAACATGGGTGTTCTATGATATGGGCCCTAGAGTTTGGGGAACTAGACATAAATACTTACATTAGGTTTACAATCTGGAGGGGCTAAGGAAGAGTAGGAAGAGTCTTCTGATGTCAGTTCCCTGAGGACTCAAAGAGAAGGGAAGAGAAATTTTATATTATTGACCTAAAACTCCACAAACACCAACACACCATGCACCACACACACACACGCACACACACATACACATAGTATCTTTCTTCCCTCAATTGTCTTCACCTGGCTTGAGAGCCTGATTCTATTCTTCATCACTTGGGAGGTAAAGTAAAAATGTACTTCTTGACTTCAACTCTTGGAATTGATGGAAAAATGTAAAGTGTGGTTTAAAAAAACCTAAAGAGAACATTTACCACAGGAAAATATTAAGTTATTAGAAAACTACTCAAAAAAAGACTTCAAGTCCAAGTGATGTTACAGAAGAGTTTTACAGCCTTCCAAAGATATATTTCTCTCTATATAAATGAATCTACATTCCCAATTTTTCAAGAAATCTCCACACTGCTTTCCAGATTGGCTGCACCAATTTGCAGTCCCACCAGCAGTGTATGAGTGTGCCTTTTCCCCCACATCCTCACCAACACTTATTATTGTTTGTATTCTTAATAGCTGCCATTCTGACTGGAGTGAGATGAAATCTTAGAGTAGTTTTGATTTGTATTTCTCTAATTACTAGAGATGTTGAAATTTTTTTCATGTATTTTTTGATTGATTGTATATCCTCTTCTGAGAACTGTCTGTTCAGGTCCTTGGCCCATTTATTGATTGGGTTATTTGTTTTTTTGGTGTTTAACTTTTTGAGTTCTTTATAGTATACTTAAGGGTGACTTAGGTAGAACTTTGCAAACTTTATATACTACTGTTTGACCCAACTATCCCTCTCCTAGATCTATACCCAAAGAACTTAAAGACAGCACACTACAGGGACACAGCCACATCACTGTTTATAGCAGCACAATTCACAATAGCTAAACTGTGGAGCCAACCTAGATGTCCTTCAGCAGATGAATGGATTAAAAAATGTGGCATTTATACACAATGGAATTTTACTCAGCAATAAAAGAGAATAAAATCATGGCATTTTCAGATAAATGGATGGAGTTAGAGAAGATAATGCTAAGTGAAGTTAGACAATCCCCTGAAAAAAAATGTTGAATGTTTTCTCTGATATAAAGTGGCTGATTCATAGTGGGATAGGGAGAGGGAACATGGGAGGAATAGACGAATTCTAGATAATGGAGAGGGGTGGGAAGGGAAGGGAGTGGGCATGGGGTTAGGAATGATGGTGGTATATGACGATCATTATTATCCAAAGTACATGTATAAAGACACAAATTGGTGTGAATATACTATGTATATAACCAGAGATATGAAAAATTGTGCTGTATTATGTAATAAAATTGTAATGCACTCTGCTGTCTTATATAAATAAAAATAAATACATTAAAATTTAAAAAAAGAAAACTCAATGTGGGACAGCAATAAAAATAGTAAAATATTTTTTTAAAAAATTATTCTATAATATAGGAAAAGAGAAAATTTCCTAAGTCACTTTGCATAGTTCACATATTCTAGAAACTAAAGGCAGACAAAGAAACGAAGATATAATATACCAGTTGTACCTATAATTGTAGGTTTTAAAAAACTTAAAAATTAAATTTTAGTAGATAAGATCTATCAGTATATTTTAAAATAATACATGACAGTGTAGTACTTGAAGATTATAAAGACAGTTCAAAAAGCAATCTAAAACATGATCCATCACCTTAGTAAGGCAAACAAGAAAAACACATGATAGATATGGATAAGTAATTTTTACATATTTTAATTGTTGCATTATAGTTGCATAATAATGAGATGTGTTGTTACATGGACATACATGCACACAATATAACAACAGAATTTGTCCAATATCATTCCTCACTATTTCTCCCCTCCCTCCTTCTGTTCTTTTTCCTCATGTGTACTGATATTCCTTTGTTTTTTGTGAGGTGCCATACACACCTTTCTTTTCTTTTGGAAAAGTATTTTGGTAAAAGTTAACATACATTCTTTTTTTCCCCAAGATTTTGATCAAACATCTTAACCATTTTTTAGGTATAGAGTTTTGTGGTATCAAATAACATCAAAACGTGCAACACAACCATTACCACCAAATATCTCTATAATTTTTTTATCATCTAAAACTAAAACTCTATACTTATTAAACTATCTTATTTCCTCCCTTCCTTTACCCTCTGACCATCACCAATCTACTTTCTGTCTCTGTGATTTTGAGTTGTGTAAGTATCTCACGTAAGTGGAATCATATACTATTTGTCTTTTTGTGGCTTATCTCATTTAGCACAATGTTCTCCAGCCTCACCCATGCTGTAGTATGTATTAGAATGCTCTTCCTTTGTAAGGCTGAATAATATTTCGTTGTATCTATGTGCTATGAATTGTTTATCCAATTATCTTCCAGTGGACACTTGAGTTGCTTTCATATATTCACTATTGTAAGCAGTTCTGCTATGAACATCCTGTGTAAATATCTCTGAGGCACTACTTTCAGTTCTTTTGAGCATATATTCAAAAGTGGATCATATAATTAAGTTTTTAATTTTTTGAGGAACCATCATTCTGTTTTCTTTAGCAGCTATGTCATTTTATATTTTCACTAACAAAGGTCACAATTTTTCCCTCCACATCCTTTTCAACACTTGTGGATTTTTATTTTTAAAAAGGGAGCAGCCATATGAATGGATATATGAATGGTTTCTCATTCTAGTCTTGATTTGCATTTCCTTATGATTAGAGGCGTTGATCACCTTTTCAGGTCCTTACTGGACATTTCTATATCATAGTCCAGCTTTAACTGCAGTTTTACTTGTGAAAATTTCAATTACCTATAGTCAATCATGGTCTGAAAACATTAGTATTCGTCTTGACTCTTTCAAGAAAGAGAGAGATCCCATTCACCTAACTTTCATTGAAGTATATTGTTGTACTATTTTATTATAAGTTACTGTTGCTAATAATGTTTTACTGTGCAACCATTACCACCAAATATCTCCATATTTTTTTTTATCTTCTAATACTGAAACTCTATACTCATTAAACTAACTCATTTCCCCCCTTGTATGAAGAGAAAAACATGTAGTATGTATAGATTTGGTACTATCCATAATTTCCTGCATCTACTGAGGGTGTTAGATGAAGCAGTAACCTATAAATGAGGGGCAGGTATTGTATTTGTCTTGGGAAAATGTCTACTCAAGTCCCTGGCCCATCTTTGAATTGGATTGTTGCTGTTGTGTTTGATACATAGGCATTTCAATAGATTCTGGGCCTTAACCCCTTTTCAAGTATATGACTGGAAAATATTTTCTCCTGTTCTGTTAATAGTGTCTTTTGATGTGCAAAATTTTCACATTTTTTCATAAAGTCTGATTTGTTTATTTTTCTCTTTTTGCCTATGTTATATCTAAGAAATTCTTGCCAAATTCACTGTCATGAAATTGTGCCTTCTGTTCTTCTTGGGGTTGTATAGTTTGGATCTTTAGTTCCTTGATGCATGTTGAGTTAATTTTTGTATATGGTATGAGTTAGAGGTCCAAATTTATTCTTTGGTGTGTGGATATCTGTTTTTCCTGGAACCAGTTTTTGGAAAGATGTCCTTTCCCCATTGAATGGTCTTCTCACCAGTTTTAAAAATCATATGACCACAGGTGAGATGGTTTACATCTGGGCTGTCTATTCCATTCCACTTCTTTGGATGTCTGATTTTATTCTTATGCTACACTTTTTTGGTTATTTTAGCTTTGTAATCTGTTTTGAAATTAGGAAGTGTAAGACATCTAGCTTTGTATTCTTTCAAATTGTTTAGCTATTTAGGGTCCCTAGATATTTTCCACATGAATTTTAGGGTGGATTTTTCTATTTCTACAAAAACACCACTGGGATTTTTATGCGAATTGCATTGAATCTGTTTGGGGTGATATTGACATCTTAAATAATATTAAGTCTCCTATTCCAAACACATAGGATGTCTTTTCATTTATTTGTGTCTTTATTTTTTTTCAACCATGTTTCATAGTTTTCACTGTAGAAAACTTGGTTAAGCTGGGGATGTGGCTCAAGCGGTAGCGCGCTCGCCTGGCATGCGTGCGGCCCAGGTTGGATCCTCAGCACCACGTACAAAACAAAGATGTTGTGTCCGCCGATAACTAAAAAATAAATATTAAAAAAAATTCTCTCTCTCTCTCTCTCCCCCTCTCTCACTCTCTCTTTAAAAAAGAAAAAAAAAGAAAACTTGGTTAAGTTTTGCCTCCTTGGTCAAAGTTATTCCTAAGTATTGTATTCTATTTAATACTATTGTAAATGGAATTATTTTCTTTTTGAATTGTGGTTAGTGTATAGAAATGCAACTAAACTTTGTGTGTTGATTTTGCATCCTAAAACATGGCTTAATTTGTTTATAAGTTCTAACTTTTTTTTTGTTTGTGTGTGTATGTGTGTGTGTGTGTTTGTAATCTTAGGGTTTTGTATACATAAGATCAAGTAATCTCCAAAATGATGTTTTCACTTTTTCCTTTCCAATTTGGATGCATTTTATTTCTTTCCCTTGGCCAATTGCTCTGGCTAGGACTTACTGGAAGTAGTAAAAGTGTCTTCCTTTTCTTGTATCATATCGTAGAAGAAAAGCTTTCACTTTTAATTACAAAAGGACTTAGAATGGTGTCACATTTTTTTCTATACCAATTGAGATGTTATGTGTTTTTTCTATCATTCTTTTAATATGATGTTTTACATTGATTAATTTCTATATGTAGGGTCATATTATGATAAAAAAGAAATTTTTCTTGGCATGGTATAAAACCTTTTCATGCACTGTTGAGTTTGGGTTGCTAGTATTTTGTAGAGGATTTTTACTTCAATATTCTTCAGGGATATTAGTCTCTGTTTTTCTTCTCATTGTCTGACTTTGGTATCAGCTTAATACTGGCCTCATAGAACGAGTTTCAAAATGTTCCTTTGATTTATTTATTTATTTATTTGTTTATTTATTTGAAACACTTGAGAAGGATCTTCATTCTATAAAAATTTGGTAAAATTTATTAGTGAAGCCATCTGTTCTTGGGCTTTTCTCTGTTGGTAAATTTTGGATTACTTTAAATCTCCTTACTAGTTATGTGTCTGTTTAGATCTATTTCTTTATGATTCAGTCTTAGTAGAGTGTGAATTTCTGGGGATTTATCTATTTCATCTAGGTAACCCCATTTGTTGGTGTATAAATGTTTATGATATTCCCTTATAATCGTTTTTATTTCTGTGAAATTTACAGCAATGTCTCTTGTTTATTTCTAATTTTAGTTATTTGAGTCCTCATCTTTTATTCTTAGTCAATGTAACTAAATGCTTGTTAATTTTGTTGCTCATTTTGGAGAAACTTTGTCTTTATTATTTCTTCATGTTATATTTGGGTTCCATTTGTTCTTGTTTTTCTAGTTCCTTAAGGTATAAAGTTAGGTTGATTTGAGGTCTTTCTTCTTTTTTAATGATAGTGTTTGCAGCTATAAATTTCCTTCTTGGCATTTTTTGCTGCATTTCATAAATTTTGGTATTTTTCCTTTCCCTTTTTTTCATATTTTTAAAAATTCTGACAACTGAACCTGAGGGCTTTCTACCACTGAGCCCTGTTGTTTTTTATTTTGAGACAGGGGTCTCACTAAG
The DNA here is from genome assembly GCF_048772815.1 of Callospermophilus lateralis. Taxonomy (NCBI): domain Eukaryota; kingdom Metazoa; phylum Chordata; class Mammalia; order Rodentia; family Sciuridae; genus Callospermophilus; species Callospermophilus lateralis. The sequence continues at coordinate 66,125,315 of NC_135306.1, read as the reverse complement.
TTGCCCTTTCTGGCCTTGAACTTGAGGTCTTCCTACTTTGGCCTCCAAAATAGCTGTGAGTTCAGGCATGTGCCACCATACCTGGTTCCTTAAGATTACTTATTATTTTATTCAGACAATGTTTTAATCATCTTCTGTATTAATGATTCTTTGCTTATCAATCTTTTTATTTTTTTATCTTTGTTCTGGGATCATTTTTCCTCTTTGAAGTTCATCCTGTAAGAATTCCTTTATTAAACTAAAGAACAATCTCTCAATTTTAGTTGCTCCAAAAATATTTTCATTTTGTTTCATTTCTTACAAAGTGATTTAGCCAGATATAGAAGTTCAGGACTCAGCATTTTTAATCAGTTTTGATAGCCTCACATTCTTTCATCATACATCCAACATGCTCTATTATTTCTTTTTCCTCTCTAATTCCTCAATTTATTTATTTATTATTTACTTATTTTCCCATAGCTTTTATTGAAGTAAAATTGGAGTACAATAAAATGTGCATATATGAAGCATGCAATTTGAACAGTTTTGACATTTCCATTACTTTTAAAAAATTATTTATCATACAGACTATGTCTCCTGTGTGATTTATTAATTAGAAATCAATCACCTTAAGATATGCAGAACCCCACCCTCACTTGTCAACTATTTCAAAATTAAATGGCATACTTATAAATATCTCATTGGTCAAGGAAGAAAGCACAAGAAACGTAAATAAAAAGTGCTTTGAACTAAGCTATAATAAAAGCTTAAAATATCAGGATCTATGGTTTGAAACAGTATTCGGGTGACCATTTATGACATAAGATACTTGTATCAGAAATAAGAATAATAATCAAATTACTTTCAAAAATAGTAGGAGCAGAAATATATGACATATAGAAGAAATAATAGCAGTAAAATTTCATGAAAATCAAACAAGTCTAATCAAGAAAAAGGCAATAACACAAATTAATATCAATTGAAACTCTACAGATGTTAAAAACATATTAAGGTAATATTACAATTGTATGCCAGCATATGTGATAGCTTACATAACATAGTCTATATTGGAGAAGAATCCGTGTGCTGCTGAGAAGAAAGTGTATTTGGTCATTGATGGATGAAATATTCTATATATGTTTGTTAAGTGTCTAAATTATCAATTATATTTTTTACTTCTATAGCTTCTTCATTTAGTTTTTGTCTGGAGGATCTGTCTCGTGTTTACTCATTATTATTGTGTTCTATTTGAGTCTTAAAATTGGGAATGGTTTATTTGATGTATGTAGATGCTCCATTGTTTGGGACATAAATATTTATGATTGATATGTCTTATTGATGTATAATTCCCTTAAGCAGTATGAAATAGCTTTCTTCATCTCTTTTGATTAACATTGGCTTAAAGTCCACTTTATCTGATATAAGGATAGAAATCCCTGCTTGTTTACATGACCCATGTGTGTGATAAGCTTTTCCCATCCTTTCACCTTTGGTCTGTGGATATCTTTGCCTATGATGTGATTCTCTTGGAGACAGCATGTTATTGGGTCTTGTTTTTGAATCAAATCTTCCAGTCTCTCTGTCTTTTGATTGATGAGTTTAGGCCATTAACATTCAAGGTTATTGATGTATGATTTGCATTCCCAGTCATTTGATCTTATTTCTAGCTTTTAATTTGAATTAGTTTCTCCTTTGTTTGACTGTTCCTTTAGTGTAGTTCCTCCCTTTGTTGGTTTTCACTTTTTTTTTTCGGTTCATCTTCATGGAATATTTTGTTGAGGATGTTCTGTAGTACAGGCTTTCTAGTTGCAAATTATTTGTTTCTCGTGGAAAGTTTTTATTTCATCTTCAAACATGAAGCTTAATTCTGCTGGATATAGGATTCTTTGTTGGCATCCATTTTCTTTCAGAGCTTGGTGTATGTTATTCCAGGACCTCCTAGCTTTGAGAGTCTGAGTTGAGAAATCAGTGAGATCCAAAATAGTTTCCCCCTGTATATAATCTGATGTTTTTCTTTGGCAGCCTTTAAAATTCTATCCTTATTCTATATGTTAGGCATTTTCATTAGAATGTGCCTTGGTGTGGGTCTGTTATAATTTTGCACATTTGGGGTCATGTAAGCCTCTTGTACTTGATTTTCTATTTCATTCTTTAGGTTTGGGAAATTTTCTGACATTATTTCATTGAAAAGATTGTCCATTCCTTTGGTTTGTATCTCTGTGCCTTCATCTATCCTGATAAATCTTAAATTTGAACTTTCATGTTATCCCACAATTCTTGGAAGTTTTTTTCATGGTTTCTTAACATCTTCTTTTTGTGATCAACTCAAGATTATTTATTTTGTCTTCATTGCTTGAGGTTCTGTCGTCCAAGCAGTCTAATCTGTTGGTGATGATTTCTATTGAATTTTTAATTTGGTTTATTGTTTCCATCATTTTGAGGACTTATGCTTTTTTTCCCAAATTCTCTTCCTCTTTATTAGAGTGATCTTCACTTTCTGTATTTTCTCTCTGATTTTATTTCTTATATGGTCCTTTCCTTTGCAGATACATTTAACTCTGTACATGCTAAACTCCTTCTCTGACATTTCTTCCACTGTGGTGTTGATGGATTCCATTATTATAGTATCTTGTTTTGTTTGGGGTGATTTGTTCTCTGACTTTTTCATGTTGTTCCTGTGTCTTCCTATCTAGCAGTATGGACCCGAGGTAGTAGAGTTTCTACCCTCTGTACTTATAGTATCTCTGAAATTTTACAGTACCTCACTCGCTGAGAAGCTATCTGTCTGCTTTCTTGGTTTCACCCCACAGAGTAGCCAGGAAAGCGACCTCCTCTATCTCAGTCTTTTATTTCTGTACACTTAAAACATACTGATTTTATATTCCACGTTTGATCATTCCTTTACCTAGAGTGTTTATAGGCAGGATCATGTGCTGTGTTGTTTCTTCTGATGCTTGCTCATGGTGGCTTGTTTCCTCCTGTGCTTAGTATGAGTTTTTGTGCAATAGAACTTTGGTCTATGGTTTTGTGAAAACTCTTTTAGGCATGTGTGTAAAGTGTTTCCTCCAGAAAGAATTTGTATTTGCTTCTACTAAGTGCCTTGAAGAATGATCAGCCAGGAAAGACTAAACAAAATTTTAATACTTGTTCAAGCCCCAAACTCTGTCTTAAAAGATTGGGGGTGGGAATTTAAATGTTAAACTTTAAATCATTTTAACTCTTCTCTCTGCTCTATCCAGGATCCAGCTGAAGACCTGCCACTGCTATCTCTTTCTTCATCATAGATTATTTTTCTAGGTTGTTCACTGAGCATGTTACATTTCAACAACATGTGGGTAAGGGAAGTATTCTGGTCATCCTTTTAAAACTGCTGAGCTCAAGGTTTTGCCTCTGTGGTCAATCCATTTAAACCCAGGACCTAAGCCTTTAAGGACTGGCAGATATGTGCAGGACAAAAGAGATTCTAGCACTTGGTTAGCTGTTACTGAATTTTACTTCTTGGCAACTCTGGATTCTGAAAATTTGTTTATCTTCCTGGCACCTCATGTATACATTGAGAGATATGCTATCTGTTTTTTTATACAGCATCTTTAGAGGTGAGATCTCTGAAAGATCTAGACTACCATATTGTTGTGAAGCTCTTGAATTCATTATCTGAATTATCCCAATATGTAGTGCATTCAATCAGCAAACAACTAGTATCTCATAGATTGGGTGAGTCAGAAATCCATGGGCAGCTTCTCTCTTGCAGGGCTGCAGTGAGCCTGTGGGCTAGGACTCACTCACCTGACTCTTGTCAGGTCAGGGAACTTTCACTTCCAGCCACACTCATGTGGCTGTTGTCAAGACACACCCACACTGCTGTTGGCTGAAGACATTAGTCCCTTACCCTGTGGGTTCTCTGCGGGGCTTCTCACAACATGGCAGCCTTTGTCTCCCAGAGTGGGGGCTCTGGGAGAGGAAAAGTAGGAGAAGGTGAGCAATGTGGAAGTCACTGTCTTCTTATAACCCAGATTCAGAATTGCCATACCATAACTTTTGCCATCTGGAAGTGATCACATTTACAACCCATGATTAAGTGGAGGTGACTGTGCACGGAGGTGAGGATCACTGGGAACTGTTTTAACAGTTGCTACCTTACTTCTATAAATCATTTTTTTAAAACTAATCATCAAAGTAGAAAAACTGTTAAGAAAATGAGCAGGTGATTTTTCAAAGAAGAAATTAAAATGTCTGATAATAAAAGAAAATTGTGCAATCTCTCTAGTAATCAAAGGAATGTTATTTAAAACAGCAGTTAGATAACAGTCTTTACTTATCAGATTGACAAAGTATTTTTTAATGTCATTGAGTGTTGATAGAATACGTAGAAACTAGCAACTTCAAGCAATACTAGTAGGAGTATAAATTGGTATCTACTTTGTAGTTTAATTTGGCAGTCTGCTTAATACCCTTAACACTTCATCTATCCTTAAAATTCTGTGTATGCGATCAATATTAAAATTATTGTTCAAAAATTTCACATTGCGGCACTTGTCCTAAGAAAAAATTATAAAATCACAAAAATATTCTTACTGTTATCACAAAATCATTAGAAATAAACATCTAAAAGAAATTATTGATAAGTAATTACCTCATATACTCAGAAAAGTGCCTATGTTAAAATTAATATTACAAATTTGCAATGCTACCCTTGAAAGATGTACTGAGTATATTATCATGTAGGCAAAAAATATGTATTGTATAGTCCATTTTATTTCATATAATGTTTAGATACATGCATGTGTAGAGAAAAAGTTAGACTATAACTATTACTATTATTAAGTTATCTCTGGTTAATGGGATTACTGATTATTTTTATTTTCACCTTGCTTATCTGTACTATCTACATTCTCTATGCTAAGCATTGGCTCACAATGATTTTAAGCAAAAAAAAAAATGATTTCAGAAATAAAACAAAATCCAAGCAATCTCCTATAAAAATATAAAACTTCCTGAAGATTTAGTAATTTCTTCCTGATTTTTTGTCAGTTCAGAAATAGTTCACAAATGTATATACATTTGTCACTGAGTTGAAGGTAAATGTGCAATGCCAATATTTATTTTGCACCCAGGCAATATTTCTTACCATCAAGAAATTTTCACTCTTGACCTGTAAATAATTATGTAATCTAATTGTCACATTGGATCTGCATTACCAAACTAATAATAAAAATAATCAAACTCCTAATAATGCAATTCCCACCTCACTGGCAATGTACAGGGCAATTTTTATATTGCCAGTTCATTTAGTCATGAAAATCCTTCTGTGAAATGGGGGGTCCTGGGCTGAGGTTGTGGTTCAGTGGAAGAGCGCTCACCTACACCAGCGAGGTGCTGGGTTCGATCCTCAGCACAACATTAAAAAAAATAAAAAATAAATAAAATAAAGGTATTGTGCCCAACTACAACATATATATATATATGAAAAAAGAACTAAGGGGTCCCAATCATCCATTTTACAAATGAAGAAATGAAGACTCAAAAAGACCAACTTTCTGAGGACATAATTGAAGTACAGGAAGCAGAGTGATAATTGGGACGTTGCTTTACCCTTGATAAGTTTACAGTGGGGCCTACAGATACTCTTCTTTCTTATAGTAGCTTTGGCAAAAGATACCTGGCCCAGACTATTCTTTATAATTGGCCCATCTAGGTCTTGGATTACCACCTCACTGACAGATCCTGTGCCATTTGTGTACTGATTTCCATAACTGCATTTCCCCAAGTCTTGGGTGACTAGATTTTCTAAGTTCAAAGACTTTCCTTATTTTTGAACACTGTACAAAGTTAAAACATCTTCCTTTGCACCAATAATTGGAGTGGAGGATCTATGGCGCCCAACAGGTTACTGTACATTCGTAGAGGAAAATGCATAATGGTCCTCATAGGAAAATGTATAATGTGCCCTCACTGCGCTGTTCCTTCATTGCAATAAGAAGTCAGGATATGGTAGCTGGAACCCTCTGCAGGGCAATCTTAGAAATTTGAATTAGAACCATTGAATTTAATTATTGCTTTAATTTCTACTTGATTTCCACTTTTAATATCTCTGCCCTTTTATGGGTATTAGTATAAGGTTCTATTTTCTTTGTTGTTGTGTACCACTCCTTATCTATTTGTATTTTTAAAATACCCTAGCTCTGCTTTAAGAAATGAAAGTGCCAATAGAAACCAAACTTCAAAAAGAAAAATTCTGGGACAAAATCGGAATCTTGAAGCCTATTTTTAAATGTTTGGTCTGAAATTTCATCATATTCACTTTAGTTAATGCCTCTAGATAATTTATTAATTTTCTCAGTACATTTCATTTATAGTTTTAACCTCCATCTTGAGTTTATCACTACCAATAACAGTGATAATAAATGTACTCACAGTCCTGTTTTAATTGACCCCCAAAGGGAGGGATCAGACAATTGTGTATGAAAAAGGAAAGTATAATACAATTCTGATGACTGAGTGAGAATAACAAGAATCTTGTTCCCCAATAGGAACTATGACTTTGGATAAGTCACTTAGTCTCCCTGAACTTGTTTCCATTAACATAATGATTTCAGCTCTTATTTATTGAAAAATTACTATATCGGGTGCTGCTTTACATTATTTAGATAAATTGTTTCATTTTATTGTCACAAGTATTATTATTATTATCCCCAATTGTCAGATGAGGAAATTAAGGCTTAGAGCAGGTTTAATAACTTGTTCAGAGCTGCACAGATAATTATAAAGCTAAGATTCAAACCCAAGCAGTTTGACTCTAGTGCTCAGGCTCTTAACCTGGCTTTATTACCTCTTAAGTAAAATCCTCAATTGGGTTCAAGCTTATAATTGTGCACAGTGAAAAGTTAATGTCTTCAAAATTTGATTATTAAAGACCACTTTGCAGTACTATCTCTTTATATGTGCAACCTCTTTTGGACGCCATTCTTCATAGCACAGATTAAAGGAGAAGAGCTATGTTTGGTAAAGAGAAGAGACAAGTTCTGCATCATGGGCTGGTATAGGGGGACTTGGGAATCCATAGGTTTCAGAGGAAGAGTGAGAAAGCTTCTGTTGAATTCCTTTGGCCATCCCATTCTATAATTCAACAGATGGGAGTCCTTCCTTCTAGGCAAAAATATCTTCTTTGATCTGAGATCACCACTGTATACAGGATTCCACATTAGAAAATGCTTTATACTAGCAGCAGGAGCAAAGGAAAGAGGTTTAGAGATGTTTTAATGCTGAGAGAAAGAGCCCATGGACAGAAGGTTGTTGAAGATGCACAGAGAAAAGGGACTAGTTGAATATCATGCTTAACACTAAGGTTTTGATACCATCTCCAACTCTGCTACTTTTAGTGCATCATCACACCGACACCGAACTACTGTTTGTGTCACTGTTTGTGTCTAATGGCAGTTACTACCTTGTAGGACTGTTGTGAAGGCTCCACATAGGGAGGATTCAATAAATATCAACTTGTATTATAATTTTTACAATTGTGCATAGAATAAAGACTATGCAGAAAAACTGTACAATGTCTATGTGTAATGGCACGTAGCAAGTGCCCATTACATAGTCACTGATACCATTATAAAAATTATTGTTATTAGGATCATCATTATCATTAATGAGTCATGATATCTGGATTCTATTTTCTCTTCAGTTCCATGACCTTAGAAAAATCTTTCACTTACCTTCAGCCTTGTTTCATCCATCTGTGGGATGCAGTGGTTGGAGTGGACATGGACAGGTAGATCTGTGTTTGAGCCTAAACAAGTTTTCTTCTGAAACTTAAGAGAAATATTTTTATGAAATCACTAAGTCTCCTTTCCTCTGAGATAAAATCCTTCTTACATATTTACTATTATTGATTTTTTCTCATGAATTGATGATAAGTAGTAGACTTTTCAAAATCAGTGTTTGGCAAAACATGATGTTGGAAAGCCTCTATCAGTCCACCTCTTTTTAAAATTATATTTAATTAGGTTGTTCTATGAAATAGAATTCTTAGAACTATCATCACTACAATGATGCTTTCCAGCTTAGGATGGGGTATTAGCTGATAGTGAAGTAGAGAGAAGGACAAGGACAGGGATACATCTTGGGGCCATTGGGCCAGAGGTAAGACCTGCCAAGGTAGCTAAGAAGGAAGGAAGCTTTGGGAGGGAGACCAGAAGCATTTGGTCTTTCTTTCAATGAGTGTTTATGGATCACTACCTCCACTTAGGCATCGTGCAGGGAATTGGATATGAAATGGTCAGTGTATTGGGTTAAGTTGTGGCTCCCCCAAATTTGTCCATATCCTAATGCTTGGAACCTATAAATATGACCTTTTTTTGTCAATTTAATCTTATTTGAAATAAGATTCTATTTAAATTAATTAAGTTAAATCTGTTTGGATGAGGTGAATCTGGATTATCCAGGTGAATCCTAAATCTACTGACTAGAGAAGACATACACACAAAGAGGAAGAGGCCATGAAACCTTGGAGACAAGGAAAAGAATGATGTGATCAGAAACCAAGAAATACCTGGAAATCTCCAAAGCTGAAAGAGACACAGAACTCATCGTCCCCTCTCCCAGGGTCTTTGCCTTTTAAGGTAGTATGGTTTCTGATGAGTACCTTGACTTTGGACTTCTAACTTCCAGAGCTCTGAAAGAAAATTTTGTGTGGTTTTAAGCCATCTACTTTGTAGTCATTGTTTTACAGCAGCCATAGAAAACTACCATATGAATAACATGGACACAGCACCTGCCTTCAAGTGTATGTGCTTTTGACAAGGTATATGATCTATGTTTCTGAATCTCTGCTTCTCCAGCTGGAACTTGTGGAGGCTGGAGTTACCTGGCCTCTGGACCTGGACTCTACAAGTCAACATTGACAATAAGACAAGGTGAACCATATACTGAACTCTGCCAGAGATGTGTGGGAGAGCCCTCTGTGTGTCCCAGCAACCAGGACTGCCCATCAAATGGAAAACCTGAACTCTGTGAGCTCCAAAACAATGATTTTGCAACATACTGTTAATTAGGACAGCCTCAGGCATTTACGAGGCAAAATAGAAATCAACAAGCTGAGAGTAAATTTCAGGGAGTTTGTCAACTCAAGCCACAAAAAAAGAGTCTCTTGTATAGAGACAAATTCCATTAGCCTCGCCAGGTGTGCCTACGTAAGGGCAAAATGGGGGTCTCTTGTCACTTATGCATTTCTCCGCACTGCAATTTCTCTCCTTTTACAGCAGTCTTCTTAAAGACATATGTAGCGTTGACAAACTAGACAGGAAGCCTGGGAATATGAATACGTGTAAATACCAAGTCAGACATTTCTTAAGGATGTCATTTACTCTAAAGTGTGTAAGAATTACTTCAAAGCCATTAGTGTCTGGAATTCTCTAAAGGTAGACACGTTTTAAAAACACGCTCTTCCTATCAGACTTTAATAGCGTTAAAGGAAGATCTTTTTTTTCAACAAGAAACAAAAAATATTGCTTTTGACCTGACAACTCATAACATCTTCCTGTAAGCTTTTCATCAGGATCACAAACACTACATTTTGAGGTACTCAGCCATCAGGAGTTACTCTGATTATAAATTTCAAGGAAAATTTTTGTTACTGACTACAGGCCCCATTTTGGGGGGAGATAAGTCAAACCTCCATGAGCATTTGTTCTTTGATTTTAGATTACTGCAGACTTTGACCTGATTCTCTGTACTTGCAACCAGAGGCAAAAATGCTTCTTTCTCCTCTCTTACTTCCGCCCCATCCTTAAGTTATGTGTTGAGCATCTTTGCTGTATAGTGTGCTCTAGAAAGCCCTGTGGATGACACAAAATGAGGATTAAATATCAAATAAAGTGTCCAATGTCAAAGCTTCTAAGTAAAATAACAAAAAATCCATCAGACTTTAAGAGTCAACTTTTCTTCACAAAAGAATGATTTAAAATAAGAAAGACAATCAGTAAATCCCAGTTGCATTTCATTTCTAGTCATTTCCACAAATGCCCCTCCTCTGTTTACTGGTGCTTCCTTTTTCAAATATTTCAGAGAAAGTCAATATCGGTTCTGAACGAACACCTTGCCCTGAGAAGACTTAATGAGAACTGTTTGTGTTCTGGATTTACAAGCTTTGGTCTTTGCATGCTCTCTGAGAAATTACAGTCTGATGGCAATTGCCTCTCATGGTGGACAAGAAGAATGGGTTTGGTAGGAAGAGCACCCTTGCTGGAACTAAGCTTCTGCTGATTCTGGGAACTGATCTGAATTGAGCTGCATGCACTTGGCCTGCAACAATGTAAGTGCCCTCCCCCACCCTTCTCTTTCTCTGAGTGTGAAGAAATGCCTCTCCCTCATCCTTTTTACATTGGAAATACAGGAGGAATTTTATTTCATAGCACTGGAGATGGGGAAAGGAGAAAGCCAGAGAGGACAGGAAATGCATAAAAGAGAAAAGGGGAGAAAGAAAGACATTGTTCAGATACCTCGTGTTCCCAGCCTCTGTCCTGATGACATATCTGCTCATTCATTTGAACATGTACCCGGAATTAATATTAGTTCCTGCAGACAAAGGAGAAGGATCCCTCGATGGTTTCAGGCATTTATTTTACCTTCCCCATAGTTTGACTTGTAGAACAAGTAGAAAATAACTCTCAGTCCAGGCAGTGTGTTGGAAGTGACAGTTTTGTGATGTCTGCAAAGCTGAACTTTTTTCTTGCTACTCTGTGTGAAACACTACTCTTGTCAGCGACTAACCAGTTTCTGATGCAAGATGACAATTAAAGGATGCTTCTATGGCTCTATTGGTATGTTGGATATTTTGAAAATAATATGGCATGCAATATGATCCTGGAGATAAAGACAAATTATAATTACCCCAATGCTATTTTGATGTATCCATCTGAAAAAAAATTCTGGAGGATTGAATTAATTAATCCTTGGAAATGATAGAACACAGTCTGGGCTCATTGTAAGTGTTCCATGTTAGCTGTCTTCATTTTCATCTAAGGTTTTTCTTCTCATCAGAAATGCTATTTTTCTTTATAAGCTACAAGTTTCTAGGAATTAGAAAAAACTGGAAAAACAAGTTGAATGTGAAGGGAATCTGAATAGTCAAATGGTCCCAGGATACAAAAATTTAAGTTTTTGTCTTCCTCATTCTGGAGCTGTGGATTTACATGTGCCCTAACCTCTTCTCTGACCACATTCAATGATATGGGTTTTAACTTGGAGGGATGGTGAACAGGATGTAGGATCAGGGATCAGACACATGCTCATCCCCTGCTGTATTCTTATGATAGGGACAGTTACTTTCTTCCGGATTCTCAGTACCCTCACCTAGGTAATGAGAATAACAGTGAGCCTTGCAGTGAGAGGGCAGATGGCAAGAAAACAATTATGAAAACTAGGTGTGGCTTAAAATGAATGCATTTTAAGCATTATATTATGGCATAAGCATGCTATTTGTCTTTTGAGAGGTAAGGAAGAAAGGAAAAAAAAAATACCAACATGGAATCATCCAGAAGATGTCTATTAAGAACTTGACTTCTAGTTCTGGGGCTCCTTAGAATCTTTAAAGCCTGTTGGTCTGTTAATTTATCTTCCCATATGAAATACAGTGCTCTGGTTCAGTATCTTCTTTCCCTGTCCACCTACATGTGGAAGGTCTTGGGAATTTAAAGGTGTACCAGGGAAGAGTCCTCTTCCTGGGCATGCTAGGGATTTGAATCACAATTTGCATGTGAGAAAAGCTGTGTTCTGGGCATGTGCAAAGGGACATGGAGGATGAAGGAGGCAGCGACTGAAGTTGCCTGCAGTCATGTCGGAAAGCTCCAAGGAGGAGGGTCCACAGGAATCCTCCCTTCAATCAAGCATGAGTGAGCTTTCTTCCAGCTGGAAGAGTCTTCAGGGATAATAACATAAAGCTGAGACCTGCATGCACTTATTTCCTAACAGAATCAGCAAGCATAAAGACGTGCTTAGATGAAAGGCCATATGTTGTAATTAGATATATTAATATTGCTCAAAAACAAAATTTAAATGTTTAGAAATTTCACTTCCAGTATGAATGATAGTATTTATTGCTTTCTGAATTCCAGGCTCCACCTTACATATTTCACATTTAATTTCCTGAGGATACTGTTATAGTTATGAAACCCATTTGACAGAGGAGAACACTGAAGCACCGAGGATTTAAGATACTTGCTAAAGACTGCATGTTTCGTAAGTGAGAAATCAGAGACTGGATCCAAGACAATCTGGCTCTGGAGTCCAGGCTCGTATCCATTACACTCCTGCCTCTACAGCAACAATCTGGAAGTTGAAATATCAAGGCGTTATTTCCAACGCTTTAAAGTATTATTTACACTACAAACTAGTCTAGGTGATTTTCTAAAAACAGGCCTTCACAGTTTTGCAGCCATTGCCAAAGCATGTAAAATGTGAGTTTGGGGGATGTACTAAGAATTTGAAAATTGCTTTCAGATTCCTTTGTAGAATTCCATGGTAATGGGAGAAGTGACTCCAGGTTCATTACTATAAGAATTTGGCATTTTTCATGCATGAGAGGGAGGACACTGAGCTAATCTGTTTCATACTGACTTCAGTTAGCCATTTAGTCAATCAATCAATAATAGTCCGTGTTGCAAGGCAGGATGGCTGGATTTATGTTTAAAATTAGCAATAATGAAAATCAGAGGGAAGTTGGGTTCCAATGCTCTCCTCCACTGGGAGTGACATCATTCTCCTGGTACGAGTTTTCAAGCTCTCTTTCCTATTTACAGCTGCAGAATTTGGTTTGGCTGTTGGGACATCCAGGTTGTCACAATAAAAATACTACAATGGTAGTTATTTCATGACTTCCTAGTATTGCTTTATGCCTGCTCACATCCAGGGTGATGAGCTCACTATGCTGGGCAGTCTTGTTCTGAATGCTTGCCATCTCTTTGCAGGGGGTTGGGACTCAGCAGCTGTGATTCCTCTGGGAAGTCACTTATTCTCCTTTCTCCTTCTCTCATTCTCTTTCTTCCCTTCCTTTCTCTTACCCTTTCCTCACTCTCACACATCCCCTCCCCCAAAATACTCCATTCTGCCTTGGGTTTTAAGAACAGCCTTGGTTACACATGCCTTGCTCAGGCAGGCTCAGCCTCCCAGAACGAAAGCCTGCTGTGACCTCCATGGCATCTTAGGTGGCACTTCGAGTGGTGCCAGGGACACTTGGAATCGGTTGCAGTTTTTGTCTCTCTCGATGAAGCCCCAGAGCCAAGGCTGCCAGGAGGAGTCTCACTTGTCAGCTGTCAGTCAGGAGGCAGCCTGTCCCTCCCAGCACTGCCCCTGTCACAGAGGGGTGACCAGACTGTAAAAATGAAATAGACTTCAGTGGGATGCCTGAGATTCATTTTCTCCCTTGGATGCTTTCATCTCACTCATTCCACTGTGTTTACAGGCCCACAGGTTTCCTGAGGGCAGCCATGATTTAGATTTACAGTTCCCCAGGCAGTCTGATTCTGAGGAAAAGTTATAACACCTGTAATGTATTACTGTCTCCTAGAGGAACAGAGAATGTCAGGGGCTGTGGAGGTTGGCTACCCCAATAACTGCAGACTGTGCACTGCAGTACTGAAAACACACAGGCAAAGCTGCACATCCCTGAGCTGATCTCACACGAGCACACAGCACACAGGTTCTTAGAGACTGGGAGCGGGATGTGAAAGGGGCCCTGGTAACATCCATGTGCCATTATTAGTGGCTGTAGTAACAGAAGTCCAGTGTTCATGCCCCACACCGTGGACAGGACAGAAAGTTCAGGTATAAGGCACAGGAACTAGAGGGATGGAACTGTTCAGACAGCCTGCCTGGGATCAGGAAGAAGTTACTGTTAGCAAATAGACACTGCCTACAATTGCTTGTCTCTCTTGTTGCTCCCTTGCATTTAAATTTCATTGTGTCTTACCTGAGAGTGGAATCAGCATTAAGCTGAGTCCTGTCCTGAGGGGGGGTTTACAAATGGGCACATGCAGGGCAAGAGGAAAGTGATGAGTCTCTGCCCTGCAAGGTGCCAATTCTGGTCTTTCTCCAGTGGTGAATTCAGCTTCCCTGAGGGTTTGGATGCTGCCACTCAGCTCAGTGTCCACCTGGGGGCAAAACCGCAACAAAATCACTTTCTGAACTAGAAGCTGATGGGCATTTGAAATGTTGAGCCAGGTTTATTCTACAGCTTGCCTCCAGCACAAGCTCTTGAACATGGAGATGCAAAGGCTTCATTGTCCTTCCCCACGGTTCCCTGTCCTTGTTCTCCAAGATCAAGTCTGAGTTCAATTCACTATTCCTGACAAGTCTGTGCTGCTCTCGCTTCCCTGAGGGTGGATGATACTCTGAGATGCTAATTTGCTTCCTCCACCGCCCCTTCTTGTTTTGCTCTGTCTGGAGTGCCAGAGGGACAATACTGGCTCCCACCATGAGCTGTTCAGGCCAGTTAGGATGTGGAAGAGGTGAATAAGTTGTGCTCGAATCACGGGACAGAAATCCCAGTGCACCTGTGTAGTTAAAAGCAGCTCGTTAATAATCAATCTTTGTTTGCAGTAGGAGTCTGTGTCCTCAAAGCCCAGTGAGCATCACAAACCCTGACAGAATCTGATGAGCTGTAACATCAACATTCATCTTGCCCCTTCCCCTGATGTTGGTGGTTAAGGGTTGTTCATGGTTAGAAGTCCAGGAAATAATGTTTCAATTGATATAGACTTATCATTAGACATGACCTGGGATACTTTTAACATTTTGTTCAGGGTTAATTATTATTTTTTTTAAAAATAGAGCCTTTTGAAGGACTGGCCAAAAGCTTGGGAACCTCAAAGAGAAATTTTACCTTAAGGAGGGGTCAAAGACTGAATAGTATGATGAGCATCAGAAAGGGCCGGCACCTAGCTCACTCAGCAAACTGCTTCCTTTGCCCTGTAAAAATATATTTCCCAGCTTCCCTTGTAGCTAAATGGAACCGGGTGACTGTCTTCTGGCCAGCTTCCAGGTCTGCTTTTTTGGTGGTCCTGCACATGCTCACCCCATCCCACTGATGGATGCAGAGGATGTGGTGTTACATGACATAAGCCTGGCCCCTGAATGATAGCATGGAGTAGAGGCTCCACGGAGCCCCTCTCCCCTCTCCTACCCCTACCACATGCTCACCTTCTAGCCTAGGATAGCCTTTGACATGGGTGAGAAAGAAACTCATTTCAACTGCTGAGATCTGAAGGTTCATACATTTGTGTTTAGTGTTACTTATTCTAAGTAATATGTCTCTCTTTTTGGCATCTGAATTCTGGAACATGAAAGTTATAGAGGATATTTGCTCACTGTGACCTTTCAGGATTTTCTTTCTAATGTTGTATTGGAAAATTTTTTTTAAATATAAAATTTTAAAATTTATTCTATTCTTAAGCCAATTAGGTCATAAAAACAAACCCCTCCAGTTTAATTGGGTAAGTGGGTAAATATTTACTCATTAATTTAAAAAATGTGTATTGCCTGCCAACAACGTGCCAGGCTCCACTGGAGATTTTGGAGATAGAGTGATGGTGAGTATGATGAACTAGGACCCTGCTTTCATGGTACTTTCATTCTAAAAGGGAAGACTAATACTTTGAAAAGCAAGTAAACAAGTAAGTTTAAAAAGTAATACATGTTGCAAATAAAGCACCTGATAAATAGCAAAGCATGTGTCAGAAAGTGTGAGAAATAGGGTTGGGGCAGCCTTTGATCACTCTTCTTCCAATGAGCTGCAAATGCATTGTGGGATTGATCTGGTGGTCTTTCCACAGCAAATGTAATTTCAACCAATTCTTTCTCTGAAATGCTCTCAGTATCTAAAACTAAACAGAAATTGTTCTGATGGCCTGCTGAGAGCCATTAGCCAAGTAGGTATGACAATTTCCTTGCCAGCGCACCCCATGTTAATTGTGGTAGTGCTGGCATATCTTTGCTGATGGTGTCACCATGATGCAATTTTTCCAAAGGAGCCGTCAATTGGCTTGGTGTCGTGGCATTTCTGTATCCTCCTCCCTTCTGCTAGTGATGGTCTAAAATTTGGGGGCCAATGGCTATATGCTGGACTGGTAGTCAGTGACGGGTATGATCCAATTGCAGTGGTATCAACCTAAGACAGGAGGCTGATGCCTAAAGGTCAGTTTTCCGATGACGGGTAAGAACCATATGTTGAATTGGACAACCTACCAGGCACGGTCCTTAAGCCACATTAATCTTACTCCCCCACTGGCACCAAGGCCAAATTTGGGGGCCAACAGAGGTGAGGCAAAGAACCTCACCCCCCCACTGGTGCATAGACCTATCCACAAGTATGGCTGTATGCTGGACCATAGTCAGTGACGGGTATGATCCAGTTGCAGTGGTATCAACCTAAGACAGGAGGCTAACGCCTAAAGGTCAGTTTTCTGATGACGGGTAAGAACCATATGTTGAATTGGACAACCTACCAGGCACAGTCCTTAAGCCACATTGCTTGTTGTTTAATTAATCAGAAGAGGGGAGATGCTGAGAGCCATTAGCCAAGTAGGTATGACAATTTCCTTGCCAGCGTACCCCATGTTGCTTAGTGGAAGGACTCGTGGAAATAGGACTTGCCTTAGACATTTTGCAGTGACATTGCATGTAAGGTGACCTTGCTCAAGGACCAGGGCGGATCTGGGTTTAGGGCGGATCAGGGTTTAAGGCTTTCCTTGGATTTAGGGAGTTCCCGATTTAGGACAATCCGGGTTTAGGGCAGTTCCAGGTTTAAGATTATTCCTGCTGGGAATAGGGTGTATCCTGCTGCCTGAGTTCCCCTTGAGTTCTCCCGGGATTCAGAGAGTATTTGGGAGGCAGAGGAGGTGGATTTGGGCAGAGAATGTGGATTTCCCCAGAACGTGTTTGTAGAGGGCTGGTGTGAGATCGGGAATAAAGAATTGCTGTTTGAATCTACAAAGCTGTGAGTGGCTCGTGATTTTGTGCCCAGCCAGACTGCGGCAATGGCCCATGGGTTCACTGTAATATCAAGGGACCTTCTCATTTGGTGGGAGCCTAGAATAGTTGTTTCTTCAGGATGGAGACCAGGAGTTCTCAAACCAGACTCAGTCAGGCATGGTTGTACTTCGAGCTTGGTCTGTTTAGAGAACCCAGAATCTCCTCCTGAACTTTGGGACCCAACTGTGGGAGAATGAGAAGAGCAAGGCTGGCTGGGTCCAGGTCCAGCAAAAGAGGACTATTTTATATTGAGCCAACAGTTAAAATTATTTTAAAGCAAAAACTCTATTATGTACACTGTCAAATTTCCTCAGTTTTTAAATTTTAGGAGAGTGGAGTAAATGATCAGAAACTGAAATTTGCTCAAGTCCTTGATATCTCATGTATTTAACCTTAAAAGGATTTTCAAAGAATAGTATTTAAACTTTTGCTAAAATTAAACAAAACCCTTTATTACTAGGGTAATCCACTTATTCAGTACTTAAACCAAAATCAGAAAAACTTTGATACTTTACTGGTATAGCTTTTTTCTTAGACAAGGATGATACATGTTTAACATTTTTTTTAAAGCACACCGAAGTCTGTAATTTTTCTTTTGGTTAAAAACAGTTCAGGGAATTCATATTTGGATGCACTTCAACATGCCTTCCCCACCCCTCTATACCCCATCTTTTATTGTTAGCTCCCTTCTTCTTCCCCATCACCAGGCCTTATTTTTGTTGAAAAGGTTCACCTTGCCAAAGAAGGCAGGCAGGATCATCCATCTGGATAAGACCCCCCCGAAGGACATGCCAATTTGCAAACACTAACACAAAGTTAGCATTTAGTAAAATGAAGGACGATTAAATTAGATGTGCTTTTGCTTCCATTCAATTCAGTTTAGAACATTATTAATCTTAAGGGGAGTATCTCTTCTTTGCTTATATGCCATAAATAAATAATTGAAATGGTTCGAAGATATGACAACGTTCTTAAGACAAAATTGCAGGTATGAATAAAAAGGACTTACATTTATAGTACACTTCATATGGGCCAAATATTGTGCTAAGCACTTTACATGAATTATTTCTTTTAAAGATAAAGAAATTGAGGCCTAGAAGGTCATGTAACTTACTTAAGTTTACATAGCTAGGAAGTGGCAGATCCAAGAATCCAATAATCCAAGACAGCCTGGCTCCAAAGTACATACTCTTAAATATCAGATTTCCCTAAATGAAAGAACAACAAATGTCAAGTAATCCTTAGGACGAATGGTGCATTCTGACTATTGGTGAGGGGAAAATCCATGTTTCCAGACTGAAAAAAAATCCACTTTAATTTGCTTTTCATAATAAGAATCTGTGAAATGGCAGATGTACAATGGCCACTCTGTACAAGACTTCAGAAAACAGATTGTCTAATCAGTTCTGACTCTTCACTGTTGATTTTCGTTCCCCATGGACGTGTTATTTGGGAATTGTGGGATTGTTCTGTACCATGTTTGACTGTGGCCAGTTCTCACTTTACCTGACCCTGTTCTTCAAGGACTATCCAGGCCTGTATCTTGATGAGAGTTAACCCAGAGAGAAATGGACCCTCAGACAGTGGTGTGGGCAAATTCCCTAAAGATTCTGCTTTGATTTTTATTCTTCTACAAATGTTACCACTGTGATAGCACTCTGGCATGGCTTAGGACAGTGACAGCAGAATTTCTTGCTGTTCCTATATTAAGAATATGTTCTCAGAAACAGCTGGTGTGTTACAAATGCAACTGAGTGCCTGGAGAAGTGGGATGATTGGAATCCCACTCCTAAGCACACAGGCTGTCGGTATTTGTGAGCTGGTAAATGAGATGGCAGGAAGAAGGAGTGTGATGGGCCTGAGGGTGTTGAGTGTATGAGTGGGAGCCAAGCTCCATGTGTCTGCTGGCTTTATGAACTTTGTCTTTTGCCTAACCATGACCGTGGAGGAATATTGTTGGAAGTAGTTAGCTTATTTCTGCTATCAGTTCTCAGATCATTACAGTAAGATGTTAGCTAAAGAGAATAATTTATGACTGTTTTCATGGACAAACATGGATGGCCTATGGGTAGCTGTGAGAAGGCATTCTTCATTTCTTTATTCTTCTGAGATAAAATGGTCAAATTAGTATGGGAGGACTTTTTCTCTTTTTAAACCTGATTTTTTAAAATTTGTTTTTTAGTTGTTGATGGTCACAGTACCTTTATTGAATTTATTTATTTTTATGTGATACTGGGGATTGAACTCAGTGCCTCACATGTGCAAGGCAAGCACTCTACCACTGAACCACAACCCCATCTTGGGAGGACTTTTTGTTCAATAAGTATTAAGAAAATATTCTAACCCTAAGGGACATATTGGTTATAGAGACTACATAATCTCTTAAAATAATCACAACCATGATAGGATGACATGTAGTTTATAGTTCAATTTTACACACATTGTCTTGTTGATTTTCCAAAAAACTCTTAAATAGGTGGAACAAGTATTACCTTTATCATCTTCATTTTAAAGATGGAGAAACCATGAAACAGTAAAGAAGTGGCTGGCCCAGTCTACCTGCCTGCGAATTGCCATTGCATTCAAAACTTCTCTGTCCTCCCTCCTTGATTCTCTACTTTTGAATTCAAGGACTATGCCCTCCATTCTTCATTTACTATCTTGGTCATTCTTAGTTTCATTTGGGATTTTTCCCCCTATATTTCTGGAAATACTAGCATTCTAGATCTTCATTTGCTTTTTCCTTCCTTAACTTATTTTTTATATACTCTCACCTGGATAACTTATCTATCCCCTTAAGAAAACAAAGGTTGGTTTGCTCAACACTCACTTCACTTCAGCCTCTTCCTATTATGTCTTCCCAATACACAAGTTGGAAACTTAAAAAAATATCTCTCTCTCTCTCTCTCTCTCTCTCTCTCTCTCTATATATATATATATATATATATATATATATATATATAGATAGATAGATATAGATAGATATATAGATATATAGATATATAGATATAGGTATAGATATATAGATATAGATATAGATATATATATATATTTCTCAGACTCCCTTGCAGCTAGGTTTCAGGGAACAGAATAAGTTTTGGCAACTAAAAATTCTTAATATCTTTATTAAACTAGGATTTTTAATATCTTTATTGAGATATAACTCACTTTCTGCATAATTTACAGTGTGTATTTATGTGTCTTTTAGTACATTCACGGAGTTGTGCCAGTACCACCACAATCAAGGAAATACATGTATGTAAGTTTTGAAAGGCAAGTGTGTGACTAATAGCATCTCTCTGCCATCTTTTATAAAATATTTTTTTAGTCATAAATGGACCTTTATTTTGTGTATTTATTTGTGGTACTGAGAATTGAACCCTGTGCCTCACACATGCTAGGCAAGCATTCTGCCAGTGAGACACAACCCCAGCCCTCTCTGCCACCATGAATTGTTACTGCTGGCAATGCTGCTATTGAAACACTGGGTTTCTTCACGGTGGTTTTGTAGTGCCTGGTGACTAGCTACTTATACGGCAAGAAGGATATATGCAGTACTGGCAGTGGTGGACTTCTGATTACTTGACTGCTCCCCTAATTGCAGCCTTCCTGACACATTATGTCTATAACCATTTTGTGTAAATTATCCCCAGAAATCCAACTCAGATGATGTTTCTCAAGCCTTTCCAATGATTTCATAAATATTAAACTCCATATATTAATTCTCTTGCTAAAATAAAGCAAGCAAAGTGATTTATTTCTTACAAAGTGAACCCTTTTGAGAATAATTTCTATATTTTTAACTTGAAACTTTCTACTAATCTCTCACCTTGAAAGGCCCTCCATAGCCAACATGCTCAAAACTGAACTCAATATTCTTGTTCATGAACCTTATCTTTCTCTTGATTACCTTGCCCATTTCATCCTCAACTAGTCTCTGGACCAGGATCTTCTCTTCTCCACATTCAGTTAACCAGTCACCAAATCCTAGATCCCAAGGTTCTCTATCAACTCTGCAATTGCTAAGACATTTATGTTCTGTTGCTGTGATTGCTAAAGAGGAACAGGCCTGACCCTTAACTGACCCTTGTCCCAATGTCAGATCACCCCACAAGGAGGTCAGAGCAATCTGTCTAAATCATCAAGCTCATCATGCCATGTTCTTTTAAAAAAAAATCCTTCAACAGCTCTTCTGGCCTAAAAAGTAAAATGTAATGTTTAAATTCCTAAACTAATATTCAAGGCCCTTCATGGTTGGGTCTGGCCGTCCAGATTCGTTTTCTACTATTTTCTCACATTTCCTATTGTAGCTCTTTCAGACTATATACATCATGGCTTTTCATACACTCTTATATTTTTTAGTGTGATATTTTTTCTCAACCTATTTTGCTAGTGAATTTTTATTTATACTTCAAAAATCCTACTTAAGGGTCATCATTGTGACTATGAATGCTTTACTGACGTGCTTCTGTAAATGTCCAACCACAGCTCAGTATAGAATCATTCTTTCCTCTCTTCCATTTAGTAGATTCTGTCATTGCCCATATCTCATGTGTTGTGTTTGTCTACCTTCATTCTCTCCCTCTAGTCTGATTCTGTCTTACGACCTGTGCATCTCAAACACCCAGCACAGAGCCTGTGACAGAACAGATGCTCAAAACATATTTGAAGACTTTAGCTGATACTAAATTCAATAACTTTTTGCTAAATGTCTAAGATAAAGGTGGGTGAATCACATAATGAGATCCTCATTTCCCTTTTCACCCAGCCTGCCTAGGACTTGAGTCGTGTTGCCACAATCAAGAAAGCATGTTTCTCCATCAGTTCCATCTCTGAGCATATGCTCAAAATAATTGAGAGCAGACACTCAAACAGGTATTTTACAATAATATTCATGGCAATGTTATTCCCAATAGTCAAAAGGTAGAAACAATCCAAAAGGCCCTCAAATGATGGATAAACAAATTTTGGTGTAATCATGCACTAGATATTATTTGGCTTCAAAAAGAAGTTTTGACCCATTTAACAACACAGTTGTAGAAGACATTATGTTGAGTGAAATGAGACAGGTACAAAAGAATAAATATGTATGATTTCATTTTGTGAGATACCTAGAATACTTGAAATTCTTAGAGACAGAAATTAGAATTTTTATTATCAGGGTCTGGGTGGAAAGAGGAATGAGGATACAGACTTCAGTTTAAGATAGTAAAGAAAAAGTTCTGAGAAAGGATAGCAGTGATGGTTGCACAGTATTGTACATGTGCAACATGTCACCAAACTGTATACTTAAAATAGTTAGAGTGTAAATTTTGCATTGTATATATTTTACCACAATCACTATGATCTTAATGTTTTTTATCTTTTCCTAAATTCATATTGAACTTCATCACCAATGTGAAGATAATAGGAAGTAGGGCCTTTGGGAGGTGATAGGTCGTGAGAACCTAGCTCTAATGAATGGGATTAATATTCTTATACACGGGACCCCGAGAACTAACTAGTCTCCACCACAATGTGAGGACACACCTGGAAGATTCTGATTATGAACCAGTAAACAGGCCCTTCCCAGATTCCAAATCTCCTTTGCCACAGTCTTAGACTTTTTAGCCTTCATAGCTGTGAGAACTAAATACCAGTTGTTATAAGCCACCCAGTCTCTTGTATTTTGTTATAGCAGCTTGAATAGACTAAAATGACAATCAAAACAAAAAAGCCCTTCTCTGATTGTGATACATGAGTTCTATTCTCAGATCTTCCATCATAAACCTATATAAAAGTCACTTTACTCTCCTAAGACTCAATTCTGTATCTTTGACACTTTACTCTCTTAAGACTCAATTCTCTATCTTTGTAGTAAAAAAAAGTATGGAGTAAAGGCTTGAAAATTCCTCATAACTATAAAATGTTGGCACCTACAAGAAGATCCAGTTCTGTTTGGGTAAATGTACATGTCAATGAACATGCTATAGAAAATCTACCACAGCACAGCCCTGAGAAAACTTAACAACTTTCCCCTACAGGCTTATGGGGACCAGCTAACACCATGATGTCCCAGTGATGGTTGATCTAGATTGTGACACTTCATTTATGTTCATAATAGTCATAAATGGAACACAGTATGTGTCCAGAATTCATTTAACCACGCATGCTTCATCCAGCATTATGAAGGATCTGCCAGATGTCAGGGACCCTACTAAGAGACTGGAATATACAGAGCAATAAGATGTGTGGTTTAGAGCATTTTTTAGTGTAGTAGGAACACTCCACAGGTGCTTTAAAGTGTTCTGCATTTTAAAAAATATCATAGAGATATGTACAAAGAACCACGGGACTGGGGTTGTGGCTCAGCGGTAGAGCACTCACCTCCCATGTGCAAGACCCTGGGTTCGATCCTCAGCACCACATAAAAATAAATGAATAAATGAAGGTGTGTCCAACTACAACTAAAAAATAAATATTAAAGAAAGAACTATGGGTTACCAATTTAGGAATCAAACATTACAGAGAAGGTTTGAAGGATGAGGAGTGCAAGACACTGGAGCTGAGTCAGAGAATTTATTTATCCCCCATGTTTTTTGTTTGTTTGTTTTGTTCTTAGGATTTTTAGGAAGTGGTGCTTTGAACTCAGGGTCTTGTATGTTAGGCAGGCACTCTACCACTCAGTTATGCCCCTAGTCCTTTTTTTTTTTAATTTTAAGGTTGGGTCTCACTAAGTTGCTCAGGCTGGCTTTGAACTTGTGATCCTCCTGCCTCATCCTCCCAAGCAGCTGGGATTATAGGCATGCACTGCCACATCCTGCTGATTTTCTCCTTTCTTGATCTACACCCTATGTTCATTCTGCCCCAGCATGACAGCTGGTGTGTGAGAATTCATAAAAGGTTATATATCCAGGGTGTATTAGCTACTATAAATAACATTTTTTTTCTTAAGCCTGATCTCTTCTGATACATTCTTATAAATATACCCCTTTTACTATCCTTTAAAGACCCCCTTAGGCAAAGATAAAATATTACCCACAATCTGCTATTCTCTTAATAGCTTTGCCAATGTTTGCTGTTCTAAAGTCAATAGTCATTATATAGCTTGGCTTTCAATGTGGGATTAAGCCTCTTTTATTCTTGGAGTAATCAGAAAAGCAATTGGATAGTTAGTATGCTCTTTGGAATCCCATTGAAAAAGAATGAGGTTCTGCCAGATCCTGTCATGGAAGAAGAAAACAGACTTGAAAGGTGAAGAAAAAGCTCCTTACAGGAAAGTGCTGACAGGTTCCACCAGTCATGAACAGACTTGCAGCACCCAAGGGTCACCCACTTGAAAGGCGTGCCAGAGTTGGCCAGCAGGTCCCGGCATGCAGGAGCTAGAAGGGAACTAATTAATTAAAGAGTGTCAAACACATTGTCAGAGAACAGACAACAGAAAATAAAATGGACTTCACACAGTTTAGCCAGTTGGGAAGAGTAAGATCATACTGAACTCATAAGATTTTTTTTTTCAGGAAAAGAAAAGTTCCAGCACATTTTGATTCTATCATGCTTAAAAGACAAATTGCTGTTTCAAATTCTGGCTGAAATAACAGAACTAAAGTCTTCCTAAAAATAAAGATAGAAAACTAACATTTATTGAGCACATACTATGTGCCAATTGCTGCAAGGAGTCTTCTGGTTAAATAAGTTGGTAATTTCAAGGGGCACCTCCTACGCTAGTGACTGTGTGGACTGTTATGCAGAGTTGCAGCCTTGTGCTATTTTTTTTTTTTTTTAACCTCACATAATCCTGTGAAAGCTCAGCAACAGAAGTGTCCTTTTTACATATGAGGAAACAGACCTGGTTCTTTACTCTGGCTCTCCAATGCACAGTGTTACCTTTGAATGTTACTTAATCTTGCTTGGGACTTGGGGGTCTACCTGTATCCTGCTACCCCATACGAATACCACTTGGCAGCCATTGCAATATGGTTTCCATGGAAACATCAACTAAAGAAGTAGTCTGATTGCCTCTAGGCTCTGCTCTTCCAAGCAAACTGCTGACATGGGTAGAATTTTCCTCAACCCTTCTTTTTCCTTCCTAACAGTTTTCTCCCCAAAGCATGAGCCATCTCAAGTTCTCCTCCGTCTTCTTAAATACCTGCTCTTCAACCTTGTTTTTGTATCAGATCATGATATTTCCCAAAATGTTTTTTGTTGTCCAACCCTTTCTAGTGCATCAGTATTTTAACAGGGAGCAAAGCTTTGAATTGGGATATCCAAAAAGCCATTGGCATCTGTCAATAGAAACCTTAGAATTGCACCTGGGAGAGTTTTCCTGCTAGGGTTTCTTTAAGAGCCCACAGTTGGCATGGCGTCTCCATCTGGGGATACTTCTAGAATAAGGTGCTTAGATTCCTATCTTTGCCAGGGAAGGATGCTTTAGTGTTTGTTGTATCCATAGACATATTTTTGACTCTCTGCAGATTGTCCTCTTTGGTACCTTTATGAGTAATGCATGCTTTCACCCTAACTGTAAGGTTAAAAGTACTGTTCATGATAGAAAAAGATGACCAAAGGAAGAATAGATGCATGCCCAAATGAGACTGTTCTCCCAATGCATCCTCAGGCCTTGTCTCTGGCTTGTTAGATGTTCATCAGAGA
This sequence comes from Callospermophilus lateralis, assembly GCF_048772815.1. Lineage (NCBI taxonomy): Eukaryota > Metazoa > Chordata > Mammalia > Rodentia > Sciuridae > Callospermophilus > Callospermophilus lateralis. The sequence continues at coordinate 66,099,680 of NC_135306.1, read as the reverse complement.
GGGGAAAAGCTCTAATCGGGCTGGACTCCCTTTTCTAATTTAGTCTTGCTCTGTCATTTCTCCTATATGCAACTTAATGGCAACTTATCTTGTAGCAAATAAAATTGTGGAAATAAAAATAAACAAAATACTTTCCCCTTACAAGAACATTCAACATCCATGCTTTCAACAAAAATAAGGAAAATACAGAATATAGATGTTTAAGCTACAGAGAATTGCTAAATGAGGATAGTAGGTGCAATGGTACCTCTTTGTTCTCTCAGATCACACCAGGAAATAGTCAGCTGCTCCATTTAATTGAAGGTACTCCTGTTTAGTTTTTAATGATAATTTCTCCTTTAACCAATGGGTACCATTGCCACTTAAATCTCCCCTACAGGGATGACACATGCCTTTCTTCTGGTGTGTATGTGCTATATTGTCTTTTATGGAGCTTGGAAATAGAGATTCTCATTTTGTTTCACTCTCTTGAAAGTTTTGAAAGTGCTGGAAAGAGAAAGGGCAGAGGTAGTATCCACTGAGAACCAATTATGTACTTGGCCCTGTCTATAAATGACTTCATTAAACCCCTTATAAAACTACTCTGATATAATCTTATTATTGCCATTATACTGTTGGGTCTACTAGTCCTGTCCATTGTACTGAACTTACCCAGTGCATTCATTGTCAATGGCAGAACTCTGTGAAGAGCCAGTCCATCTCACTACTGCCCTCTACCACTGCCCCGATGCTTAGTCTCAGTTCTGGATTTTCTCTAATCTACATAACATGAGGAAATTAGAAGGAATTTAGATTCTGTGAATCACTGTTGCTGCTCACTTCGGCTAGCGTATTTACTGCTTCTAACTGGAAATCACTGCTGATCCTATCCCCACGCTGCAAAGCAGCTCAGGCCAGAGGGAAACTGGAAAAACTGAATCAGCTTTGAAAGTCACAGTACTGTAAGGGGTTTGATGATCATCTTTGGTTTCTTCCCACTTGGGAGATAAGAGACCCTGAGTCTCAGAGAGATTGGAGTGCATGGTAACACAAGGAATTAAATTAGCTTGCAATCCAGATCTTGTAGACCTACTGCTGCAAAGCACGCCCTGATAACCACACCCGGTGTTTCTTTTCCCACAAAGCTCCACAGTCTCTGAGTCTCAGGGTGGGAAATGAATGTATCTTTTAGGGTAATACTGAAAAACAGCAATTCCACACACTGAATTCTTTCAAGAAATCAAGTTGCCCGCTTGAGGATGACGTTCATAGGGCAGTCAATCTCAGTGACAGGATACATGCAGCACTGTGGTCAGAGTCAGCAAAGCAATTCCTAGCACACAACCTCTTGCTTGTTTTTATTTATCAATTGTCTAAAAGAAGATCCAGAAGTTGCATACAACTTTTAAATCACCAGGTTTTTCATTGTAAGTGACAGTCTTTACATTTTATTAGTGTGATCTACTCTTTAATAAGCCTTTATAGGACCAATATATCATAAAGGCATCATTAAAATATTCCTCTTTACTGGTTATAAATTGCCTTGAAGGTGCAGTGAGTACATCTCCCAGAGCAACTTTGACAGAATGAGCCTTAAGATCCAGGCTTGTCACAGAAGGATGATGTTGTAGCCCAGCCTGACTCCCGCTAAGTGAGGAAAATGGACATTGTGATATAAGTAAAGGAAATAGGTGACTGGAGTTCCATTGGTGTGACTGTCACTGAAGAGTTCAGCTGTTCCACTTTGGAAGAACTAATTCTCTGAGCCTCTTCTTCATCTGTAAAATAAATTCTCCTTGTCTAGCTCACAGGATTACTATGAAGATCAAATAAAACAATTACATGAAATCATTTGGAAAAGAGATTTGGTTCTCCAGAAAACAGAGATAGATTTTAGCATGCAGAATGTTTATTGCAAAGCTCTTGGGATTACACCTCTGGAAAAGAAGAGAAAGAAGAAATGATGGCACAGGGAAATGAGTAGTAGTTATGCAGCCCAGTGACAACCTCAGTCATTTATATAAGGAGACCTATAGCTAATCAGACCTTTCTGTATTGTTTCCATTTTTGTTGAAATGACCAAGCCTTTATAGCTGGCCTCAGTTAGTCATTGGATGTCAGTTGCCTGGAGAAAGGGGTATGAACTCAGGCTAGGTGGCCACTGAAGCTGAGGTATGACAATGGAGGCTTACTGTTGATAGCATTCCTTGTAACTAGGGCAAAAATTCTTTTCCTCAAGCAGGAACGTGGTAATGTATCACAGTGTCAGCTATAGTCCACCCCTTGCACTAACTACCTCATTCTGCTACATGTGCATTCAAGGGGCAGATCTTCCATGATACCATGGAGCCTCTTCTTTCTTGGAGAAAACCTAAAGAAGGAAAATAAGTAGGAAAAACTGTAGTTCCTTCTGCTGGAGATGGTCTCTGCAGCACAATAGATCCTGTTTATTACCCTCCTCCACTATCCATTTTAGATTCTTCTCACCTCTACTAGCCCCTCCACTCATCTGAGTTGGTGACCTGGTATGGTGACTCAAATCCTAAAGCCTAATGAGTTGCAGTAACTAGTTTGACTGTCCCTTCAGGCCAGGCTTGATTTGGCTATACATTTACTTTTATCATCAGGCAAGGGAATACCAAGAGGCATCCAGATGGATCTCCTGGGTACCAAACATAATCATGCCTGCCCCTATTGTGTAAAATCGTCCCTCTGATGTGGGTCAATTATCCCTGCAAAGATAGCATCTCTTCTTTCCTGCTGGTCCCTAAACACGAGAATCCTGAAATGAGCAGATGGAAGCTATAGCACATAATTCAGTGCACTCTGACCGTATTGTTTGCCTGAAATGCTCCTCCTTGTGTGACTAGCACAGCGAAACCCATGGAGCCCATTATTGTGAGGATGAAAAGCATAAATTTCCTAAGTGGGTCATCAGGAGTGATAGTAACTACACTACTTCTGGTTCTTCCCCTTTTACTTATAGGCTCAGGTATTATGATTTTTGGAGAGAGTCCCGTATTCAGATCTTTGGTTCAAGATATCTACTGCATCCAAGAGTTTGGCATATTATTCTTGTAAAGCACTTCTTTTAAGCTAGTGCTTCAGCCATGCCTTCTGCAAGCCTTTCCTTCATGCTTATCAGGTCAGCAGTGTCTGGACTGTGAGATGTGATGCGTGGCTAGTCAATCACATGATGTTTACTTTCTTGGTGTGGTTACTGTGTGGCATTTCAAGGTCTGGTTTTGAAAGATATATGACCTTAATTGTGGGTAAAAAAAACTCCATAAGCCCATGGATATTTATTTATGTTTCCATGGGAAAGAAAGGCACGGTGATGCTTGGGATGTGTGTCTATTTTTGTCAGAAAGACTTCTGCCATTTCCAAGATTGAAGTGGTCTAATGTAGTCAACTTGTGACCAGGTGGGCAATTGGTTTTTTTAAGGAATAGTACCGTATAAAGAATTCAACATTGGTCTCAGGTTTTGGTAGGTTGGATAGTCTATAGGTCATCTTTTGTATGTGAGAGTCCATGCTTTTACAACACAATTAATCACCATCCCAGTTATTATGGTTACTTGGCTTAACTACCTCTGATATCAAAACCAGGGTGAACGATATCATAGGCTGGTTGACACAAAATGGCCAAGTCATTCTGTCTCCTTTTGATCTATACTGCCACAGACATGTTTGGTAGGCATTTAAGATGCAATACAAAGATTTTCATACTGAGTCTACTCCATGCATATGCCAAAGACTACCTTATCATATAATCTTTTTCTTCCTCAATTTAGGACCAGCCACCTAAGTCATTCACCACTGTGTGTGTGTGTGTGTGTGTGTGTGTGTGTACATATGTGTATATATTCATGTGTATGTGTGTGTATAACACTTTTTCCCATACTCTTATCCTCATTCCCTTTTCTGTTGTATACTTCCCTCACCAGCAGGTTTTGGTAGGTTGGATAGCAAGCTCCTCTATTGATCTTGGTTGTTCCATCGTATGGTGATCCGAATCCTTAAGCATGGGGAGTGTTATTCCTGGTCTTGGAGCCTCTCTCTATTCAGAGAAGAGTAGATTATCAGGTGTACTCTAGAAAGCTTTGTTGACTAGGAATATTTTCTCTCATAATTGTTTTTCAAGACTAACCTCAAGTGAAGATATAGTACCCAATTCCACTTTCATTTTTACCAATAGAATTAACTAACTAACCCATTTGTCTGTATTGCATGGGTCCTTTACTCCTTGGTCATATGTTCTAAAGGAGCACCTTCTACCTGTACCCTTCAACTGTGGCTGAGTGTTGAGACAGTAATGCTAGAGCAACAATAATGGGTGGTATTAGAGTTGGGTCCCCATGCAGCTGGCTTGTATTCCCCCTTTGCTGGTGCTTTATTCCTGAGCGTTCATTTCTCTCTTATAATATATAGTTGCTGGAACTGCCTGACCTTATAACTTGGCAAATCACACAGAACCTAGTTCATGATAGGATATTCTAGATTCATAGTCATTTGATGCCCCTTGGTCAAACGTTCTATATCTGTAAGGATCAATAACATGCCAGACATTTTTGATAAGTAGTAATTCCAATGGCATTGATTTGCTTCTGTGTTATTTTACCAGTGGGTCTTATTATAAACTCCATAAGCCATCTTTTCCCTTCACTGATACTCCTAAACTCATAGGGTCTTCAGGATACTAACATTGCACCCTGAACTTGCTACCCAGTGTTCTTTTCTACTTTGGAGTCTCTAAAACCTGGCAGTCTTCTTTATATGGACTAAACCAGTATTGCCAGGTATGGAACATGCCACCTTCAGAATTTGAAGAGGTTCTATAGATCTCTCTGTGTAGCCTTCTATGAGATAGAAGAAAGATGATGAAATAATTTGAATTTGATGTTGAATGGAACTCCCAAACTACCCCTGCCCATGGATCTTTCTAAGTTTTTCTAATGTAGCAGGAATCTTAATTTTTGTTTGATATTTCTGTATGTTGGAGTTCATGTGTCTTTCTTAGTAAAGCCTCCAAAGTGCTAGCCATTTCTTATTCATCTAATTCAATAATGGTGATGTTATCAACTTAGTAGATTAATGTAGTGTTCTGTGGGATACCCAAATGGTTCAGATCTTTTCAAACTATATTATTACAGAGGATGAAAAGAGTATGTATTACTCATAAGACAAAACTATTACTATATATTGGTGTTTGTTCCATGGGACTTCAAACTATTACTAGTCCTCTATATAATATAGAAAGAAGAGACTGCATCTGTAAACTCAGTGGATATATATCATGTACCTGGGGTTATATTCACCTTCCCTAGTAAAGATTTCACTTTTGGCTCAGCAGCTGCAATTGTAGGTAATGGGTAGTCATGTTTGGGGAAGTCTCTTTCTAGCTTCTAGGATGCATCTAGTTTCTTCAGGGGCCATACTGGTAAACTAAATGAGGATATGACGGGCATCACCATTCCTACTTCCATTAGATCTCATGAATAATGCTAATATGTCATCTTCATGGTATGTATGATTTTTACCCATTATCATCATAATTTTTATCTCCCACTATCATGGGACAGGGAGCAATTTCAGAGATTTCTGTTTGGCCTTTCCATTATGGGTAGTCTTTGCTCCACAAACCAAAGGACCTACCATGGGAACTGTGCTGATGACAAGTATGTCTAATCAAAGTCTACTTGGAGAATGAGGAAAAGCATAAACTATGGATCCACTGTGAGCTGAACCCTAGCCAGGAGTAATTTTATTAGCCATCACTTTTAATAAAGGGACCATGTTGGTACTTCAGTTCTCCAGTTACCCCAACTGCTATGGTGTGAAGGTTCATGTGTCTCCAAAGTTCTTATGTTGAAACTTAACCCCGGAGTGATGGCTTTAAGAGATGGGGGCATTTGGAATATGATTAGTTCCCTTATAAGAGAGACTTAACAGAGTTTTATTTTATTTCAGTTTTTGTTTGTTTGTTTCTTTTCCTTTCTACCATGTGAGAACACAACAATAAATGCCATCATGGCAAACAGGACCTCATCAGACACCAAACTTCTGTTATCTTGATATAGGACTTCCCAACTTCCAAAACTCATTTCTATGAGTTTTTTTTCCAAAAATACATTTCTATTATTTATAAATTGCCCAGTCTGAGGAATTTTATTATAACAGCATGAGCAGACCAAGATACTGGCCCTATATCCAATAGTTATAAAAACTTTGGGTATCCCCATCACCTCAGTGTTCATGTAAATGGCTAAGTTCTTTTGGGGTAAGATTGAGAGAATAGTTACCGTGTATTCTTGACAACGTGTGGCAAGGTCATTCTTCTCTTGGAATTAGTAACCTCTTTAATCAATGTTCTAGAGACAAAAACTGGCAATGTGTGAGTGATCCAGTGCCAAAACCCATTTGCCACCTTTATTCCCAGAAATTCTTTGTGCCAATAGGCCTTTGTTGGGTTATCCTGGAAGCAATTCTGAGATGCTATTTAACATTCAAATTTTATTTATTAAGGGTTGACTTGGGTTCACCACTCGGGGAGAGAAGGGAAGGGAAGAGGAATACATAGAGGGAGAACTCACGTTGTGATATGGCCTAACCCATAGTTCATCCTGAATCTTTCATGACTTATCAGAGTTGTGTAGAGTTCTGTTCAAATGGATGAGCTTCAAGAACAGAATCATTCATTTGGGATTTGGGGTACAGCAACTTTGTAGCTGGAGTCATTTCTGAAAGGGCTGGTGGAAAAGGTATTCTGCTGTCAGCTCTCTGCATCCTGGAGAACAAATCCTGTAAGAGGAAGGGGACGAATAGCTGGGACCAGTGTTGGCCACAGGAAGTGTTATTACCACTGCTCCTTCCACCACCTCTCACCTCACCTCACCTACCAGGCTCTTTGCTAGCTTATTCTCCATTGCCACACTAAGTCTTTGACATCTTGGTTTCTATTAAATGGGAATAATGATCTGGCCCTTGTCTATTTCTCATGGTTGTTAAAGGATTCAAAGATTTGCAAGCTATAAACTATCTTATAAATACTAGGAAGTGTTATCATAACTAACATTGAAGACAATCAAGTACCAAGAAATATTTGTTAAAAGAATATACAAATGAGCAAACAACAGTTCTAATTTCACTTGTAAATTTTCTGTTAAAAAAACTGCCTGATTTCTTATGTCAATAATACAATTTTTTTGTATTTTTATTGGTGCATTATAGTTACGAACAATAGTGGGATTCATTGTTACACATTCATATATACTCACACTATAACAACACAGTTTGGCCAATATCATTCCCCAATATTTCCCCTTCCCTTTCCTTTCTTCTTCCTTCTGATCCCTTTCTTCTACTCTACTGATCTCCTTTCAGTTTCCCACCTTTATTTTCCTTTTTCCTTTTAACTTGCACTAATTAGAGAAAACATACATCCCCAGACTTTCTGAGTTTGGCTTATTTTACTTATTGTTCTCAAGTTCCATCCAGTTTCCTACAAATGGCATAATTTCATTCTTATTTATAGCTGAATAAAACTACATTGTGTACCTATACCACATTTTCTTTATCCATTCACCCATTAATGGACATCTAGGCTGGTTCCATAGATTTGCTGTTGTGAATTGTGCTGCTACAAACATGGGTATGCATGTATCCCTCCAGTATGATGACATTAATCCTTTAGAAGAAATAAAGAGGACTGGGTCATATGGTGGTTCCATTCTGAGTCTTTTGAGAAATCTCCATACTGATTTCCATAGTAGTTATTCTAATTTACAATTCCACCAAGAGTGCAAAATATTCTTTTCTCTCCACATCCTCTCTAGCATTCATTATTATTTATATTCTTGATCATTGCCATTCTGACTAGAACGATATGAAATTTCAGTATCATTTTGATTTGCATTTTTCCCTGATTGCTGGAGATGTTTTTTTTTCATATATTTATTGACAATTTGTATTTCTTCTTTTAAAAAAAGTATCTTTAGTTCATTTGCCTATCTATTGAATGGGTTATTTGTTATTTGTTGTTTTTTGAGTTGCTTATATATTCTAACATTAACCCTATGTCAGAGGATTAATGAGCAATATTTCTTCATTTTGTAGGTTCTCTCTTCACATTCTTAATTGTACCTTTTGCTGTGTAGAAGCTTTCTAATTTGATGCCACCCCATTTATTAACTATTAGCATTATCTCCTAAGTTATAGCCTACTAGAGAAAGTCAATGTCTATACCTATATGCTGGAGTGTTGACTCTACATTTTATTCTAAGAGTTGCATAGTTTCTGGTCTAATTCCTAGGTCTTTGACCCATTTTGAGTTGAATTTTGTGCAGGGTGAGAGAAAGGGATCCAGTCTCATTCTTCTACATATGTATAACCAGGCTTTCCAGCTCCATTTGTAAAAAAGACTGTCTTTTCTCCAGTGTATGTTTTTGGCACTTTTTTTTTGTCAAGGATCAGAGAAGAGTATGTGTGCAGATTTGTCTCTTTGTCTTCTATTTTGTATCATTGGTCTATATCTATTTTTATGCCAGTACCAGGCAGATTTTGTTACTATAGCTTTGTAGAATAATTTGAAGTCAGGTATTGTGATGCCTCAGAATTGACTTTTTGATTTAGAATTGCTTTGGCTATTCTGGGTCTTTCATTTTTCCAAATGAATTTTAGGACTGTTTTCTAGTTCTGTAAAGAATGGCATTGGTCTTTTGATGGGGATTGTATTGAATCTGTATATTGTTTTGATAGTTTGGCCATTTTAATGACATTACTTCTTTCTGCCTATCCATGAACATGGAAGATCTTTGCGTCTTATTGTGTCCTCTTCAATGTTCTATAGTTATCATTGTAGAGGTCTTTCACCTCCTTGGTTAGATTTATTCCTAGGTTTTTTTTGAAGGTTATTGTGAATGGGATTGTTTTCCTGATTTCTTTCTCAGGAGATATATTATTGGTGTATAAGAAAGTTATTGATTTTTGCGTGTTGATTTTGTAACCTGCTACATTGTGAAATTTGTTTGTTAGCTCTAGCAGTCTTTTGGTGGAGCTTTTTTTGGATCTTCTAAGTATAGGATCATAGCAAATAACGATAATTTTACTTCTTCCTTTCTGATGTTTATCCCTTTAATTTCCTTCTCTTTCCTAATTGCTCTGACTAGAATTTCTAGTACTATAGTGAATAGGAGTGGTGAAAGTAGACAGCCTTGCCTTGCTCTGGATTTTAAAGTAAATGCTTAAAAATTTCCCATATTCACTGTAATATTGGCTTTGGGTGTGTCATGTATGGTCCTTATGATGTTCTGGTATGTTTCTTTCATCCATAATTTCTTCAATGTTTTTTATCATGAATGGGTGCTGAGTTTTGTTGAAGGCTTTCTCTGCATCTATTGAGATGACTATGATTTCTGTTCTTCATTATATTTTTGTGGTAAATTACATTTATTGATTTTCATATGTTAAAGTGTTCTTGTATCCCTGGGATAAAACCAATTTGGTTATGACATACAATTTTCTTATATTTTGTTGAATATGATTTGATAATATTTTTTATTTTTATTGGTCCTTTTATTTATACATAAGAGTAGAATCCATTTTGACATAAGTATATTTGTACGGAATATAACTTATTCTAATTCAGGCCCCAGTACCTCTTTTTCCCCTCCTCTTTCCCCTGCTTCCTTCCCTCTATTGATCTTTATGCCATTTACCCATATTTATTTTTTTAAATTAATTTCTTTTGAATTTACATGATGAAGAGATTCATTGTGCTGCATTCATATATGCACATAGGAAAGTTATATCAGATTCATTCCTCTGTCTTTACTTTTTCTATCCCCTTTCCCTTCCCTCCATTCCCCTTTGTCTAATCCACTGAACTTCTATTCTGCTCCCCGTTATTGTGGGTTAGCTGCCACAAATCAGAAAAAAAATTCATCTTTTGGTTTTGGGGAAATTGAGGATTGGCTTATTTTACTTAGCATGATAGTCTCTGGATTCATCCATTTACTGGTAAATATCATCGAGTCATTTTCTTTATGTCTAAGTAATACTGCAGTGTGTGTGTGTGTGTGTGTGTGTGTGTGTGTGTGTGTGTATCACAATTTCTTTATCCATTCATCTGTTGAAGAGCATCTAGGTTGGCCCCATAGCTTAGCTATTGTGAATTGAGCTTCTATAAAGATTGATGTGTCTGTGTCACTGTAGTATGCTATCTAAAATCCTTTGGGTATATACCAAGGAGGGGATTTCTGAGCCAAATGATTATTCCATTCCTCATTTTTTTGAGGAATCTCCATATTGCTTTCCAGAGTGGTTGTACCAACTTGCAGTCCCACCAAAAATGTATGACTGTACCCTTTTCCCCATAGCCTCATTGTTACCTGTATTCATGTTAATTGTTATTCTGACTAGAGTGAGATTAAATCTTGGTGTAGTTTTAATTTTCATTTCTCTAATTGATAGAGATGCTGAATATTTTTCTGTATATTTGTTGACTGTTGTTTACAATTTTATTAAGGATTTTTGAATCTCTGTTTATCAGGAATATTGGTCTATAGTTTTATTTTTTCAATGTGTGTTTATCTGGTATTGGAATGATACTGGCTTCACAGAATACATTTGAAAATGTTCCATCCCTTTCTATTTCATAGAATAATTTGAGGAGCATTGTTCTTATTTAAATGGCTGGTGGAATTCAGCTGAGAATTCATCTGGCCCTGGGCTTTTATTGCTAAAAAGTTTGTGTGATTTTTTAACTGCTTCTATCTCATTAGAGATATTGAGGTATGTCCTATTTGTCTGTTTAGGTTTTCCATGTTGTCTTCATTCAATTTTGACAAATCATATGTGTATAAAAGTGTATCTGTTTCTTCTAGGTTTTCCAATTTTTGAAGTATAAGTTTTCAAAATAGTTGCTAATGATTCTCTGTATTTCTGTGATGTCCATGGTGATTTCTCCTTTTTCATCTCCAATTTTATTAATTTGGGTATTAGTTACTTCATTGATAATCTTCCTTTGTAAGTTCTGGGATTTGTTTTTTATTCCTTCTGTATAAATTATTTTCTAAAGTTCTAGCTTAGTGGTTATACATTGTTTTTGTTTCTGCTTATCTTCAAAGGTATTTATCTATGCTTAGATTCTGCAGGATAGCTTTGCTGGATATAGCAATCTTGTTTGATATTTATTATCTTTCAGAGTTCACATCATCCCAAGCTTCACATTATCCCAAGCTCTCCTGGATTTTAGCATTCTGAGAAATTAGAAGTAATGCTGATTGTCTTGCCTATAAATGTAAACTGACAGTTTTTCTCTTGATGCTTTTAGAATTATATCCTTGTTCTTTATGCTAGACATTTTAATTATAACGTATCATGGAGAGGTACTCTTTATGATCTTGTCTATTTGGAGTTCTGTATACATCCTGTATCTAAATGTCCATCTCATTCTCAAAGTTTGGAAAAATCTCTCATTATTTCCCTGAACAGGTAATCCATGCCATTAGTCTGCATCTTATAACCCTCATCAATACCAATGATTATTAAATTGATCTCTTAATGTTGTCCCAGAGTTTTGTATATTCTGGTCATGGCTACTTTTATTCTATTCTTTAATACTGTATAAATGTTCAAAGCCAGTTCCTCTGTCTTCCAGCTCTGAGATTTTTGTCTTCAGCACGATCTACTCTATTAGAGAAACTTTCAAGTGAACATTTTATTTGATTGTTGCCTTTCATTTCCAGGATTTCTTTTTGGTTCTTTTTCAATATCTCTATCTCCTTATTAATTTTCTCAATGGTATCCTGCACTGACTTTCTTAATTCAGACCTTGTTTTTCTGTGTTCCCTTGGAATTCACTGATGATTTTTTATAATCATTCTTTTGAACTTCTAATCTGATATTTCATCCATTTCAATATCTTTAGAGTTACTTACTGGTGAATTATGAATTTTAGGAGACATCATGTTACCTTTTTTCTTATTTCTTATATTTTTGTGCTAGGTTTTATGTATCTGTTGGGATGAATTTCTCTTCCACTCTTATGTGTGGGCTTTTTTAGTTCACAGTCTTCTCTTGCCAATGTGCTTAGAGTGATCTAGATTGAGATGACTCATAGATGTGATATCCATAGCTTTTGTATTAATTTTGCCTGTTTTTACTATAGAAGGTCTGTGAATGGGAGCTGAGCATCACCCCCACTAGCCATTTTTATTTGGGGCCTAGTCATTAGTTTGGGGGCTCTAATTTCTTTATTCTTTGTATTAAAGTGCTGCTTGATGTTTGAATGTGGTTAATTTGTGTGTGGAGTCTGTTATACTGTCTATGTTTAGTTTATCAGCAGAGTCTCTACCCTGTGAACTTGAAGTTTTCCTGTAGATTCTCTGCACCTCATAGAAAAGGGAGAAACAATGCCAACAACTTATGCAAATCATATACAGTATTAAAGTACATACCTGATGCCTACTATGACATCCGCAAACCTAATTACCACAAAAACAAGAATGGTGAGGTAAGAAATTGCCAACAGCAAAAACAATAAATAACCATGAACTAGATTAAAATAATAAGTGTCAACTGTGCTATCCCAGTGCTTATACTACAACAACATGAATAGCAGGATTTATATAAGCCAAATAGCTCTAGAAGATGGTAAAAATACAGTTCATTAAGAGGAAAAAAATGAGGTAGGAAGGTAAAAGAAAGTTTAGAATGTTCAAAATGTTAACAAACAGAAGAGATATAGAGTGTGATGTCTCTAAAGGAAAAGAAAAATAGTAAAAACAAAGTGAGGAGGAGGAGAGATAGAGAAGGATCATGAGATTTGGCTGTTAGTGGGAGAACAAAGGAGAGAAAGAGAAACAAGATTAAAAACAAAACCAGAAAAAACAAAAACCCTACCCTCAAAAAACATGACAAGGAAAAATGACTATTATTTCTTTTAAATGCTAAAAATGAGAAAAAATAAACATGTATATGTGTGTCTACACACACACACACACACACACACACACACACACATCCATATCCATGAACCAATCAGCACAGCAAGAACACTAAAAATCAAAAAGAAAAAAGCAAAAAAAGATTCTTAATGAAAAATGGTAGAATTGTCTCCACTGAAGGTGGTCAGAAGTCTCAACAAGGATGGATGGTCACTGCCCATACCTGATGGTTCTTCTTTTCTTCTTTCCATTTATCCTTGGGCTATATACATACCAAAAGAAAAAGAAAGATCAAGGACTGCCAGCTGGCCCCTTCCTCTTTTGTTGTAGCTCACCAAGCTGCCAGCTGGAGTGTCCTAAAACTGAAGCTGGTTAAGAGAGCTCTCAGCTTCCCTTCCCACCAGTATACAGCAGGATGAAATAGGGAGTCTTAGACTGGGAATTTATCTGTACAGACCAGGTGGAGGCACTCTCAGGGTGAGTCTGCTGCAGAGTTCTACGTGGGGAGTTCCTGAAGCTGGGTCTAATCAGGCTTTCGGGATATTGTAGGTGGCATTTACGCTGAAGAGACTAGATCATCATACCCCTAGGTCCTGGCAGATGCTGGTCTCCCCTAGAAGTCTAGATTTTGGGAGTCTCCCCAAAATTCTACTCATGGGGCAGGGGAGCCAACCCTCCAAAGTCTCACACACTCTGCTGCCCATGAAGATGTATGGTCTTCCCAGGGTCAGTCCCTGAGTGTATTCATGCCCGCCTGTTCCTCTTCAGCTGGTTACATGGGCTGCCAGACTCAAAGGGAAAGCAAGTTGCCCTCCCCTCCATGTTTCTTATTTGATTTCTGCTGAGTACTTTCTTTCCTCTGCCTGTTTCACTCACAGTCTTCTAGGTAAGCACCCTGGATCACAGGGTAGGCACTTGCTGGGGCAATATGACTATGTTTGCTATCATCTCCTGGGTTCTTTTTTTTTTTTTTAAGAGAGAGTGAGAGAGGGGGAGAGAGAGAGAATTTTAATATTTATTTTTTAGTTATCGGCGGACACAACATCTTTGTTTTGTATGTGGTGCTGAGGATTGAACCCGGGCCGCACGCATGCCAGGCGAGCGCACTACCGCTTGAGCCACATCCCCAGCCCATCTCCTGGGTTCTTGCAGCAGCAGGCTGAAGTGTGGCCTCCTCGAGATGACTCCTGCTTCAGCTCTCTGCTTGCCAGTTGAGTGACACAGAACCCTTTTCAGACACCACTTCTCTGTGCAGCTAATGGGTCTGCTAAGTTTAGACTGCTTTTCTGATCTGCAGGTTTTTCTGTGCCAAAATTGTCCATTGTATTTTTCTATTTAGATTGTCCCTCCCATCTGTGGTGGACCAGCACTGTTGCCACTGCCACTGCAGCAACTGGATTGACTCCAATGTACTTTTATTTGTTCTCTGTTCCATGTGCCCAAATTTCTGAGTTTTTCTAAGAGACTCTGTTATTGAATTTTCGGTGAATTCTCTCTTTTACCCAACTCTCTGAGAAGCGGCACTTCCACTGCTTGAATCCAGAACTTTGGAGCCACTGAAAAATGCAGCCTTCCTTCTAATGCACCATCTTGAATCTCCCAATAGTACAAATTTTTGACCTTGGGGATTATGCTTCTCATAATTGTGCTGCTCATAGTTCCTTTCAAAAATCTCATTGAATAACAGAAAACCATCTTTGTCTTTTTACCATGGGACTGCCAAACCTAAGGAACAAGGACCTGATACTTTGCAATGAGAAGAGGGGCAACTACGGAATGAAGGAAGGAGCTGCTATTTGCTGAATGAATCTATTTGCCAGATACTGAGTGATGCACTTCCCAGGTTGCCTTTTGCAGTTTTCATATCAATAACAAGAAGTTTGGAAATGGGGTCCTCTCAACCCCAGTTTAAACAACATGCTCTTTATTTTCATTTTGAGCAGGCTTTATGCCTCCTCAAAGAGGCAGGAAGGCCCACAAGCATTCTCACACCATCACTGACATACAGACTCTCTCACTTCATTTCTTAGAAAAATGTAGTTACGTCCACAGAGCATAAATCTGTAAAAACACAAAATTAATACATCATATCCATCTTCAAAGTATCCACATTTGGGAATTGGGAAACTACAGCGAGTATTTTTCCTGCAACAAATCAGAGACTAAGCCAGATACTGAAGCCCCAGCATGCACCTGTGTTCAGCAGTTCTATCTGGGGAGTAACCCCGCATGATCTACTGCACTGGCTCTTTCAGAAAGAAGCCTCAGAAGGGAGGAGAAGAATGTCTGAGGGTTTGTCTGGGGAAAAATAAAAGAAATAATTGTTCTAAAAAAAGGAGAAATTGGTATTTCACTGGCAGCCCAAGTTGCACAGGAACACTTTAAACTTCTGTGGCTGGTATCCTTCATCTGAAAATCACCAACTTGTTTAAAAATCCCTCATCTGGGGATTTGGCTGCCTGCAATCATACAGCCTGAAACTGAGTGTGTCTAGATACCCATATTCCTCAGTGGAGGTCTTAGTGTACTCTGGTGGGCTGAGGCCAGAATTCCTCTCACCAGCTTATATGTGGAAAGCAGCTGAAGAAGAAATCCGTTTTTTAAATATATATATTTTTAGGCATTGACAAGAAGGAGTTAGGTAGATATGAAGTTTTGCATCATTAATTCACTGCATCCCAAGGGTAAGTGGGATAGGGGACATTTATGATCCAGAAGTGGCAGGTGACCCACTGTACACTGACCCCAAATCTGGCTTTTGGATCATACAGATAAAAGGATCCTGTCAGAAAGCAAAGCATGTGGTCACGTGATACACAGAGCTTTGGTGTGGGTGTATGTGTGCCCACATGCACACCTGTGGGTGATGAATCTAAAACCTTCCTTCCAAATTGAATTTGGTTTAATGTTTTTCTTTCTGGCCCTACGATATTTAATTTCCTTCTCCTCTTATTTAACTGTGGAATTATACTCTTTCACTAGTAAAGCATTTTGGCCTGCTGCAGGGATTATGGCATTGTGGAAAATAAAGCTGAGTTATGTTGTAGTAATATTAAAGCAGCTCAGAGAAAGGCTTAGCAGCACCTGGCATGGTAGGTAGCTCTGAGGACTACAAGGGAAGTACCAGAGGGCTCATCCTAACCCTGCATCAGTGTGTGACCTTAACCAAGTCATTCATCCCCTTTGGGTTTCTGTTTCTTCAGTGGCAAGATGAAGGCACTACAGGTGGCCTGCAAGATCTCTTTCCACTTCAGCAAATTCTGATCAGCATAATTTTGCAGAAATCTCCTATTCACTGCAAACATTTGTTGACTATTATGTGCCATTTACTGTGCTCGGTTCTGAGGATTCAGGAATAAATAAGCCATGCTTCTGCTCTCAGAGAATTCACGCTCTAATTGAGAGGGTCAGCAGTGGGAAGAGGGATATAAACCTAGATAAAATGACTGCAACACAGTAATTGTCAGAGATATGGAACATTGTGGAAGAGTAACTAATTCTGTGGGCTGGGGGAGATCATGCCATTCTTTGCAAAAGGAAATAACACTTGTCTGAATGATAAGCAGGGAGCACAAGAAGAGTATGATGAAAAAAAAGAGGATTTCATGCTAGAGGAACCACAGGTGCAAAGGGATATAAGCAAGGGCTAGAATGGCCTTTTGTCCTAGACAGCAAATAGAGGGGGTGGACCATGGTTATGGCAAAAGATATACTGGGGTTGTCATGAACAGTCATATAGAAAATAGAGGCATAATTTTAGTGATTGTCAGGTAGCACATCCAATGCAGATTTAGGGGAGGGAACATTTACAGGACTGTTAGAAAAGAGATGCAGTGACTGAGGGGAAAAGAAGAAATAATGATGATTTTTTATTTCTAGCTTGGTGACTAGATGAGTTGTAAGAATACATTGAGATGCAATTGACAGCAAACCCAACTAACGATGATTGAAGCCATGGTTAAATTTATTTTTAATAAAAAAATATGAAATGGGGTAGTTTGGGAAGGTG
Organism: Callospermophilus lateralis; assembly: GCF_048772815.1. Taxonomy (NCBI): domain Eukaryota; kingdom Metazoa; phylum Chordata; class Mammalia; order Rodentia; family Sciuridae; genus Callospermophilus; species Callospermophilus lateralis. The sequence goes on along the minus strand of NC_135306.1, from coordinate 66,082,744 downwards.
AAATTTGTTTTTGGAATCAACATATATGGTTTTCAATGTTTAATGCCTATGATTTGGGTGCATATAAATTAAAGTTTGGGATATCTAAGGGTGGATTAACTGCTATACCATTATGAAATGCTCCTCTTTATTCTTGTTTATGCTTTTGTTAAAAAGAAAATTCCTTAGGCCAATTAAATTTAGTAGAGTTTATTGGAGAAAAGCAAAACAAAACCAAGAATTGCAAATTGGGCAGCTTCTAGAGCCAGCACAAGTCCGGAGAACTCCAGCCAATGATGTGAGTAGACAGCATTTATAGGAAAATAGAAGTGAGGCGTAAAAAACAACTTAGTTGGCCACAGCCTACTCCATCAACCAGGCAATTGGTTACAGCTTAAGAAGCTGTTTACAAGTTAACCGGCTCTATGACCTTCTGCAACCAGTCAAAGCTGCTACTGTCATTAAACTATACCTTCCTTTGGTTGACTGGGTCCAAGGCAGGTCCCCAGTCCAAATTAGTGACCTCCCACAAATTTTATTTAACACCATGTATCCAGTTCTATATCTCTTCTTGCCCTATAAATAATTGCTTTAGTACTGGTAGTTTCACAAGCCATTTTCTTCTTTTTTCCAGAGTTTGCATAATATGTATTTTTTTCTTTTTCTTTTTCTTCCTTTCTTTTTTTGGGTGAGGGGAATGAGGGGTTGAACCCAGGGCTTTGTGAATGTGAGGCAGATGCTTTGCCACTGAGCTACATCCCTGCTTGATATCTATGTATTTTTAAATTTATGTGTATTTTTATTTAAGCCATATTTCTGGTAAGCAGCATATAACTGTTCTTCATTTTATCCAGCTGGCAATGTTAATATTTTACATGGACTATTTAGTTAATTTAAATGTAATGTAAGTACAGACATATTTAAGATTTTATCTACCGCTATATTTTTTCTTCATGATCCACTTGTGTCATGTTGTAGTCCCTCTTCTTATCTTTTTTAGAATAACCAAATGTTTGCACCTTTCTAATGGGTCAGTTACACATTCTTTTAGCATTCTTTTAATGGTTACAGTGCAGATTGTGACATTTATCATAGATCCAGTATAGTCTAAACAGGTTGTTATTGGTCCTGCCTTTCTGTTACTTAACATTTACTGTTTACTCCCTTCTGCTTTTTGTGGTATTATTATCATGTATTTTAGTCCTATGTCTATTTTAAAGTCCATAAGATTTTACTCATTACTTTCTTCAGTCATTATTTCTTTATATTTATCCAAAATTTACCCTTTTTGCTGCTCTTCACTTCTTTCTATATTTGTGTTTCCTTCCAGGATATGTTCCTTCTCTTTACATAATTCAATTTATTATTTCTTTTTGAGGCAGTTTTGCTAGTTGTGAATTATCTCAGTTGTTGTTTATCTTAAACATGTATATTTCATTTTTGTTTTGAAGGATAGGAATGCAGGTTGTCAGTACAGATGCTTCTTGGCCTATGATAAGGTTGCTTCCTGATGAAGCCACCCTAAGTCGCAAAATATCCAAGTAGAAAATGCATTTAATATACCTACTGAACTTAGCCTAGCTGATCTTAAATGTGCTTAGAACACTTACATCAGCCTACAGTTTAACAAAATCATCAAATACAAAGCCTTTTTTATAATAAAGTATTGATTATTTCACATAATTTATTGAATGAAACTTTATCCAAAATATATTGACAATACACTTGCTGTAGAGCACAGGCAGTTCCCCTTGTGATCACCTGGCTGACTGGGAGCTATGGCTGGCACCACCCAGCAGCAGAAGTAAGCATTGAAGCAGGCATGCTAGTCCAGGAAAAGATCAAAATTCAAAGTCAAAGAACAGTTACTACTGAATGTACCACCTTTGCACATCATAAAGTCAAAAAAATCATGTCCAGCATGGTAAGCTGGAACCCTGTGTGCTTTCAGCATTAAGGATTCAATCTGTTATTTCCTTATTTCAGTTGAGAAATCACCTTTAAGTTTTATTGAATCCTTTATTGAAGGTAATGTATATTGTTTCTCTGGTTGCTTTTATGAGATTTCTCTTTATTTTGGTTTCTGGCATTTTCTATGATGTGCCAGGTGTTGCTTAGATTTATATTTATGTGGACCTGTCTTTCAGTTCACTAATACTGTTTTCTGCCATGGCTTGCTTTGCCCTCTTGGTATCTAACCAGAATAGTGAATTCTTTCATATTTTGTATTTTTTAGTTCAGAATTGTCCTGGTTTGTTTTTTATATATGTGAAAGTTACAAGACTTTTTGTCTTTCTTCTGCATCTTTCACCTATTACACTAAACATGTCAACCATCATTATCTTAAAGTTACTTTTTTGTTAAGTACAATGTGTAATTATCTCTGGGTCAGTTTTATGTGTGTGAATGTACACATACATGAACAGGTGTGCGTTTTCCTCTGGATTTTTAGCCATGTGGGCCTTTCTTGGGCCTGGTAATCTCTGATTGAATTTTGCACATTGTTCCTCCTAGACAGTCATGTGATCATGAGAGGAACTTGGAACTCTACAACATGGTGAATTGTCTATGTGTGTGTAAATGTAATTGGATTATAAAATAATGGAGTGTGTGTATGTGTGTGTGTGTGTGTGTGTGTGTGTATACTTTCCCAGTAATAGAAAGCATTACACCAAGATTAGTATCCCTACTTATGCCTTGTCTGTCTGATTGACCTTGGCCTTCCAAAGTTTTCAATGCTAAGTGAAGTTAGCCAATTCCAAAAAACCAAATGCCATATGTTTTCTCTGATATAAGGAGGCTGATTTATAGTGGGGTAGGGAGAGAGAGCATGGGAGGAATATACAAACTCTAGGTAAGAAAGAGGGATTGGAGGGGAAGGGAGGGGGCATGGGGTTAGCAAGGATGGTGGAATGTGATGGACATTATTATTCAAAGTATATATATGAAGACACTAATTGGTGTGAATATACTTTGTATACAACCAGAGATAAGAAAAATTGTGCTCTATATGTGTAATAAGGATTGTAATGCATTCCACTGTCATATATAAATAAAAATATTAGTTAAAAAATCCTGCTCTGTTCTTTAGAATCAGGCACTAAATTCTAATATGTGTCTCATGAAACTATTCAACACTCTGTTTTTCAGAGTTTGTTTGTTTTGTTTTTTTTTTTTTTTTTTTTTTTGAGAGGGGGTAGTTTAGTCTCCCTCTCCGAATCAGAAAATATCCTTAAAGAAAAACTAATTGCATGCTAAAGTCCCTCCTGGACTCACCATCCAATGCCTCAGACAAAATTTCTTCAGTTTTTCTATTCCCTAGCAGCTGTTGGTACAAATCCCAGAATCTAGACCTCTGGCCCAACTTCAGAATCACTTAATGCTACCAAAGTAAAAATGGTTGCAGAATTCAGCTCACCTCTTTGAGATCTTCCCCTCTCCAGAATTTTAGCCCATATATTTTTCATAGCCTCAGAAGCTACCTGATGTCTTTAAGCAATGATTGCTCCTGTTTCTTGGACAGTTTAGTTGTCATCAGTGGGAACACTTACCTGATGCAAGCTATCCCAACCATCACAAAGTGGGAATCCTTCCAGAGCCTTCATGTCCTTCTGTTCTGTCAGTCTCTGTATAAGGACTTTCCACTTCTGTGATTTTTTTCCCATCCTGGTTGCAAGTTGAGATACTACTAATACCAGGATCCCACCATGAAAGGATGAGACAAACAGAAAAATAATCCTTCCTTTACTGCCACAAGCCTCCAATCTTGCTTTTCTATGTATCTCAGTAACAAGAATTAGGTCACACGTTCACTCCTATTTATGAGAAAGTCCAGAAAGGTATCTTGCAAAGGGAAATGAAATTGCCATTTCCTCTTTCTAGGACTAGGCATTTTGCTACCGCATTCTAAATCAAGGATCAATTATCAGAGAAAGGGTAATGTGAGATGGCCTTTGGATAAACCCTCACATCCTATTTCACTGTGGGTGAAAGAGATGGGAATATCAACAAAGCAATATAATAGATAGTCAATGTCTTGCTCCTTGAATGAGTAAATAGTGTACAAATGACAAGATATTAATTTAGGATTCGATAAGTGGAGAGCAAAAAGTTAAATACACAAAATTGGTCCTTCCATTTTCTTTATTGAGTGGCATATCTACTTGTGTGCAGAAGATCGCACAAGGGCAAGGATGGTGTTACATTATGTTGTCGTTAGAAGGCGTTTGTTCAGCTGTCATTTCTTGATTTAATGAGAACTTTAAAGATTAGAGGAGATTTGGATAGTTCTCAAGGAGAATGCAACAGTTACAGTATGGTGTGTGAGTACTTGTGAGGGCCACATGAGCATGAAGTGTGTAGGGGCAGGACAACCTGCAACAACCTAGCTCTGTTGGAAAATCCATTTTGGCAATAAATGAGAAACTACTAGGGATGAGCTTTACAGGGCTTCTATACAAATAGGGTATTTCACTGGGCCAAGAAGGAAACTGAAGAACAAGAAATGAGCCAGACTGAGGTCACAGTGTCTGAGACTATTGCATAGTCCAGACAGCAGCCCCAAATCTCAAACCCTCCATTAAAATGAAATCCTTCCAACAAATTTTAAGGAGTTTTGAAAGACATTGTTTGACCTAGACACTAGATAAGTTATACAAAGCTCAGCTCCACTTAATTGCATAATGAATGAATCAAGTACTTTAAATCACTTTGCAAAATCCCATACACTATCACATTTCCTTCCTTGTAACCAATACCTGTTAAATGCAATCCTCATAGAGAAATAATTCACTTCATTGTATTAAAAAATGCCCAATTGGAGTCCTTTAAGTGTTGCAGTTCTCAATTATCTCACCCCAAACCCACTGTGAAGTGATAATTAGGGGCTAAAAGCTAAACCGATTACAGCAGAATTTTCTCCTGACAGCCATTTAATAGCTAATCAGGTGTTAAATCCCCAAATTATGCATTCCTCAGCAGCACACAGATCACAATAAATTTTAAAAGTTGGAGTTATCAACTGTCTTTCACAACTTTGCCCCAACACACCAAACATAAAGGAATTATCAATTTAAATGAATCAAAATCCTTGACAGTTTATTCTCTTTCTCTGTGTAGAATGTTTGTTTTGATTAGTGGTTACTCTTAAATCTCAGTTCTACCCACAGCATCTTATCATGAAACTTGCCTCTTCCTAGTGAAAACTACCACATCTTGTGAGTATAACTGTGTTAGTGTTGCCTAATTTGCTTACATCTGAAACCTGCCACCTGCAACCAGACTGGTGGTAGTTGCGGAGCTAGCATTTGTATTAATGATATAGGACCAACATATATGGCTTTACTAATTTAAAGTGACTTCACAGCTATACAATACACGTTCCTGCAACCGGGGCAGGCACAAGCCAGCCCACCACTGTAGAACTCTGCAAAACTGAGTGTCAGATTAGTCTGTGGACTTCACTCTGATGAGACCAATGAACAAAGAACAGGTTGGCAGGGCATGGGAAAATATCCTGTAGTTCTTACGAGTCTCTGTTCTTTCTCTCACCTTTTAAGAGAATATATAAGTCTGCTACTTAGCCCTATCATCTTTTTCTTCCATTTTGTTTCTTTTGGGGGCCTTTATTAATTCTCTTTGTTCACTGTTATGCTATATCCAGTCTATAGTAACCAATGTTGCCCCGTGGATTCACAGAACATCTGTATTCAAATGACAATTTATGAGCCACTACAGACACAATTCTAATGTTAAAATACTGTGGCCTTCTAACTCTACTCCAATCAAAATGAGGAAGGGAATTAAAAGTCTATTTAGATTTTTCTTCATTGTGTTGAACTATACTAAAATAAATATAAATAATCTGTCAAGCCATTCTGTGGTCAATTTCCATGTTATAACATTAAATCCAACGGAGCGAAGGTAACACATTTCACTCTAGACCAATGATTTTCAACCAGGGTAGATTTTGATTCCCAGAAGATATTTGGTGGCATCTAGACCTATTTGGTTGTCAAATCTGGAAGGAGAATGCTATTGGCATGTAGTGAGTAGAGGCCAGGGATTCTGCTTAACATCATACAATGACAGGACAACCCCCTTTTAACAAAAAAAAAAAAAATATCTGTCCAGTAATCACAGCAGTGCCAAGGTGCAGAAACCTAATTCTGGGTCTCAGACCCCCATATCTTTGATACTGTGCTACATGAGTGTTTTCCAAGATTGTAGAGACAGGTGTGGGGGATGGCAGGGCATGGGAAAATATCCCATAGTTCTTCCTTGGAGTCTCTGTTCTTTCTCTCATCTTTTAAGAGAATATAAAAGTCTACTACTTAGCTCTATCATCTTTTCTTCCATTTTGTTTCTTTGGGGGGTGGGGGGGCTTTATTACTTCTCTTCATTGTTCACCTCCTTGTTGCCTGGGGACACTGGCAGTTTAATTATAAATTTACATATTTCTTCAAAAAATAATGTCCAAGTGCCCATTGTATGCTATGAATGGCTCCTGACTTCATGGATCTTAATTAAACATTAGTAGTCAATACCAAGAAAGATGTGATAAATATAAAATATATACATATAAAATATATGTATATACCAAATCACATAATTTGTGGATCCTGGTGGAGATTTTTTTTTTTAAAGAGAGAGAGAATTTTTTAAAATTTATTTTTTAGTTTTCGGTGGACACAACATCTTTATTTTATTTTTATGTGGTGCTGAGGATCGAACCCAGCGCCCCACGCATGCCAGGCCAGCACGCTACCACTTGAGCCACATCCCCAGCCCTGGAGATTATTTTATTTGGACTAAAATTTCTTTGTAAAAAATAAAGAGGTAGAATCATATCAAAGAATAAAAATTGGAAAACAGTCTATTTAAAAGAAATGGCTTTAGAACTAGGGATGTTTTACCCTATCACAGGTAAAACCAAAGATAATGTCATAAAGTCATGTCCATTCTTATTCTAATCAAAACAGTGTATGTCCTCAGTTTCCAAAGTCAGTAGCTAAAGGTAGACAGCAGTTCAGTTGCCTGCCTGCCCTTGCTGTGTCTTGATACCTATTCACTTTCATTTTTTTTACGTGTATCTTTTGACATTTGTGTGGTATTTCTAAGTAGCATGTACATCCTGCTATTCCTTGGTTTTCCCTTTAGACCATAGTGGGAGCGCTCTCATACTTGAGAGGCACCCACATGTCACAAAGACAGAAAAACAAGCTATTATAAAACATACAGGCACCTCTGTCCCTTTGGTCCTGTGTCTCAGGACTCACACAGCACAAGCCACTGTTCTACACGTGAGCACTTGTGACCAATGCCATTCAGAACTTAGGAAAGCTCTTCTTCACATTTCTTCCCTGTCCTAAAAATCAAAAGGCTGACATTTGTTGGGTCATGACACTACTGATGCACAGACAATACTTCATAGTGTGGCAATGATTTGAGTGACACAAACTTTCAATAAAGAGAAAGGCCAAATTAATTAACTTGTCAAATCTGTCCTTTTAGATCCTAAAAAAAAAAAAGAATTGTTTCTCAGGAGTACCTAGTGTCCATTTTCTAGTTTCCAATTTATAATTCCATATGTAATCACTGATTAGAACAATATTCACAATATTCACTTGAAGAGACACTTAGAAAAATATGCATTATTAAATAATCTGTATTGGAATATTTTTATTGGAATATTGGGATACTTTTTAAAAGAAATGTAGTAGGTTTAATTTTATTTATTTAATTTTTAATTTTTCAAAATAGTTACTGACTTACAAAAAATTTAGCAGATAATACAAAGAGTTGCATATCACCCTTACTCTCTTGCACAGTTTTCCATATTATTAGCATCTTATATTATTATGATGAATGAACACGGACATATCATTAACTAGAGTCCAATTTTACATTCAGGTTCACTATTCATGTTGTACAATTCCATGAGTTTTGACAAAGCATAATGTTATGTATGCACTATTACAAAAGGGATTCCCTGCCCTAAAAAGTCCCCTGTACTTAATATATTCATCTCTCTACCCGCCTCCCTATCTCTGGCAACCACTTATCTTTTTACTGTCTTATAGTTTTGCTTTTTCCAGAATGTTGTATGTTGAAATTATACACAATGTAGCCTTTCTGGACACCTACCAATGTGTTTTCAGGTTTCTCTGTGATTTTTTTGCTGCTTGATAGTTTTTTTTAATTGCTGAATAATATTCTGTAGTATGGATGTACTCTACTTTGTTTAAGCATTTGCCTATTATTGGTGGCTTCCTGAGAAGAAATAAATGTATGACACATGTTTGTTCTATTTTTAACAATGAGCATGTCTGAAAAAACTATTTCTTGGTCACCCCAGTTTTGGCCAGTGTGAATAAATATTGGTGTGCAGGCTTTGTGTTTTCAGACATTTGTTCTTGAAATATTTTTAATGGCCCTTTCTTTCACTCTACTCCTTTTGGGATTATAATTACATGGAGGCAGGAAAATAATGGGCTTTCCCACAGACCTCTAAGACTTTGTTCATTTTTTTTTCAAAATTTTAGCAGCTCTGTTCTTCAGATTGGATAACTTATGGATAATCTTCAAGTTCACAGGTTCTTTTTCTATCAAAAATCTTCTGTTGAGAACTTCTAGTAAAATTTTTATTTCAGTTGAGTTTTTTTCACTCTAGAATTCCTATTTGTTTCTCTTTTATTTGTTGATATTTTCTATCTTTTTATTCATTGATGTCATATTTTCTTTGAATTCTTTGAACATATTTTAAACATATTTGTAATATCTGATTTAAAGTATTTTCTCATAAATACAACAGGTAAGCCTACTTTATGTCTATTTCTATTGATGCCCTTTTCCTTGGTTGGTAGGGATCACTCTTTGTCATTTCTCTTCATCTTGGTGAATTTTACTTGAAAGTTTAACATTCTAAATATGCTGTGGATCTTACACTATTCTTCTGAATATTAGCATTTTTGAATATACAACTACTTGTGTGGACTGAAGCTATAAAACCTGATTTCTTATATGCAACAGTTTGGGAGTAGTTTTTGTTTAACATAGCTCCTATTTCTCTTCCCTGCATCTACAATGTTCAGTAGTCAGTCAGGAATTTGAAGATATTTATACTAAGATTTTGGAGCTTACCCTCTCAGTGGTACCCTAACTTCTGTGATTCCCCCTAAATTTACAATTGTTCTTCAACCCAAATTTCTTACCTCTGATATTTTGAGCCCACAGACTCTCACTTTTTGCCACCCAAGCTGTACATGAATAGGAATAGATTCCATCAAAAGTGTAGAAAATTCACTGATCTCATTAGGAAAGTAATATCTTCCGAGTGTAGGCAATCCTCTAGTTTCTGCCTACAGTTTTTTGATTCCCTGGGGTCTCCTATGTACCTGTGTAGTTCAGCAGAGATTTTGACAGAATTTATATGCATATATTAGGACTCAGCCTTTCTGATCCTCTCAGATCCCAAACTTGTTCCCTTTAATTTTCCACTGCCCTGACAATCTCAACTTTGTTGTCTGCCATCTAAACCTGACAAGATTTCAATTTTGTGTCACCAGAGCTGGAATGAGGACTTGAAGAGATATTTAGTCAACAAAGTCACAAAATCATAGTGCTCACCCAAAACACAGGCAGTCTATTCATGCGCATAGTCTTCTGCTGTCTGCCTGTCAGTGGACACTTTCCACTGCCTTGAAGTAATAGCTTTGTTAATAATTTTACCCAATTTTTAAAGTTGTTGTCTGTGGAGTTCAACTATATGTTAGTTTCACTGGATGCCATACCCAGATCATATGACATTTTTTTGATAGAAATTAAAGGACATATAAAAAGTAATTATGGATCTCTGATAATGGACATGTCACAGATGTACATATTAAGTACATAAATATGAAAATGCAAGATATCCATAAAGTGAGGGAGTAGATCTATTGAAGGACAGCATTTTTGTGTGTGATTATTGTTGTTATCAGTTTAAAATATAACTTTTGAATATTATGTGTAATCACCATGGTGACCACAAAGAAAATATCCACAGAATGTACATAAAAATAAGTGAGAAGGGAACAAAGTATGTCACTATAAAAAAAAATCAACTAAACACAAAGGAAAGCAATAAGGGATAAAATGAAGGACCAAAAATACTCTGATACAAACAGGGTACTAGAAGTCCTTCCAGTAAGTAATTACTTTAAATGTAAATGGATTAAACTTCCCAATCAAAATCTTGTGTATCAATTGAATAGATTAAAGAAAACCAGGATCCAACAATAAGCTGTCTATACTTGTAATGTATATCATACACAGAAAACAACTCATGGAAATTATTTCTTGGGTATGACCCCCAAACACAGGCAAAAAAATAAATAAATATACTGGACTACATCAAACTACAAACTTGTGAATCAAAGGACACAGTTAACAGAATGAAAAAATAACCCATGGAACAGTTCGAAACATTTGTAAATCATACACGTGATAAGAGGTTAGTACACAGAGTCTGAATAAAACTTCTATAATTCAACAATGACCACAAGAACAAATAAGTCAATTTAAAACTGAGATGAGAACTCAAAGATTTTTCCAAAGCTTCTATAAGTGGATAACAGGCTTTGAAATGATACACAATATCACTAAATTTTAGGGTAATGAAAATCAAAACCACAATGAAATATAATCTCATGTTTTTTAAACACACACACACACAAACTAGATATTGCTGAGGATGTAGAGAAATTGGACTTGCAGACTTGTGCACTATTAATGGACTGTTTAATGCAGCTCCTATGGGATACTTTATTGTAATTCCTCAGACTTACAAATAGAATTACCATATGATCTACTTCTATATATTCAAGCCCACTTCTAAGTGGATCCCATTCCACTTCTGAGTATATATACAAAGAATCAAAATCAAGGTCTCAAAAACACAGTTACAGACCCATGAATGGGTAAACAAATGTAGTAAATCCATGCAATAAAAGATTATTTCGCCTTAAAAAGGAAGAAAGCACTAACACTTGCTGCAGAAGGATAAAAATAAAGACATTATGCTAAACAAAACAAGCTAGTCACAAAAAGACAAATGCTGTATGATTCCACTTACAGGGGATATCCAGAGTAGTCAGATGCATAGAAACACACAGTAGAAACAAAGGTGACACAGGGGCTTTGTGTGGTGGGGTGAGGGGCATGAGAAAGTGTTTGAGTGTAGAGCTTGAGTTTTTCTAGATAAACAATTTCTAAAGATTGGTTTCCTAGCAATGTTAACACAGTGAACTATATGCTTAAAAAAAAGTACAACAGTGATAAATTTTCTATGTCTTTTATCACAACTTAAAAAAAGACAAATCTTAATATTCAGAAATATGTCTTATGTGTTTGTTTTTAAACCATCTCTCCCACAGCTGTCTCTTTCTGCCCCTGTGTGGACTGATCCCTCTTTGGACTTGCTCTCCAGCTGTGGGCAAGCTGCAGAAGATTCATTCCTCCCACTTGAGTCTTTGGTTAAATAGTCTTATTCTTGGACCCTATTGCAGCACTATTTAGTAGAACACCTTCTCTGGTGGCTTCTGAGAAGAAATGTATGACACATTTTTGTTCTTTTTTTTTTTTTTAACAATGAGCATGTCTGAAAATACAGTTTCTTCATCTTCATACTCATTATTTGACTGATTATGGAATTTTATAATGGAAACTAGAATTTTGGAAATGTTACCTTATTTTTTTTTCTTTCTTTGGTGGGTGGTTGAAAGTTCCACTGCCAGTCAGATTCCTCGTTCCTCTTCTGAGATTTAAAAAGTAGGTATTTCTGGAAACTTTGAGGGTCTTTTCCTGGTTCTCAGTTCTTTATGCCCCAACTATTTGAATCATATACTTTCATGTAGGTCCACTGCAGTGTGTTATATGAATCTATAATTTTGTGTTATTAGTTCTAGGAAAATTCTTTAATAAGTTTCTACCTTTTAATTATTGCATTTTCTCTTTCTGGAAACCTTACCATTCACATGTTATACTAAACCTCTTGTTTCCTTACGTTTTCTCTTTCTTTGATTTGTTTCCCCAAACTTCTGAGAATGGCTTCAGTTTTCATATTCTAAACATTTTACTGGATTTATAGAAATTTCTGCTATCATAATTTAATTCAAACTTTGAGAATTTAATTTTTTGTATCTTTTTGTGCTCCTCATTTTCTGCTTTCCTTGGTCTTTCTTCATTCAACAATCTTATGGTGATAATTAAACTTTTTTTATACTTTTTCCTGCTCTTCACATTTTCTCTGTTTTCTTCAAGTTAATTCTATTCACTTAATTTTTCTTTTTTATCAGATGCTTCATGATCCTTCACTGGTCATACATTTAAGAATAAGAGATTATTTACCTGCTGGGATGCTAGATCTTCACATATGGGTATATAAACTGATGGGTTTCACAACAGGAGTATAAAGTAGGAAACTGGCCATTTTGTTGAGTGACTACTGAATATGAGAGACTCTTGGCCCAGCGCATTACTCTACAAATACACCCTCCCTTCTCATACTTGGCTGCCAGTGTTTTGAGGAACCAATTGTGGGCAGTCCAGGAAGGGAAGAGGGCTGGTGGTGACAGTTTTCCTTAAAACTCCTTTTCGTTTTTTAAATCCTTTTGCCTTGCTCCTATATTTTCTTTACCAACTACTAACAAGTCAAATATCCCTTTGGCTTTCAACCCAAAGCTTTATGCTGGAGTTTTGTTTTGTTTTTTCCAGGATGGAGTAGGGTAATTCCCTGACTGTGTGGGTTATAGAAAGGATTTGGGAATAGAACTGCTTTTTATATAGATTATGTATTTTATTTTTATAGTTCTTAATACCATTTTAAACCCACCCTCACATAGTTTCCATGTCTTTCCAGATCCCGAGTTTTTCTAGATTCTGCAGAGTGAATTGCTGACTTCTAGACCTGTTATTACAGATGTGTTTTTCCAACTCTCTTTGTCCCTCTAAGTCAGCTTAAGAAAAAAAATCTGCTTTTTTACTTCCATTAGTTTTATGCTGATATCTCTTAAGCCATGTCCCTTGATCTTTTCTTTAAAATCATTTCACTGTGATTTTAGATACATTGAAAAAACAGTAGAAGTAAAAGTATATGCTGCTCATTTTCCATAATTTCAAGATTCTCCTCCTAAAATCTATGTTTTTGCCCATTCCCGGGAGCAGAGTTATCTTTGCTGAGTATTATTTTTGTTTTCTCTTCATTGTTCACTCATGTCTTCAGCACCTGCTCGGTGGCAGATGTGGTATCTGGCTGAGAGAGACTCTAGGTACTCTACTCTTCAAAAACCATTTCATCCATTGCTGAAGGAAAGTTGTTAAGAAAGGTACCTATGTGTTAGCATCTATGTGAATTCTATGCTAAAACAATCCTTGCTTCTCCTAAAGAATAAGTACTGTCCTCCTCCCACCCTGATCAGTGCCACCTACGCAGCTTACCAGCCTCCCTTTGCACTGAGGCTTCCAGGAAGCTCACAATCAAAAGTGAGATTAATTTTAACAACATATTTGTCCATTATAGGCTTCCCCTTTCACCTCCTGTTCTTCAGTTTCCATTCTCATATTTCTATCTTTCTTGACTTTATGTTTAAAAAAATATTGTATAAGTTTTGATTTTAGGGTGCCTCATGTCTTTTTTTTTTCAGATGGCATGTGCATTTCTGTCTGCACACACAAGGAAAAATAATAGTTGAGTTCATAATCCTTATGAGCTCTTCTTGGTAAAGCACTTAAAGAACATACATGATTTTCTTCACTGCATGGATGTAATAAGGGGCAAATAATAAAACAGTGCCTTGTATGAGTAACAGACCTACTGTAGGTCCTTTAATATATCCCCTAAGTGACTGAATGAATAAAAGAATTTCTTAGCAGTGAGATTTGTTAATTATGGGAATGCTTTGCTACTGGAAAATTAAAGGATTCTTTTCATTGGCATAAATCAACTAACATTTATTAAGTGCCTGTTTAATTTAATGTCATTTTAAATTTAAAAGACTTACTTTTTGTCTGAACAGAGAATAAACTTGTGGATCTCTCAGTAGCTCTGCAACTGTAAGATGTGATGATTTCTGTGATTTTGTAGCAGTACTAGATGTTGGTTTTATATTTTAGAGCAAGTCCCTAAGCACATAACAAGTCAGTAAAGTAATTTAGACCTTCACCCAGATCAATGCCTTCAGCTTCTGAAGATTGGATTTTTGTTGTCTTCTCATGTTTTAGAATCATATAAAACAAAAACAGAATCATTCTCAATTGAGTGATGGCTGTTCTTAAAAGGGCTGGCTATGTTTTCATGTTCTGGAATAGAGAGCCATTCTCTAAGAGTCATGCCCATCCACTCCCACTAGATTCCCCAGTGCACATGTCCCGTGTTTCCAAAAAATGGTAACAAATTGATGGGTGGAGTGAAATAAGATCAAAAGACTTTTTACACTTGGAAAAATCTGTAAAAAGCTTAAGGAATAGTTTTAAATAGCCCTCTGATAGATTCTGTTGTTATTGGTATTATTGTAACACTTATTTGCACTTCTGCTGGTCACAGTCAATACTAGTTCATTAATGGCACCACCAATGTACTTACACAATGTAATGGTTATAATTTAGCTGAGTGGCTTGCTGTCCCCCATGAGGAAATGGTGGAAAAAACAAGATTGACCCAGTAAATGTTAATATTCAGAATGTGATTTAGAGTACAGAATTCAGATTGGATTTCCCATTACAATGAAGGATTACAGAGATGTGCAAACATTGTTGGTTCATCATTACTAACACACACTTGCCAGGATATACAGGCAGCCAGAGGGATTGAAAAGCAACTGCCTTAGCTCTGAATTCCAGGGAGTTTATAGGCTTAAATCATCGAAACTTGACATCAGGCAAATGGAGTTTCTGAGGCTGAACAATAATTTGGAACCAAAGGTATTTGAGTATGCCAATGATTAAGAAAAATTCTTTTCTTAGGCCCACCATAGCAAAACAACACCTACAAATGTAGTTATCCCAGGGCTTACTTTCTATATTTTGAGCTTTTGCACCTTTTTTGTTGGAAATAAGCATTTGACCAGCATGGTTTGATGTTCTACCCAGCCCTGAGAGAATGGGTGAAAATCTTCCATGGGGGTTCTTAGTGAAAAAAAAAAATCACAAGTTTGTTAAACAATAGGTCATATTCTGCTTGGAACAGGAGGACAATATGTTTATTCAAAGGTTGGGTTTACTGTATTTCTATTCTTTGTGGGGAAAAGGCCATTTGACTCTCAAATTTATTTACTCTTAGTTGAAGAAAGAAGAGGTTTTTGGTTGATCGAGTAATAAGTGTTGAAATTTGGGAATGCTGTTAATGAAGGAAAGGCCTGCCTCTTCATGAGAGCTGTGTAACAACAGAATGTCACACACACATTCGTGTAGGTAACACACACACACACACACACACACACACATACACACACATACACAGCTTAGATCTATTCATCATGCAAGATTGACAGATTGGAGGAGGCAGAGATACCATAATTACTTGCTCATGCTATTTGGCACCTCTATTACAGTTACTTAAAGTATTCATATCTGATCACTTAAACTAGATTGTTAACCCTTAAACTCAAGGATCAACTATGTGCTTCTTTATTTCTTCTAAGGAAAGTAACACAGGAATTTACATTCTAACAGGAAACATCCTGATATAGGGAGAAAAATCTTTTCTTAGAGGAAAATAGATCTGGAGCAAGTTAGTTCACCATTTGTAGAATCAGAGGGTTAGACCACAGAGGGAAGCCCAAACAGAAGAAATGAGCACTTGATTAAGACAAAAATAAAGTTACTATTGTATTATTCTCAAGTCTGGATTAAAAACTGATTTTGATTATTAATTTTTTATTTACAAAAGTTGTTTTGCAAGATCTACCTGGTACCAACAGCTCATATCATTTTTCCCCCTTGGGCTGCATTATTTTTTTTTCATTATTCACCAACTATTTCCTCATTGCTTAGGTATAGTCTTAGTTCAAGACATTTTTACATATTCATTTAACAAATAATGTTCAAGAGTTTACGCTGTGCTATGTGTAGTCCTGACTTTATGCATCCAAATTAGACATTAATAGTAAATACCAAGAAAAATGAGATAAAGATTTTAAACCTAAGAAAAAGATGCATATATCAGATTACATATATTTGTGGGTCCTAATGGGTTGTATTTTAGTTGAACAGAGACTTTCATGGTAATACACAGAGGAGATTCAATCATGTGAAAGAACAGCAATTGGAAAATGTGCATTTCAAAAGGAATAGTTTTAGAACTGGGATTATCTGATTTCTAAATGGGAAAGCTAATATACAATGTCATAAAATCAGAAAAGCCCCAATTATTTTCTGCTTTTATATAATTACTCTCATAATCAAAATAATGTAAATACTTAGTTTAAAAAAAAGGCAAATAGTAGTTACTGAAAAACAGTAATTCTCTGCCCATCCTTTCTATGTCTTGACATCTGATTTTCAAAAGTGTAACTTTTCCTATTTTATCTAATGTATTTCATATTTAGTAGCTTATCATGTTCAAATTTGGATTAAAACTTGATATTTTTTAATTTTTTTAATTTGTTTTAATTAGTTATACATGACAGTAGAATGCACTTATATACTTTGAATCCCATCTGATTCAAATGTATGATATGTCAAGGTCATTGTACTGTCATGTGTAACTAATTAAAACAAATAAAAAATTTAAAAAATACTTTGATATATCATACATAGATGGGATATAATTTCTCATTTTTCTGAGTATAAATACTGTAGAATCATATTGGTCATACAATCACATATATACATAAAGTAATAATGTCTGTTTCATTCTACTATCTTTCTTATCTCCCCTGCCTTTCTCTCCTTTCACTTCCCTCGATCTAATCTAAGGAAACACTATTCTTTTTTTTTTTTTTTTTTTTTTTTTTTTTTGCTTTTATACATGTACTTTGTTTTGTTTGTTTCTTTGTTTGTTTTTTGGTGGGGTTTTTTTTGTTTGGTTTTTTTTTTTTTTTTTTTTTGCATTAGCCAAATGTTTTCTCTGATATAAGGAGGTTCATTCATAGTGGGGGAGGGCGGGAGAGCATGGGAGGAATAGATGAATTCTAGATAGGGCAGAGGGGTGGGAGGGAAAGGGAGGGGGCAGAGGATTAGCAAGGATGGTGGAATGTGATGGACATCATTATCCAAAGTACATGTATGAAGACATGAATTGGATGTCAACATTCTTTATATACAGAGATACAAAAATTGTGGTATATATGTGTATTTATCTGTCATTTTTAATTTCACAAAATTTGTGCTCTCAATTGGTTCGCAAGGCACAAAGAAGGTAATCACTGTTTGCAATTTGTTTGAATTTGGCAACTTTCCTGAGGTTCCAAAGAACCCATCAATGGCAGTGAGCATTAGTGACACCCTAAATACATCAGGGGTATTTTGCTTTAGAAGGCAGATCATAGAGTAGAAAATACAGGAAAGACTTGAAATAGGAGGAAGCTCTAGATGATGTTGGGAAATTCATTTTTGCTTCTTTGGGCTTCAATTCCTACCTGTAAAATAGGATTATTAATGTCTGCTGTTCTTCACAGGACTGTTATAAAAGGATTTATATATGCCCCCGTAAAATTCTCCATAAAATTAAGCATTTGTTATTTTGTACTGTCCAATAGAACATCTAGTGGGGATGAAAATGTTTTATACTTGGGCTATCCAATATTATAACTACTAGCTACTCGCTACATGTGTATATTGGATGCTTCAAATCTGGCTAGTATGATCAAGGAGCTGCATTTATTATTACTATGTTTAAGTTTAATTGATTTCAATTTCAGTAGCCAATTAGGATAGTGTGAATCTAATCTAACCTCCTGATTTTATAGTCTAGGTGACTGAGACCTAGACAGGTTATCTTGTCATGCCAAGGTCACCTGACTGATCCCTAGGCAACAATAATAGTAGCAGGTCATATAGATGATTTCTTAAATGTAGCAAGTTTATAGTTATTATTGAATTATGTTCTTGATCTATTCCTATGCATCAAATTGTGCTTCACTATATTCAAGGAAGCATCATCTATGACAATCACAGTGGAGAAATCTAGTTGAGTGACAGCGGAATCCTTTACACTGAGGAATCTGGAGCTTAGTGACTAGATACAGTATAAATATGGTACAAGTAAAATTTTAAGGGTACATGAATTGAATTATAATTTAGATGAGAATTGTTTCTGCCTTGTAGTTTTGAAGCTAAGTGAGAGATATGAAGCCACTTAGAGGCCACCTAATTAAATTTCTCCATTTGACCCTGAGAAAAATGAGGACTAATTGACTACTTCATTTCTTCCATTGAACTTCTAGTTCAATGCAACACTCATAGACCTAATTTCTTTTTCAGGATAACATTTGTTGAGTCATTTGCCAGTATTTCAATTGTAGAATATCTTGAAAATAATTTTTATAAAAGAGAAAATAAAAATCACTTAAATTCCTTTTATCCACAGATAAATTGTTTTTAATACATGGCATATTTTTGCTCTACTTTTATTCTAATGTATATCATTCAAATAAAGTTAAGATTATTATGTGTGATAGCTTGATTTTTCAGAACCATTTTTTTCAAGATCAGATCTAGTTTTAAAATTCTAATTTGGACATAACTATCTGTGGCACATTGAGCAAGTCACTGGAATTCAGTCCTTGTGTACACAGCTTTCCAACAGCAGATAATGTTGTATTTCATATATTTTATACTTATTAAAGGTCTGGATATACTGTCTGGATATGAAGCCAATAACTTGAGAGACAGAAAGAGACAGGTGGAGAAGGACAACAAGCTGTCCGGTAAAAGATGAAGGTGAAGATTACACCTTGCCAGGGGTCATAGGTACAAGAGCTTATATGGGATGTCTCTGGAGTCAAATTTTAGCCACATCCAGGTGGGCACCAGAATGGTCATTAATTCTTGAAGTAATAACATCTCTTGATGTGATTTTAATATTCCATAGGTCACTAGGCATTCCCAAAGAAAGACAACTGATTCAGAGGTCATGTGATTGGTGCTGTTCTCCAACGTTTTCCCTTGTTTTTCTTTTCAAGCAAGCAGATTTTATTGGTTATTTGTAAATGAGGCCCAGGGCAGTGAGACAAAACAGAAACAGTGAAGAACAAACTTGCTACTGCCGGACTGAGCTAACCCATTCATCAGCTTCAGGTTGTTGGAAGGGTTAAATGAAAATTTATAACTAAAGTTTCTGGCACTGTTAGTTTTCTTGTCTATCCAATGTTTATGTTTTAGCTGACAGGATTTGACTGCTCAGATCAAGATTTCTCAGGTACTTAAAGAGGTAAGCCAAGAGTCCAATCAATGGGATGACTTCGCATAGAATTAAACAAACCCTGAGCCCAGATGAGGGTCTTCAGGTGTGTTAGATAAGCTACCGATGAAGGAAGAGTAGAGAGTGTGAAGGTATAAAGAGGTGGATCAGCACCAAGAAAGGATAGAGACCAGCACTTCATAACTTTCTTGTTCCACCCCTCTAGAGTCATTATGAAGCTCTGAATCTTCAATCTGTGGGATGAACTGGGAGTCTCAACTCCATCGCTCATTACCTGTGAGATCACCCTCTCCAGTTGTAGTTCACCATCTGAAAGAAGAGCTTATGCAGAGGATTCCATAGGACATGCTAGAGGTTTTGCTAGAGGATTCCACAGCATATTTTGAATAATGCCTTATGTTGTGATTCTGATGCAGTCACCTTGCTAGCCCTTCCAGGTCCTCTCTTAGCCATTTGCTGTTCTCTCTCTCCATCGCCAATTTAAAACTCTCCCTTATAATCTTCTAGAGGTACTAGAAGGGAGGTATACAGGCTGGCAAGGGGAGTGGATGAAATGCCTCATTCTGACCCTTTCCAAGGAGTAAAGAAAATATGTTCATATGTAAAATATAACACAGTCACAAACATACACATGCAAATATGCCAAGTACACATAAAGGTCACATCCTTTCTGCAAGACAAAAGTAAAAGCTACCTTGTGTTTTTTGGATGTTTGCTCTCTGCCAGCCATCGGACTCTCAAAAACCTTAGAGGTTTGTACAATTACTATTGCCCCTACTTTACAGATAAAAGAAATATAGTCACTTTGCCAACATGACATAACTAATAACTGACAGAATTCTCCTTTAAATGACTTTAGAGTCCACACCCTATGTGACTAAAATACATCTTTATAAAGGTTCAGAACAAAACAATTCACCTGGAAAAAGAATAGCTGGAATCCTGCAGTGGACATGACCATTGGTAGTTTGGGGAGAAATAAATCCTTTGCTAACATTTGCTGTTGCCCCCTACTGCAAGATTAGTCATGTTTATGTACCAAAGTCTACCTTTAGGGCCTGGTACAGCACAGTGCTCAAAACATGATGAAGGAGTGAAAGATTAACTGAATGAATAAATGACAAAGAAATGAAGATAGCTTGCCTTTCCTATCCCAGTCAGAAGCAGGAAAAACAGGATATTATTCTCTGTGTTCAACATGAGAACATTACTTCCTTACTACTGAGTCAGAATGGAAATGCACATAGGTGTTAGAAAGCTAGTGTTACATTTCGACAAAATTCATTTAAATAAACATGCCTCTGCTTGCCATAGTTTATTGGACGTGCAATGTAGCACAACAAAAAATGGTGAATTTTACTGGGAGCTCAATGAAAAGCAGTTTTCATAGGGGGAATCTATGTATCAGCAATTTGACTTGAAAAGGGATGCTTATATGATCATAAACCAGATTTTAAGCCAGATTCTGAGCAAGGTATGGTAGGAATTGGGGGGCGGGGGTCCCTCAACTGCCCGGGAATCTACACAAGAACATCTGATAAATTCCTACCTTGTTCAAAATTTTATGTTTAAGAAGGTATAAAAGGTAATAAGGGACTTGTT
The DNA here is from genome assembly GCF_048772815.1 of Callospermophilus lateralis. Classification (NCBI taxonomy): domain Eukaryota; kingdom Metazoa; phylum Chordata; class Mammalia; order Rodentia; family Sciuridae; genus Callospermophilus; species Callospermophilus lateralis. The sequence goes on along the minus strand of NC_135306.1, from coordinate 66,061,764 downwards.
GACTTGACTCTTTCCACTTGAAATAGAACATTGGGACTATGGATGACAATGGTGTGTTCCTCTAGGTTAGTAACAGATCTACCATTTTGGTGAGGGGTGTTATTGTGGGAGTCTACCCACGTGTGGAGTAAGAGTTTCTGGGAAATCTCTCTGCCTTCCTCACTTTTGCTAAGAATCTAAAAGTACTTAATTTTTTTTATTTTACTTTTTTAATTGATTCTTTTTAGTTGTATGTAACATTAGGATACATTTTGGCATAATCACAAAACCAATTTGCTCTAATTCAGTCTCCATCACTTTCCCGTCCTTCTCCTTCCCTTGCTCCCCTCCCTCTACTGATCTTTCTGCAATTTATTTATAGTTTTTTTTTTAATTCGTAATTTGTGGATATGCTTGCTGTTGGGATTCACTGTGACATGTCTGTGTGTGTACATACGAAAAGTTCTGGTCAGATTCATTGCACTGTTATTCCCCTTTCCTGTCCCTCCTTCCTCACCCTCAGTCCCCTTGTCTACTGATATTTCCTCCATTTTGATGAAATTACCTCTTCCCCTTTTTTCCTTTTTCTCTCCCCGCCCCACCCCCCACCTTATTTTGGATTAACTTCTGCATATCAGAGAAAACTTTTGACATTTTAGGACTGGTTTATTTCACTTAGCATGATAGTCTTCAGTTTCATTCTTTACCTGAGAATGCTGTAAGTTCATTCTTCTTTATGGCTGAATTTTTAAAAGAATAATGGTGATACAGGAGATTACTATAAGAAATCTTTATTACCTTCAGGGCATATGACTTTAAAAATGGGATTCTGAAACTTTTGAAAATATTCTCTGGCTTTAGGAAAACAAATCTGAAAAAAAATAATAATAAAAAAGATGTACTTCAATCTTTGAGGAGGGACTCTGTTTCTAATATAGCATTTATTGTTACCTTATGTCTACTATATTTATGTTTGTCTTCTCAATGAACTTTGTGGACTCCTGGAGAACAGACATCTCATCTATTGAATCTTTTGTCTCCCAGTATCCAGTATGGCGTTTTTCACATAGAAAGAGTTCCAAAAGTGTTGAATTAGTTTAAATCAGCTCCAGGCATAACACGTAGAATGTGAAATTCTGTGGAGCTGTTGAAATTCTGTGGAGCTGTTTATGAATAGCTGTGATGACTACGAAAAGGGAGAATGGTAGGGTTTTATTGAGTCCCCTTCCAAATGCAGGTACTAAAACTTTAACGATGGGACTGAGAGTTTAGCTCAGTAGTAGAGTGCTTACTTAGCATGTGTGGGGTCCTGGGTTCAATCCTCAGCAATGCAAAAAAAGCAGAAACAAACAAAAAACACTTAATGGTCAATGTGTTGGTATTGAGAAATGGAGTCTTATAAAGGTAGTGAGATAATGAGTGGTCTTCACTTTGTGAAGGGGATTGAAACTCTTATAAAAGAGGCTTCAGGAGATGGTCAGCTCACTTATTTTTTTACCTTCTACCCTGTGAAAACATAATGTTCCTCCACTCTGGAGGATGCAGTTATAGGAAACAGAAAGTACTCTTTCACCAGATGACTGAAATAGCCTGAAACTTGTTGTTGAATTTTCCAGCCTCCAGAACTGTGGGAAGCAACTTTCTGTTCTTTTTAAGTTATCCAGTCTCAGGTATTTTTTAAACAGCAGCAAAAACTATGGACTGACCCACGTACCAGGAGAACGAGCCCCCTAACTCAAAGGAGTAGATACACCAAACATGGGAGAAGAAACAGAAAAAGAAGGACTAATAGCATACTGAATAAGACTTGCCTAATTTCAGCACATTTGGCCATTTGCTCCTATGCAGGCTGTCAGGTATGACTGTGATCAATCATAAACAGATAGAGCTGCATAATTTGGTTGGTATTGGGAAGACACACTACTTAGCAAGAATGGTTGACCTAAAATCAGTGACCACAGAGACATGATGGCAGAATGAGTAGTTGAGTTTATTTAGTGAAGTCAAGCAACTGGTTGACCTTTTCCTGCTACCATCCAAAAACATAGCCTCTTGAGGATCTAGAATGACACAAGAAAGGAAAAGATCAATCTGATTCAGATAAACTCTGGAAAATTGCTTGGCCTCAGTATATGCTTGGCCACTTTTTTGTTTGTTTGTTTTGCACAGTCTGGGCTCTCCCCCACGGCTATCATTACTGCTTCTCTATGGCATGTGTGAAATCAAGTCACCCAATACAAGAACATGCGTCACAGAGCTCAGTTCTTGCTGATGTGTCGCTTTAGACACTGTTTGTTTAATATACCTTCTTGAATCCCAGTTCATTTTACCCCATAACTGTGATGAAAGGCAGGGTAGGGAGAAAATGCCACTGAAGGGCCCGGAACAAAAAATAATGGAAAAATAATCCAGGCATCTCCCACAATACCTCCAAGAATTATCCTGAGTTTTTTCTTCAACATCACAGAGTCAGATCCCTTTCCACATTGCTAGCACTAAAAATCCTACAATAAGTCAAGGTGGGAAAGTTGTATTGGGAATGCAACTCCAATGTTTATAATCAAAGAATCAAGTCTTAATTACATTATTTTCTCATCTATCACCAGCTATTTATCTCCAGTCTCAGAGGATGATATCATTTCTCATTTCCGAAATTAATTCCTTCACTTAAAGATCTCCTTGCTTCCAGCCTCTTTAAGGACTTATCTCATCAATTATCTCCATTTTGAAGTCTGAAATCCTTCTATTGATTGTTGCCCATAAATACATGCACTGCTCATGTCTTTCACATTAAATAAAAAAGAGGGCTGGGGATGTGGCTCAAGCAGTAACACGCTCACCTGGCAGGCGCAGGGTGCTGGGTTCGATCCTCTGCACCACATAAAAATAAAATAAAGATGTTGTGTCCACTGAAAACTGAAAAATAAATATTAAAAAAATTCTCTCTCTCTCCCTCTCTCTCACAAAAATAAAAAAACTAAAAAAGAGTATTCCTGAAGCCTATAGACATCTTTTTAATTACAATTTTGATTTTTATTTAGATACATTCAATGTTTAGAGTCAGTGGCTCTAGTTTCCTTCAATCCATGATATTAGGACCTGGAGAATCAGGCTCAGGAAAGTTCCCAATTCCATATGTAGGTCACTGAACTTTATTCAGATCACAATTACTTTCTCTTCCAGGCCAGGGTTTGTGACAAATCAGAAGACAGGGAAGGGGCCATAGCCCTACGCTTTTCTTCTACTTAGTAATTCCACTTCCTCTCTTTTATGATTCTAATGTCACCAGATATTAGAAGCTAAAACCAGAGGAAGAGAAGGAAGGCAATGAGTGCAGCGTATTCTTACTTGGTGGTTAATCAGCTAAGACAGCATTATGTTTTCTGTCCTGAGAACAATTTAAAATCGGCTGGTTCTTTTCTGGGTACTTTTGAAGTTCCTCACACCCTCTAAAAGGAATGTAATTTGTTCTTTTCAGGTAATACATCTTCCTTCATTTAGTCTTTCCCCCATCCTGGCTTTTTAGCTGCTTCCACATTAGACTGTCTCTCTTGGTCCCATTGTCCCTTCATTTGACCTGCTTCAGCAGGATTTCAACAGCTGCAGGTCAGTTTTACGTTTCCCACATGACTCCCATGTGCTCTATGGAATAATCCTCCTCCTTTCACCATTGTATGGAGCATGGCCAAGCTCTAAGCAGAAGTAACTCTGTACTCCTTTGCCAAAGCAGCCACTTAGCCTCTCTTTTGCCCTCCAGATTACTCAAATCAGACACAAGACCAAAGCATCATGGGAAACAATACATCATGGAAAGTGTTTCATGGTCTTGTTGACTTCACACAGTGGGAGAAGCCCCTCCTCCCCAATCATCATGAACTATGTTTCTAAAGCCCAATTCTTTTATAATTTTAGTTAATACGTGAGAATTATAAAATATGCTTGACTCCTACTTTGAAATTTTTCCATTGTTGTCAGGAACCTATCACCTTCAATACCTTATCAATTTAGCATCCTGTTGGCAACATAATTCCAGAGATGTAGGGTAGTTAGAGACAGACTGGCATGCCTTGTTCATCAGGGGTCTTGCCTTATTGGAGAGATCATTGCCCTGAAATTATCTTCCCTAAAAGAAGTGACTGCTACTAAATATGTATGTCTCCCCACCATCTTATCACCCACAGAAGTCTATTTATAGTTTCCATGATCTTCAAATAGTGTGATCTTAACCACAGTAGGTCCTCTCCTTAAGACTATCCTACAGGGAACATGTCCACTCAGAAGGCTATATGTGATAAGAATTTTTAAGGATTTTAAGAATTAAGATCTGAGAGAATGAGTGAGAATTGGAAAGATATTCAAGGATGAAGTAATAACTTATTTCAGGAAAGGTAATCTCTTATTTTTCAGATTTTTCACTTTAGTGTATTAAAAAATCTGAATGAATGCCATCCAAAACCATATTCCTGAACATTAGTGAAAGGTAATTAATTTCTTTGGTGATTATTGGGAATGCTGCAGAAAGAATGTTCCATGAATCCTAATGGGAAATTCCCATCACTAAAGTAAGATGGACATCTCTCTTAACATGCAGTCTGAAAAATCCTTATTATGAATGTAGGACTGACAGCTAGGTTAATGGGAAGGCTTCCTTATATACCACTTTCTATATTTTCCCCAGTAGTGGGTGGAGGTTTGGTTTCATTTAGGCTATATAAAAATATAGAACTTTCAGAGGTGGGTTTGGGTCAGGGCTGAGCTAGCAAGACAGAGGACTGAGCTATGAACTTAAAAAGGAATAGAAGAAGTAAGAGATGGAGTTGGAAGAAAAGGATATGTCATGTTTTCAGTGGGATAGAGGGATCCTGGGCTCAAGGAACATGAAATGAACAGGAATTGTACTCACCCAGAGCCTCCCAGAATACTTTTCAGCACACTTAGACCCTCCATTGGGAGGATCAGGGAAACAGTGATTTCCCAAGCTATTTTCTTATTCCAGAATATGTTTCATTAAAAAGTCACTATAGCTCTAGGGCCAGGACTTACTGGTCAACAACAGAATGCTGGAAAACAGACAAACCCAAGTACCCAAATCCCTCAAGTCTCTATGTCCATTGTAGGAGATACAGGCAGCTGGATGCAGAGGAGAGAGGGATACATGATAGAAACATCAAGTTTATCTTCTACATGACTAAAGAGTAATGAAACAAATGTACAGCTGTCTCCATCACTGCCTAAAATGTCCCTAAGTCTAAGGGAAGAACAAATCCCATAGTCTGGCAGACAAATGCCCTTCACAACATGGCATCATCTTCTGGCCTCTCTGAGGTCATGTTTTGCATATACCCCAGAATCTAAGCAGAGACACTTCCAAATAGTGCCATAACCATACTTCTGTGTCTCTTTATGCCATGCTTCCTGCCCTTACATCCTTTCTTCATTTGGTCACCTCCACCTCCCTCTAGGCTCATCTTCCCTGATATTCTTCCTCACTATGATATCTTATCATGCCTTGCTCAATACATCCACAACACTCAGGCTTCAGGCCTCAATTACTGAGGAGTTACACTGTAGAGTATTGTAGAGTATTGTAGTTACTTGTTAGAGTCTGATTGCTGTACATTTTGGTGATTACAATGGAATCAGATCACCTCATTGTAAGGATGGATCAGCTACCTGCTAGTGTATGACCTTGAGCTATTTACATGACCTCTGGAAGCTTCATTTTCTCATTTTATTATCAAAAACACAATGAGAATGATAATGTGCATATATCTTATCTGGTTGTTATGAGGATTAAATGAAATAATGCATGTAAAGCATTTAAAACAGTGCATAAAACATGTAAGCTTTCATTAAATGTTAGTTGACATTAATCATAGCATTTATAGAGTCTCACATGGTACCAGGCTCAATCAGGAGGCAAAGAGGAACACCCCCTTCCAAATTCTCAAGGAATTAATCACACTGAATTTCATTCTATTAAAAAATTAAACGTTTGGGAGGAGGGCTTGGAGGTGCTACTAAATCAGAGAACAATAGGATGCTCCCACTCCACAGAGCCGAGGGGCTGGTCCCTGGAGAATATCTGCGCCTTCCTCCAACTCTGCCGAGAACCATTCATCCCAGCCATGAGCAGCTGAGGGGCAACCATGATGGGGCTAGAGGTATCTCGTTTGCAGGCCCAGAACTTTCTCCTTTTAGAAGAGAAAAATGGCAAATAAATAAATAAAATCTGTATAAATTTAAATAATTGGAAGGCAGCTTGACTGAAAAAGACACTTTTCTTTTTCACCACAAATGTCACCATCTGGACTTTTCCTTTTTTAATTTCTTTGGGACCTGACAAGTCACTGGGCTGATAGAATCACACCCAGTCAAAAATGACAGACACATCTCGGCAAGTTAGGGTGGGCAGAGTTCCAGGGTGGCCAGTGAGGACCCAGAAACCAGTGGGAGGACGGTTTCAGCAGCTCCCGCCTTCCCCAGAACACAAGCGCTCCTGAAGTGTGATCATCTGAAATACACCACACATGCACTCACACACACACACACACACACACACACAGAGCCTTAAGTGTGTGTGTGTGCACTTCCCAGATAGCATTCAATTAACCTACTAGTTAACTCATTTTCTAGCAAAAACTAAAGGGCAGGAAAGGCCAGTCGGCAGACTGTGCTGCTATTAATAAACGACATGTGGCCACCCTGTTTCTGTACTTGTCTTGGTTTCTCCTAAGCAGTGTAATTGAGCAAAGCAAGAATAATCCAAGGGGACCGGCACAGTGAGCCCATTTTCTTATAATGGCCAACTGAGAAGCTTTATATGGTCACAGGCCTACAGTCTGGCTCACAGCTATCACATATAGGTATTTCTATCCACAAAACACTTCAATATTTCATTTTTGTTAAATCTACATTATTTTAGTTATGCTTGTCTGGAACTTTGCATGCAAAGTCTCTCCTGTAGATCTTGTAAACAGTATTGTTTTGAAACAGGAAAATTTACCATTTTGCAAATTGTCTTCTTAAGCAATTTATAAAGCTCCAGTCTTCAGGAATATTTGTCTATTGCCTGCTTTATTTGCATGGGCCATACAAACACACACACACACACACACACACATACACACACACACACGCATACATGTATGAAATCATTTGCTAGCTTTTGCAGTGTTCTGTGCACAAGTATACAAGTATTATGGTAAGATTACAAGTTTAAAATCTACTAGGACAGTGCTTTTCAAACTTGAATATGCCCATGAATCACTTTAGGAGCTTGTTTAAATGCAGATTCTCCTTCAGCAGCCTGCATTTCCAACGGTTGCCAGGAAATGCAATGTTGTAGTCTCTGGACCACACCATGAGTAGCAGAGTCAGAGGAAACAGATGTGGATTTCATACTAGGGATTTATGAAACCTCCTGAGCACATCCATAATCCATACCCAGTCATTGACCAGAGCAGTCACTTTCCAATCCCTTTCAAATTTACCTTCTATCTCCATCCTCAGTGCCACCAGTCCACTCCTTCCCCATCACAATCATTTGAAGTAGTGGTCTCCATACAGCTCCATTCTTGCCTTTCTTCAACCTATTTAAAATGGTGGTCATATGATGTATTTAACATGCAAGTCAGATCCTGGGCTTCTCTTGCTTAAAATCCTCAGACAGTTTCTCGTTGTCCCTAGGATAACATCCAAAACTCCTAATCTGGTCTCTAAGACCCAGCATGGTCCAGCTCTTTTCTATCTCTATAGCGCCATCTCCCAGCAGGCTTCCTCTCCATCATGCATTTCATTTACTGTGCCCTTCTTTTGGCTTCCTGAGTATGAAAAACTTCTTCCTAACTCAGGACTACAATCCTGACATCACTATTCCCTGCCTGAAACACTTTCTCACCCTTTCTCATCCCTCACTGCCCTCCCACCAGCTGCCGCAAACCTCCACTTCAATTAAGCCTTTGGTCTCAGCTAAGAATTATGCTATTCAACCAGGTTTCCATTTCTTGTGAGATACTGTCAAAGGACTTTGCATTTGCTTTCATAGCACTTATTAATACATATTTTTTAATAGTTAGTTGTTTGCTTATGTTAAGCTCTGATGGGCAGGAATTAAGTAAGCCTGAACTATCACTGAACCACCTGGTTCAGTATATGGCAGGCAAGAGGCTCCCAGTTAATACAGCTAATGAAATAATGGGAAAAAGAAGAAGAAAAAAAGAAAGAAAGAAACCAACTAATGACAAGGGCTGTACGATTGGTTCCTAAAGCTACAGTAACAGCCAATAGCAAGTGAAAGTTTCCCTAGGCTGGGGAAGGGAGAGGGTGGGGTCAGATGTTGTGAATCACATTAGACAAGGGTTGAGGGGAAGAAGTACTGGGAGAAAGAGTAGATACTCGGTCGGCAGATGTGAAAAAAGATGCATTCTAGAGAGGAAGAGAGGAAAACGGTGCCTAGACTCAGAGGGTCTTTTATGCTACAGCAAATAATGTGGTCTTTAGCCTATAGTTATGGGCTAGGGCAGACTGAGAGGATTTAGAACTAGAGATGATATTATTAATTATGTCATATTTAAATTTGTGCTTCAGAGACATCTCTGTGGAAGCAGTTCTCAGGACAGGGAAGATCAAAAACTGAGACAGGATGGTTATGAATTTCAAATATCAGCCCAGGTAGGATGGGAAGCAAAACCACGTATCATTGTAGAAAGCAGAAATATTTTTCCAGTCTTCCTTGAAGCTGGGCCTGTGATGTGGCTTGGAAACAACTAGCAAACTACACAGTCTGTAGAGACTCAAAGAAGCAGGAACACTTGAGAATGACTTCATTCATTCATTTATTCATTCCATTAATGTGTATTGATGCTAAAATCATGTCAGGCACTTTTAAAAGTAGCAGAGAACAAAGCAGGAAAAGAAAAACCCTGCCTTATAGAGCTTACATTCTAGAGTGAGCAGAAAATAAAAAGGAAATGAGTGAATTATATGGTATGTCAGATGCTGCAAACTGATATGGAAAAAAAACAAAAGCAAGCATAATGGATTGGAATTTGTTGAAGGAGGGTCAGATCTTGACAGTACACAATTTTAAATAGTGTGGTCACTGGAGGCCTTACTGAAAAGGTCACAGTTGGGGAATAAGCCATGTGGCTCTCTAGATGAAGAATGTCTCAGAGGACACGCCAAGGTGGCATTTAAAGCGCTATCCTCCAGTGCCCAGTCAACAGGGGTGCTAGCAGTTTGAGGGCCAGTGGCTATGGCTCTGACCCTGGCCACTGCACAGAGGCAGCCCAGCAGCCAGGGCCTCACCAAAGGATCTGTAACACATCTGTTTGCTCTGACTATTGCTGGCCTATTTATTACTTTCCTGTTTTATGAACTTTATCTTACAGTCTTTTTAGTGATTCTCTGAGCACTCTGAGTTCCCTCCCTCCCCATGAAATTCCTATTCTTAGGTCAGCTGGGTGTGGCTAACTAAGCACTTTGATTGGTTGCAGTGGACTCCTGATCCTCAGAGAGCTGATGACTCTGGAGTTAGGAGGAAACCTCTGTCTCACCTCCCTTCCCCACACTCTTGTTGAAGATGGCACAGGAGACCTTTAGCTTCTGTGTCATGCTGCCGGCTCCCTTGCCCAGGAGAAAAGGAATGGTATGCGTATTTCTGAACATGAGCATAGAGAATCACAAACTTGAGATAAAAATTAGACTACAAAGAGCTTTCATTTGAAAATGACACTTTCTTGTCAGAGTGAAAAAAGGACAAGAGGCCCAGTTAAAACACGTGGGTGGCTAGGCACGGTGGCACACGTCTATAATTCCAGTGGCTTGGGAGGCTGAGGCAGGAGGACTACAAGTTCAAAGCCAGCCTAAGCAACTTAGTGAGACTCTGTGTCAGAAAAAAAAAGAAAAAGAATAGGCTGTGGGTGTGGCTCAGTGTTTAGGACCCACTAGGTTTAATCCCCAGTATCAAAAGACAAAACAAAACAAACAAACAAACAAAAAAACCCAAAGCACATGGATAAAGTATCATAGCTCCTGAGTTTAGATAACGGGATAAGAATAAAACTATCATGGCCATGCAAAGAAAGGGGGAAATGCTGTAGGGGAGGCATCTGCCATCTGCTTTCATTGGGCAGTGCAGACTTTCTCAGTTCTGAGTTGCATTATTTTTTCACAGTTTACTAGCACTGAAACTGATAGGCATCTTACCACCAATTATACATGTAAAATATGTTGCTCCCCTCCACCTCCAAACACTTTTAAATTTATGGTGTTCCCTGTAATGGCTGGCATTGGAGACTTAACAAAAGTGGAATGAATGAAATCTTAGATCAGGGAGGTTATCTGGACTTGTATCCCTTCAAGTCCTTATTAGCACACTATAGTTTAGTTCCCAGAATTGGTCAGAGATATGGGAAATGCCAGTCAGGAATGTGCAGCAAGCTAATTTCTGAACATAGAAGCTCCCTAGGTATAGCAGGGTGACTTTGATGCTGGAAATCACTGCTGGGGTCAAGCCACTGACAAGATAGGGTAGAAACAGCTCCACAGAGACAGAGAGTTACTGAGGAGATGTGAAGTAACTTAGCAATCTCTTGCTCCTAGGGTAGAAAGGACATCTAGTCTAAAGGCATAAAGAGAAATTCACTAGAGGAGAAAACTCATGAGAAAAACTTTCTGAGGAGCAAATATGCTACTCTCAATGGGCTCCAGGTACGTTAAATAATGCCAGAAATAGTATAGAGTTAGAAATGTCAGACCACCACTTCCTAGCCACAACAGGTCAATAGGCCCATAACAATACTAAGTGCATTCCAGGAAATAGACATAGGCTCAGTCACAAATCTGTTTAATATAGTTGCTGCTTTTGAAGCCATTTCTAGATTAACGAATCCTCACTTTTGACCTAATTAAAACTTTTCCGAACATGGGCTTGAGATAGCCTACTTATTCCTCATCTCACTGACCCCAAATCCAATTCACTCCACAGCTGCTAACCACAATAAAACCTAGTACTCAACAGAAAATCATGTAAATAAATTCCCTTCTTCACTAATATTTCCTTTAAACCAGCCAATCCCAAATCCCCAAGGAATAATATCCAGGAACATTAATGAAGGCATATTTCTCTCTCTCTTCTCTCTCCCCACCATTGTTTCACTCTCTTCTACCTCCGAACTTCCTGTGGCCTCCCATCAATCAGCATGCCCAACCTCTCTGGAAACTGAGAATAAAAAAGTAATTTCTTCTATTTCATGCATTTCACCTTCTTATTGTGTCTCACATCACACACACACACACACACACACACACACTCACTCAACCTTTACTTTCCTCTTTTCAGGCTCTTCTAGAATGTGGCTGCCTTGACTTATGGTCACTCTAGACAGACATCTCAAGACCAAATTAGAAACCAATCACAACAGCCTCACTTCTGTCCATAATTCATCCTGAGCAACAGACATTAACTTTACTTCTTTTTGTCCATTAGATAGCTCTGATCCAATACTGCCCCTCCCTTAGGCCAGGTTTGTTGTCTTTAGAATGGCTAGACTCTAAATCCTAAGGACTGATGCCTAAAAGCACCCTCTGTCCTTGTAGGTGTATTAGAGCAGGATGCCAAACTGCCTTATTCCCAAAGGGTACTTGCTCCCAAGGTGTGATCACCAGGGGATGCCAGGTTCTGATTCCCACCCGATTCTATCCTGCTGGATTGCTGTAGCTTCCTTTTGGGTTTCAATTCCAGTGACTAACCACCAGGTATTTGTCTACTAGGGGCAGGGAAAGTGAACACCTATTTTTTAAGCCTTTACTATGAGTCAGACCCTGAACTATATATGTTATTACAATTGGAATATATATATCTCCAGTCACATCTACAGATAAGCTAAGTAATTGTTCTAAGTTTTAATGAAGACAAATCTTACTCAAAGTGGGTGAGTACTTCTAGATATATCTAGGTGTCCTAGGAGGGCACAAAGCTGAATGAGGAGATTGTGTCCTCCACCCTCATGAAGCTTACTGTGCTCTCCATGATTCGTTGTCCATGTTAAGTAAATTTCCTAAATTCACAGGTTCTTTATGGTTCAAACCTTGGCCCTCAGACCTCTGTCTTTCTTGTTCATTGTCTACTATAGTCCTGAAATGACCCTTTAAAGGACTCAAAGGCATCCTGTATAGAGTAGGCTGCCCATCATATTGTTAGTTAGCATATTTATTTCTTATCCAAATTGGAAGAAAGTAAGGCTGCCTAGGGCTGGTGTGTGCCGATGTCTTCTGCCTGCCTCCTAGCTATTAACTTCCTTCATCTAAGAAGGAACATGAGAGCATGGGATTAATAGCATCTGTTTACTGCTGATATTAGTTTGCAGCATAGCAAATAACCACCAAGTCTCAGAGGCACACCACAATCAGTGTTTAACCTCAGGTGTCTGGGGTAGACTTTGGAACTGGACCAAGCTAAGTGTGAATAATTCTTGGCCTCAGTTTTCTCACCAAAGAAGGAAAACTAAAGTCACCTTTCCTGCAGCATCGGTGTGAAGATTAGTTGGAACATACTTCATAAAGGTACCTAATTACAGAGTCTGGCACACTAAATATTCATGGGTTCCCCTCTCTCTGTATTTCCCAGAAAAAAATTGTTCATCAGCAGTTGCATCTTTGGCTGCAAATAAATCCCTACATCAGGATTTTCAGGATGAAAGAAATAGTACACCAACTTGACTCATGTTGAGTAAAGAATACATATGTGACACCTATATAATGAATGCTCAGCTCGCATGAGTCCCTCAGAGAGGTGGGAGTGTGCTGGGGATGGAACAGACCTAACAAGTTCCTATCTGTGATTTGACCTGTTCTCCGCCTGCCTGGCTGCATATTCATGTCAATTTCCTCCCAGCTACCGAGGGCAAGAAACGAAGAGGAAAGATCTTTAATCATTTTTTTATTCTAATTGAAACATTTTCCTTGCAAGTGGAGAGAGAACAGGTGCCTAACGAGCCCACATGATGATTCACAAGGTAGTAGATATCACCACAGATATAATTAAACTGGAAGATCAATGAAAATTTCCTTTTTGGACTACTGCCAGGTCTACCCAGACTGGGATCCAGCTAGCTGCATTTATGCACAGTGATTTCCAGAAGTGTGTACTCACACAGGTGTGCCCCACAATATCACCTCATGATAAATTAAACAGCCCCAGCCTCACACATCCAGTATGACTTATTTAGAAAAACACCTCTATTTCTATGTACAGTTAATGATCCTGGACTGCAAACATCATCTGTCAGAAAGGCAGACAATTGCTGCCTCTTACCTAGTCTCGCTTTCATTTTTCCTTTATTATGCTTTTCATTTGGGATATAAAAAACAACCACATATATAAGCACTGGCTCCAATGAGCAAGACCTGAATAATGAAAAGAAGGGGAGAGAAATAGAGGGAGGAAAGAAAGGAGAAGGAAGCCAGCAGGGAGTGAAACATTGCAAATGTGTGGGCTCTCCCGTGTAGTTCCAGAAAATTGCACTGCACTTACTCCAGGCTGTCTCACCTCTCCAGGTCTCAGGATCCTCAGACTCTCTCAGCCTGTAAATAAGCCTATTCCAATCAGAGTCCAGTGTTCTTCTGTTAAAGGGGCAAGACAAGTACTTAGGGGGAAAGATTCACTTGTCAGGCAGGCCCCCATGCAAATGTTACAGACCTTATAGAATTTTTACAACCTTGGATGCTTTGAAATTTCCTTGCATAAACAAGAATGAAACAAACACCAAACAAGCACAAAAACCTCATCCTGATTGTTCCTTTCAGTTGGTTTGTAACAAGACTATAATTGAAGAAGAATCACTCCCAGAGTTAGACAATTCCAAATGCATTTGTGGTCAGTTCCATAAAACACAGGTGACTCTGTTGCCTAAAGCTCACAGGAAGATCAGCTCTTTGCATATATTTCAATTAAAAGAAGAAACAGCAAACTTCTATCCAAATACTGCCCCTCATAATTTGCAAAAGAAAAGAAGAGCAAAGGAGAGTTACAAAAGCATAAAAACGCTTTTGTTAGGTCCTTAACAATTGCTCTAGACTGTTTTTTTCCAGGATAGAGTAACTGCTATAACAATTTCTAATTCTTAGTGACTTAACAATAATTTGTGCTCATTCACACAAAGTTTGATTTGGATTATTGCAGTTGGGAAAATCACCTCCTTGCAGCAAACTTAGGGATCCAGGTTCCTGCCAACATGAGGCTTCTCCATCTCAAAGGCCCTCCAAGTCCCTTGAAGAAAGGAGAGATCAAATGAGATACTTGATGGCCAGCAATAGAAGTGGCCCACCTTCCATGGGCCAGAACTCAAGCAAAAAGTTTTTCTCTTTTGTATCCCTATTTTTTGGACTCTTTGCAGAGGTATAGCAGGACTTTAGGTTGCTAGAGGAAGATCCATAACCACAAGGAAGCATCTTTTCCTTGGCATACAATGTCAGCCTTTTCTCTACTTATCAGAGGCTATTCCTAGAGAAAATTGCAAAATTAATTTACTAATTCATGAAGTTATTTTTTCCCAATTTTCAGATGGTTGCCCTAATTTCTAAAAAGGTCACACACTCATCAAGATTGAGAGCAGCATGGTAATTTTGCTCTTTTATAATATTTAATAGTGAAAGGAATATAGTTATTGCTTAATCATTAGTTGATGCTGAGCATAGTAATCCTGAATCTTAAAAAGATGTCTATGGAAAAACAGAAAGGGAAAGACCAATAACTTTCTGCTAAGAGGGTAGGCAATGATTCCATGTAGTCTCAGTGTCAGGAATAGTTCTTAATGCTCAGGATATGCTGGAGAAGAAAACAGATACTGTAGGAATCTGAGTTAATACGCACAGCCTGAACCCAAGGCTCTTTAATGCTGACTTCTGCACATTACATGGGCATGTTTGCTAATCCTGCTTTGCCTGCCTTTGGATATCTGTAAGAAAGAGAGAGTAGCAATAATCTAATACCTCTCTGAATTAGGCAAATATTCACAGAGCAAGGGGAAATGGAGAATGATAGGAAATAAAAGACTTGATGATGAACTTTCCAGGAAGGCAGGTTAACAGGGCACTGTGTAGGGGGCAGCCCGACTGGCTTCAGAAGGTCATCACTTGTCCCTTCTTCAGAAGGGCTTCTCTTTTAACTGCTGCTTCTGAGATGAGGCGGCAATGATGAAAAATCCAGGGCAGCACAGAGGAAAGGGTTTAAGACAGCTGTATTTATATGAGATGAGTTCATCAAGATTGATGTCATCACCAGAGACCTTTGAAGGAATTGACAACGATGAGATCATTACGAAGGATTCCAAAAAATGCCGCTAATAGTCGCTATGACATCATCTCTCCAGTCTCCTGTACTCAAGACAAATAGCTGCAGCTTCAAGCACAATTAGATCTTTTCTTTCATCCTTTTATAAAGAAAATGTCTTTATTTACTTCTGTGCAGAAAGCCTCATGATTCTTCCAACTTTGTCATTCAAAGAAGGAAGAGCATTCAAATGGCTCTTTCCTCAAATCCCTCCCAGACTACACAGAAGGTTGATTATCAAATTGACTCCTAACTTTCTTTATTCCTTTTACAGAATTATCATGTCAAAATCAAATCTTCTGAGGGCTCTTAACCAGTTCCCATTATAAACATCACAATTTAGGTACTTCTGTTATCCCAGGGATATCCCGGGGAAATAGGAAGCTGAGGAAGAAGAATTGCAAATTTGAAGCCAGCCTCAGCAATTCAGGGAGACCTGGTCTCAAAACAAAAGAAAAAAAATTTAAAGGGGATGCAGATATAGATCTGTGGAGAGTGTCCCTGGGTCCAATCCCCAGTACTGCAAATAAATAAATTTTTATACACACACACACACTCACACACACACACACACACACACTCACTGAGGATTGAACTCAGGGGCACTCAACCACTGAGACACATCCCCAACCCTAATTTTTATTTTATTTAGAGACACGGTCTCACTGAATTGCTTAGTGCCTCACTTTTGCTGAAGCTGGCTTTGAACACATGATCCTCCTGCCTGAACCTCCCCAGCTGCTGGGATTACAGGTGTGTGCAACCATGCCTGACCTGTAAATAGATTGATAAAGATAAATACTGAATCCTTCCTGGTACCTTTCATCCTGAGCTTGTGGCCTTTGCATTTTCAGTGTGTTTTATCTCCTAGATAGCATGCTCCTTAGAGTTGGAGACTGTGTCTTACACAACTCTGTCTCATGTGCCAGAATGAGAGAGATGGAATGATGGAGGTTGTCCACAGCGCCTGTGCAGACCTAGTATCTTCCTGCACCCAGCAGGCCTTGGAAGAGGGGTGAGGGTCATGCTTCTGATCAGGGAGCAGCAGCCTTTTTTTGTAAAGGGTCACAGAATGAACATTTTAGAGTTCATGGGCACACAATCTCTGTGGAAACTGCTCCACTCTCCTGCTAGAACAGAAAAGCAGCCAGAGACAACATGTAAACAAACGGGTGGTGGGCTTATGCCAAGAAAATTTTCTTTATAGATTCGAAATTGAATTTCACATAATTTTCGCCTACCACACCATATTATTCCTATTTTATATGTGTGTGCTTGTATGTTTGTATGTGTGTGTGTGTGTGTGTGTGTGTGTGTGTGTGTGTGTTTCCCCAACCATTTAAAAGTGTCAATAGTATCCTTGGCTTGTGGGATATACAGAAACAGGTGGTGGGACATTTGGCCCGGGAGCTACAGTTCGCTGACTCCTGGACTAGACTGTGGGGCTGCTGGCACTGGTGTTGGTGGTGGGATTTACTAATTCTATGAAGCCGCTTTCTGGAACCTTCTACTCCATTTCCTTAGCCAATTCACAAGTGCTTTAGTTGGTCCATTTCCTAACAGGGGAATTACTATTTGTCTGGCTGCTGTCTTCAAGGGTACTATACTGAATTAAGGTTATGTGATTCTTGGGCAAGAGACACTACATGAGGGCTGGAGAGTTATGATTAAAATATTAAAATGGAAGAATAGAATATAATTCATGATTTATAGCAAATCATCCTAGATACTTTTAGGAATCAATAACCCACACATCATTCTCATTTATCTCAGGGATATTCATTCATTTCACAAAACAAGAATTCCCACTCACATAAACTCATGCCAGACCACATGCAGGGGTCAAGCTGAATATGAAAATTCTGGTAGTGTTGTGAGGCATGATGAAACACAAATATATCTGCTTGCATAATTTTAATAGGCATGTTTGTATTTTGAATAAATTGTTGATGTTCTCTATAAAACACACCACCCTAATAATTTTGCCACAAAAAAATATGCACACAAAAGTAGTGGGTAATTTGATGTTGACAAACAGATATAACAGTAAAGTTTGAAGATCCATTAAAACATAGTGCCTTCACTTTAAAGAATCTGGCCCCTAGTTTCTACACACCTGTTTGTTGAATATAAGAGAGCTAGACACTGCCTTGTACCTGCTGCCATTTCCAAACGAATGCCTATGCAAGGGAGTTATTTACAAGTAAAGTGCACACCAGCGTCTATGCAAACCTACTGCCTACAGAAGGTCTCAGTGGCTAAAAGTCAAGGCTATTAATCTGACACTCCTGGCTTCAGTCCCTGGCTTTATCACCCATTAAATATGTGACTTCCAGCAAGTTACTTAACCTCGCTGGGCTTCAATTTCTTCTAAAAACTGGAAGAAAATTTCTAAAAAAATCTAATGATTATTGTGGGTGCAAGTGATACAATGCACATGAAGGCCATATCATCGTTCCTTTGCATGTATCTTAACATTGACTAAATAGCAGCTTGTATTAATAAGTGGTAATAATGTGTGCTTGTCTGCATTGGATCTGCTTAAACACAGGCACTGGAATGCCTTGGTTTTCTTGTTGTTTTTTTTTTCTGGTTCCCCTAAGGTGAGGGAGGGTCTGTTGATGGTCTCTAGAATTTTCCCTGCATTTGTGTAGCTTCTCTTTACCGAATATTTTGAAATTCCACCTTAATTTTATTTTCTCCTTCTTATGCCCTTCTAAATTTTCTTTTGCCTAGATTATGGGCTCATTATAATTTATCAAATTATTGCTTATTCAAAAGTGTCTGATTTCAAGTTTTTTAAAATCAAGATGTTGCTCATCTACCTTACTTAAGTCGATATGCTGAGTTAAACCATGGACAGACAGCTACAACTCTATGTCCCATAGACAGTGGTTCAGTGCACAGATCCAGGGTACCTAAAGGCTGTGTCAGGGAGATCTGAGAGCACATTTGCAGCCTAGTGTGCACTCAAAGCCTCCCTGTGTGATAGAAGGGAACAGGATGTTCCTCAGTTTCAGGAGTCCTCTCAGCCAGCAGAGGTGGTGGGAGTCTCTCTAAATGCAGTGTATTGGTCAACAAAATGGGAATGATTGTGATGCTTACCTCCTGTCATTTAATATAAATGAAAATGGATATGGTAATTACTTTGAAAAATGTAAATCACCAGACAAGCTGCTCCAAGATGGTTATTATAAGGATTTTCATTTTTTCACCCCATATATACATGTATCTATACGGATACCATTTAGGGAATAATTTTGCAATGAAAAGAGTCTAGTCCTGCCTCTGACACTAACCTGTAAACTTTGGACAAATCATTCATGTATTTAAGAATTATTTTCCATATCAACAAAGTGAATTAGATATTGATCATAGTCTCTTATAAGTATAAATGTATGGGGTTTCACAAGTACCAAGAAATAAGCATGGAGAAGTAGGCTGGCTAGAGTCTTCAAAAGCAGAAGTAGTGGTCATGTGATGCTCTGGTCACGGGGGTCACTCTGAGAGAGGAAGTCTAAAGACAGCTTGCAGAAAGTGACTCAAGGGAGCGCCACAGGGTAGCAAAGTGTCCAATGACTCAAGGGAAGATTGCTTACCAAAGAGCCCCCATGGGGGGCAACTGCAGAAAACAGAAGTCCCCTGTCCAGCATCACCTTGCATAATGTGCTGAAGGACTGGTCCAGTGTCCTAAGAAAGTAGAGCAATACGTACAGAAGGCTCAGAAATGACAATCTTCTGAATGGACTTCATGCCTCCTCCCTTCTTTCTCTCTAGTCCCTCTCCCACATTACCACCAGAGGGACCCTAAACTCAAATATGGTCCTCGCCCTGGTAGGATGAAAAATCTGATTGCTTCTAGATATGGATCTCGATATGGATATATGGTCTACTCTGACTCCTCGGCTTTGTGTGCAGTTTCCCTTTCCCAGGACCAAATAATGCTGAACTTACATTCTTTGTTTTCTTCCTAACTCAGGGCCTTTGCACATGCAGTTCCTCCACCAGTAATAGTCTTACTTTATTCTCTACCTGGAGAATTCTTTCTCTTCCTTTCAGACACAGTTCAATTATTACCTTCTTGGTTGGAAGCTGTGTGTTGTCACTTACCATAGGATTTTTAAAGATAGTGTTTACTATCTTTAAAAATCCTATGATAAGTTTTTCCATGAGCTTGTGAACTTCTAGAAATGGATGTTTTGCAAGTGTAAAGAGATGCTGTGGTAATATTTTTGTGAAGCATGGTAATGGTTAATTAAAATGATCCATTCAAAGCATAGGGCCTTGAAGAACTTTGAAAAGAATCCATAAAAGAACAGGGATCTTGGGGATGGGGATACAGCTTAGTTGGTAAAGTGCTTGCCTTGCCTGCACAAAGCCCTGGGTTCAATCCCCAGCAACACACACACACACACACACACACACACACAAGAACAGGGCTCTTCATAATATAAACAGACAAAATCTAAGAAGAGGCAGATTTGAGTTCAACAAAATTATGAAGAGTGAATAAGATAGATAAGGAAAACTTTACCTGTTAAATGATATACTCAGTACACAGTAAATGTCTCTTACGTGTCAGGTGCTCTGAATACAAGGGCAAACAAAAGCTGCCTCGTGGGTATTTGGCTGTTCTTGCAAGTGCAGTGGGTAGAAAGTCTTTGCTTTAAAAGTTTTAAGTAAGGGAATGAAATGATCTGATTGACATTTTGCGAGGTCATCCTGGCTTTTCTGAGAACAGACAAGCACATACAAGGGGCCACTGGTTGGGAAGCCATTGCATTAGATGAGATGACAAATAAAACTGACCTCCTGATCAGAATAACCTGGAAGGCTATTAAAACACAGATACATGAATCCCACCCCTCCAGTTTCTGATTTTGTAGGTCTGGTGGCGATGTAAGTGGGAGGAGTGGAAAATTTGTCACCCAACATGTGCCCAGATGGTGGAGCTGATGCTGCTGATCCTGGAACCCCACTCAGCCCCCTGACCTCTGCTGGGTGAGAGCAACGAAGCTTCAGCCATAACCTGGCAGTCAGATTAGAAAGACAGGTGGCACTGTCATAATCAGGACAGGCTGAATGTTCACTATAGAAAGACTATGCATGAGTGCCCAGACCTAGTTCTTTCTCCAGGTCTGATTTTATAAATGCTTGTGATAAACCAGATCGATTTATTATGTGATCGTTTTGTGTGATCATATAATGGCTACGTTTCTAGGTTATCTTTGATCAACCTTAAAAATGACAGTACAGCTAGTGGAATAACTTGCAAATAATCAGTGCTGAGTTGGAGATTTGTCTAAAGAATGTGTAACCAAAACAGGGGAGTTTTGTGACTACAAGTTGCCGTTAAATGTATTGTAAAATTACAGCTTTATTTTTTTAAAACAATAAAAGACGTGTGACATATATTACCAGAATATATTAGGAGAAAGAGCATCCCTACAATACTCGAAAAAGAAAAAAAAAGGGGGGGGAGTCTGATCAAAAAAGGAGTATTTATCATATGAAACTTGAATGAGATTAAAAAGACAAAGAAAACTAAAGGAGCCTCTTTCACATCAGAGGTAATAAATGTGTGGGCATCATGTACCCTCCTCCTCACACTTACAAGATTTTTTCCAAACTGAAGTAATTCTGTGTCCTATGAACAGAAGTGTGGCTCCTAAAATTTGGTATCTTGTGAATGGCTGTATAAGAGAAAGTAACTATACTTTTGCATTGTTAGGCTCTTGGGGTCTCAGATGAAAAGAGAAATTGGATAAACAGACCCTGGATATAATCCAGTATGTGACCAACATACCCAACAGGAACCACTTAGAGGAGAAAAAGTTGATTTTGCCTCATAATTTCAGAGCTTCAGGCCATGGCCAGACAAATAGCCTGCTTTGAGCCTAAGGTGAGGCAGAGCATCATGGCACAAAGGTGTGGTAGAGGAAAGCAGCTCAGCTCATGACAGATAGAAGCAAAGAGAGCTCGAATGCAAGGATCCAAGGATAATATAATCCCCAAGGGAACACACCCAGTGACCCACTTCCTCCAGCTACACCCTGTCTACAGTTACCACCCATTAATTTATTCAAATTTTTAATCCATCAAAAGGACTAATCCACTGATTAGGTTATAGCTCTCATGATCTAATCATTTGGCCTAAACATCCCTGCAATTGTCTCACACTTGAACTTTCAGGGGACACCTCATAATCACACCATAACTGATTTCAGGCATCTCAGAAAACCAACCACTCACCCACCACGTCTTCTGCTCTGACACCCAGCCACATGTCTCTCTGTGTCCTAGAATGGACTCCTTACCTTAGCAGCTCTCCTTGCACATTCAGGTTTTAGATCCAGTTATAGAACAAACACTCTATACTTCTACAAGCCAGTGCCTTGGAGACTCTGTCCAGGTTCTGTCTGTCTTCTGAATCAGCTTGGCATCTACATTTCTGCCCTATTAGCAATTTTTTTTTTGCCTCTTTGTTCAGCTTTCTTGTGAATTGAACTCTGTTCCTTAAAAATTTATATATCAAAATTATAACCCCCAATAGCTCAGAATGTGTGATTATTTTTGAAATAGGGCCATTCAGGTATGTTTAGTTAAATAAAGATGAAATCATGGGATGGGGCCCTAATATAGTATGAATGATGTCTTTATAAAAAGGAGAAATTTGGACACAGACACAGGCTTACAGGGAGAATGCCATGTGAAGATGAAGGCAGAAATCAGAGTAATGCTTTTATAAGACAAGGAGCCCCAATGATTGCCAGAAAACCACCAGAAGCTGGGGGAGAGGCATGGGGCAGATTCCTCCCCATATCCCTTATAGGAACTAACCTGGCTCACACCTTGATTTCAGATATTCAGTCTCCAGAACTGTGAGACAATAAATTCCATTACTTAAGCCATGCAGCATGTGGCACTTTGTTACAGCAGCTCCAGCAAACTCATACAAGCCCCTCATGGTAACTGCTTCAGTTGTACTGTCCACTTTAGCTCTTAACTCTATTTTCTTTGTCTTAGATCCAGATCTTCTACAGTCTGCAGTCAGCAAGCCACTGCTAATCCTTCTATCATAACAGACCAGGTCTTCTGGGACCCAAATCAGGACACACACCCTGAATCCCCATCTTTCCAGATAGAGTTCTGACACTGGTCCTCATTGGGCCGTTACCTCCTTAGGAATCTGTTCCATGTTTTATTATCATCTTGAATCCCACCAATTATCACAGTGCTTAAATCATAGCCAGTGTGTTTGTTGAGTGAACAACAAAATTAATGAACTAGTCATTCCTTATCTATTTTTCCCTTTAGTAAATGGGAACACTCCAGGGCTTTTGACCTTCTAGTTGGTGTCTTTTTGTCAATACAGTGAGTAGTTTATTTGGGAAGCATCTGTTTTTGGATCACATTACTCTGTAAATGCATATTCTTAATGAAAGTGATCAGTGCAGATCAAGCTGACATTAACACTAAAGATATGGAGGATTGCTTTGGTGTGCAAATGGAAATGGTTTGGTGCCGGGGGATAATGAATACATGAGAATTAGGACTGCATTATTAAACTGAGGGGATGAAACTTGTCATTAGTTCCTACTGCTTCTTGGAGTTATTGTTAATAGCTATTTGAGTGAGGAGACAGGAACATGTGGAGAAGAGGATGTGAAGAAACAAATGTGTAGATAACGTCTGCTCACTGAGATATGTGGTATTTGGAATTGATCATCCTGCAGCTTTTGCCGAGAGGCTAGTGATTTTGAACTGATCTGTTTCCCCAAGCTCAATTGGAGGTGCAAGCAGCTGACAACTCTGCAGATTCCTCCTAGTGTCTGCAACAAGGCTTTGATTTTCAATGAAATGCAAACTTTACGTGCCACACTTGGGTGCCAGACCCTAAAGAATGATGATCTTTGTTTATCCAGAGACAGATTGTTCATGAAAAGAATGCTGATAAAACTAGCTTAGTCCTTTCAGGTCCCTATAACAAATGCCATAAACTGGGTGACTTATAAACACACACTATGATTTATGTCTCAGGTTCATGGTGTTAGTGTATTCTGTGCCTGGTGAGGGTTTCCTCATACACAGCCATCCCTCTCTGTAAACTCACATGGCGAAAGGGGCTGGCTAACTCCCTAAGGTCTTTTTATAAACATACTAATCTAATCATGCCCCCAAAGTCCCCACCTCCTAATATGACCTCCGGATTTAGGATGTTGACATAAGAGTTGGAGAAGGACATGAACATTCAGATTATAGAGCAACCCAAAATATTTTGAGAAAGAGACACCGTTTATATTTAAGCAGGGACAGCAGCATATTCTGGGTCCTTCCTGAGCAAGCTAGAGAACACCATTATCCTGCTGATGAACTTCTTGAAGTCCTATTAAAATTCAGCGGTATTCAATCCTGTGTTTTTTCCTTCAGCATTAACCTAGTAATCTCCTCTGCCAGGGACTTCCCTTCTCTTCATAGAACTTCATACAAAACAAAAAAAAAAAGTTTCTCCAGAAATATCCAACATATTTTTTTGCAATCTGTGTTATTTCATGACATGACCCAAAGGTTCGAAATTACTTTTAATTTTCTCACCGTCCACCCAACACCCACCATGCACACACAGTTCAATAGGTAGAGAAGGAGAAAAGAATAGGCAATCAATTTAAAAGTTAAACTACTTATTAGTGGATATCCAGAAGACAACTTGGAAAGGGTAGTAACTAGTGGGAAATGCAAAGGGTTCCTGCAAGTGGTGATGCAGCGAAGCAGGTGGCATTTGGAATAAAATAGTTTGAATTCCAGCTTGGCTTTTCCTAGATTGATGATGATGAGAAAGTAATTTCATATCTCTGAACCACAGTTTTCTCATCCACTAAATGGGGTATCTTCAGATAGAAGGGAAAAAAAACTTTTGTCAGGACCCAAGAGAACAGGGAATGGGAAGGACAAAGACAGTGCAGGGCCACCCATCATAGAAGAAGCTCATAGTGAAGGCAGTGACTGCAGATGCCAGGGGGGAAAGAGCAATAGGCAAGTACCACTTGAATACATCCAAGAACATGCAGAAGCCAAACCATTGTCCTTCTAGAAAGACTAACCTGTCATCTGAGACAAAAAGAAAGCTGGCAGAAGCTGGCAGAAGCTTAGCCTGAGTTTGGTACATTTGTGTTACAACAATGTAATATACTATTTTTCATGTAAATATAGTGATGTGGCTCTATAAAACTCAAGGTAAGTTTTTCTGAAGAAAAAAAAAACAATTTTAAACTGTGAACCTCACCTACTAAGGTTACCAGAAACTCTAGTATCTTATCACTTTTCAGGAGCTCCTCCCAGCTCACTGGAGGCCATAATAGGTCTTGAGCTCATGCTGAACTTGAAGCTAAGAAAAGCCACAGGTCTTAGTCCTGGTGGCCTTGCTTATGCTCCTTATTCAGACCAGTATCTTCCTTTGGAAGATGATGGCTGGCTCTGCTTCTCTTCTTGCCTGATAGGCAACAACCACCAGAGAAAAGCTACCACTAATGGGAGCAATTGTTTCCACCTTTTTGTTCCAGGTAGTGAACTTCCATTGAATGTGAGCTATTGCATATGCTTACATTTCTTTTGTTGTCATTCTTACAAGAGTTTAACCCACAGGGACTCACACAAACTTCCTTATGCTTCTCTATGGTTCAACTTCTGTACTATGAGATACGTACTTTCCAGAAGAAAAAGCAGAAAACCTGTCGATTCATTTACATTTCATAAAGCTAATCACTAAAAGAACTATTGTGAAAAATAATCCCAGGTCGACTACCAGAGTCATAAAACACAGAACAGTGTTATATTAACAGAGGACATGGAATCAGGACTCAGAGTAGAGAAAGTTTCAGAGGCCAGCAGATCCATAGGTATCTTTTCAGATTACAGGAAGAGTGGAGAGCCAGCTCTTTGCAGATCCCCTTGGAAATCCATGAACAAAATCCTTACAGTGCACTTTGAACATTTGAAGAAGCAAAAACTAAGAATTTTCTACAAATAGAAATAAATAAGAATAGAAAGAAGGGACCTGTCCCAGTAGACATAGTAGGAGATGAAATATGAACTGTATTTCATCACTAGAACCTAGAAGTAGAATTCAGACTAGAACAAAACAGAAACTAGTCTATCAATCACTTCAGCAAAAAATGCTTTTATCAGATTCTTAATAAAAAGAAACTGGGCCAGATACAGTGGCACATGCCTCTAATCTCAGCAACTCGGGATGCTGAGGTGGGCGGATTGCAAGTTCAAGGCCAGCTTCAGCAACTTAGTAAGACCCTGTCTCAAAAAAAAAAAAAAAAAAAAAAAAAGAAAAGAAAGAAAGAAAGAAAGGAAATCTGGTGTATCTCACAGGTAAATTGCCCTGTGTTCAATCTCTAATATGAAAAAAAGAATTAGAACAGAAATTTTATATATTTAGGGTACATTAGCCTTATACCTACATTAATAATAGTAAAATGTTCATAGTGCTTATTCCATACTATGGGATCAATCATTTGCAATAAATATTTCTGACATTCTTATAAAGCCACAAGTTCATTAATCTGTCCAGTTATTCCTGCATATGGAGTTCTATGCTGAGAGAATACCACCTGACCATTTTATGGAAGACCCTAGTGCCCCAAGCTTGCTTTTCTCCTGAGAAAATATGGTTTTACCTGGCGTCCTAAACTATACAGTGCTGCTTAGTTTCCATGTGGAAACTGGAAATTTTAAAATTTCAAAATTTGGACAAATAAGAAAAACCCATTGGACTTTTAGTATAAGTCAAGATTAGAATTTGACTCCAAATAGCCATTCTTACTGATAATCAAGGTATACTTGAAATCCTTGGTCATTTCCCTGAAGCAGCAATCAAGTGATTTTCTTCTTTATAAAGAACTATGAGTGACAGCCCTGAGTGTGGGGGGAGTTCTTTCATTCTGATCATTGTGTTATTCAGGGCTGTGTCACTGAGTCCTGGTTTGTGGTCTAGCTCGTGGTAGGAATGCAGTAACTCTGTTCAATATGTGATTGAAAAAAAGAATGAATGGAGTAAGGAGAAAGGTTCAGACAAAAGGGAGTGCAAGTCTTAATTGTAGCAATCATATTGAATTCTATTGTACAAACAGCAGAATAAAGGAATGTCAAGTGTCTCCACGGGCTAAATAATGGGACATATGAACATGTCATTACATGGACATCGTATAACCTCTGTCCAGCTTGAGGCTGCTCTGGCTGTCTGGAAACTTCACTGCATTTTTTTTTTTTTATTGTTGTTGGTATTTTTTTTCATTAAGCAGCTAGGTGAGTTCCCAAGCTAATGTTATTAATGACATTCTGAGTCTTGATTTTTTTCCCATTTTTAATCAGAAATGGAGACATGTCTTTTTAATAATTTTAATGATTTCTAAATTTAGGAATGTTTATGAAATCAAATAGTCTGCATTTTAAATGAAGTTACAAGTATCAAAATGCAGTGATTTTTCTATTTTAGAAAAACGACTAGTTTTCAATAGGACACCAAATATGTGTAAGATTTACATACCCTTGTAGGATTTCTATTCATCTAGCCTCACAAAAATGAGATAGATTGAATGTCTTATCCTATTAACCTTTTATAAGCAGATTGCTTCTTAGCTCTCAGTGGAATCTAAAGTATTGTTAACTCACAAATCAACAGTGTGGTTGTAAAGCTTCTTGAAGTCAGTCACGGGAATGCATTAAGTAACTAGCAAAATTACACGGTGTTTCCAGCCTAATGTGGCACAATTTAGATTGCAGTAATTGGTGCCCAGTGAAGAAAAGTATGTGTCAAATCAATAAACTTACTCTTCTACATTGATAACTGAGCCTGGCTGTTAAAAGTCATTGATTACCTTAGGAACGTCTATTAAAAGAGAGAGGCCAATAGGCTGAATGGGATGTTTTACTCTAATGAAAAATAGCTTTGTTAAAGTAATAGTTGTTTCTAAGCAGCAAGCGGATATCTGGAAGAGCACATCAGTCATTTCTGAATGCAGACATCCCAGGCTACCTTGACCTGCTCAGCCCATACAATATTCTCCCAGTTCCCTTTAGTTGAATTTTGCAAAAGAAGACAAAATGGAGGAGGAAACACTTGACCTCTTATTGTGATATTGGGCTGGATTTGGGGGTATTGATACCCTTGGCATCAACGTCCAAATTAGCCCCAGGAGACACTTGACAGGGAATGTCTTTGTTTCCTGTTGCTTTAGAGTGCTCCCCTGGGCCCTTCCCACTGTCAACTCATACCCCACAGGCCAAGGACTCAATGTGAAGATCAAGCTAACAACCAATTTAATCTAGGTTGTATAGACGAAAGAAATGACCACCGATAGTTTCCTGAACTTAATGGACCCGCTGTGACTTGGAGTTTGGCTAAGATTGTAATGTATAACCTGGTTTCCATATTCTTCTAGTCAAATAGGGGTGTTGTGATGATGATCT
Source organism: Callospermophilus lateralis (assembly GCF_048772815.1). Classification (NCBI taxonomy): domain Eukaryota; kingdom Metazoa; phylum Chordata; class Mammalia; order Rodentia; family Sciuridae; genus Callospermophilus; species Callospermophilus lateralis. Next base: position 66,033,974 of record NC_135306.1, on the reverse strand, counting down.
GTATTTCTGGGTATCAATGTCCATCTGAATTCTATGTCCAACAGTTTTGGAGATATGTGCATATTCCCTTTTCTCCAATTCAGTTACTCTAGTGAATGTCCATCAGTACTTCAGAGAAGAAATATATCCACAGATACAGGGTCCTTCCTCCAGGGCACCCAGCCTCTTCTTCAGTAGAGTGTTCTCAGTAAGAAAGCTGACTCAGATTTAGAAACTGGAAATAGGATCATGGCTTTTCATTGGAGAAATTGCTCTCAGCTACCCGATCATCCACCCTTGATTTCTTTTGATGCTACAAATTGGCCCACTGTCAAAAACCTCCTTCCACACTGACTATTGTGGGTTGGGCTTCCTAGAAAACAGATGCTAAACAGGAGTTCAGTGTGCAGGGTGTTTCTTAAGGAGAGCCCTGAGTAAAAAACATCTGTGAAAGGGGGAAGCAGGAATGAGAAGAGGGGGGGAAGCAAGGGACAATATGGGCTCTTAGAGGAGCCATAGGGCATGCAAACATTAGAACTCCAGGACTTTTAGATGGGCTGAAATAGCCAAGACTTTACTGTCCCTGAAAGTCATTGTATGTCAGCCTCTGTTGAAACGGGGTGTGGCTTTGAGTGAGGCAGGCCTCTGCAGCAAAGGTAATTCCTAAAGGAGCAAGGAACTGAAGGCCACTGCTCACATGATTCCTAGCAGCTGGGGCAGCAGGTCCTTCAATGAGTGGGATCTTGAATCACACCTCATACCTACACCACACCACATAATTTGTCATCTAACCCTTGTGTGTATGCATGTGGGCACAACTAATAAAGATGCTGTGACAATAGGTGAAAAACAGTAATGCCCATCCTAGGCAAACAAACAGGGCTCACACCCTCGCTGTGATAATCCCTAGCCATACTCCAAAGCAGACTCAGACAAGATGCCTGGTATGCTGGTGTGTAAGAGCCAGAGTGGGATGAGTCTTCCAAGGATGTCAACAATGATGTGCTATGAAACCTGCCCTCCATGAGCTTGGCCACTGTAAAAAAAATACTCCAAGATAATTTTCCACAAGGTGAAATATGCTTTTTTGTGTAAAAGCACTTAAAAATTGGCAAAACTCATTAAATATTCTCAGGCTTCTTTATCCAAATTCTGACCTGACAATATAGAAAATGCAGTACCTCAGAATGCATTTCTACAATTTTCTACCATCAGTTATTAAGAGGTTTTTGGTACATGACAACATCCAAAATGTTGATCAGAAGATAAACTGAGGATGGAAAATGAGGAAAAGAGAACACAAATCTGAAGTTTTGGGAAAGTTCCACCAAGGCCTCCTCTTGTCCTTTCGTTAATTTCTCTAGCACATGACCTTAGATTCTACTTCTCCTGATCCCCTCCTGACTAAATCCACATTGCTCAAACACTAGGTACTAAATCCGAGGATCAAGGCCTCCCTCTTCTGAGAACCATTCTTAACCAGCAGCTCTGGAGACTAGCTGAACTTTGGCTGACTCCCTCTAGCAAAGCCCTGGAAGGCATTCCTTCTCTGGCCTCCTCAGGTCCTCGTCTGCCTGACACTTAAGGATACAGTACTAGTAGTGTCCGGAGTTGGTTTTTTTCCCACCAGAGGAAAGATACTGGAATCAAGAAGGTGTATTTAGGGAGTACGTTACTGCTTCTAAGACTGCCAACCTTAACAGGTGGAATGAACAAGTTGAAGGTTGAAGGCCACAGACAATACAGCCTGGGATTTGCATGTTCTTTCTTCTTCTGAGAGCATCAAAGAAAGAAATAATTTCTAAATCATAAGGAATGCAGCCTTTTTAGTCTAGAAGTGCAGTGTATTTGTTTCTATAGCCGTTGGAATTCCCAAACAAGAATTTATTTGATCTTCACAGCAAGATCTTAAAACAGATGACAATAGACATTAATAATATCAATATTTGATAAGTTAAAAAAAGGGAGGCTTAAAAAGTTTGTATGTCTTGCTCTGGGTTAGCCCACAGTTAGCAAAATTTTGGAATAAACATTTTCTTTCATAACCTAAGGAAATTGATCTTTCCCTGAAATGAAAATTTTCAGAAAACAATGATCTGGGTAGGTGAAAGGAACCACTGTTGTTTTCATCATTTCTTTATATTAGCAAAGTCCTGTTACTTAGCAGGTGCTCAATTCATGTTTACTGAATTAAAAGGAAAAAACAATTGAGCAATAAAGTCTACTGCAGAGCCCCTCTACATGGGCAGCAATGATGAGAGTAGTATTGAACAAGAGAGTAGAGAGGACCTGAACTAGCAAGAGCTTGGGATTTGGTAGCACAAAAACAAAACAAACAAACAAAAAAAAAGAAGAAGAAGAAGAAGAAGAAGAAGAAGAAGAAGAAGAAGAAGAAGAAGAAGAAGAAGAAGAAGAAGAATCAAAGAATTACTATCTAACGTTAAATTACAAAGTACAGTTGGACTCTGTTGTTTTTATTTATTCCATTGTTTTTAGCAATTTATGTTTTATTGGACTAAGGATAAGTAGTTGATAGCTTTGGGTGAACAGATAAATAGCAATGAAGATGGCTTATAAGAAAGTAACCCAAAGTCTTTGTCTTCCCCATACTTTACATAGATTCCAGTTGGATTTCAGGACAAGTAACAAAAGCTGTTATAACATCTATAGTTAATATGAGTGGTTGAAGGTGGAGAGGAAAATGATTTGTAACTAACGTGAATAGAAATATTCACTTCCAAATGTCTTAAATCACTTCTTTTTATGCATAAAACTTTAATTCATGTAGTACTTACTTTGGTATTTGAGGTTAGGGAGGGAAGTAATTTAATTGTTTTTTTCAGAAGGACAGCTATTTGTCCCATTTATTGAATGGACATTTTTTACCCATTGATCATAACCAACACTATTGTCATTTATTAAGTGCTTATTTTTAATGTATATGTTTGTATTATCGCTAGTCTATTTTAATTTATTTTATAAAATAAAAATTATGAGAAAGAATATGTGTAAGGTGTAAAGAAAATAGAAAACATCATACAGCTTTAGAAATAGGACATGTCTTTATGTATCCTGCTCTGATCATAATTGGCTTTTTATAAAGTATTTCTACTTCTTCCAGTTTATTTTAATCAATAGTATGATATTTAGGAAATCATTTAGTCCAGCTCCATCAGTCTATCAGTATGGGAATGGATAAACTTAAGTATATGCATAAACCAAAAGAGAATGTAGCAGTTAAAATAAGTGGCTGCTACCACATCAATATGGATATTTATAAAAACAAGGTAGAGTGAGAAAAGGGCAAGAGGCTATATAAAGTACTATAAAATTTTTATTTCACTTAAAAAACACTTTGTGTAACATTTATGAACAATATTTAACAATGACTTTGTATATACAAATATATAACAAGGATATTCTCAAAAGTACTAGAGGACTTTCATTTTAGAATAATAGAAATATCTGGATAGTGAAAGAGGTAGGAAATTAAAGAAGAGACTAGAAGTTGATCTGGATACAGCTTTAACTATTGTATTAGTTATCTCTTGCTCTGGAACAAACACATTAAAACTTACCAGCTTGAAAATGATAATCTTTTATTGTTCCTGATTGTTTAGATTAACAGTTTGGGCTGGAACTGGCAAGGTACCTCTGGTTTTAGTTGGGCTTACACTCATATATCTGCTGTCAGTGACCAGATCAGTTAGGGGCTGGCTGTCACTTGGGTGTTAATAGGACTAACTGGGCCACATGTGTCTTGTCACCCAACAGGTCAGCCCCCAGCTTGGGCATGTAGTAGCTGACAGGATTTCTCTTAAGGGCCAGGCCCAGCTCTGGTCCTCTGGCCAGACCAAGTCACATGGTCATATTGTATTGGATAAATGAAGTCGCAAATATATAACAAGGATATTCAGATTCAGGAGATGGTGAAATGAACTTTATTCTTGATGGGAATAAATGCAGAGTCATGAGAAGTGACTCCTACAGAGAGGTGGGGATTGTATTTCTTTATACACTTATAATCCACCACAGCCACATCTATAGCCTTAATGTTTAATCAGAAGAAAAAAAGGTGGTCAAATTTTTTAAATTCTGAGGTTAGATAAATGGGCTTCTGTTACTTTATACTTTCTTGCACATTTGAAATAATTTACAACTGATTATTCTAATAACGCTTAAAACTCGATTGTATGGTCATCTTACCACACCAGAAATATTTCCTGGATCTCATCAAACCAATGTAGTAACCTTTAGTTATTCACCTAAGATTTTCATCACCTGGATCCTTTAACATTATATGGATAAAAAATTCACAGCATGTCAGGGGCCTGGCTGAATTTCCATTTAAATAGCAACATTCAGCCTTCTGATTGGCTCCTGTTGTTCTAATTACTTAACTGGAGAAATTGTTTCCTCATTTCCTAACCTGTCCCACCATAGGCCTCTGCTGTGCTCAGTCAGACCCTGGCTAAAGAAAACATCAGTAGACTGCATGATGACAATAGCAGAAATGATTGCACGGTTCTCTGTGGTCTGTGGATGTGTCTGCAGATGCACCTATTGCCACAAAAGGAATGAAATAAAATATGTAATAGGCCTGAAAGATATTGTCATCATTTCTTTATTATCTATGGAGGCGTTTATCCACAACCAAATTTTGATCCCGGGGCAAATTCTCAAATATAATTCTACTTTTCCCCTCCTGATGTGAGATTGAATGCAAGGGAAGACAAAGGCTAATTCTAATAGCAGCCTAACAAAAACATAATGAAGGATGCAAACATATTGCATTTCAAATTCCAACACATATCATATCAGGTAATCTGGCATTTTGAATCATCCTTTTGTTTCTCTGACTAATTGAGAGTTTTCTTTTTCTACTCTGAATTCCTTCATCTCGATGGAGCTAAGCCCTTTATATTTGTACTCAACTTAAAATGGGACCTGCTGTAACCAAGGAATACCAAGAATTAGGCTTTTTTTCTTGCCACCTCCCCAGACCTTTGGGTCTCCCCATTCGACCACATGTGACAATCTGTCCCAGAAAATTGGAAAACCGTTCACTTTAATTGGTTCTAAAATGGAGAATTCAGTGCCTGTGCTGAGTTTGGGGATGAAACTAACATTTTACAAAGCCCAACCCAGCAGCAGCTGCCCTTTGGGATTTGAGAGGTAGAGCACAAGTCACTCTGGAATTTAGAGCTTTATTACAAAGAAGTGCTAACTCTTCTGGTTCTGCTTATAAATGGAATAAAGGGGGAACGAGGCTCACCCATGAGCGCTTTAACCTTGTACATGCTCAATATCCTTATGAAATGCAATATCTTATGATCCTTTAAATAACAAATGACCTTATTCCCTTTTATGGGGTCATTAAGGCCTCTAACAGTCCAGGTATAAATCCCAGCTACTACTGTGCATCTTAATTTACTATTCATATGTGAATCTCTCTTTGGTTCCCAATTACTATACAACAGCAACTGGCTCATCAAATTATCCCCATTGGAATGTATCTGTTAAAGACATTGCAGTTTACATCTTGGGTCCCTAATTAAAGTCACAATACTTGATAAACCTTGAACAACTAGTAATTGGAAACTAACAATTAGTAGCAACCACCTTAGTTGAGATCAGTTCTTCTGCTGGTTACATGACTAAGCAGAAGTAAATTAGTACACCAGAGATGGCCCAGATGCCAAATATATGCTTTAGCCACTCCTGGGTTTCACCCAAAGCAATGAAAAGAACCTGGCATTAAAATATTATTAGCTAAAAGTCTTTATATAGACATCTGTGCCATGGAATAGATCAGTCTGATGTTCCTGTGGCTTTTCAGCCTTTATCATGCTCATTACTGTTTTCATCATCCTACCTCTGGATATCTGTGGAGATGGTGCTGTAAGACCACCTCTTTGAGCTTCTTTTCCTCTCAAAAGCCTACAGCTTGCTTGCTTCCTTAACAAAGCACAGGTCACATTGTCCTACTGTATTCTATACATACTCTCCCTCTTTGTGTCTCTCATTGTCGACATCTTCAGAATGTCTGAGGCTGAAGGCATGGTAGGAAGCACACAGATTGATTTGGTGAGTGGAAGAGAGTATAACAGAAGCTGGAAGGACCTCAGGCACTGTACCATGTCTCCCAATTAGCTGCCATACGATTCTGAGGCCATACACTTTGCAGGGACACTGGGAAGAGTACATCCCAGTCCTCTGTCCTGGAGATTGCTGATCTGCCTTTTGTAACTGGAAATGTGTTAACAGTGGCACTTTGTAATGAGCAACAGGAGAGGAAACCTCCCTAGAATGACCTTCCGTTTTGCTGGTCAGCATTGCATCCCATTCTCTCATTCCCATTCCATTGAATAGCTAATGGAATGGGATATTGCTCGAAAGAGCTTCAGGCGACTTGATGAAGCATGCCAAATGCCTTCTCTCTAATCCGCTTACCTCATGATTTTCTAGGAGTTCTTGGCAATGGAAGAAGTGTGATCTTTAAGTAGTCTCCCCTGAAAACATGGCTTCAGTTACCATGGCAGATACGATTTGGATGGTTTTGTAATCTTAACCCTCCTCCTTTTCACCCTTTACAAGAGAGCCCAGATGACCATTCCAAAGATTTCCAAGAAATTGATTATGCATATTACTGGCAGGTGAGTTTAAACTAGTACTCTGTACTCTTATAAAGTGACCGTTTATGCTTAAGCAGCTCTGGAGTTTTGCCACAAAGTTGCAAATTACATGGTCTTGACATTTTAATTGTTCTGCACACTTGACCAAACATGGTTTCATATGAGCATTGAATTTTGATCCATTCTATGGCAGTTGCTGAGATCTCCTTCTATCCAAAGTTTACATAGCCCTAGATATATAACAGAGAAAATTTCTGTTTTATCTGACCATGGTGGATCAAACTCAGAAGGGAGTCAATTCAAAGATTATCCAATGTCTAGTTATTACAAACCAAAGCAAGGTGTTCTTTTTGTAGAATATGTATGTCCTCAATCCCTAGATCATCATCAAGAATGACTCATTTCAAAAGTTAGGATTAGTGTACATTGATGGGATACTTTCTTACTGGTTTTGTGCAGTTTGTTCAAATTTTGAATATAACCATGAACTATTTAAAGTAACTCCAAACTCAGAATCAAAATTATCCCATTGTTTCTTTGCAAACAAGAGTTGAAAGCTATGAATAGATATTAACCAATGTATAGCAGTTCAAGAGAACCAGTGACTCATTTATGGACACTTCAATTATCCAGAACAACTCTCAGCAAAACCAGCAATAATTCTCTCTCTTCTCTCTATTCCACAGCTAATAATCCCCTCCTATCTACTCAATTCCTCAGAGCCTATTCTACCACCTTAACAATGGGCAGGCTCTCAGCTGGTACATTAAATATATCCATGTTACATTAAGTAGATCCATGATAAATATAAATATTATTCTTGAGAAACTAAAAACCATCAGGAAAGAGAGAAATGAAACTCTGATCATGTAGATAATAAAATAAGTCAAAGGGGACAGCTTATAGTAACCTTTCAAATAGAAGGTAATCAAGAAGGGGAAGGTACCAGAGAAGGCTATGGGATAAAGGAACCTACCCTTGATAAAGAATTCTCTGTTATCAAATGGAGCTGGTAGAGAGGATTGTGTGCCAATCAACTTGCTGAATCCTCAAGCCTCGGTCTTAGAGTTAATTTAGTCTCAGATTTTTTTCTAACATATTAACCCTTGTTGGATACTTATTTGATCTCTCCTTGAATACCAAGACAAGTTTTCACTATCAAGTCATGGCACATCATGTCGTTTAACAGCTCAGATTGCTTATGGTAAATCAGAGTTGGCATCTCAGTACCATTTTCTCATTGGTCTTGGGTCTTCTTTCTAGAGGTATTCAGAATAAAAAATGTCTATTTCTTCTTGATCATAGGCACTTTACCCATCATTTCAGCCCAGTTCTATCCCTCTATTCCTCTCATTATAAACAATTTTAGATATTAATTTAGAAAATACAAATAAAATAGAACAAAAAAATTCAGGAATACTACAACCAGATAAAACCACCGTGTTGATGATAGTATATATCTTCCACTTTAAAAATCCTTATGCATACCTGTTCTTTGCAGAAAATTAAGATTATGGTATACATAGTGTTGAAAAACAGGTATTACCACAAGTAATAAGTAATATAAATACATTTTGTATGTTATGTAAATTTTATTCCATAGCATGATTTTTGATAGCTGTATCATTTCCTTTTGTATTATGAGACCATATTTTATTTACTCCATCACTGCTGTTAAACACTTAGATGTCTTCTAATACCAAAATACTATAATTCATTTGTATTAATTTATGTATGAGTACCTACTGTCACCTGTGTTAGCATTTTTACTAAATACTGGGTAAAGTAAGATAAAACAGTTCCAAAATAATCCCTGTCCTCAAGAAGTCCATATCCTTGCAGCTTAGAGTCATCTGTTGCTTTAGGAAATAAATGATTTGACTTCTTTAGTAGGGAGGGGGAGGAGTGCAGGGAAATGCACATGTCGCTTTGGATGATTTTATGAAGATATAGTCAATGGAGTACACTGTCCTTGTCTGCGAAAGCCTGGGTCCTCACAATCTTGCTAGGACTGAATTTTTATCATTTTGTTAAGGTTTCCAAATTTGAAAGGTCAACTATTAAATCACACTGGTGTCTAATTAGAATTTCCTTAGTTTCTAGTTATTTACCATCTTTTTTAATTGTTAGGACAAACTCTATTCAGAATATTGTAGCATTCATCATAAAATATACTTCCTAGCATAAAAGAAAAAAAAGTGTCTTTTCATAAGTTAACAGAATTTGAATTGAAGATAGAACACACCTATGACCTCATTTCATCTTTCCTTGAACTAAGTCAAATTGCTTGTTTGCTTCTTCAAGTGACTGGTTTATTTTTCAGCAAGCATTGCAAGGTGTTCAAAAATGAAGTACTTTTCTTTCACACCTGATTTCTTCCACTTTGACCCCACAAAACAGGTTTTAATAGGGTTAATTTAGTTATTCAGGCTGTCACAGTGACTTAACTCCCAATTATCTTAGGTGGGTTTGTTTTTGTCTCAACCTACACATTATTTTAATGTAGCTGTGTTTAATAGCATGTGAAGAGAGTGTGTTTAGTTATGTTTAACAGAGTAGCCATGTGATCTATTCAACAGCCACCATCATGAAAAGAAGAAAAGCTGGTTTCAGAGCATGAGAAGTGAGTCTGAAAGGCAAGTCCAGACCCCTGAACAGCTGGCAGGTTCCTTCTGGCATTTCACCATGGCCTTTCCCCACGTCTGTTGCCCTTACATGGAGTCACAGAGGCAGCTGGACCATGGGTCTGTGACTCCACAACAGATCAGTGCAGCTTGCCTGGTGGCCTTCAGACATGGCAGATGCACCAAATGGTGAACAGAACCAAAGACTCAGCATGCCGACGCTTACAGTTTGGATGTGAGGTCTCCCCCAAAACCTTACTTATGTGTGAGGCAATGTAAGAAGATTCAGAGAAGAAATGATTGGGTTACAAGAGCCTTAACCCAATCTGTGAATTAATCACCTGATAGAATTAATTGAGTGGTAAGTGAAGGTAAGTGGGGTGTGGCTTGAGGAGGTGACATATTTGATTCATGCTACTTTTCCATGAAGCTCCTTCTGGTCCTTTCTAGTGTACATAATAGGTCCTGCCTCTGAAACCCCAAGGAAATCAGAAGAGCAAACACGTCTATAGCATTTATTGTGCTAGGCACTCTCTAAACACTCCCTTTAATTAGCTCACAAAAACCGTAGGAGAAGAGTATCATCTCTAATTCAAAAATGAAGAAACTGCAGAACAGAGAAGTGTCTTGCCCCAGTTACACAGAAAAAACCAGCATCTGGCCCAGGCAGACTGGCCCTAGAATCCACTAAGCTGGCATTTATACCTTTCCTCTAGCAGCTGGACTGAAGCACACACTTATTTTGCTCTGGAAAAGGCAAATGCAGCTCTTTTGTTTGTTGATATGGAAGCCATACCCAGAGTGATTTGCCTTAAGCCACATGGTCATCAGGAGTCAGAAGTGGCATTAGACACAGATGTCTTCCCCCTTATATTGCTTAGGTAGTGTGTCTGCTATCACAGTGATGTGTCTGCTATGCTCACTGATCACTGCACTGGATCGTAAACACCTGGAACATGGTATAATACATTGTTTAATAAATGATAAACTATAATATTGCACCTACCCTCTCTGTACTATCATTATTTTAATCTTTAGCTTAATGTAATTTTTATCTGCTTTAATCTTACCCTAAGAAATAATATCACTGAAATCATGGTTTTGCAGTGCCAATTTTATTTTTCTAGCACATATTAAAATAATTACCTGTAATTTTTTTTAGGTTCACTTGTGTGCTTCCTAAAATATGCCTCCCCCACAAAGGAATAGCACATACTGGGAAGCGCTGGTTCAGTGGAGAGACAGAAGACACCAACCTGCAGCTGAGGTCCAATGCTAACTCTGCCCACTTACTGCCTTTGGACTAATCACTGAAACTCTGTCCGCTCTCCTGTCCTATTTATCTTCCTGGGACTGAATGCAAAAACAAGGATTCTTTATGAGTTCAGTACACCCCACCACCCCCAACCCCTGTCATGATGATGCACTTTTGTACTCTGTGTAGCTCAGCCTGAGCACCTTATGGGTCATGGACACTCCAGGCATGCTTATGAAATGAGCTGAAATGTTCTTTGTCTATGTGCCTTTAGAAACCACTAGACATTCTGAGGGGTAAGAAGGTATGTGTCTTACATCCACCTTCTAGAAGGTGCTGCTCTGTCCACTGGGTCACTAGTAGATTCTGACCCTCATCAGATCTCATATACCTTCACGGTTTCCCATAGAAATCTAATCACTCAGCATTTCTTGCATTGACAACTTCATGAATATTTAAGAGATTTATGGAGTGGTATCAAATCCCAATCCCCACAGCTTCTGTGAATTCCCTGATTTTCATTCATTCATTCATTCTAGCACTCATGCGCTTGTGCCCCCTTCCCCTTCCTCCCCTTCTCCCTTTCTCCCTCTTGCCCTAATTTTCTTATTAATGGTTACCCCTGAAAGATCCAAATAGCTATTATTTAAATGTTCTGATGCAACTATAGAAGTAATAACAGCAGCCTCCTCCTGCCATATGCATTAATCCAGTTAATTAATGACTTTAAAAAGTTGCTATTTTATCAATCCCTTTCCCCTCTGTCTCCTCTCTCTCTCTCTCTCTCTCTCTCTCTCTCTCTCTCTCTCTCTTTCTCCCTCTCTCTCTCTCCCTCCCTCTCTCCCTCTCTCCCTCTCTCTCTCTCTCTCTCTCTCTTTCTCCCTCTCTCTCTCTCTCCCTCCCTCTCTCCCTCTCTCCCTCTCTCTCTCTCTCTCTCTCTCTCTCTCTCTCTTACACACACACACACACACACACACACACACACACACTCATATACCCATCAGGTTTCCAGTGTCTTACTACTTTTATACTATCTCCTTGAAGGGCAGATCTGCAATTCACAAAAACTGACCTATTTATCCTTAGTTCAAACCTTGACCTCTCTCATGCCTTTCCTCTGCTCTAATTATGTTACTCCATCATCACCCTCCAGAACATTTACGCTATCTACAATCACAAAGGAAAATTTTTAGTACAATAAATTTCCACCAAAATGTGAGAGATAATTCACTTTATGCCATTTTCAATGGGTATTGACATTTTTAAAGAGATTTGAAATGCAAATAGTAATCATTTTGTGTATTAGTTTTCCATCACTTCTTAACAAATTGCCACAAATTTAGCAGCGTAAGACAACACCTGTTTATTATCTCATAGTTTCTGTAGGTCAGTAGCCCAGCATGGCTCAGCTGGTTTCTCTGCTTAGGGTGGTGTAAGGCCAAAATCAAGGTGTTGGCCAGCTGGGCTCTCATCTAGATGCTTAGAGAAACAACAAGCTCCAAAATAATTTGGGTGGTTGGAAGAATTCAGTTCTTGCAGTTACAGAACTAAGGTTCTCTTTTCCTTCCTGTCACCTAAGGGCTCCTAGAGGCTGTCCATGGCTCCCATGATCTTCAAAATCAGGGATGGCTTGTCAGATCTCCCCATGCATGAATCACTGAATTCATTTTCAGCTAACAGCCAAAGAAAAAGCTGCTTTTGGAGGTCTTGCCTGATCTAATAAGGCCTAACATGTACTCTCCACGTCTTAATGTTAACTGTTTAAAGTCCTTAACTCCATATGCAGAATCCCTAAATATAGTAGTACTCAGGTTAGTGTTTGATTGAACAATAAGAAAATTGGAATCTTGGAGGCCATCCAGCACACCCTAGAGCTAAAGTCTTCAGGGATCATGCCTGTGATGGACACTGTTCTGCCCACAGATCCAGGCAGCTGTGTGTTTTCCAGGTGACACTTGAGTCCTCCCCTCCCCTTGTGGCTTACTGGAGTTAAGATTAGGCTCTTGACCCATGCAGGAGTCTCAGACCCTCAGAAGTTCCATGTCCTGGCCCTACAGGAAACCTATTTGTCCTAGCTGCCCATATGTTAGGTGACATTAATTAAGGTCTTACGCATTTGTTGGAAACAATTTAAGCAAGTTGTTTATTCACAACCAGAAGAGATGTTATTAAGGAACCAGTACATTGTTAGTAACATTCGAATATCCAACACTTCATTCATCTAATTCAAGGACATTTTGCTTCTTCTGTATCCAAGGCTCCATGACAAGTATTACATTAGGAAAGAAAACTATTTCCCTTTTCTGAAGAAGGCCATCAATCACCAGATAACTACTGGATTTTTGAGTGTGTGGAAACCTGTTTGAATTGATAGCCTAGTACTTTCCTTCCTGTGGTTCCGTTATTTCTTTCCTCCCACTCAGACACGTGGCAAAACCATGTGATTTGCCTTGACCAATAAGAATCTGGGAGACTAGACGTAAACAGGGACTTGAAAATGAAGTATATTCTCTCTCTCTCTCTCTCTCTCCTCTCTCTCTCTCTCTCTTTCTCCCTCTCCCTCCCCCTCCCCCCTCAACCCTGCAACCACAATGAGCATAGCCCAGAAAGTCTGGAGAAGGAGGAGACAGGCATAAGAGACAAACCCACGCTGATCCAGCCCTGGCCATCATGGACCACCAGCCCCAATGGACCGGAAGCTCTTCAAGCACTAAGTTAGAAGCTGTTCAAGCACTATGTTTTGTTATGTACCAATAGATAAGTGATACAGAGAGGACCCAAATTCAAATTATGAGCCACATATTTTCTAACACATTAAAATAATTTGGAGAAAAGAGGAAATAAGTCACCTAAGATTTATAATTTCATTTCATCTCTCATATGAGAGACTCCAAGGGTAAAGAAGCCTTGACTGCTTCTAATACAGCCCGGCTCTCCCTCTGTTCAGATTTTAGCAAATCTGCCAGCTTTCTCTGGCATTGGCACCAGGTCTTTTAATTAAGTAATAGAAAGGTAATTAAGGCAGAAATATGATTATGTGGGTTATTCTTATGCACCCACAGAGGAAGCAAAGCAGACCATGCCAGCTGCAAACATCTGCAGTAAAAGAAGTCATGGGACAAAAAGCAGTTTCTGCTCTTGCTTTCTCCTCCTCTTTCAGAAAATACCAGTCTTCTAGGGCAGTAAATCAGTGGTGAGTTACTAGCCATGTAATCCTTGCTGTCCATCTTGTGAGATATTAAACCGAGGTCCCTTCTGCTCACATCCTACACCTGTCACTAGGTGTCCAATAAAAATCCTGTTCTCTGAGGGCCTGTCAGGAAGGAGCTGGATGAAGACTTGCCCAAGCCTCCCTCACCAGTGTGGGAGAGCCCCCAGGCAAGGAACTCCCTGTAGCCTGCCCCAAGGCTGAGTCAGCAGGGGCCTCATTCCATGTATGGCTAGTGGCAATCTCAGGGAGCTCAGATAAATGAGCACAAAATGAGGGGATGTTTTCTCCATCTCCGAGGTGGTCTGGCTAGGTTTTGGAATAGTTCTCACCTAGGCAGTGGATGAGGAGAGGGCATAAAGCCAGAAGTCAGGAGAACTGGGTTTAAACCTTTTGTCATTTAGTCAATGTGTACTCCTGGATAAGGTTCCAAAATTCCATCAAGGAGCTTTTGTAAAATAGGGATAAATGGCTGTTTGCCAATCTTATAATTCAACTTGATTTTTTACATGCAGCAACATATATAAAGGGGGCTTAAAATGGTAAGAAACACCAAAACAAGACCCTCTCCCTTTAGAGTATGTGAGGTAAGAGCTTTAGGGCTGGGACAGCTAATGGGAATCAAGTCTCTGCCTTTTACTGACTGTATGACTTTTAGCAGGTGACTTAATTTTTCTCATCTTGTAAAGTGGGGCTGTTTTTTCCATAAAAATTATAAGGATTAAATAGAAATAGAAAAGTGCATGGAACATAGTAGCAGACATTAAGTATTCATGCATCACTATTAATTTTGTTCTTCTAATTATTATTAATCTCTGCTCTGTATCTTGGGCATTTCTATTTGTTTAAGAGACTACTGCAAGTTAGCTTTCCATTGCTGTGACAAATACCTGAGACAAATCAATTTAATGGTAGGAAAGGTCTATTTTGGCTCACAGTTTCAGAGGTTTTAGTTCATGATCACTTGGCCCTATTGCTTTTGGGCCTGTGGTAGCAGTTTATCATGGTGGGAGCTCCTTGTGGTAGAAAAGGCCTCTGTGCATGGAGGTAGGACATCTGGCAAGAGAGAGGAAGGAGTCAAGGTACCAATTTCCCCTTCAAGGGCATGCACCCAAAGAACTCACTTCCTTCCACTAGGCCTCACCCCCTAAAGGTTTTTCTACCTCCTAATTGTACCATAGGCTGGTCACTAAGCATGTAGCTTATGGGTTTTTGGTAGATATTTAAGATACAAAGGTAACAACTGCCAAGGAAAAGAATAGACATGTATTTGGATTTATATTCCAGGTCTTCAGTTTCCAAATCCTATAATCTGGAAAACTAGATAATTTCTAGCTTTTATTTTTCTTCACTTGCCCCATAATAGCTTATAGAGGATTAAGTGACACAACTCGTGTAAAATACCTGGAACACAGTAGAGCGCTTATTCAATATTAGTTATTTTTCTTATATTTTTAAAACATGTAACAAAATTTACCATCTTAACTGTTTTTTAAAATATTTTTTTAGTTGTAGATGGACATAATACCTTTATTTCATTTATTTTTATGTGGTGCTGAGGATCGAACCCAGTGCCTCACACATGCCAGTTGAGCACTCTACCAGTAAGCCACACCCCAGCCCCGACACCTTAACCATTTTGAGCATTCAGTTGGATAGTATTGAGTGTATTTACATTGTTGTGAAACAAATCTCCAGAACTTTTTCATCTCATAAGACTGAAACTTAATATCCATTAAACATTAACTCCTCTTATATAACCAGGGACTGAGAAGGGCACCTCTTTCTTTTTCTAGGAATTTGACTGCCTTTGACACTTCATTTAAGGAGAATCATATCATATTTATCCTTTGTGCCTAGCTATTTCAAGCAGCATAATGTCTTCAAGGTTCAGGCATATTGAACCATGTGACAGATTCCCCATATTTTTTTTTTTACAGACAAATAATATTCCCTTACAATGCATTTACCACATTTTGTTTAGCATTCATCTACTGGTAGAGACCTGGACTGTTCCTGCCTCCTAGCTCTTGTGAGTAGTGCCACTGCTGTGAACATAGGTGTGTAGTTGCCTTCCTTTTTTATAATGTAATAACAGGTGTGTGTATTTTCTCCCCTTTTTTATCTTTTCATAGTCAAGGCAAACTAATCTTGACTCTCAGTAGCAGTATGGGGTGTTAAAATTTATTTTTCTCTTTTTCTTTTTTTTTTTTTTTTATAGTATTGGGGATTGAACCCAGGGACTCATACATGTTAGACAAGCAATCTACCACTGTGCTATATCCACAGTTCCTAAAATTTTCTTAATATATTAATGTAGACTTTGAAGCAAAATTAATACTCAAAGAAAGAAAAAAAAAAGAGTAAAGCTCATTGTGCATGTATATATCAACAGAGAGTCACAGTTGGCTCTTAACATATGCTTGATATTGAAGGTAGGGGGGAAAATCAGACTTTATTTAAATAGGATGTAGTCTATACATATCTATAGAGTTACCAGGAATGATGAACTGTAAACAGCCATCCAATCAAAAATATCTCTCTCTTCTGATCTTGCTCCACACCTCAGCTCAGTGTAACTTACCTAAGGATACTCCTTCAGATCCCAGTTGAGGTCAGAGTTCTTGGTGTCCTGGACTCATAGAGTCATGTTCTTTTTTTCAGAATGTGTTCAGCTTTACTTTTAAGTTTATTCATGAAAATTTTGGCCAATACGTTTCTTTTTCATTGGACTTCCTGACAGCTGGGGTATTAACTATTTTTACACCCCCTTCGATTCCCTACAACTTTCACTATCTGGTAGGCAGAAGACACTTTAAAGCTACTGTTAATAAACCACAAATGAATGAACTTTCCATAAGGAAGCAAATCACTCCAGCAGGGAACTACCTAATCTCTTAATGGAAAGGAAAAATGTTTTACATTCGAAAATTAGGAAGGGAAAAGCATTATGTTTTTCAAGGAAATAAAGAGCCAAACTCCTGATGAACCAGGTCAGCAATGCTTTCTCATATCAAAGATGATAAAATGTATTTTTTAATGTTTTAGTTGTAGATGGCATAATACCTTTGTTTGTCTATTTTTATGTGGTGTTGTGGATCAAACTCAGCACCTCACATGTGCCAGGCAAGTGTTCCACAACCCCAACTCCAATAAAATGTATTTTTAATCTTTCCTGAGCTAAATACTTTTCCATCAAATTCCTAAATACACAGGGCTATATTTTTTTTGATTCATGTGACTTATATTGTCAATACATTTTTCTATAAGTTACCAAGTTGTGATACTTTAAAGTATAAGACTCCACGTTTTTCTACCATGTCTTCTTGTCTGAAAGATGTCACACCAATTATTCATTTTGCCCCATACTAAAAATGTTCCTACCTGATTGAGATCAGGTACTAGACACAGTAACCCTTTGGGTTGCATTTGGAAAATGTAATGTCACAAATAGTGACTAATCAATTAGTTGAGATGCATTCTGAGCCAGACTGCCTTATTAATGTGTCTTTGGGCATGTTGAGGGTAAAAAATAGAAAATATCAGCTAAAGCAGATTGCAGGAGGGAATCTCCATCATCATCTCCCTGTCCTGCCCCAACTCTGGTTCTTGAATTCAACTTCTGGGGATGTGGAGAGTAGGCAGAGGGTGAAAGGAACCTTCCTTGAATATTGAATCTTCTCTAAGATGGGCATAAAAAGAGTAATTATAGAGACGTAAACATATTATATTGTTGCAAAATAAATACAGACATATTCTAGATCTACATTTCATTGTAGATCTAGACTTCATATTGAATAAAGTGCTAAATTACCTCTAAAAATCTTTCCATTGCCCCATGCAATGGCACATGCCTGTAATCCTAGCAGCTTGGGAGGCTGAGGCAGGAGGATCATGAGTGGCAAGGTGTTAAGCAACTCAGTGAAACCCTGTCATTAAATTAAATACAAATAGGAGGGCTGCAAATGTGGCTCAGTGGTTGAGTGCTCCTGAGTTCAAGCCCCAATACAAAAAAAAAGTCTTTCCATTGACCAAAGTATAAATCTGCAATAATTAAAGAATTTAGGGGCTGGGGATGTGGCTCAGTGGTAGAGTTTTTGCTTAGCATAAATGAGGCTCTGGGTTAAATCCTCAACACCACAGCGGGGAGAAAAAAGAATTTCCAAGGTTACAACAGCTGATAAATGATATCACTAAGCCTTAAGCTCAGGTTTAAGTCTTCTGATTCTGAATATGAAATTTTCAGATTGATTGATTGATGGATGGATGAATGGATGGATTCCTGTGCACACACATTTATACTACTGAGACTTCATGAAAAAGTCGGGGGACAAAGTCTGTAATCTATACTGTTTCATTGTTTAAGTAACCTGACTCCTCTTCCCTCAGGACTTGGCTCTTTATTTCCTTGAAAAACATAATGCTTTTCCCTTCTTTTTAAAAATGCTTTTCCTCTTCTTTTTAAAAATGAAATGCCAGATTGAGGAACCAACTTCCCAAATAATCCTAAATATTAAGTTCTTTCTTGTCAGTCATCTGTAGAGCTGCCCAACCTGGGACTGTCCATCATACCCTTGTGCCCCTTTTGTTCCAAGTCAACAACATGAATTGTGTAACAAGGTGTCCAGCACCCAGTCTGACAACATCGTCCTGTGCATACATGAAGGGAAAAAAGAAGCCAGCCTACCCACCCCGCTGAAAGGCATTTGTTAACTGCCCACTAGCAATTGTTGAGCGATAACACATGCAGTTCCCCACATGTTTATGCAGAGTCTCAGATTTATCTGACAGTTTTACACCCTCAGGCATGATACACAGTAATTAAAATTAAAAATGTTTTGACAGTCTAAACAAATGGCTATATAAATTAGAAAGCTGTAAAAAGCCACAGTAGCCAAAAATAAAGATATATAGATAAATCATAAAATTATAAACAAGGAGAATGTTTTAATACGGGCATGTTTATATCCAGACACTTAGAAATACAGGCTAACTTTTGCCTGAAGGAAGATGGTGGTGAATGGGGATTGTGGAAACCAGCAAAACCTTTCTTTCCTGCTTAGCAATTCTTTCCTCTACCCTTCTCTGGTAACTAAAGAAGGAAAGAAATTCATTGAGGCTATCCAACTGCCTCTAAATCTATAATCAGCTGTACAACCTCCAAATTTTAAAAAGCACCCAAATCAGTTACACAGAATCTTTACTATTAACCTCCTTGCATGTGTAAAATGATGTGGGCTATATAAAACTTGACTTCATTTCTTGAGTACATGGCATAAAATGTATGTTTATGAAATAAGCCCCAAAACATGATCTGCATGTTAATGACACATGTCTTTAAACTAGATGTGTGTAAATTTTACAGTATCATTTTTCACTTACATCTAACGGCTCTGTCTCCAAAGACATCATTGTGTCACCTGGCATTGAATTTTTTTTCCTTTGCTCCTAAGGAGGTCTGCTTACCACAGCCCCAGTGCACTGAAGTATTAGGGCATCTCTAAGGAGGGAATAAAATAATTGGAAACAATCAATGGGATTTTCTGTCCCTAGACGGGCTAGATTGCTAGAAAATAGTCATATCGTGTGGATAGTCTTTGTAAGTTTTCAAAGCCGTTCTTTACTTGGCAGAGTTCCTAAAAACCCATTGCCACATCATTATCATGTCTCATGGATCTGTGGATTAAGATGAATTAAGATGAGAGAACCAAAGAAATGCCATAGCTTTTCATGATAATCATTCTGGACTCCTCCTGTTCTCAATCCATTCCTTATTCTTAATCCCACCCCTCACTCCCTGACTTGGTTTTACTATTTGGTCTCCTCATTTTAATGTTGTCCTTGTCTCCTTACCCCAACCCTCATCCCAAATGTGCAGACCTTCTTTCTCACTGTGAATTACATTATAGGGAGATACAGTCCATCTCTCCTTGAACTGAATTCCCATCTCACACTTATTCCTGCATAGTCTGGAGCCATCTCCAAAAGGGGGAAGAAGGATTTGACCCTTCTTTTGAAACATAATATTGTCACCAAATAACCATGTTTTCAAAAATCCTTGAATGGAAATCTTTACATTTTAGAGTTCCTCTGTTGTTTTTTGATGAGCAGGAAATTGGGCAGCAGAACTCTTTCATCTATTAAAATCTTTTAAAAAGCCAATAGCAAATAAACAAAGCTCCTGATATACCAAAAGACACTTCTGATAAAACAAGGAAATTATTCGTATGTGTGAAATCATTTCCTGTTGGAGCAGAGCCTGGGCTAAATGTTGCAAAATCAAATGCCTCCTGGATTTAAATGAACCAAATAGACCAAGTCCAAAGCCACAGAGTCCCGAGGATGGGATCATGTTAAAAGATCTTTTTAGTTGATGTAAAGAAAGTAAGAAACAAAGATATTTTTAAAACCTCCCAAATGTGAATGTTAACAATTAAACATTTAAAAATACCGTTTGTCCTTCTACAATACAAAACCCTATCAGCATTCTAGAAATGGTCTGCAGTTCTCAATTTGAAACCTCCAGTTTAGATTTTGCATTAATTATCTATTGTTGTGAAGCTGATTTCCTCAAAATGTAGTAGCTCAATGCAGCAAACATTTATTTCACAATTTCTGATGGTCAGGAATCCAGAAGTAGATTAACTGGATGATTCTGGATCAGTATCTCTCACAGGTTGTAGTTTAATTTGCCAGTTGGGACCACAATCATCTCAAAGCTCCACTGGGGCTAGTTGTATAGATATTGGCTCATTCTTTATTCCTTGCTGGCTGGTGGCTGGAGGCCCATGTTCCTCTCCATTTTGGCCTCTCTTGTTGGTCACGCAAATGTCCTCACAACATGGCAGCTGGCTTCTTCCAGAACAAGTGATCTAAGAAAGAGCACAGCAGAATTCAAAATGATTCAGGCTCTGATCACATTTTATCACTTCTCCCTGATTCCATTGGCTGTGTAGATCAGCCCTTGTATAGTGTGGGAGTGGACTACACAAAGGTGTGGACACCACAAGGTGAGGATCATTGGGTGCTATCTTGGAGATGGGCAACTATAGCTTTAGAAACATTAAAATGACCCAAATCTTGGTTATTCAGTTTTGATTCAGGAAAATATACCATGAATTCTGATGCTTCCCCTACACACACACACACACACACACACACACCCTGACTCTGTTCCTTTGCCATTGTTCTTTTTTTTCAAATTCCTTCATTACCATCTTGACTCACAGAAAAACACATCCTTTTCTGTTGAATATTTGCTTCAGGCTGGGGATTCATCAGCTAGTTCTTGCACTTCTGTGCTTCAATCCTGATGAAGCAGACTGCCTATGGGTTTGACTTTGGGCTACAGCTGTTAATTTGTAGTACCATATGTCAGAGGTCTGGGATGCAGAGAGTTGAAATTAGAATTAGAAGTCTGCAGGTAACTGTGACTCAGATTCTAAAACTCTTGTTCAGTAAACATTTATAGAGAACAGAGTATGTGACAAACCCTGTGCTAGTATTTGAGGATTTAGAGATAAATCTGACAGAGCGGAGAAGTCAAGAATCAGGGATCTAGATGGTTGCATAGATGGTTGGTCAATCAGGAAGTGAAGTGTTGAACATGAAACTGTTGAAAGGGTCTTAGAGATACCTGGTGAATGTGTTTACTGAGGGAGAAAAGACAAGAGTGCAGATTGTAGTGAGAGCTGAGGCATAGTGTAGCTACTGAAGAATGTTCCTGATTGTCCAATGCTTTCTTTCTCCAGGAGTTGTTTTCAAGGTGTAATAGCTGTTGGGTCTAGGTGTCAAGGGTGGTAAGGTAGCAGCTATAGGTGTGTTTGGATGATGGTTGACAACTAGAGTGAGAACAGGGATTAGAGATTTATTCTTCCCTCTTTTATAGAGGTAAAGGTTGTCTGTATCAGTGGTTCTCAATCCTGGCTGCAACAATATATGGGTGGAGGAGAATAGTGGCCAAAAAAATGCATATCTCTAGACTCCCTCTGAAGATCCTAAATTGGAATGTTTGAGGTTCTGATAGGAAAAAAATATTTCCTTAAGTAGACTAAATATATCCCTAATTTCTTAAATAAAGTTTTCTGAATAGGGCATAATATTTTTCTACATTTTTTCAGATTATCATGATTGTTGATTTTTACAGTAATGTATAAGACAATAGTATCTTTAAGCATTTTTGTTATTTGAAATGTTGCCTTCCATATTAAATGACCCCCTGACTTCTAAGCTTTTTGAGTTGTTATAGTTACTATTGTGTAAAATGACCCCCAAATTGTTTTAATTTATTGGTGTTGCTATCAGGATCTCTGTTTTAATTGCTGAATCCTTTCTTTCCAATTTGCTCTTCTGTTTGCTCCTTAGAAATGTACATGACTATCTTTATTAGAATTATCTATAAAAAAGGAGGTATGTTCTATGTAAGAACCTGAGAAGTCTTATGAACAAAATGTACTTGACAAGATTTTATTTATTTTAGATAATAGAAATAGATAGAATAGAAATAGATTTTATCTATTTAGGTTGTATAGGGGTCTTTGCTTTGTTCTAAATTGTTAATATATTCTGGTAAATGACTGTACAACTCTGAAAAATTCAAATAAGAAAAGATTTATTATAGGAAATTAGAGACTTGTGCAATAATAGAAATAGCTAGGGAGTGAAAATCAGGAAGACCTCTTTGGGGAGAACCAAGAAGTATACAAATCATGAGGAAGCTTCCAACAATGAGATCAACTTCTGATATGTGAAGCTCATGACTCTGGAAGCCAACAAAAGTCAATTCTGGTGACTTCAGATGTTTGCAGCACTTCAAGGGTGATTCTCATTGGAACCCATGGGATGCACAACAAATGCCTAATTTCAGGAATCCCCAGAAACCAGGGGAACTGTTGGAACTATTGCAGATCAACCCAGTTCTCTATCCAGGACTGCTACCGAAATGATGGCTTCTTCTTTTCTTCCACTTTCAAATCTTTCACAATTGCTTGCATACT
The DNA here is from genome assembly GCF_048772815.1 of Callospermophilus lateralis. Lineage (NCBI taxonomy): Eukaryota > Metazoa > Chordata > Mammalia > Rodentia > Sciuridae > Callospermophilus > Callospermophilus lateralis. Next base: position 66,011,277 of record NC_135306.1, on the reverse strand, counting down.
GTATAATGCCCTAGAATCATATAATGAAAAGGATTCTATGAAATGGAAGCCAGACTTCTCTGCAGTGCAAAGAAAAATAAAGAAGGAATTGAGGTTGATGACTAGTAGACTATAGAGAGTTTGACATAGTCTACCTCTTTACCAACTTAGCAGTCATATACACCGCTCTACCCATATTGAAATTTTAAAATAACAACATGCTTATGACTGAAATATACAGTTATGAACAAAGATGTATTTACTCTCTCTCCCAAACAGGAAAAAAAACTTCCTAAATTCCTCTGTATTTTCTCTGTGTAATTCTCACTCCTTTCCTCTTTTGACATTTTTAACTTAAATAAGGAGAAAAAAATTATTTTAAAAATATATGAAATTTACATAATAAAGCTAGAAACCTAATATCCATAGTTACGACAGTCCTTCTGAAATTGGTTATGACGCCATATTGGTTTTTTTGTTCTTCTGTGGTTTATTCTGTGTTTTACTTATTTCAGCTGTGATCAATGCTCTCTCCCAAATTGTCTCAGTTTGTTCTGACTGCTGTAACAAAATATCTTGGTCTTGGGGGGTAAATTTATACTTCGCAATTCTAGAGGCCATGAAGCCCAAGATCAAGAACCAGCATATTCAGTTCTGATGAAGGCTCACTCTCTGTTTTCAAGCACCCTTTTTTGTGTGTGTGTGTGTCCTCACATGATGGAAGGGCAGGAGGAAAAAGGGGGCAAACATTCCCTCAATCCCTTTAATAAAGGCACTAACCTCATCCGTGAAGTTGTAGCCCTTGTGACCTAATAACATCTTAAAGATCCCACCTCTTAATACTATTGCATTAGGGATTAAACTTCAACATGAAATTTGAAGAGACACAAACATTCAGACCATAGCACTGACCTTTACTGCTCGAGTCCTTGGTTCTCAGAGTCTTCCAAGGGAATATCCTAGTTTCAGACGTACTTCTTTCTACCCAACTATGTAACTTTAGATATGCCTGCCACCATTTCTCATTGACAATCTAACAAGAAAGGTATCTCCAGCCACTATATGCTGAAACTTTAGGCATTCTGGCATTATGGCTAGTGACATAAGAAAATCAAAGTGCCCAGGTAGTTGGTTACTCCAAATTCCAGTTAACTGCAATGATTGTTGTGTTCCCATTGGAAGCACCTTTTCCTTGAGATTATCTTTAAGTAAGAGACTCCAAAGTTTTAAGAACAGGAAGAAAAATGGTGGGCATAGGTTATTGGAGGATGATAAAGAAAAAGCTGCTTTTACCCCTATGCACCCCAAATTGGATATAATGGCTATAGGAAAAACTGCCATCGTTGATCACTGGCTCAGAGAATATGTGGAGTCATGTTATATTTTCCCACATCCACAACTGCCTACACCCTAACTGGGTCTTCAGAAGGCTGATGTGCCATTCTGTTAGACCCATTACTTTGAGGTTATGCAGATAAGACCAGTGAATATTGTGGTTACGTGTATATTCTTTTAATATAAAGTGAGATTGTAACACCTTGTTAGTGTAAAATCAATAATTCCACAAGTGATGTTTCTGGTAAAAATCATCACAGGAAAGGTGAGCAAATGATGTACAGAGAAACTGTGTATTCTAGTAACTAAAACCTATAGCCTTCTTCATGATAGAGTGTTCTAATGTCATTGATTGTCCCCAAAGGATTACCAGTCTCCCATATTGAACATTCAACATCATCTCTACTGTTGGCATGCTGGGTAGTCAATACAATACAACCATCTTGTTAAACCCACCCATTAACTTTGATTTTCATGCTTCCTGCCAAGGCCTCTGTGTTCATAGACCCATTTATAGACTGAGATCCACTGAAAAGACTATCCTGTTCATCTGATTAGTAAGAGACTACTTTTTAGGGAAATCTTTTTGAGAGCCATCACATGAAGACAAATATTCTCATGCCCATTCTAAACTAATCCCATCTATGAACTTCTTTCTCAGACTTCCTTGTATTTAGTTGTTCTTTATATCTAAATTCTTTGACCACATGTCCAAACCATTAACCATTGCCCATAAATCAGTATAAACTCACACTGCTGCACATTTATCCTTCTAGGTAAAGATATCAACTATATACCCCACTAAGAGTTATGCTGAGAGGGTTGTCTTTTCCCATTGTCTTTTGGAATCATTTCAGAGCATCCTCATAAAGCTGAAGAGATCTAATTTGGAGTTGTGACAACATTTTATCATTCATAAAGCAGGTCTAAATTCTTTCTCACAAATGTTTCCATTAATTCTCAATGTGAGGAACTTTGATTGGGCAAAGGGAAGGGTGGGAAGGGGAGGAGACATGGGGTCAAGAAAGATATGGTGGAATCAGATGGACATCATTAGCCTAGGTACCTGTATGACTACACATATGGTGTGATACTACATCATGTCCAGAGAAATGAAAAGTTGTGCTGCAATTGTGCAGAATGAATCAAAATGCATTCTGCTGTCATATATACCTAATTAGAATAAATAAATAAATTTTTAAAAATAATTCTCCATGTGAGCTGAGAGGAAGTTTACTGTTATCAATAGGAGGTGCCATGAGAGTCAATCACCTGTACATGAACTTGTGCCTTGAAGACCTGCTAAAATCCAATGTCACGTATAGCATGTCCATTTGATGATGAAATTCTGTCACATGTGCCCAAATTTATGCCTTGGAGGAGCACACAACACCTAATTCATGAGCTGTAACTCAGATGGCATGGTCACTGGGTGTTTTATGGTCAGTTACAGTCTCAATGAGGGCCTGCAGTAAGTCAGGAAATATGTTTTTCAAAATGAGAATATTTATCGGAAAACAGAAAAATGCCTTTCTACTCAAATTCTAGAGTTACATTCTGTGATTCTCTTATCAGGATTGCCAGAGATACTATATCAAAACCATATGAATTACAAATAGCTGATTACAGTTGAATCTTCTGTGTCAAATGGCTAAAATGGGAATTCAGCCAACACCACAGCCTCAACCTGCTTCAAAAACCATCTTGTTCTGGGCTCCAGTTAGAGCTGGCACAACTGGCAGCCTGAGTTCTTAGTGAATGGATAAAATAGTAACTTCATATGCTGCCTATCTGCCTCCCAAACACAAAGATCTTTAGCAAACACTGAGATCCTATCTTAATAGTTGGAGGTTTAAAGTACATTGACCTGTCTTCCTCTTTCAACAGTCTATCTCAACATTCTTCAAATCCCTGGACTCCTAGAAATCTCACTGAGGTAGCAGATCATGAATTTTGATAGAGTTTATTTTTCATCCTTCCATGTGTGTGCATTTCACAAATTCACTTTGAGTATTTGCAACCTCCAGGTCCCATTGGCCTTAGTGTCTATTTAGCAAATAAGTGTGATGTCCTCTGAAGATGGTGATGTAATCAAAGTTGCTTTAGACAAGACCATTTCTCCTCAAACTTTTAATGTGCTTATAAGGAACATGTGGATCTTCTTAAAAGACAGCTTTTGATTTAGTAGGTCTAGAATGAGACCTCAGTTTTTGCATGTGTAACAATATCCCAGGTGATGGTAATACTGCAGATGTGATTTTTGAGTAAAAAGAGACTAGATTTGGTGGGAGGGTCAGAAAGTGAATATATCATTTCAGAAAGCCAGAAATTATATAATGCTATCTTTCCAAGTGAAAACAAACTGTTTCTGGTAATCCTGTGGAATGACAAGAGAAAAAAGTAGACGCCACATCAATATCTGCATAATTTTTGTGAAGTTTATGCATGACATCCCCCACCAAGGACACCATAGTTAGAATAGTAAATGTAATTGGAATCACTGCCGGATTAAGGTTGTGATAATATACTTTCCTTCTCCAATAGCAATCCATCTTCTGCACAAATTAAATAAGGAAACAAACAGAGAAAGTGATAGAAATAATCTTTCTGCAAAACTTTGATTTTAAAACTGCTCTCTGCATTCCCCTCTGGAAAGCATTAATATTTTTATTTATTTTTTAGAGAGAAAATTCATTCCAGGTATCCCGTGACCCTTCCTACCATAATGCAGCCCTCATTCCATGGCTGAGGAGGTAACTAGAGTATTCCATGTATGTATTGTGCCAGTTTCCAAGTATATTTTTTCCTTCCTCATATGTATCTAAGAACTGGGGAAATAGCTACAGAGTGGGATTGTAGATCCTGTGGCCTTGCTCTAAATGGACAAAGGCTTAAATTATATTAATCAACTTACCTTCCTAAGCACTTGGTATATCACAAAGATTAAAGTTTGCATTAACTTATAAGCAGTATACTGTAACCTCTGAAAGGATTGAGTGTTCCTCTTATGTAGGACACAGTTGCCCTGATTAAATAGCCACTGTGGAAAATTGCTTGGAGGGAGGGATGTAGGTCATTCCTGCCGCAGATGTGTAGGATCTTTCTTCAAGAAGCCCAAGTTCACCTTCTTCAAGTTCCCCTTCCCTCAGTAAGGTCTGGGTTGGAATGCCTGTAAATTGAGAATTAAACAAGGAATCAGACCTTTTGACTTTGGTGGCTGAACTCAGATCTCTACTCACCAGGACTAGAGGGTAAGTTTTTTCTCCCACTTACATGGATTAAGTACATCTTTATAAGGCTCTTCATTTGCTTCAGTCATAGTAACATCATAATCAGCACCAAAGATTTCTGTGGACTACCTCAGACCATTCTGAATTTGGTCCTAGACCTTAGATATGTTACCATGACAACTTATCACAGACACATAAGCCCTGCTCCTTAGGCATCTCCCTCTCCTGGATGCCATCATCCCCCAAAGAAATCACAGAACATTCTCTAGTCAGTGGTTACATCTCTACCCACAATTTCTGGCTTGCAGAAGAAAGCCACCACACACCCTGTCAAAGGTGCTGCTCCTGCCCCATCACTGCATTTCTCAATACCTTCAGAAATGTGTGCTCTCTCTGGTTTCTTGAGAGCATAGTGGAGGAGACTATGTGTAGAAATTGATATAATAAATTAACTTTATCATTCTTTCTTCATAATACTTTAGATTTCTTTCTCTCCTTTCTACCAAGGAGGTATTTTTGTTGTTGTTTGTTTGTTTTGGTACCAGGGATTTAATCCAGGAGTGCTTAACCATTGAACCACATCCTCAACCCATTTTATTTTTTTTTATTTTGTGACAGGATTGCTTAGGGCCTTGCTGAGTTTGCTGAGGTTGGCTTTAACCTTCCCATCCTCCTGTCTCAGCCTCTTGAGCTGCCAGGATTACAGGGTGTGTGTCACATGCCCAGCCCACCAAAGAAGTTCTAACAATTCAAGCCTCAAAGAAAAGAGGCTAGTGTTCAGTCTTGTTTCATTCAAGTAACCTAGAAGACTATTTAGATCCTGGCTTCTGGAGATAACATATTAGATGCAAAATCTCTATCAAGTGCGCCCATCTTATTAGTTTTCATTTTATTCTCATTTGCACTCTTAAAATCCTATCCATTCCTTAGGTCCTGCCACTAGAAATAGGCAAAAGTCTTCTTTGGTTGGATGTGGCACCTCTTCTGAAGTCAGGCTTTCCAACCATCTCTCTCCAGCTATGATTCTGGAAGCAAAATGGTGGGCATGAGTATGGTATCTCCTTGCAAGGCAGCAGTTTCAGATGAGGTTCCTAAGTGTTCTTGAGTGATAGAAAGCTAACATCCTTATTGACCTCTGAGTAGTGAAGGCAACAATCACAAGTGCATCCCTGGAAGAGAAAGGTTCAGTTCAATCAGCACTGCTTGCCTATGGCTTCAAGTAGAAAGGCTTTAGTTTCCTACACAAATGATATTAAGAATTTACCTGTTATGTCACTAAAATGTATACACTTTGAGGAAAGACTTGAATATGTAAGTTCTGTATCTACATTTAATATAATACTAGGAATCAGTAACTCTGTCATTGTATTCACTATTAAAGTTTTAATTATCTAGTAACCATATAGCATTACATATTATAAAGCAAAAAAAAAGAAAGAAAAGAAAACTGTACTAATCATTTATGTAGATGTATTTTGCTTTTAAATGTATTTTGCTTATAGTTTCCTTATAGTATTTCAGCAATCTGCATTTAAATGGTATATGTTATACTTTCCAAGAAGTTGCTCCAAAAATTACATGAATCTTTTCTCACTCCCCTTAATCCAGGCCTTGATGCAATGGATTTCATCTCAGAGGTAGGAAACAAACCTCATTTGCTTCTAGATTTACATAGAGAAGCTTTAACTTGACATGCCTTGATGAAGTGGAGAAAAGCTTCATTTCAAATTTTTGAATATATTCTAATAAATTATTTTTAAATAATATATTAAGAAATAGTAAACAATATTATCATATCTGGATTCACACAGACACACACACACACACACACACACAGAGTCATACTATGGATCAGGATTCTTCCTGGGAAGGTGCAAAGAGTCATCATTTAAGCCACATTTAAATTACTTTAAGATTAACTTCTGAACAGAACAACATTAAAATGCATAATCCTCACCTGCATAATGTTGCTCTGGAAATCACTGTCTCCATTTAAGAAGTGCTTCTATTTAGCAAAGATAAAAAATGTGCCAGTGTTTAATTCTCTAGACAAGCACCATCCAATCTATATGCATGTCCCAAATAAGATGGCAACTTCACTGAAGCCAGTTTTTCAGCTTGTATAAAGTTTATAATGGAATGCTAATTCTCTTGACATTAATGCATGTTTATTTATAAGCAACCAAAAATGATTGAAAATAAAAAGTGTCAAGTAATAAATTATGTGAAATAGACATATTGAAAAAGTGAAATGATATAAACCACGCACAAAAAAATAATCACGGCTTTTTTTTTTTTGAAATGGATGCCTGATTGCTTTTATATCCCCCCTGAAGGTTTTCCTTCAGTCTCTAAGGATAAATTACACAAAAGGACAAGTTTTCATTAATCTGCAGACTGATGTTTTTATAATAAAAAGAGAAAAATATTTAAATAACACTAAGGGTTGGTCAAAGTGTCAAAAACTGGAAGATTAGACAAGAAAGTTTGATATGCATTTTTAATCTGTGGAGGCAGAGACTAGGGCGTTTAAAACTAATACTACATTCTGCTAGTTAACAGTTGCTTGGAGAAAGAGAGCCCTTCAGAACAAATTTAGTCTTTCTTAAAATCATATACATTGAGTTGATTAATTAACTGCTTGATTTATTAATAGTCCCTGTGCATCAACTTCAACTTGTGATTCATAGATTTGGGCATTAGCCTGCATGCAGGTCTAGCTCTTGTAGACATCAATTATGTTTTAATGGCTGAAAGAATCAATGCCCAAATCATCGAGAGTGTGGAAATGCATATATAATGGTTATTCAGATATCTGGAACCTCGTTATGACCATGAGTCCTAGCCATCTAAGGAAATACAAGAAATCAGAAAAACCTGAGTCTGCCACAGCCTCCCTCCATCCGTGTGTCAGCTACATCCTCCTAGTTTCTTAGCCCAAAAGTTTTGGAACCATCCTTGATTCTGCTGTCTCCTGCCTCCACCTTCAATCATCAAACCCTGCCAAATCCATTGATCTTCAAAATAGTTTCAGACTCCAAACACTTCTCAATGACTCACCACTAATACCCTGAACTATTATTGCAAAAGCCTTATGGTTCTCCCTGATTCTACCCTTACCTTTTCTTGGTTCTCCAAACAGCAACCAGTCAGGTCCTTATAAACAACAAGTCAGATCATAGGCTCATGTGCATAGAATTCACTAGTGTTATGGTTTACATATGGTTTGAGTGTGCCCTCAGAGTTTTTTGTACTGAAAGCTTGGTTCCCAATGTAGTATTGTTGAGGTGGTGAAATCTTTAAGAGGTTGCGGGGGGGCATGGTGAAAAGCAGTTGGATATCTGGGGTGGTATTCTCAGGATTGATGTAGTTCTCACAGGACCCTGGTTAGTTCCTGTGAGAGTGGATTGTTATAAAAATGAGCCTGGCTTTGAATCACTCTTGCTTCCTGTCTAACCATTTGGTTTCATACCCACTTCCACTATGATGCCTTCTTCTGTTTTGAGAGTAGCCAGAAAGCCTTCACTACGGCCAAGCATGGAGCCTGCATGCTCAGAGACTTCCAAGCCTGGGCGCTTAATAACATCTTTTTTACACATTACTCAGTATCAGGTATTTTGGTATAGCAACAGAAAATGGACTAAGTCAGCTCCTACCTTAGAATAGAAGCAGAACTTGAGATCAGGCCTCCTGGTCAAATAACTTATTAAGGAACTTCTGTGAAGGTAAACCTTTAAGGAAGCAGGGGGAATGGGACAGGAAAATGCAAAAAGCCAAGCAGGAGAATAATTATGGGCCACGTATACCCTCAGCCTGCCCCTTCATAGGAGAACTGGAGTACTAACTGTGACTTTGTTTCTTACAAAGCTTGGGAGCCAGACTCGGTACTTCCACAACAGTTATTTGCTTTGGATCACTCTCCTTCAAACAAGTCAAGCCATATCCTTCCCCATTTCCCTCTCTTTCTGCCTGGAACGATCATCCATATATCACCATGCTCAGCTCCCTCATTTCCTTCTGGTATCCAATCCAGCAAAATCTCTCAAAGAGGCTTCCCCTGGTCACCCCAACTCTGACTCTCTTTATGCCCCCTAATTAATTTACCTATCACTTATGACCTACATATTTTTGAGATCGCCCTCATGTAGATGTTGTAGAATGTAAGCTACATGAGGGCAAGAGCTCGAATTCATGCACTATAGCACCCCAGAGCCTAGCACAGTGTGCCTAGCACAGAGTGAGCCCTCCATAAATAGATGTTGCACCAATGAGGATGAAAGAAGACACCACACAGCATCAGAGGTGAGATTAATATTTAGTACAGTCTGGAGCCTTTCCCTCAGGGTAGAAAGGAGGATTTAACTGCTTTGCTTATATTAGATCCTCTGCCTACAATAGAGGAAGCAGCTGTTTTTCCACCAAGGCTATTAAAAAATAGCAAAGAGTAGCTCAGAGCTGTGGATTTCTAGCTCATTCTGCAGTTACTGAATATTTCCCCTTTCCCCTTTGCCACTGGGGGAAAGGGCCCTTTTTCAGGTGCATCATGATACACCTTTCCTTGTTCCCTACAGAGGCAGAATTTCTAGTCACAAGGAAAGGGGAATAAAACATCTATGGACAAGAATGAGCTGCTTTCAGGTCTGATGTCTCTCTCCTGTTCTCCCTCCTGCCAGTTCTCCTTCCCATCCCTTCCTTAAAAACCCCTGGATTCTGAAAGAAATTATTGGCAACTAAGGTGAAACAAGGGTGAAGTTTTTGTCTTCAGAAAACTGGACTTCTTTCCATTCCTGCTAGCCAGGGCTCTCCCCAGAATCTTTTTGCTTAGGCATTTCCAAATGTTCTTTAAAAATAAAGCTAAGGAAAGAGCAGAATTAGTGTTCTATTACAGATAAGTAAGAAACTACAGCTCAGAGTTGGAGTAATGATGAAACAAACTTTTCTTCTGAATAATTAACATCAATAGATTGTCTCTGAGAATCAAAGGGAGGTCAATGGGAGCACAAGACTGCAAACCAGACTCACTGTTCTGCAGAGATGTGGGGACCTCCAGCTGCAGGCTTGTCTGTGTACTCAAATCCTAGCAGATATGATAAGAAGCACATTAGCATAGCCCTTGGGGGGAACTTCATGATGTTTTCATATTCTCCTGTATTTAAATATTAAATGAGTATTCCCACATACAGTGTCTCCTCTAAGTAAACGCCTTTCTTCCCCAAAGTATCAGATACTCCAAAGCAATGTGTTTACATAAAAGAAGTGTCATAACAGAGAGAATTAAGCTTATTGATTGCGGTTCCAGAACAAAAACATGGCAATGCCAGTTTGGGTATTGTATAACCACGACACTAGTATCAAGGGTCACAACTAAAGTATCACCATATGCCATCTTCATTCTGAACAGGGTTCCCCTTTGGGCAGGGGCCTTGAAACCTATCTGATGTTCATCTATGCTTTGGACTTGAACCTATAAGTGGGATGTCAGTAACAAAGGGTTCTGGTTAAAAGGATCACACTTTCCTATGTATTTATAGGAATATACCACCGTGAATTTCACCTTCATGTATATCCATAATGCACTAATTTTAAATGTATATATATATAAAAGAAAGATCAGTAGAGTAAGAGGAAGGGGAATGGGAGAGCGGGTAGAGAGAAAGGGGAACACCCAGGGATTGAATTGGAGCAAATTATGTTCCATGTTTGAATAATTATGTCAAGATGAACCCCAATATTATGCACATCTATAATGAACCAATAAAAATAAATAAATAAACCAATGGGTATGCTAAGAAAATGTATGTCTTGTGAGGAAAAGAGAGGAGAGCAGAGGAGCAAGCACAACCCTGGGAGAAAGGCTGCTGCTCGGTGTACGAAGAGGTTACATCCTGATAAATCTATTGTAAGCTGAAAATTTCATAAGTCAAAAATTCATTTAGTACACCTGACCTGAAAAATATCCTAGCTTAGCCACACAAGTACACTGCAGAACATCCATTTTTTTCCCCTTGGAATGATGTGGCTGACTGGGAGCTGCATCTTGGTGCCAATGCCTGGCGTCCCAAGATATTATCATTCTGCATGTTGCCAGCCCAGGCAAAAAATTAAAATTCAAAATTCAAGGTACAGTTTTTACTAAATGCATATCACTTCCACATCATCATGAAGTTGAAAAATCATAAGCTGAACCATTATAAATTGGAGACCATCTGTATTCGTTTTCTTAAGGCTGCTATAAAAATAACAACAACAACAAACAACACACCCACACACAAACTGAGTGACTTAGACAACAAAATTTATTGTTTGGGTTCTGGAGGGTAGAGTCCAAGATCAAGATCAAGGTGTGGGCAGGGTTGGTACATTGTTAGGACATGAGAGAGAATCTGTTCCATCTATCTTCTGGCATCTGGTGGTTTGCTAAAAATCTTTGGCATTTCTTGGTTTGTGGCATCAAAATTTCATGAATTCCATGGCCTTCCTCCTCTGTCTCTATCTCTGGGTCCAATTTTTTAATTTATTTTTTAAATCATATTTATTTATGCTCCAACATAATAATCTCTTATTTGATCATCTGCAAAGATCTTATTTGCAAATGTGGTCATATTCAAAGGTATTAACCCCTGATATCAATATATATCCTTTGAAAGGAAAGAATTTAATCCATAACAAGAAGGACTTTGGGCTCCTTGGGAAGTAGAGGGGATTGGACCTGACACCCTCCCTCACCCCGCTCCCCTGTTACCCTAATCTTCTTACCACCTCCTCATCCAGGTAGCTAAAAAAATTACGGATGATGGGGGGCAGATGGGAGCTATATTCCATTCAAAGTCTCCTTTCATGACTTCAGCAATTAAACTGAAGTCAGCTGAATCTGGATAAACTTCAAATGACTAATAAATGTAATATACACAAACTCACAGGAAATCTAGGAAATGGAAACAGAAACAGTAAGACACACTGAAAGGACTTTAAATAGTGGTGTGGTGTTTTGAATGGAGGCAAGCAGGGAAGTCCACTTTTTAAAACTTGGTCTTTGGAAACAAACAGATCTCAATGTGTATCTCAGTCCTACCCTTCTAGCTCTGTGTCTTCACGAGGCTCTCTTGCCTCCCTGTTCCTGCTTCCTCATCTCTCAAACTGGTGGACTGATGGATGCCCAGCTTCCAGGCTGCTGCTGAGGATAAATGAGATGATAAACATCCAGCTAAAAAGCACTTGGACCTTGCCCAGCTTATTGTGAGAGCTCAATAAACAGTGAGTATCAGCAAAAAGAGCCCAGGAGCGTGGCTCCTTTGGGCTTCTTCAGCACCATGCGAGGGAAGCCGTGTGATGTATTAACTTCTAAAGTGACACATCCTTTACATTACCTTTTGTGCCACTAATAAAAGGACATGTCTTTTTTTTTAATGCCAAAAAATCCCACAAAAGAAATAACTGAAAATTATATACTCACACCACCATCACCACCTCCCAACCCCAAATAAAGAGATAACAGCTTTTCATTTATAACCACTGGGCATCTTAATCCAAAAAGAATCTACATCATATTGTGGATGGATGTCATCTGAACAAAGCTTATTACAAATCAATACCGCAGTGCATCTTTCCTAGTTGTCCCAAATTTCAAAGGGCTAGATTACCCTGCTGTGTATTTCTTCTTCCATTTCAAAGCTTACAAGAAGCTGACAAGAGAAACTGGCCCATATAGTTCAACTGACTTCAGTAGAAACAGCATGTTCTCTGGGTAAATATAAAAATGAGACTCAGACCTCCCAAGGCCCAGGATTTCCATGCTAGTTGACCTGTCAGAAACTATATACCAAAATAAATAAATAATAAAATCTGAATTTTAGAAAATACATGCATACATACACTTCTCAGGCTCCATAGAGAATGGTGGTTCCCAAATTCAAGTGGAACAAAGAGCAAACAATTTTAAATAAATCGTTAGGAAGCAGACATCAAAGTTTCGTGTGATATGCATTTAAAGCCAGTGTGCTCTCTTTTATGTCTTGCATCTGTTCTGATTCTTCAGTTTAGTTTCAAATATAACAACTACATTCTGACTCCTACCAGCTCGTTCATTTTTTGGCAGAAGGTTATCAGAAAGTCAAAAGTCTTTATTGAGCTAATTTGGTTTACATTATAATACAACACATTTCTCTACCTCTTAAATGGCTTGGCTTATTGTCTCAGTTTAAGAATGCATTTTTTTGAAGTAGCATTCGATTGGTGGAGTTATCAGAAGGATTTTGTTTTCAATGGCTTACTGAATTAGAGTTGCCTTTGGACTGAGCTGTTTACCAGTACAGATATGTTCTGAGCACTGTGGGTTATGCAAAGATGACAAGATGCAATCCTTACCCTTGGGGAACCAACAACATAAGTGGGAAGAGAGGTCAGAATACAGACAAAGGTGGCCCCTGGTGAGCTGTGTATAAGTGCTCCAGTGGATGTGCGCTCTGCGTGTTCACAGGAGAGGGAGATGCTTTGATGGGGTAATGATGTCAGGTTTGGAGCTGAAGGAGGATTGAAGGGTATTAAAAGTTTTGGGTCAAGAAAGAGTGAAGCTGTCAAGATGAACATAAACCAGATGTGATGGAAAGGAGGAGACAAATGGTCTACTTTGGGTTCTTTAGCAGACACCATTGATGTTCTGCCCCATATGTCCTTGGCCCATGGGAATTCACCCACACAGTGGGAGACAGTTTCTTGTGCACAGACAGATGCCCACATCAAGCTCTGTTCTCTCTGCTTCACTGCCTGAGAGGAGAACAATGCTCAGCAGCAAGCAAGAGGCAGGTTTGAACTAAAAATGTGAAAATATGTGAGTATGGGGAAGCCTCAATACTTACACCATGAGCGACGAGAGCTGTGCGTTCGTGGCTGAGTCCTGAAGCACGCTCTTCCTTTCCCAGAGATTTCAGGGGATTGCCCCTCGGTGCTTTCAGCTGTAATTTATTCATTCGTTCGGCCTTTCCTGACTTACCTTCCTTTTAGGATTTTGGTTTCATAAACTTCCTGACCTGAGGCTTTGTCTCAGGGTCTTTTGGGGGGACACTGAAACAGTGGGACATAGAGTGACACTCATGATCTATCCCCGCACACATCTCCAGGAAGATCTCTTGCTTTACCCAGCATCATGTCAGACCTTCAGGGATACCCAACTGCTGCCAGTTCTCAAGGCAGGCTGGCTCGTGCCCCAGGACCTAAGCTTGCACTCTGCCCATTCCACCACTGTTATTCCTGCAGAAATACCATAACCCGCAGGATTCAGTCCAGGCATGCCATCCTCTGCAAAAGTCTTCCTCCATCCCACTTTCCCACTCCTTGTGTGATTGGACATGTTTTTCCTTTTATACCCACTGCCTGTATCGTAGCATTTATCACATGGTTTAGGAACAGGTAGAACCTGTCTATCTCTGTAACCTAACCCAACTCCTTAAGAGCAGGCAGGGGCATCTTTCTGCTTTTCTCTGAATTCCTGGAAACTAACCAAGGGCCTAGTAAATAAACAAACAGATGTGCAATTCTTATTTTTGTCACAATAACAGTGTCTTAGGGGCCGTACAAACCTTGTGGACTACGGGTTTTATGGGTTTCTAGTGGGAATCCAGGCAACTGAATTTTATTATCAGAGATCTTTGTTTTCCCTTTTTCTCAGCCTAAACTTTTCAAGGCTTTAAAGCACAGAATCTGTTTAACCTTCTGAATGTATGTGAAATCTATTACTCTGCTTCATATTTTGCCCTACCACTCCACCATGGCAGAGATGCGGGCCGTCTTCTTGTGTATTTTCACACTCATTGTGATAGGAAATCATCTGGGGACTAGATTTTCCTTCTTATACATATTTTGTTATGACAGCCTCGTTCTCAAAATTTCCAGCTGCTTTCGTCCATATTTTAATGCCATTCACTTTTTCTCATCTCATCAGTTTAATTCTTGTAGAATTTTTTCCTCATCTTGCCTGGATCTCCAGAGTCAGAGCTTTTGTTTGATTCAAGTTCCTGAATCTTCCACGTGCTGCCTACATTAACTGAAAACTCCAACAAAGGATGAAGTCTCAAGTAAGACTCCCAAATCTACCCTTTGGCCAGCTTACATTAAATCTCTTCCCTTGTTTGTGATCTGTTCTGCTTTCCCACGTTTATTTTAGAATTTTCCCTTAGTGTCCCTTCCCCCTTTCCCTTTTCTCTTTCTATCCTTATATGTCAGAGGTCCAGGGTGGCCTCCTGGCCTCTGATTTCCTGGGTCCTGTCTCCACAGTGGTTGGATCTATTCAAGGCTTTCACGACTTAGGCTAACAGATGCCTCCTCCATCTTTGGCACCAAGCCTCCCGACAAGTTTGAGTTCTGTCATGTCGTCTTCCTGGTAGTTGTCTCTATTTTGTGTCCTACAGAGAACTCAGATTCATATTAAGAATTAAATTCATCTTCTTCCTTTTCCATTTTTCTACTTTCTCAAGCTCAAGGCTTCCTGATCACTACCATCTTACTCATCTATGACTACGTCCCATCTGCTTCCCCCCATAATTAGTCAGATGCAAAATCATGAATATTTTACCTCCAAAAGAGCTACTGCATCCAAATAAGCTACGGTAGCCTTCCTTCCACTGCCATCTTGCCTGTGTGTGTGTGTGTGTGTGTGTGTTTTACTGGGGATTGAACCCAAGGTTTTGCACATGCTAGGCATGTGCTCCACCACTGATCTACATCCTTACAGTCCTCACCTGCTATTCTCTTTAACTGTCCTCCTTCCCCTTACTTGGTACCACTGTAGTAAATTTCTCACTCGTCTTCCCTCTGAATCTCTCCTTCTTCAGTCCTCTCTGTTCATATTAGAGTATGAACAGAGGTGAATTCATTAGTGTCACTCAGCATTATATATATCAGAAAGATTTCCTGAAAAGAGGCCTAAAACTTTGAACACTAACTAACCAGGTAATAATCATTTTACCACCTCTCCCATGACTTCACAGCACTATCTTTATTATATAAAAAATAGACAAAGTGATTTCTGCATTTCCTTCTAGCTATATAGTTTTCCTTCTAACATCTTTATTGGGATATGATTTACATACTTCATAAAGTTCACCTACCTATGAACACAATTCAGTATTTTGGTATATTGACAGAACTGTACCATCATCATCATAATCTAATTTTAGAACATTTTTATTACTCCAAAAAGAAACCTAATAGCAGTCCCCTCTCATTTCCCATAACCTCACCACCCAAGCCAAGGCACCACAAATCCACTCTCTGTGTCTATAGATTTCCCTTTTTTTTTGACCTTTCATATAAATGGCATCCTACACTTGGCCTTTTGTGTTTGCCTCCTTTCACTTTGTGTAACATTCTCAAGATTTATCCACGTGGTAGCCTGTATCAGTACTTCATATCAATGGCTATATAATTATTTGTTCCTCAGTTGATGGACATTTGTCTTGTGTCTACTGTAATAATGATGAATAATGCTGCTTTGACAGCTCTAAATTTTAGTCATTGCTTTTATCTTCATACTCTGAGAGTTTTCTCCAGTCTTTACAGAAAATCTGTAAAGTGTTCTCCATGTGGGGACTTTCAAGGGAAGAGTCTACTGACAAAAAACTAAAGAGGTAACCCTTCAGCAACAGAAAGAGAGAGAGAAGAAAAGAGAGAGAGAGAAAGGGAGAAAAAGAAAACTTGAAGAAGTTTCTATTGCTGCTTTCAACTGTGTAACCATGTCTATTAAAAGCCACTTGTAAATAGCTAACTTCAGCTCTGGCATGCCATAGATTAGGCATATTTGTTTTCCAGGGAAGATTATAAATAGAGGGGGGAGGGGGGAGCGAAACAGAATGTATTTTGCAAATGAGCCCAGATGGAAAACCAACAGATGGCCATGCACTGTATTTTGTGTGTTCAGACCTACATTTAAATTAAAAATTTTCATAATTATGATTAACGTCTGTAGCAATACTAGTTTTTCCTGTGGTGGCATCATATATCATGTATCGGAGGTATTGAATAGAACATTTTCATGAAAAGGTTTCAGATTGTATACAAATTTTGGTACTTGCCTGCCCTACACTTAAGAAGGAAACAAAACAAAACCTCACTCAGCAACGATGGAGAGTGCTGAGAAAACTTCAGTACAAGTGGACTTTCTATAATAAGCCCGTCTGCCGCCATCTGGCTTTTCCTCCCATGTTAAATCTCAAAGCCAGTCATTCCATGCAGAGGGGGAAATAATGGGCCCTTATTTGCATGGATATGTTTTTAGATTCTGTTGTGAAGAGTTTTCTCTCAGATCACACACATGCCTTGATTTCCATCAATACAATCAATATACTTATTTTCTACAGGGAGGTGTCTCATCTTGCACATTAGCCTTGGTCTTTGCTTCTCTCCTTTCCCATTTCCTTTGATGATTCTGTGTCTTATTATTTCCCCCGTCTTCCTAGAGGTGGACAGTGTTGAAATGCCTGCTTATGGTGGATCACGACTTTGGAATGTGCACAGTGAGAGTATAAAACCCATCTCCCTCTTTCCAGGGCCTTCAGTCAGTGGGTAGATGGTGCAGTGGAGGTGCACCAACTAAGACTCAAGGTGCATAAAATGGAGGAATGACCCCTCTTCAGAACACATCTCCTCTCCTCTACTATCACCATTGTGGTGCCTGCTCTGAGCCGTGCCCAGGCTGCCTGCTATTTTAGTGCTATTTTAGTGCTATACATGCCTCCTGCTCCTCTGACACATTCTTCTCTTCCATTTGGATTTTATTCCATCACCATCATGTCCATTTTTGACTTGCCACTCTTGCTCAGCATTGGCCTTTTGCCTTGAGCAAGTCTTCCTCTTAGAGCATGATTTTTCTGTCTGGATACAAGAGATTTCTGACATAATTCTGAAATTTGGCTCCAACACAAATCTTCCCTCCTGGTGCTCAGCAGGCTGCTCCTCTTTGGCCTTCCTGTGACTAGGCTTCCTCCCTCTTGGAATGAGCCCAGAGTAGAGCTCTATCCGAGTGGCACCATTCCCCAAGCAGGGTTGACATTTGGGGGCTATTTGACTTTGCTGGCATCCTAAACCTGTGCGCTCTGGTCAAGGCGTTAGACAACTAGCAAACACTGAATGTGTGTAATGGTGAGGCCCAAGGCCTGCTGTCAGGGAAGCATATGATATTCATGTCTGTAAGGTCCATCGAGTCTGGGGAATAGAGCTGAAGAAACTTTCTTTTAGATATTTCCAGATTTTCTGGAAGTTCAATTGTGGGAAGGTATGGCAGATACAAGCAAACTCTGGTGATTCAGCCTTTTTGATCTTGCTTTCTGGTTTAGTATTCAAAATTTCACCCTCTGTATAGAAAAACCTTAGAGAACAGAAGATTAAAGGTGAATAGGCGAGTGTAGACAAAATGAGCAACTGCTTTATAATATTGAACTTACAGTTTAGGCAAAATTGAGTTGAGGTTTCTACAAAAGACTCCTTATTTTCAAGCTTTCAGATATATGATGAATTCAGCAACCCATTTTATAAGTTGAGCTAGCAGCCATGTACTGTAAATACTTCAACATAGCATAGATGCCCATACACTGGAGTATGAACATATTTACTGCCAAAAACAAAGTCTTGGAAGAGCTTCTGAGCACATCGAAACACCACTAATTATTTGTGTAATGTTTGGCAAACAGTCAAAACCAGAATTTTTTTCTGGTAAACATATTTTTACACATTTGTCCTCCCTACAAAAATAACCATTTGAGATGCATATAATTTTCACTCGCACATGTTTGCATTGCTGAGGCATAAACCATTCCTCCCTTAAAAGGTTCGTTTTGAAGTTATTAGCTAATTCATAAGCCCAGCAAACCTGGAGATCTGCAAGCATATGCTTTGCATTGAAACACCAGCTTGGTAATCAAACGAGGAGCAATCTAATATGAGCTTTCAAGGCAAGTGAATTTGACTGTAAATCATGGTTCTGCACATAGGTTTGTATTTTCTATTCTTAATTACATCTGTGCAAATCTCCATTTGTTTATGGTTGCCTAATACATTGAGTGGGCTATTTGCATTCTCAGAGGCACATTTTCTATGGTGTGCACTTCTCTGAGTAAAAACTTGTTTAGCCATTAATTCGAATATTAAGTGCAAAAGAGACATAGAAGTGAATGCTCTTCAATCCAGCAAATACTTATAGAGCACCTGTGCAAAGTGCTCATAGGGATACACAGGAAATCTATTGTATCTAAATTCATTGACATTCAATTTCTTCATCTATAAAATGGGAGTAATGAAAAAAAGAAAAGGAAAATTCATTTAAAGTGCTATAGAAATATGAGCAAGCAGAAACAGTAGTGGTAGAAAATTGCAATCTAGTATTCTTTTATTTTTTTCCAATGAGTACCATTTAATTTCAAATATTTTTCTATAAAAGATTTTGCTAATGTGACAGGAACATTAACAAAAGGCAGTTGCTTTTACAATCAAGTTATCTTCCTCCCCCTTTTTGTGAATCCTATACAGGTTGAGTATCCCTTACCCAAAATGCTTGGGGCCTGAAGTTTTGGATTTCATGTTTTTTCAGATGTTAGAATATTTGCATATAATGAGGCATCTTTGGGATGGGACCCAAGTCTAAACAGGAAACTCATTTATATTTCATATACAGCTTATACATATAGCCTGAAGGCAATTTTATACAATATTTTTAGTGTTCCTCTATTTTCACGTGACCTGTCACACAAGGTCAGGTGTAGAATTTTCCATTTGACATCATGTCAGCTCTCAAAAATTTCAGGTTTTGGAGCATTCTGAATTTTGGGTATCAGTTTTCTGTATTATTTAAGAAAAGAATTATGCCAATGCCATTCAAAGTGTATGTGGTTTGCAGTAGACAAGCAGTGTGTCCTTGGGGCATGCCTTTTACTTGGGAGATGTTCTCTGTCCCAGGATAGAAAGAAAAGACAGGTCAGCTAGCCCCAGGTAAGTTTAAAAGGATGAGTAAAAGGAGACTTCCAGATTGCTTGTAGGTGACTCAATGGATTTCCTTGGATGTACAAGAAAGAAATACCAGAAGGTGATTCTTCTGAAATTAAAAATGATATGTCTGTCTGTATTCCTCACCTCTAGAACTGTATGTGTCTATAAAATGGAAATCTATTTGTCTTACTTACTGCACAGTCTTTATGGAGATCCAAAATCACAGTGTCTAGGACAGCTCTTTGTAAATACCAAACAGCTGGGACTTTATTATTTTTCTCTTAATCTGAATTTAGAGGATGAGAAACTGTGTGTTGCCCAGCCCCCATCGATCTTTCTTTAAAGGAATAGGGATTAATGAGTAAACCAAGAGGCACCTTGGACTCCACCTGGCTGACACTTGCATTCAGGTTTTCCATGATGTGGTGTCCACACAACCATCTGAGCAGCAAGGGCTATGCACAGTGGCAAGCCTGAAGTTGGATCTAGCTTGTCAAAAAGAGAGTGAGAAAGCCAAAGGAAGTCTTCTGTGTTTCCCTGAGAAACCTCACCTTCTCTCTTCAAGCCTTCAGTTTCTCATCTGTGGTGTGAACGGGCCAGTTGGATACTCTCTGAGGTCTTCTCTGGTGCTGATCCCTACGTCAGAGAACACAGGAGCCCCCTCATGCTCACACATCAGGATCTGAGTGATGACCCGAGTGAAATCATGTACTAAGAAGAGCTAGCAGCAGAGCGATCCCCTAACACAAGGAAAGGCATTCTTTTCAGCCTGCCCTGGGTGGTCCCATCAGGTGGCCACCAAGCCCAGAGAGGCTTATTCTGAAAAGCCAGACCTTCTGCTGGCCCCGTTGATGGGCTGAGAACTTACTGTTCATTATTCCTCCTTCTATGTCTCTAGTTCCCTTCATGTGCACGGAAAAGGTGTAATTTCCCCAGGTAACTCAGCCACTTTGGTGACCAAGGATTATATATGAAATAGCCTTTCAAGAGTGTTTCAGATTAGAAGTGACTACAATTTATGGCCTCTGAAGCCACAGGCAGTTGACCCTGTGTAGATTTAAGAATCTCACTTGAAAAGAGGCAATGAAGGCTTCTTATGCTCTTCCTTTTTCACGTACCTTCTCTCATCTCTCCCTATCCTTCACTCCTTTACTCACCAGTTCATGAACTTTTGAAGTAATTGCTTCACTAATGTTCTTCCTAAAGAGCATTTGCTGTTCAAACATCAGCTTACCAGTTGCTGATTGGTTGGACAGTTGTGTCATTTGGGGAAAATATCCCTCAAAATTGCATTCTCATGCCAGGGTATAAAGTCACAGTTAGAAATGTACCTACTGAACCAGGCTGAGAAGGAAAATACAGGCAAAAAAAAAAAAACAACAACAAACAAAACCAACAACAACAACAAAAAACCACTAATAAATTTAAGAACCAAGACATTAAGTTTGCCCAAGGTTCCAG
Source organism: Callospermophilus lateralis (assembly GCF_048772815.1). Lineage (NCBI taxonomy): Eukaryota > Metazoa > Chordata > Mammalia > Rodentia > Sciuridae > Callospermophilus > Callospermophilus lateralis. Next base: position 65,990,302 of record NC_135306.1, on the reverse strand, counting down.
TAATGATAGGGCTGGAATTCAACCCCCTCCACCACCCTTCCTGATGCCAAAGCCTGCATTTTTCCAGGGCCCTCAAGCCACTGGGAAGAAAATCATCCCAAAACAATGGGCAGCCACCTACTAAAAGCTTCCTTTTTTCCTACTGGGCCCCCCAAAGACACCACATGGTGATGGATTTCAGCCTTAGTGATGCTCTCTGACCCCATCAGTCCAGCACTACCTGAGTCTCAGATCTTAACCTGATGGCCTCAGCATCTTTGTGTCTGAGTTCTACAGTGATGCCATTATGTGGTCCTGATACAATGCATTTCAAAATGCATTTCGTTTCTTAAGAAATCGTGATAAAGTGGCTTCATGACATTATGGTGAGTTTGGTGCATTTACTGTTTGGGAGTTATAGCATTGGACGAGCATGACTGAAGGGCTTGTCTCTCTCTTGTCTGAAGGACTGACTTCTTGGGTGGCTTTGACAATGGGAGCAAAAGCCTTCACAAAGCCCAGGAAGAATTTCCATAGCACTGAACAGGAGAGCTGGGCATGCTCGGCAGTAGTCCTATTGTAATCAGGGCTGTAGGACGTATAGAGAAACTTCTTAAGAACTGAATGACTGACTGTCCAAAGCTGGCATTCACTGAAAAACTCTGGGTGGAAGGACTTCAGTTGATTTCAAGTGTGTTTGGGATTGTCCTGCTTAATTTTACTTTTCCAGAGGCTGCTTTTTAAAAAATTTTTATGTTTTATTTTGAGACAAGCTCTTGAGTAGGGTCTTGCTAAGTTGCTGAGGCTGGCTTTGAATTTGCGATCCTCCTACCTCAGCCTCCCAGGATGCTAGGGTTACAGGCATGCATACTTTGCCCAGCAGGGGCTGCTTTTCATAGTGGAGTAAATCATAGCAACTAATTTAAAGTGTGTAATAAATGACTCATCTTTCATATTTTATGAACTAAAATCTGTTGGAGCTCTCATATGATGGACTTGTAAAAAACTTAACTTCAGTTAGGGAGATCTCAATATTTTAGAGGCTTATGCATGGAAAAGTTTTTCACTAGTATGACATCTTCATTTGTTATATACTGTTTGCATGGCTATGGTCCAAACAATACAGACCAGATCTAGGTGGCTTCTCAGGATGACAGCAATGTGTGGCTCCCTGCTCATGCTTGCTCATAGGCCCCTTGGGTAAATGTCCCACCTACCTTTATTCACCACTGTTCATTGCTCCTGAGGACTCACTCCCTTCAGGTAATCTTGCCAAGCAACAGGGTTAACATGGTTAATTTGGGGTCTCAGTTGGAGAGGACCACGGGGTATACAAACATTTGGCCAGATTATTCTGGGTGTATCTGTGATGAGATTAATATTGAATTGGTAGACTGAGGAAAGCAGATTTCCCTCCCTAGTATATAGCCTCATCCAATGAGTTAAAGGTCTGAATAAAACAGAAAGCCAGGACCCTTCTCTCCATCATAGAAAGGAAAATTGTCCTGCCTGTCGGACTTGAGCTGTGCTTCTTTCCCCCATCTGATTTCAGACTCAACCTCAAACATCAGCTCTTTTTCAGTCTAAAGTTTGTTGGATTTCAGACTGAAACCATCTGATTCTCAGGCCTCTGGACTCAGACTAAGACATGTGTCATGGCTATGAGAATAACAATAGCCATTGGCCCATTCAGACTGAGGAAGTGGTTGAGCCCTCATGAAGATAAATGCAAACATGAAGCACACAACCTGGTCTTCAACAGCCTGGAGATATAAATAAATAATTAATGTAACTGTTACATTTATACTCCCAGTGCCAGTGTTATTCCCATCTACTTGCTCAAATAGGATTTCCCTTCAAAGCCTTCCTTTCTCCCAAGTATTTCTGAGAATCCATAAAAGGGTGAGTCACACATGGTAACACACACCTCTTGAGCCTGACCTAGCATCCTCTGGACCACAGATTACTCCAGTGATTGCTGTAAGAACCACCTGTAGTAGTATCACCATATGGACATCGCTGTAAATGTAACAGGAAATTCCTTTCTGTCCAAGCTCCTCTGAGTCCAAATAGAATTCCCAAGGGAAGGCACTCCCACGTACATTCAACCTGGTCCAATGGAGGATGAGGATCATGGATGAATGTTTCCATTCCTCATGATCCCTCAGATGCATACTTGTGAGAAGTCTACGTGGCTTTCAAAGTCCCAGTAGGACTGAGCTTCACTTGTCCAACTGGTAATCAGTCAGTGATTTTGTATTCACCTTTGCTCCTTCCCTAGTCAATCTTTTCAGTTCATATCTCTGTTCCCCAGGATGATTTTGAAGAATGAACTATCCATATACAAGCCACGGACTTCAGATTTACTTTCTGGGGAGCCCAAGAACAGACACATCTGCTAAAGACACTGCCTCTTTGTTACAAGTACAGAGTAGCATCTGCCATATTCTTTCTGTTTGACTCTGCTCTAACTAGTCAAGTATCCCACCCAGGAACCTCCTGAGGGAACCACATTGTTGCCCCTGGTAAGGGAACCTCACAGGATAGCAGTGTGTTGAGGGTGCTTCCTGAAAATGCTTCATGGGACTGCAGATTGGTGCGGCCAATTTGGAAAGCAGTATGGAGATTTCTTGGAAAGCTCGGAATGGAACCACCATTTGATCCAGCTATTCCCCTACTCGGTCTATTCCCTAAAGACCTAAAAAGAGCACACTACAGGGACACTGCTACATCCATGTTCATAGCAGCACAATTCACAATAGCAAGACTGTGGAACCAACCTAGATGCCCTTCAATAGACGAATGGATAAAAAAAATGTGGCATTTATACACAATGGAGTATTACTCTGCATTAAGAAATGACAAAATCATAGAATTTGGAGGGAAATGGATGGCATTAGAGCAGATTATGCTAAGTGAAGCTAGCCAATCCCTTAAAAACAAATGCCAAATGTCTTCTTTGATATAAGGAGAGTAACTAAGAACAGAGTAGGGACGAAGAGCATGAGAAGAAGATTAACATTAAACAGGGATGAGAGGTGGGAGGGAAAGGGAGAGAGAAGGGAAATTGCATGTAAATGGAAGGAGACCCTCAGGGGTATACAAAATTACATACAAGAGGAAGTGAGGGGAAAGGGGGAAAATTATAAGGGGGAGAAATGAATTACAGTAGAGGGGGTAGAGAGAGAAGAGGGGAGGGGAGGGGGGGAGGGGGGATAGTAGAGGATAGGAAAGGCAGCGGAATACAACAGACACCAAATGGCAATATGTAAATCAATGGTTGTACAACTGATGTGATTCTGCAATCTGTATACGGGGTAAAAATGGGAGTTCATATCCCACTTGAATCAAAGTGTGAAATATGATATATCAAGAACTATGTAATGTTTTGAACAACCAACAATAAAAATTAATTTAAAAAAACTGACATTGAAAGGCATAGTAATATCAGCTCTCAATAAAACAGAATGAGAAAATGTAAAAAAAAAAAATGCTTCAAACCCACAGAATGCCAGTCCCCAAAATCTGAGCTACACTTTGTCATTTAGGTCCTGAAGTAGGACAACTTGACCAAGAACATTAAAAAATTTCTGATGAAATAACTTCCATGTCTTTTTGCAAAACTTCCCTGTAAACATGGAAAACAATGAAGACTGAAAGGACAGGCAGAGAAGTGCCACCTGTCACACCTTTCCTCTGTTCTCTCTGCCATCATCCTTTTTGTCACCAGCTCCTCAAGTACTTCACCACAGCTACCATTGTGTACCACATCACACTTGTTTTATTCAGCTTTTTGACTGCTGGGCCAAAAGACCTGACAAGAACAATTACAAGAGTAAAAGTCTATTTGGGGCTCATGGTTTCATAGGTCTCAGGCCATAGATGACTGATTCAGGAGCTCTTGACCTGAGGCAGAACATCATGGTGGAAGAGTGTGGTAGGAGAGCGGCTTGGGACATGGTACCAGGAAGCAGAGAGAGAGTCTTCTTCTCTCACCAGTGACATAGGCCTCAAAGACACCCCCAATGACCCACCTCCTCCAGCCACACACTGCCTGCCTATAGTTACCACCCAGTTAATCCTTATCAGGGGATTAATGCACTGATTATGTAAAGGTCTTCATGACCCAATCATTTCACTTCTAAACGTTCTTGAATTGTCTCACATGATCTTTTGGGGGACCTCTCATATCTAACCCATAATAATACTCAAAGGTAGAAGTCCATATGCTTTCATCCTACAATCAGAAACAAGACAAGGATGTCTTTACATCTGTGGTCTTCTTATCAAAATCTTATAACCCCAGTCTAGTCATAAGGAAAACTTCACACAAATTCTAGCAGAGGAACATCCTACAAAATACATGCATTCCTCACTATCACTAATGTCATAAAAACCAAGAAAAGTCTAGAAATTGTCGCAACCAAAAGAAGCACAAGGAGCCATGCACAGGAAATGGGGTGCAGTAATCTAGATGGCATTCTGGAATAGAAAAAAAGTCCTAGGTAAAAAAACAATGAAACCTGAATACATGATGAGATTTATTAAGAATATTTAAGGTTGGTTCATTCATTGTTGCAAATATACCATACTCATATAAAATGCTAATAGTTGTGACTGAGGAAAGGGGTATAGAACTCTACTCTGTCTTTTCATACTTTCTGTAAATTTATCACTACTCTAAAATATTAATAAAATTTAAACAGACAAAACTTATCTCAATTAACGCCAAAATATTTCAGAAAATACTTTGTCTCCTACATCTATAAAATAATTTGTTTATAAGCCTCGTTTTTTCAGTATCTAGCTCTACAGCAGTCTTCCTTTTCTTATTTATTTAATTTATTGCAATAATAGATTATATAGATAGTTACCATAATATACTCCAAATGCTAATTATAAACATTTTAAAATTCATTTCAATAGACCATCATCAATATATGTGTATTTCTCCCTATTAAAAATGAAAATTCTTTACTTGGCGAAGGAGGAAACTAAATATTTCATGTAAATATCAAATCTGAATCATAACAATATAAGTGCTTATATTTTTGAAATATTTCTTTAAAAATTGGACTAAAATTAATATAGAAGCCATTAGTTGGAACCTGAGGACTGTTCCTTTTTTTTCAATATGGTCCTTTCCAAGTGACCCAATGTAAAAACAAGGGTTGTCACTTGCCAGAGGGCAAGTTTTTCTAAATACTTCTCCCTGCAATTAAAATTATAACCACACTGGTTGCTTTAGCTAATAAAAAAAAAAAAAAGCCCACCATTGAACACCATTTTGTAAAAGGTACACATTTCTAGCAATGCTGTGATTTCAATTCATTCTTCCTTTCTATGCCGAGTCCATACTTATTCTTTCTGTTAAGATCATGTGAGACTCTAGAGCTCAGAGGAGGGAACAAGTCTGCAGATAGAAGAAGGAATCTTCTTCCTAAAGGTGATAATAATAGCAATGGAGTAGAAGATTTCTTCCACTACAAGCCCCTAGAAAAGAGAAGACAAAGAACAAGAAGACGCCACAAGAATGTTGCTTAACAAAAATCTCAAAATTTGATGGCACATGACAAAAAGATTTACCCTCTGCTCAGGTTGACTGGGGCTGACACATGGGTTTTGTACTGGGACTTAGGCTAAAAGGACAGAAGCTACTTGGCGGAACCTCTTTTGAAGTCAATGACAGATTTATACAAGCCCAACTCTGCAAATACATTTAAGCATTTATTTAGTTTGTGTTCATTAACATCACATTAACCACAGTTTGAGGCTATTATGAAAAACGCTACTGTGAACATCATGTACAAATCATGGTATGGACATGTAGTTTTATTTCTCTTTAGTAAAAATAGGTGTGTTATTGCTATAAGAAAATTCTCATCATTTTTCTAAAGTGGCTCAATATTTTGTGTTCCCACCAGAAATGAGGGTTCTGATTGTTCTTAACACTTGCCAATATATAGCTTGTCATTAAAAGTTTAGCCTTAATAGCAAGTGTATAGAGCTACCTTATTGTGATTTTTATTTGCACTACCTTAATGACTAATATTAAATTAAGATCATATCATGTATTTCTTTGCCATTTGAATTTCTTCTTCAGCAAAATTTCTGTTACAAATATGTTGCCTGTTTTCTAAAATTTATTGCTTCTCTTATTGTTCTTGAATGGTAGATGTTCATAAAGTCTGGATAAATATCAGATATATATTTTACATATATTTCCTCCAATACTGAAGAATTCCTTTTAATTTTATTAATAGTATTTCTCAAATAACAAAACTCAAAATATTTTGATGAATTTCAATTTATAAAAATTAAAAAAAAAAACTTTTGTGAATTCTGTGCTCCATTTAAGAATTATTTGTTCAATCCAAGGTCTCAAAGATTTTCTTCCATGTTTTCATCTTTTTTTAAAAAAAAACACTTTTATCTCTTATTATTTAGTTCTATTTTTTATTTTTTTATTTCTTACATACATGACAATAGTTTAATGCATTACAATTATAATTATCCATTCGCAACACAACTTTTTGTAACTCTGTATATAAAATATGTTCATGCCAAATTATGCCATTATACATGAGCTCTCTTGTTCTTTTTTTTTTGCATTACAATTCTTAATACACCTTTATACCAAAATTTATCATATCTCAGTTTGTATATAAAGTATGTTGACACCAAATTCACATCTTTATACATGTATTTTGTATAATGATGAGGGAATTTTGAGCTAAAATTTCTTATATGTTGTAAGGTAAGTTTTGAGGCTCATTTTTATAAAACTAGTTCCAGTGTCATTGGTTGAACAAGACTGTCCTCTCCCCTTGGTGTCTTTCCCCTGGTATCTTTTTTCTGGACTCTATTGGGGTGCACTGTTGTCTGTGTCTATCCTTAAGCCAGTAGCGATCACTGCCTTGATAATCACTGCCTTCATGTAGCTTTATAAAAAATATTGGAATCAGATAGTGTTAGTTTTCCAATATGGTTCTTTTTCTAATTTGCTTTGTCAGTTCCAGATCTTTTACATTTTTATAAATTTTAGAACCTCTTTGTCAACCACTCCAACAAATTCCTGCTAAAATTTTTATTGGGAATGATATGACTATATAGATCATTGGTGGAGAATTAAAATCTTAATGATACTAGCTTCCCAACTGATGAATATGGTTGTTATGGTTTAGATGTTGTGTTTCCCCAAAAGCTCATGTGTGAGACAATGCAAGAAGGTTTGCAGAAGAAATGTCTGTTATAACATTAACCTAATCAGTGAATTAATCCCTGATGGGATTAACTGAATGGTAACTGGAGGCAGGTGGGGTATAGCTGGAGAAACTAGTTCACTGGGGGTGTGGCTATGGGGTATATATTTGTACCTGGAGGGTGGAGTCTCTCTCTGCCTCCTGAGCATTACCTGAGCTGTTTCCCTCCACCACTCTTCCCCCAGGATGTTCTGTCTCACCTGGAGCTTCAAACCCAGAGGAATGGATCTGGCCTTCTGTGAACTAAGACCTCTGAAACCGTAAGCCTCCAAAAACCTTTTCCTCCTGTAAAATTGTTCTGGTCAGATCTTTTAGTCACACCAGCAAAAAAGGTGACCAAAACAACACTGTATCTATTTATTTAGGTCTTTTTCAAATTCTATCTGCAACAGTGTATACTTTTCCATGTACAGATCTTTTACATTTTGTTAATTCCTATCTATTTTAACTATTTCATGTTTTTAATACTATTATATTTTATTAATTTCCACTTCCAGTTGCGCATTTGGTATATACATATAAACAATTGAATTTTCTCTATTGACTTATAGTTTATATGGAAATGTATTTGTTATAAAACTAACTTATTAGTTTTAGTAGTTTGGTGTAGAATCCTTTAGATTTTCTGTATAATCATGTTAGTTGGTATTGACAGTTTTACTTGCTCTTTTCTAAATTGTAGGCCTTTTCTTTTTTTCTTGCCATATTGAACTAGCTAGATGCTCCAAAACAATGTTAAGAGGTAGTGAGAGACATGGTCCTTACCTTGTTCCCATTTTAGGAAGATAGCATTTTTGTTCTTCACCAGAAGTGTAATTTTTAACTATAAGTTTTCATAGTGTCCCTTTATTAATCAATAAAATTACCTCATATTCCTAGTTTTATTATGAATGGGTGTTGAATTCTAGAAAATGTGTTTCCTGCATCTGTTGAGATGATCAAATGTTCTTTTTTATTAGTTTATTAATATGACGGGTTACACTGAATTTTATTGTCACATAAAAACTGTATAATCCTTTTTACATATCCCTTGATTTGATTTGCTAATTTTGTAGTAAGCCTTTTGCATCTGTGTTCATGAGAGACATTAATATTGAGGATAGTTTTCCTGTATTTTTTTGACTGATTCCGAATCAAGGTAATTCTGGCAGCATAAAATGAGTTGGAAGATTTTATATTTTGGAAGAATTTGGAAAAAAATAATAACATTTAGTTATTTAATTTTGGTATAATTTACCACTGAAATCATCTGTAGATGGAGTTTTAAAAATTTGTTCATTTTAGATATACATGAGAGTGAATTTTGACATGTTGTACATTCTAATTAGGACCCCATTATTGAGGTTGAACATGATGTGGAGTTTCACTGGTCGTGTATTCATATTTGAACATAGAAAAGTTATGTTTGATTCATAATACTGTCTTTCTATGCCCATCCCTCCTTCCTTCCCTTCATTCACCTTTGTCTAATTCATTGAATTTCTATTCTTTCCTCCCCTCTCCTGCCTTACTATATGTTAGCATCTGCATATCAGAGAGAACATTTAGCCTTTAGTTTTTTGGGATTGGCTTATTTCACTTAACATGATAGTCTCCAGTTCCATCCATTCACTGGCACATGCCATAATTTCATTGTTCTTTGTGGCTGAGTAATACTCCATTTGTTCAGAGACACTAATTTGGTTCCATAGCTTAGCCATTGTGAAATGACCTGCTATTTAAACATTGATGTGGCTGTGTCCCTGTAGTATGCTGATTTTAAGTCCCTTGGGTATATAACCAGAAGTGGGAAAATTGGGTCAAATGGTAGTTCCATTCCAAGTTTTCTGAGGAATTTCCATACTGCTTTCCACAGTGGTTATACCAATATGCAGTTCCACCAGCATTGTATTAGTGAATCTTTTTCCCCACATCATCACCAACATTTATTTAGTGTTACTTGTTTTCTTGATAATTGCCATTCCGACTGGAGTGAGATGAAATCTCAGTGTAGTTTTAATTTGCATTTTTCTAATTTCTAGAGCTATTGAATCTCTTTTCATATATTTGTTGATCATTTGTGTCTCTTCTTCTGTGAAATGACAGTTCAGTTCCTTTGCCCATTTATTGAATTGGGTTTTTTTTTTTAGTGTTAAGGTTTTTGAGTTCTTTATATATCCTAGAGATTAATGCTCTATCTGAGGTGCAAGTGGCAAAGATTTATATTCTTGATTGTTTCATTTGCTGTGAAGAAGCTTTTCAGTTTGGTAACATCCCATTTATTGATTCTTGATTTTACTTCTTGCACTTTAGAAATCTTGTTGTGGAAATCAATTCCTAAGATGACATGCTGGAGAGTAGGGCCTACATTTTCTTCTAGAAGGCACAGGGTCTCTGGTCTAATCCCTAGGTCCTTGATCTGCATTGAGTTGAGTTTTGTGCAAGATGAGAGAGAGAGGTTCAATTTCATTCTGCTACCTATGGATTTCCAGTTTTCCCAGCACCATTTGTTGAAGAGGCTAGTTTTTCTCCAATGTACGTTAATGGTGCTCTTGTCTAGAATGAGATAACTGTATTTATGTAGGTTAGTCTCTGTGTCCTCTATTCTGTTACATTGGTCTTTGTGTCTCTTTTGGTGCCAATACCATGCTGTTTTGTTACTATTGCTCTGTAGTATAATTTCAGTTCTAGTATTGTAATGCCACATGCTTCACATTTCTTGCTAAGGATTGCTTTGGCTATTCTGGGCCTCTAATTTTTCAATAAATTTAATGACTGCCTTTTCTATTTCTATGAAGAACATCATTGGAATTTTAATAGGATTTGCATTAAATCTGTATAACGCTTTTGGAAGTATGGCCATTTTGACACTATTAATTCTGCCTATCCCAGAACATGGGAGATCTTTCCATCTTCTAAGGTCTTCTTCAATTTCTTTCTTTAATGTTCCATGGTTTTCATTGTAGAGATCTTTCACGTTTTTTGTTAGATTGATTTCCAAGTATGTTTTTTATACTATTGGGAGTGGGATAGTTTCATCTGATTCATCATTGGTGTATAGGAACATAATTGATTTATGGATGTTAATTTTATATCCTAATTAGGTGAAGTTTTTTTGGGGAAGGTTTTTTACCTAAAATTTGATTTCTTTACTACATACAGGGATGATCAAGTTACCTTTGTTTTCTGGAGTTCACTTTGGTAGTTCAGTCTTTTGAAAAACTTTTTTCATTTATGTTATTGAACTTATTGCCTAAAATCATCCATAATTTTTTTCTTTCTATCATTTTAATATCAATGGGTTTTTAAAATAATGTCCTCTTTCACTTGAGTATATTGTATCTCTTTTATTTTTACCATTATGACTACATATTTTTTATTGATTTTTTAAAAACATCATTGATATGCAGATAAGCATTCTTTTTCTTATTATTTATATGTGTCAAGTTGCAGATTTCTACTATTATTATGGTGTATTTCATCCCATTTTACAAAATGAACCAATTTAAAAATGGTTTATGTAATATTAAAAGCATTGCTGAAAATTTTAATGTAAATCCTATCATCATGGCAAAAAAAATTAGAGTTTGAATAATGGAGTGTTTGTGCAAATATGGAGTATAAATTTAAATGTACTATAATAATTGAATCCATATTATTATGGTTTGTAAGAGTAAATACAATGCTTTTAATCTAAAAATTGATTTTTAATGGACTGGAGATACATTTTTCTTAGCCTTTATTTCATTGTTATAATTTTTTTTGTATTATCGATATGAAACTATCAGAATTTCTTGTCATTTTTAAGTAGAGCACAATGACCATGCTAATAAACCAATTGAGTTTTTCTAGTACAAATGCACATTTATGCCTTTCCAATGAGAGATAATGAAATTTGCTGCTAAAGGAAGAGATGAAATAAAATATATTCAAAATTGCAATAAATAAAAATATAGATATAATTCAAATATTAAGGAGAATTATATAAAACCAGTCACAAAGTTAATGGCAAACACCATGTGTGTTTAGCAGGAAAAGCCAAGTATATTAGTTATCTGTTGCAATGGAATAAATCACCAATAACTTAGTAACTTAAAACAACTCACATTTATTACTTCTTAATTTCCATGGATTGGGAATTTAGAGACAGTTTACCTGGGTGGCTCTGACTCGGGGTCTCTAAAGAAATTGCAGTTAAGGTGTCATCTGGGGCTATAGCCGTCTGAAGGCCGAGGGCACCTAGAGGATCTGCTCCCTGGATAGCTCATTCCATGCAGACAGAGAACCTCACTTCTCTGCTTGCTGTGAAAACTCAGCTCCTCGCTACGGACACCTCCTCCAGGGGCTTCTTGAAGATTCTCACAGAATGGCAGCTACCTTCCCCCAGAGTGAGTAAAGGGGAGTCTGGGGAGAAGTCATAAGCTTTGCATAACCTGCTCTCAAGCTTCACACCACTTCTGCCTCATCCTATTTGTTACAAGTCAACTATTAAATCCAGTTCCTACTCAAGAGGAATGGAATTAGGATTGACTCTTTGCAGAGAGGAGTGTCAAAAACCTCCTAGACATATTTTAAACCAACACATAAAGCCAGCACTGTACAAGTAACCTATAATATAACATTTAGATCTCATTATACAGTGTCATAATATATTAAAGAGGAACCAACATCATGGGCACTGTTAACTGACATTTTACTATAAAATTTGATCAAATCACTGAGTATGTGCCTACAATCCCAACATCTCAGAAGGCTGAGGCAGGAGGATCACAAGCTCAAAGCCAGCCTCAGCAACTTAGTGAAGCCTTAAGTAACCTAGCAAGACTCTTGTCTCAAAATAAAAAAAGGGCTGAGGATGTGGATCGATGGTTAAGCACCCTTGGGTTCAATCTCTGGTACCAAAAAAATTTTTTTTTTACCATATTTGTATGTATGCATGTGTGCGTGTGTGTTTGTGTATACACACACATATATGTATATACATATAAATATATGAAATATATATAGTACATATATACATGTATCTATACGTATGAAGTGTTAAATGCCTATGTTTCTCTATTAATTTTTTTTGAAAGTTTGTGTGACAGAGATTTTGTGTGAATGATCACTTCATGTGCCATGATGTAGATTGTTTTGGAATAAGTATGACATCATACCAGTGTGTGTGCGGAAAGGGAAGGCATCACCAGACAACAGTCATTTGCCCCCAAATACCCACTCACAAAGTGCTGTATTCACACAATACAGGTTGTGTCCAACTATATTACTTGTAGTGTTCTTTCCATTTTGAGGGAAAGAGTGATATCATTAAATACAACCAAATTGTGGTCTATTTGAGATTTTTTTTCGACAAAGAAAATGGCAGCCATGTAAAATGCTGCTTTTCCATACATAAGAACACTTGTTGTCAGGGAAAATGTGCTGGTGTGAATTTTTATTAAGTGATGAATGAGATTAGAACATTTTTATGAGGTAGATATTCCTGGCCATGATGGCTTCTAAGAGTGGCTTGCTTCAAAGACATGAAGCAGAATGGAAGCCTAGCAGCGAGGCTTAAGGACTCAAAGGCCTACTGCCTGGGCTGAAGTCGATCTGAACATCTGCAAGCTACAGTGATGTTAGACAAATCCCCTAATCCCTCCATGATCCCATTTCATGATCAGTAAAAAGTGTGAACATGACCTCCCTCGAAGAATTTTTCCAAGAATCCTGTGGCATATTTCCATAAAATGCTTATGCTCCCTGATATTTATCACAAATAAACATTAGGTATTTTAACAATCTTATATCATGAATTTCAATCTAGCATATTAGATTACTGAGGAAGTCATATTATGGTGAAAATAGTTCCATCAGCATGATTTTTACCAACACCACATTACTTCCTTAATCATCTAATGAAACAATCTGTATATAACCTATTATTAAACAGATTCTAAGCCTATACTCACATACTGCCATAGAATTTGAAAAAATATTTAGTTAAGCCAGATGCAACCAAAGAGTGGATTGACAATCCTTCACCCCTCTTTCCTGCTCAGGTTCCCAGATTTGGACATGCTCATCACCTTAAAGTATAAAGGAGAGCTGCTATTATTCATTACTGAGAAATCCATCCCTAAATTCTGACTGTATCAGAGTCTAATGCTCATAACCATCTGTGGCAAACCACCTACTGTGAGCTAGAGTTCCCTGCATAGTAAAGGAGAACACAGAAGGATGAGAACACAGTAGGATGAGAAAACTGACCTGTGACATTTACAGGATATGTATATTTTGAGAAAATATTTTAACATTTTCCCTCTTTCATGTATCCAATAATTATTATTTTGATTTTCTTAAAATGTTAGTTTTTTAAATCAAATTAGGATGAACCTGTTTGACTTCTTCTAAAATTCTGGTGCCTGTTTTGTGGAACACTTCATGGACACCGGCCCATAAAAACTGAAAGTTTGATTATTTCTGCTGCACAAGAAAAGACACTAGAACTACAGTGTATGCACGAGAGCCATAGTAGGTCACCACAACTCCAAAGTGGGATTGAGGTCTGAATAGGATGAATAGAAGTGGGGAATGAAATATATATATATATATATATATATATATATATATATATATATATATATATATATATATGAGAGAGAGAGAGAGAGAGAGAGAGAGAGAGAGAGAGAGAACTTTGTAAGCAGTTTATAGTGACATGAAAGGAGGAAGGTTTAGGGTTTGTCCAAGGGACAGTGACTAGATTAATTTGACTATAACAAAAGGGTGAGAGGTAGATTCCTTGATTAGAGCCACCATGTGAGGCCCAGCAGGCACTTGGCACCAAAGCTCATGCTAAAGCACCATGTACAAATTATGTTTGGAAAGAATATGAAAAAGTCAGAGTGTCAGAAGAAAGTAATTATAAAATGAACGAAGAGGGACCCACTTATTTCTTTGCTTCTTCATGACATCGGTTTGATACTCTGTATCACTAAGATACACATTTTTGCCCTCCTGAAAAACAATCCATGAAGGATGTCTTTCCCTGTCAAAAAGAGAAACCTTTCTTTGTATAATAAAAGTGGTGTGAGGAAATCATTAGTTAAATTGTCATGGTGGTGGTTTTGCTATGAAACGGCAGATTTACAGGCCTTCACTCAGTGTATTTATGACTGTGATGGGGAAGACAACCAAAGTGCTTATATATCTCTGTGACTTTGAGTAAAATTCAAAAGTCATTTCAGTGGTTGGAGTTAACAGAACACAAAGCTATTCAAGAAATGTAAACAGAGGCCTTACTCAGGCATTTCTATTAAAATCTGTGTCCATTACTTAATTTTATGAATAGAGAAAATACATCTTCCTATATGAACACATAATTCCTCTCTTCCTTTGTCTTTTAATGCCCAACTACCATTTTCTTTTTCTATAAAAAATAATCCTTGACCTTACTATTATGTTGCTCCAAGGAAATTCATTCATTCGGTGTTCACGGGTTAATGCCCATTAAAGTAGTGATTCAAACTGAGATTTAGGACAGTGTTATAAATGCTTATACTTTTCCTCCTTCCCGTGGTTTCAGGAGAAAAAGGAAATCCTTGATGGAAGTAGAATCCAATATATATATATATATATATATATATTTCATTCCCCACTTCTATTCATCCTATTCAGACCTCAAGTCGTGTTCCATGATAGACAGAGGATATGGGTGCCAGAGGACACACATGGAATATGTCAGTAGCAGTTTGTGGAAGAAAGATGTTGAATCAGAGCAACATGGACAAGAGAGATCATTTTTCACATTGGTTTCTTAGTAATACCCTAAAATTTTCAGGGTGCTGGGTAAGAAGAGAGGTCAGGAGATTTTAATGAGAGGTACTATGACTTTGATTAACCATGGCTTACTGTAGTGCCTTATTGGCTTCCTGTCTCTCCCAGCGCCCATGCAAACTGGAATGATGGATTTCCTATTCAGATAAGCCCGACTGGTAGCAGGAACAGGGAACCACCATCAGACAATGCATTTCAACAATTTTCTCAAATACTAAAAACAAATGCAAAAATGCCCCAACTGAAGGAAATAGAGAAAGCTTCAACCCAGGAGTTTTGCAAAGGGATACAACACAGGATGAACTTTTTCTTCTCAGAAAAATCTCCATGACAGTGCAGACCTGGTAGGAGCAGCTACAGAAGGAGAAGAGTAAGGAAGAACAGGGTCGAAAACAATGGACTGATCTGAACCCAAAACATGGCACAGTCGTGGCCCCAGCCAACCATGGGGTTACCCCAAACAAAACAAGCCAACGCCCTCACAAGTTTCCCTCTGAAAGTATCCTAGAGACCATAAGCCATCTAGTGATGAACTAGGAAAGGTAACATAGTTGTTAGAATTCAAAATAAGGACTTAATTTGGTTTCTGGAGACCCCCATCGAAGATCCGTGGCTAGCTCCCTGCTCTTCACACCAGGGAAAATTCCGTTAGCCTGCAAACCCCACTTCCACCTCTGTAGAGTCTGCTGTCTGCATTCCTCCACTCATAATACAAATTGACAACCAAGGACTCCCAAACATTTCATCAAAACTTCTTCATGAATGAAAAGACCAAATTAAACAAATATAAATCAGACTGAGAAGAAACAGGCAATAAAGGAATAAAAAATAACTTGGAACAAATACTCTATTTTCCTGAGAGATTTGAGAAAATATTGCATCCATAAGCCAAGAACTCAGGCTATGAAAAAAATGGAAAAGAGAACAAGACACAGTTCTTGGAAATTTAAAAGAAATACAATTACCAAAACAACAACAACAAAAAAAATAGAATCAAAGAAAAGGTTGGAGATAAAGGCAAGATTCTCTCCCAGAACAAACTGTAAAGAGAATTAAAGATGATATTATAGGAAGAAAGGGAACTAAGAAAATGAAAAGGAGGACATTTACAGACCTAGTAAGATAAAATTTTTTAGACTGGAAGAAAAACCCATGAGTTTCCAACACATAAAATGTCTACAGTAGAAAAAATAACGGAATTGAAACTGTAAGATTTTCTCTTGGAAAAGAGCTTTTGACTAGGCAGGGGTGGGGGGGGTGGTAGACAGGTGTTCTTCATTTTGTTTGTTTGTTTTAAGCTATCTATGCTACTTCATTTTTTAAAAAAATCAGATATATGTTTTAACTTGATTTTTAATGTAATAATTTAAGTAAGAGCCATGGACAGTACACCTGCCAAGACAAATACCTGATTAAAATTGCAAAGTGGGTGAAGAACAACTTCAGAACCTTCAGCCCCTTATTCTCAAACCCTTTCCCCAAACTTGTTGATGGGTGCAGTCAGGTACTAACAGTCTCCTCATCTGTCGTTTGATATTAAAGCCTATTCAATCCTCCCACTGAATTACTTTTTTACTACTTTAAGGCAATAGAAGAGGAAAGAGAAATTGCATTTATTAAGTATATAGTATGCTTACATATTGATATAGCTTAGATCTAAAGGTCCCCCAATGGTCTATGTGCTACAGTTTATGGCACCATGGGGAGGTGGTAGAAACTTTAATAGGTGGGGTCTAGTGGGAGGTTTAAGGTCAGCATGGCATGTCCTTGAAGGGGATTCTGGGACCCTAGTCTCTCCCTCTTTCATATTCCCTCAATGAGGTGAGTAGCTTCGCCACACACTGCTGCCAGGATGTGCTCGCTGCCTCACCACAGGACCAAAAGCAATAGGGCCAACCGTTCAACCTCCAAAATTGTGATCCAACATGAATCTTTCCTCTTGACAAGTCAATTAAGTCAGGTATTTGTTGCTGTAACACAAAGCTGACTAGCACCACATTTGTTACTTAACTTTTCCAAGCACTCCATGAGGTTCATGTTATTTCCTCTTGAACCAGGGCCAAAAGAGCAAGGGATCAAGTCAGCCTTCAAACGGAGACTTACCTGTTTTGCAGACCCATGGGGGTTCAAGTTTATGATGATGCTTCCTTGTTCGTTCATTTAGTTGTTATGTTTTCTGCTGGGGGAGGAGAGGGAGTGAACATGGCGAGGAAATCATACGTTTCACTGTAAGGGTTTGTGTAACAAGCAAGGTGACCCTGGGGCAGTTCTCAGTGCTCCACAGGACTGACGAGATACGCGAGAACTGGAGTATTGAGCAGGGACACATGGAGGGGAGACCTAGGGACCCACACTTCACGAGCTTGCGGGCACTGCCTGATTTCAGTACCTGATCACAAAGTGTTCATACTCTGTACAACTGGAGAAAAGAAACAAAAAGGGAATAAGCTCTGACACATTGAATTCATATATAAAAAAAAAAAATGACTACAATCCCAGCGATTTGGGAGGCTGAGGCAGAAGGATCATAAGTTCAAAGCCAGCTTCAGCAAAAGAGAGGTGCTAAGCAACTCAGTGAGACCCTGTCTCTGAATAAAATACAACATAGGGCTGGGGATGTGGCTCAGTGGTCGAGTGCCCCTGAGTTCAATTCCCGGTAAGACCCTCCCAGAAAACTGTGAGAAAAAATATTTTTTTAAAAAAATCAGGACTCAAGTCTTTATAACTAAAATGGAGATCCCAAAAATAAAAATGAAATGTCCAAATGAGTCTGAGATGTCAATGGTACCCACTTGGTGAGCACAGCACCAACTGCCCCCAATACACTGCTGGGCATCTGCTGTGTATTAGAGGGAACCAGTCCTTTGGCAGCACTGTCCTAGCTAGTTTTTCTTACCTTACTTGTTCTTTAAAAAATACTGAGAGTAATTAGCTTGATGACCTGAAAAATCACTCTTAAAATACCCTCAACATTTGGTTAAAAGAGCACTAAAAAACCTTTATACCTGATATATCCTAATTTATGAGTCTTAGCCCATGTGTTCCTCCTTTTCCTGGAAAAGTAAATGAATCCAAAGTCATGTTAGGAATTTTTTACAATTATGAAATTTCTACAGTATGCTTATTTTGTAGGCCCTGAAGCTCTTAGACAACTTGGAAGACTGTAATGGGGCTGGTGCATTAGCTTGTGTTACCTGTAAACTTACGTTACTGAAGACTTTTAAAACTCTCTCGCATAAACTATCAGGTCAAAGATGCCTCTTGTATGTAATTTCTTACAGGTGACCACTGTGGTCTTAATTTTAATGCTCCCTAGGACAGGAAGCTCATCTCCTTACAATACTTTGTTTTACAGACATCTTAGATTGATAGTGAATGTGCACTGAGGTGCAGGTATGGCTGAGTGTGTCTTGAGGAAGCTGGTTGGAAACTCTGTAGAAATCTACTCACATGAGGGTCTGAGGAGGCTTTGGGGAACAAGTCATTCAGAAGGAGGAGAGTAAGTGTATCTAAATTCTATGAAAGTTAGCAAAGTAAACACCTCTTCTGATACCTCCCATTTCCTGTCTTCTCCATCTACAATGTTCTACATTCAAAACACAGCTCACACTACTGCTTAGAAATTCTCCCTCCCTGTCTGCTGATCGTCCAGTGGGCCACATGATCTGTGGTCACAGTTGACAGGGTCTGGTAAACACTGACTGCAAATGGGTCAATTAGATTCTCTCTCCTGGGAAATTTTAAGTAGTGCCCAGAGGTTCTGGTTAATATTCACTGACTACTCAGGTCAATCTCAGCTGGGGTAGTTATTCTCTGGGGCAGTTACACAAAGAAACGAGGAAAGCTGTTGTCAGAAAGAATTCCACAAGAAAACTTCCTAACAAAGGGTCTGTGGCTCCAGATACAGTTGCTTCCTTTGTTCCTGACACTGCTGAAGCTGCTGGTTGCAGTTCCTTATAAAGCTTGAATATCTGCTCTGGAAGTTGCCCTGCACCTATAGGGTCATTTCCTAGCTTCTCCTTAATCTCATTGGAGTTAATTTTGGTTCTTTGCTTAATTCCTGGGGACTGCAGAATAAGTGAAAAGCCTGAAGAAGGGAGAAGAGAGAGAGAGAGGGAGGAAGAGAGAGTGAGAACAAGAAGAGGCACTTCACCAAGTATCTGCAAACCATGAAGAGCACAAGTGGCTGTGACAGAGAGGCTTTCCACAACTGGGGTCCTTGTTAAGTCACGCTTCACCTCAAGTGGACCCGGCAGGCTGAGCAGGAGGAGAAAACACACCCATCTGAAAACAAGAAGCTGCAGGGGGCAAGTCTTCAAGTCAGAGACTTCACAGTGGGTCCTGCCTGGATGATGAGGTTGCTGCGGTGACTTCTTTGGTGATTTCAGCAATAGCCAGCCAGAGATGGAAAGTGAGAGGCAGTAATAGAAGTTGGAGAACCAGTTGGGCTAGATCTCAAAGACACATGTCTTATCTACTGGATACTCCCAGAGCATTGTGGGAGGGAGGCTTGGAGTCCCCACACACACTGGGGAAACAAGAGTCTCTTCAATAAATGGTGAAGGAAAAACTGGAAATCCACATGCAGAAGAATGAAATTTGAGTTCTCTCACAATATATAAAATCAATTCAAAATGGATTAAAGAGTTAAATATAAGACTTGAAACCATAAACTATTTCTACAAACAACAACAAAAAAAAACAGGAAAAATACTCATGACATTGAAATAAGCAGGGATTCTTTTGGAAGAACTCAAATGCATAAGTATACAAACGGGATTTGTTTCTTTTTCTTTTTGTGGTACTCCAAGCCTCCTTCCCACAGGTAGTGTAACACCTCAAGCCCAATACAACTTTAGCTATTCAGATTTTTTGGTAGGCACACATGAATTCTAGGATTGGTTTTTTTCCTAGTTCTATAAAAAGTATCATTGGCATTTGATAAAGAGTGCATTTAATCGGTAGATTGAATTGGGTGGTATGGACATATCGACAATATTGATTTTTCCAGTCCATACACATGAAATGTCTTTCCATTTCCTTTTCCAATTTTTTTTAATCAATGTTTTATAGTTTCCATGGTAAAGCTCCTATTGGCCTCTACCTTCTTGATTTTCTCTGTATTACTCCAGAGGGTAACCATACAATAACCCTTCAAATGGTTGAAAGCAATCATGAGGCCTTCTGCGAATCTGAGATTCCATGATCTAAATATTTATTTTTATCTACACAACTTCACCATTTCCTGAACTGACCTGGATCCCATACATCAGAATCACCTGGGACACCTATTCAAAACACAAAATATGTATTTTTGGTTCCATCTACAGATGTGCTCATTTAGTAGGTCTAAATCAAGGACCAGAAACCTCTGTCTTTAAATAGGTGATTCTTACATCACTCAACAAACCTAGCATTGGTAATGACTGCTTTACCTTCTTGGTCCCTTGAAAATATGCTATCAGCCCAAAAAAGAAAAGTATACCACATATATTGCCTAACCTGTTAAGGTCTTTATAAAAAAAAAAAAGAAAAGAAAAGAAAAACTTCAGCATTTCCTTATCCAGATTCTATCAATACAGCCTAGATTTGCATTAGCTTGTTATCATTCTCTGTTGATTAATGGTAACTTTGTAATCAGTATGATTTATAATACATTAAAATTCACATGTTGTTTTGCACAAATAATTTTTGCTTTCTTAATTCTTTACTTGTGCAATTTAATTTGAACATAAAAGTAGAAGTTTACATGTTCTTTTGAAATCATATCTTCACTTGATTCATAAAGCTCTTTTAGAATTATTAGGAGTTTAAGCAATAGACATGCTATCCTTTCCAGTTTTGTGTCATGTGCAAATTATAGAAGCATGCCTTCTGTGACCTCATATGAACTATTAATAGGCATTTGTATAGATTAGGACCAAGAACACAAAGAAAAGTTTGCACAAAGGCATTGTGTTCGTTTCTATTGCTGCTGTAACGAATTACCAGGAACTTACTCACTTAACAGAACATGAGTTTATTATCTTATTGATTGAAAGTCAGAGATCCAAAATGAGAATCAGTAGTCTAAACTCAACTCAGGATTGCACTCTCGCTGGAGGCTCCAGGAGGGAATCCATTTTCTTGGCTTTTCCAATTTCTAGAGGCCTCCTGTACTGCTTCACTTTTCAACACAAATAATGACTGTTTGAGTCACAGTGCCATCTCTCCTGTCCTGACTGTTCTACTCCCCTCTTTTTCACTTAAGAGAAAACGTTGTGATTACTTTGAGTCCTGGATTATCAAGGATATTCTCTTTTGAGGTTCACAGATGAGCAACCTTAACTCCCTCTACAGCCTAGTTTCTCCTTGCTGTGCAACATACATATTTCTATGTTCCGAAGAAAAGGACGGACATCTCCGGTATTGTACCTACCATAGACATCAAATATAGCAGTTTCTGAGGTGTTAGACTTTCCAAAAAGTAAACCCTATTTCCCAAATATTGAGTTGTTTGATTCTTAATTCATTCCTGTGTGCCACATAAAGCAGCTCTTATTAGACCCATGTTAGAGAGGAAGAATCTGAAACTCAGAGCTTGCAACCTTCCTTAGGGTTAGAAGCTACTAAGTGATACAGCTGGGATCAGAGCCTAGGAGTTGTGCTCCTGGCCCAGTGATCTTTATAAATATTTAACCAGCTATGAATCCCCCCTAATGTTATATCATCTAACAATTTCCCATGTTGGTCACAAGAACATCATGAAAGACATCGTCAGATACACATTCCTCTATGTCACTTCTCTGGTCTACAGGTCAAGTCATTTATCAAAAAAGGAAATAAAGCTTGACTTTCAACATGCCCTTGGGGAATTCGTGCTACCTCCTTATGACAGCTGATTTTTCTTTTCCTTTTTTTTTTTTAATATGAAAACAACTAAGAAGCAAGTCTGTGTCTGAGAGCTTGACAACCAGCCTGTTGGCCTGCAGATTCTGTAATGCACCTTTATGCATTCTCCTTATCACTGTCATGGAGCCAAGACGCAACGGTTTCAAGACGCAACGGTTTCAGGACACTTAAAATCACCAAGTTTCGAGTCTATTATATATCCTCAGAAATGCTGTCTTTTCTTTCCTCTGATGTCCTCTCTGTGTCACTATTTTTCATTTGCCCACTTATTGGTACCAATTTTAATTCCCTTCTGCTTCTTAGATAGCACCCCCTTCATGGCCTCCTTTCTGTATTATGTCTTCCAACCTATCCTAGAAAACCTTCAGTCCATTTTAATAAGCTCCTCCATGGAGACACAGACTTAAAGTGCTTTTCATTTCTCATCAAGCACAGAGACCAGATTGCACTCACAGCAAGCAAAACTGTGTGCTCAAGAGGCCCAGGTAGGAAGATGAAAACAGCCGCAGCAGCAGCCGCAGCAACATTCTTGTTCTTGAATATTGAGGACCCTGGGCTGGGTAGGTGGCATCATCTCCATTTTGTAGTTTCCCGTTGCTGACTACCTGGCTCCCAACTCCTTCATTTCCATCACTAGTCTGGTTGAACTCCTCCCCTCTCTAACTCTGCATTTGGTGCCTCTCCTTCTGGCTTTTCTCTTTCTGCCTCTAAGTGTGAGCACCTCCCAAGTCTACCCTCTTTTCTTTGTGTATGGTCTTTCTCTGAGGATTGTGTCTCTTCTCATGATTTTGACTCTATTCTGTGTGCAGGTAATTTCTAACCTCTAGCTTCTAGCCTAATATTTATCTTTTGACCTGACCTCAAAATCAAATTCCCTAAAACATTTTATTCCTTCTGTGCTCTTAACATACCTAAGGGTATGACTTTGCTTAAACCAGAATCTGTCCCCCACCCCCTCATTGAATTCAGGGGCGCTTTACCACTGAGTCACATCCCCAAACCCTTTTTATTTTTATTTATTTATTTATTTTTTTAAATTTTGAGACTGGGTCTTGCTAAATTGCTTTGGAGCTCACAAAGTTGCTGAGGCTGGCTTTGAACTCACAATTCTCCTGCCTCAGCCTCCAGAGTCATTGGGATCAAGGTGTGTGCCACCCAGCCCAGCTCCAAAATTCTTTATCCTGAATTTGATCTCTTATAATCACACCAGAGCTACCCATTTAACATCTTTGTTCCCCTTCTTTCCTTTAATGATTTCTCCCCCAATATTATAATACTTCTTTCTCTTTTACCTCCATAGTGCCTGCTCTATTCGATCATTTCCCCTGCTATCAACCTAGCTCAAAAACTTATTATATGCCTCATGATTGCAATAATCTAACTCAGTGATTCTCAACCCTGGTTGCATATTAGAATCACCTCGGGGAGCATTAAAAAAAATGTTATATCTGGTCCCAACCTCAGAGATTCTGATTAAATTGAACTGGGGTGGGGCCCCAACAGTAGCATTTTTTAAAAACTCCCCAGGTGATTCTAATATGCAGCTGGGCTTGAGAAGTACTGAGCTCACCTTCAAACACTCCCCATCTATAATCAATTTTGTTTCTTAGATTATGATTCTAAAGGATTCCTTCTTCAAACACTCACCCATGCAAAATCTTTAATTTGTTAATACTTCTGATAATTTTCAAACTCATTAGCTTAGCTTCTGCCACTCCTCATAATCTGACCCCAATCCATCCTATTAGCATGAGTCAGTGATCCACCAACATTTCCTCTCCTGAATCTGCTTTGCAATTTCCTGCCTTCCTGCATCTTGATATTCTTTCCTGGCACCCATTTCAGCCCAATAAGAATATATTCAACATTTCTATGTGTCCAGCCCAAAACTGATTTCTGTTTTGTCACCTGATCACATTCTTCCCTAAAATCCAAATCATTTTCTATTCACACCAAACTCTGAGCTTTTAGCCTGATGATTGAAGGATCAGGCCTTTGCATTACATAGGACAGATTCAATTCCTAGTTCCTCAGCTTCCTGCTTCAGGGAATCTCCTTGAACTTTGTTTCTGTATCTGTTAAATGAGTGTGGGGAAAATACTCACCTTCACTTAACATTTAAGTGAAATCTGTATGTGGAAAATGTCCTACATATAAGAAGTGGTAGAGAACTGTTTGCCACTTTGAAATTTTTACCATCATTGTTAATATACATCTACCATCATCCCAAATAGACTATAATACTTTGAAGTATAAGACAGTTTTACAAATTTTCTTATCTTCACAATGTCTAGTGCTTTTCCTTGAACATAGAAAATATTTAAAAGCCCTGTTTAATAGGTAGCTTGAAAAATAATTTTAAATATATTAAACAAGACCATGACCTCTAGCCTGGATATACTGATCTTTGGTGGTAGATGGGCTTTATAAAATATTTTTTAAAAGCTAATCTTTTTATAGCATAGCCTTAGGAAGACATGAACAAGTCACCTTGAAGCCTTTTCTAATGCTTGCAAATCCCTAGGTATAGTTTAACGTTAGTCTTTAAGTGTCCCCACATGTCCTGAGATCCTGCTAAATATATTTGGTGCATCCTCTCAAAAATGAATGTTCATGGGCTGGGGTTGTGGCTCAGTGGTAGAGCACTCGCCTAGAACATGCAAGGCCTTGGACTGGATCTTCAGCACCACATAAAAATAAATAAATAAAGGTATTGTATCCAACTACAACTAACAAATAAATATAAAAAAAGAGAATGTTCATATAATCCTAACAAAAAAGAACCAACAACACAATGAGGCCAATTTCTTGGTTTTCATTTATACCTTGACCAGGACATTATTAGCAAGTGGTGCATTTCTTATTTAAATACATTTATAATTAAACTTCGTGCAAACACATTTCCAATGGAGTTTCATGAAGAATTCTCAGACTGTGACTCTCCAACTTTTTACCTAATGAGGTTGTAAGTTATAGATTACAGTTTGACATTTTTTTTATCCTGCTTATTCTTTTAGGATTTTCTCTTTTCTTATGCTTGTTTTCTCCTAATCCACATAAGAGCTAATTCTGAAAATCTAATCCAGAATCTATTTTCCTTTTAAGAAAACAAACGTTATTGTGATTGATAGGAATTCTGCTCAAATGATAAGAACGTTCAGCCCACCACCCTACACACTGCTACCAACTGAAATATTTCCCTCAGCTCATATGTTGAAGCCCTAACCCACAAGGTGATTGTATAAGAGACAGGACCTTTAAGGAGCTGATTGAGACTGAATGAGGTCATAGGGTGGGGCCCTACTTATATAGAACTGCTATTTGTATAAGACAAGGAAGGGACAGCAGAAATCTCTCTGTCTCTCTCTGCACATACAGAAAAGGCCACAGGAGAACATTAGCAAGAAGGCAGCTTTCCACAAGCCAGGAAAAGAAGCCTCACCTGAACCAACCCAAACAGTACCAGATCTTGGACTTTCAGCCCCTAGAACTGTGAAAAAACAGACTCCTCTTGTTATGTTACCAAGTCTTTGATATTTTTTTATGACCAGACTAATATGTATGTGCACACATATACAAACACATATGCAAAAATTTTCAAACCATCTTTTCTGGGAGAAAAATTCTGGTTTTCTTTCCCATTTTACTCCCAGCCAGTCATTCTGATTAGAGTTCTTGTGGCCTCCATTACTATTTCCCTGTTACCCCAAGATTTTACTATCAGCCACAGTAAACTTTGAAAATCCCAATATAAACTTTTCCTATTAAAACAAGAGCACCGTGGGGAAATGGCCGTCAATAACCCTGGGAAAAAAAGGTCCTCTGAGTCACATTTTTCCAGAGAACTTATTATTAACTCTGTAAGCACTGGCTCCTGATTGTCCTTGGGGAATTTTGAATTTTTAAATATTTCTAAGACTAGGAATACTTTCATGCTCTTTTAAGCATTAGGTGAATTTATCACTTGCACCTCAATTTACTCTGGGGCATCATCGTGCTGATGATGATGCTACAGATACATACAAAGGCAGATGGTGGGATTTTCAATTTAAACCCATACATGTTATTTATTTATTATATGCCAGTGAGTGTTTTAATCCATTTATGTATATTAACCCACTTAATCTTCAAAACCACAGATTCAAGGTAAATACTCCTGTTGTCTTGATTGTAAAAATGTATAGAAGTACAGAGAAGCCCCAAGGATTGACCAGAGGAAGCTGAGCTTTGAAATGAGGCTGGGACTGCTGAGGACCCCACCTTTGGCCATCAAGACCTTTCTGCCTATACTGAAGATTGAGATGTGAAACTCAAAAGGACCAAATTCCAGTCTCAGCCCTAGAATCTAGTTGCTTGATAAATTTTTTGATGTTCACTGGTATTTGCCTCCTTTCCATAAATGTCACATAAAACTTCAAGCAGGTGCAGCCACTTAGGGGTGGTGTAATGGAGCAAGATTTCTGCAAAACACATGAAGGAATCAAATCCTGGATCATCTTTCTCCCAGGTGGGATGCAGAGACTCTTAAATAGCAGATCCTTCTGAATTTTGGTAGGATCTTTCAGTCTGTTGGACAAGTCAAATCATTATCCATGACAACAGTATCCCTAACATGCTGGGTTGCCTTGGTGTAGGGGTGCTAGGAGTGCTAGGAGTGCACAGCTCAAAACTCTGTTTCCAAAGACACAGTATCTAGCACTCAGGTCTTGATTTCTGTTCTCCAGAAAGAGCAGCCAGAGTTCTTTGAAGAAATGACTGAGCATAAGACTAAGGGAAGACCTGCAAAATGACCCTGAGGCATCTTGTAGTGACAGAAAGGAAGTGCTAGGGGAGAAGCCACAGTGAGAGAGGCATGTCAGAAAGGCAAGTAAAAGAGTCCCCAGTGGCTGATGCTACAACAGTTTGAGCAACAAATATAGTGTCATTCCATTATAACCCAAAGTATAAATTATACCATCTATAAGTAAATGATAAAATAAATAAATGAAGGTGTAATTTCTGCGCAGAAAATTATAAATATAAATATTTTCCCTAAAGAAGAAGGAGTATAAGTCCCACTTCTTAATTAGGGATTATGCATATTGTCTTCCTTCCAAAGGGTACAACAATATGGAAGGGGAAGAAAATAAAGACAATAACTTTACAGTGAGAAACCTGCCAAACGTTACCTGACTCAGGTAACTGAAGGTCAATGTTAACAGTGATAAGTCATTTTAATAGTATCTGTCATGGATTTGGTATGTTGAGATGGGTCCCTCTGGTCTTTCTCCCAAAACATATTATCCCATTATCCCAGCCCAAGCATGAGAAACACATCAGACAGATCCCAAATGGGATACATTCTATAAAACACCTGGCCAGGTATCCTAGAACTGTCAAGCTCATCCCCCCAAAAAAGTCTAAGAAACTGTGACATCAAGAAGAGCCTAAGGAGACATGACAAAAAAAAACTCAGGAAATCTGAAAAAAGTATGGACTTCAAGTAATAATAGTGCAGAGAAAATGGTTCAATGATGTCTGCACTATTTTAACGTAAGAAGTTAATGATAGTGGAAATGGTTTATGAAACATAGATGAATTCTCTGTACTATCTGTGCGATAGTTTCATCAATTTTAAACTATTCTAAAGTAAAAGTTTATTTTAAAAAGTCACCACAGGGCTTGTCTTGCCCGGGCAAGGTTCCCTAGAGCAGCAGTTGCAAGATCAACCACACTCCAGCTAGTGTCCCTGGAACTGTGTGGGGCCAGCCTTCTCCATTCCTTTCCTCCAGCCTCCTCTCAGGGTGCAATGACACACATGGATCTTCTGCCTTCAAGCTTCCTGGGACACATGGCTCACACTTTGTGTTTCTATAGTTATTTGATCCTCAATAATAACAAACTAATTAGAAATTTAGGTCCAACAAAATCCACATTTCTGATAAATAAACTTGGCATCATTCTTGGTGGCTCTGACATCACGGCACCTTTACTTCTGCTTAAACAACAAGGTAACCTACAAACTCTGATCACTTGTCATTTGTCTATAAATGTTGTGTGCGTCACCAAGTTCATGGGATATGATGCATGCGTTTCCCCGGTCATCTCCAAGCATTTGCGCTGAATATAATTTATTCTGAAGCACACATAGGTTTCCTTATCTGTGTCTGTCTTACTCTTCCAAAACAGATGCCAATGTTGAATGAAATCTGTAAGGATTTCACTAGTAAAAGTGAAAGTAAATGGGGAGGAAGTGAAGAGCACATTAGGAGACCCACTAGATCATCATACAAGACTGATCCTGATGGGGGAAAGAAGGAATGAAGGCTGAGTTCAAGTGTCCTAGCTTACTGTGCCATTTAAAGAAGGCTAGGTGAGGCCATTGGGAAGGTTGACTGTCAGAAGAATTTCATGTCTCCCAAAACAGACCCGCCTTGGTGTCCCTTCTACACTGGGTGATTGATGGAGAATAGTCATAAGAAGCTGCACCCAGCAGCTACCATCCCGGCTCAGTTATGCTTTCTATAGTTTTAAATATTTGAAAGACTCATTCTCACAGCTGCCACATTATCAAAAGGGAAAAGAAGCTCCATGCAATATGGTATCATCTACAGTTTCCACCAAGCTTGTCAATGTTTGACTTGTGTATTTGACACACGGAATGTTGTGTATATTGTATTGTATTGAAATTCAAAGTATCCATAATCTGTGTGTTCAGCAAAATTCTTCAAATTCTGAATAATGCCCTGATTTGTAGGTGAATTCAAAAGGGTGATAATGGTATGAAGCTACAGTGATAAAACAAAGGTGGAATGAATTCAGTAATATCTTTGTTATCTTTAGGTCAGCCCATAATTTTTTAAGTTGACATAAGTAATTGTACCTATTTGTGGGGTACATAGTGATGTGTTGATACATTGTATCATGATAAACTCAGGGTAATTAGCATACCCATTAATCCAATCATTAATCATTTCTTTGTGGTGAGAACATTTAAAATCCTCTCTTCTACAGAAGCACTTTGGATTAGACAAAAGAGAATGAAGCTAAGAGAGGGGGGATGGAAATGGGAAAGACCGTAGAACGAATCCAACATAACGTTTCTGTGTTCATATATGAATACACAACCAGTATAATCCACATCATGTAAACAACAAGAATGGTAAATTATACTCCACAATGTATGATATGTCAAAATAAATTCTACTGTCATGTATAACTAAAAAGAACAAATAAAAAAAAATTTAAAAAGAAAAGCCACAAAAAATCCTCTCTTCTAGTTATTTTGAAATATACAATACACTATTGTTAACTATAGTCATCATACTGTGCAATAGAAGGTCAGAACTGGTCCTCATTTTTTTCTGTGTACCCACTGACCCACCTCTCCCCATTCCCTGCTCTCCCTATTATCTCTAGTCCCTGGTAACCATTATTCTACAATCTGTTTTTTGAAAGCAACTTTTAGATTCTACATAGGAGTGAGATCATGTGACATTCTTCTTTCTGTGTCTGGCTTATTTCACATAATGATCATCACTTCCAGCCATGATGTTACAGTGAAAGGATTTCATCCTTTTCATGGCTGAATAATACTTCACTGTATAACACTTTTTCTTTATCAGTACATCCATTGATAGACTATTTAGGTTGATCCATTTCTTGGTTGATTCCATTTCTTGGTTATTTGAATAGTGCTGTGGTAAACATGGGAGTGTAGATATCTCTCCAATATACAGATTTCATTACCTATGGTATACCCAGTAGTGGGGTTGTCATATAGTAGTTTTTAAAATTTTTTAAGGATCTCTATAATTATTTTCATAATGATTGTACTAATTTACATTCCCACCAGTATTTCTTCACATTTTCACCAACTCTGTTCTTTTCTATTTCCATGTTTCTAACTGGAGTTAGCCATTCTAATTGTTGTAAGGTGATACCCCATTGCAGTTCTGATTTGCATTTCCCCAATGATTAATGATGTTAAGCATTTTTCATATACCTGTTGGCCATTTGTACATCTTCTTTTAAGAAAGTTCTATTAAGGTCTTTTGCCCATTTTTAACTTTTTTTTTTTTGCTATTACTATGGATTCCTTACATATTCTGGATATTAATTCTTTGTCATATATATAGTTTACAAATATTTTCTCCCATTCTGTAGGCTACCTCTTCACTTATTAACTGTTCCCTCTGCTGTGTAGAAGCTTCTTAGTATGACATAATCCTATTTGTCTATTTTTGGTTTTGAGGTCATATATTAAAAGATATTACCCATTCCAATGTCTGAAGCATGGGTAATATCTTTTAATATATGACCTCCCTGATTGTTTATTTTAACATTTTCTCAGTTTGGGGGTCTTATATTTTACTCACTTTTAAAATTCTTTTTTTGTAATTGTAGATGGACAGCACACCTTTATTTTATTTGTTTATTTTTATGTGGTGCTGAGGATCGAACCCAGTGCCTCACGCATGCTAGGCAAGCACTCTACCACTCAGCTACTGTCCCAGCCGCAATATTTTACTCATTTTAAGTTGATTTTTGCAGAAGATAAAAGACATAGTCTAGTTTTATTCTTGAGCATGTGGATATTCAATTTTCATGGTATCATTTATTGAAGAAACTGTCCCTCCCCCAATGTGTGTTTTTGGACACTCCTGTAGTACCACGTGGCTGTATGTGCATGGATTTATTTGTGTGTTCTCTATTCTGCTCCACTGGTCCATATGTCTGTTTCTGAACCAGTATCATGCTATTTTTTCTTTTTAAAAAAACATATTTATTTATTTGTTCTAATTAGTGTACATGACAGCAGAATGCACTTTGATTCATAGTACACAAATGGATCACCACTCCTCTGGTTGTACATGAAGTAAAGTCACACCATTTGTACAATCCTACAAGCACCATGCTATTTTTGATTACTATTGCTTTGTAGTATATTTTGAAGTCTGTGATGCTCCCATCTTTATACTTTTGGCTCAATATTTCTTTGACTATTTAGGGTCTTTTGTGACTCCATACACATTTTAGGATTATTTTTTTCTGTTTCTGTGAATAATGTCATTGGTACTTTGATAGGGGTTGCAATGAATTTGTAAGTCACTTTGGGTTATAAGGATATTTTAACAATATTTATTCCTCCAATTCATCAATGTGAGATATCTTTCTACTCATTCTCTTTGATTATTTTCACCAATGTTTATAGTTTTCAATATGGTGATTCTTCACTTGTTTGGTTAGATTTACTGCTAGGCTATTTAATTTTTGTACCTATTATAAGAGCAAAAATCCTTAACAAAATACTAGCAACAAAATTCAATAGCACATTGCAAAGATAATTCACTATGATTAAGTGGGATTTATCCCAAGAATGTAAAGACAGTTTAATGTATGAAAATCAGTTAAGTGAAACATCAGAAAGAAGGATAAAAACCCCATGATCCTTTCAATAGATGCAGATAAAGTATAGGACAAAATTCATCATCTCCCATGATAAAAACAAATAACAAGTTAGGCACAGAAGGTATGTACCGCACTATAGTAAAGGCCAGGTATGACAAAACCACACAGTAACATCATACTAAATGGGGAAATTCAAAAACTTTTCCTCTAAGCTCTGGAACAAGACAGGATACACACTTTCACCACTTCTATTTAACATAGTACTGGATGTCCTAGCCCAGTCAGGCTAGGAAAAAAATAAATAAACAGTATCCAAATTGGAAAAGAAGAAGACAAATTGTCCCTGTTTATAGATGAACCTGATCTTATATATTAAAATCTCCAAAGATGCCACCAAAAAGCTGTTGGAACTAATAAATTAATTCAGTAAAGTTGCAGGATACAAAATCAACATACAAACATCAGTAGATTTCTATATGCTAATAGTGAACTAGCTGAAAAAGAAATCAAGAAAACAATCACATTTGCAATAAGTAAACCTATGATTTTCAGCATGAATAAGATAGTCAGTTTCTTTTTTAAATGCTCCAGTAGATCTTAGCTTGTTCCTGAAATCTACGTGTATCAGCAATAAAACCACTTAGAATGATAAAATATCAGTTCTCGGGATGCCTGTGTATAAAATTATAACATTTTACGCATATAAGAACAGTCTGCATTATTCAGCTTAAGCCAAGGATGTCTTTACAGATGTTCCTTGCTTTCTGATGGGAAATTATATCCTTATATCCTGATAAAGTCATTGAAAATAAAAAATATCATAAGTTAAAAATATGTCTTAACACCCCAGACCCCTCTTCTAGCTTAGCAGCACAGTGCCCTGTACTTCCTGGGCTTCCCCTGTGGTCACCAGGCTGAGTGGGAGCTGGGGCTCACTATCTCTGCACAGCATCACATGAGAGTGTTATATACATACAACTGTCCCAGGGAAAAGATCAAAATTCAAAGTACAGTTTCAGCTGAATGTGCATCACTTTTGTACCATTGTAAAGTTTAAAAAAAAATCATAAGTCAAATCATAGTTGGAGATCATCCGTATGTGTTAACACCCGTCTGGAAGCCAAACAGGCAAATATCACCAAATTAAACCAAGGCAGTTGGCATAGAACTGATCATAAGTTCATCCATGCCGAGAAATGCATTTCATAAAGCAGGAATTGTTAACTGTTTACCAAAATTCTATCTGACTTACTATGGTTCCATTTCATTTTGAAATTCCAGGATGAACCTTCCAAAGATCAGTTAATTTTGGCATTGGCACATTTGAAAAGCACTAAGTCTGGAAAGGAGACTCCAAAACTACTTCATCCCCTGCAACCCCCATCTCCACTCTAGAACTGCTGAGTCATGGACAGCATTCTCAGTCAGATATATTTTCTAAAGCATGCCACTCTACGGTTTCCCAGGGCACAGAATCCACAAAAATATTTGACATCTTTTGATCATTCTCCTTTCTCAGGCCTCATATCATTCAAGCAAATTATTCTGTCTGGACCTTCACAACTCAGTAGTGTGACACAGAGAAGGGTCCTCACAAGTTGGGAGATGGTTCACAGACAATGTATTAACCATGACAAAAAGCGCCTAGTTCATTCTTTCAAATAAAGGGTAGTTTTAATTCAAGATAATCCCTATGTAATCCTGAATTATGTTCATGGTATTGGAGGGGAGAGACAGCAGAGGGCATTAACAACCAAACTTACTCTGATAATTTGCAAGCTTTTTTAAGATATGAAGTATAAAGCCACACTCTGATAATTCAGAAGCACTTTATGAAATGTTTGTCCTCAACTTTGGGTCATATCTTCTAATTCATGGAGAATCCACTATGCAATGGCTTTTGTCCCTGATCACCTGTTCGTTAGACATAGATGCTGCACTCTGAGTCTCGTGGGCCCCCCTACATAGCTTCCCCTCATGATCACAGTAGGAAGAAAAAGATATCCGCTGTGGACAGCTCTGTTTTCTTGCCATGTCCCCACAAGGCTCTCAGATTTTTGCATCTCTTCTATCTCCTATCCAAGCCAGCAGGGATCATCAGACACGGGCTTGTACCCACTTCCATTCCAGGTGTGTGTGTGTGTGTGTGTGTGTGTGTGTGTGAGAGAGAGAGAGAGAGAGAGAGAGAGAGAGAGAGAGAGAGTCTGGGTGAATGGTAAATAGGTATTTGTGTACAGAAATTCCACATGCCTATCCTGAGCCTCCTCTATGTTGGGCTCAAATTTGCAGTCCCAAGTGCTGCCTTTTGTGATCCCCCAGCCACAGTAAGTGCTGTCCCCAGGAGGAGAGACTCCTTCCTGCCCCATAGACATTAACTCTTCCTAACATTTTGAGCAGGTGAGAGGGAAGTGGCAGGGCCCAGGAAACTTGCCTGGGAACATCATCCATTATGCATATCACAGAAAGAAAACGTTAAGAACTCGTGTTCCATGTCCCTGCATTGAGATGCAAATGATCCTTATACAGAGTGGAACTGATCTGTGCTTTGAAGGGCTCTGGTGTGGAGGAGGAGCTACCTCATTCTTCCCTGGGCACAAAACTCTTTCATCTTCCCTTCATCACTGGCTCTTTCTTCTCCACCCACAGAGAGCCCATGCATTTAAACCATTCTTGTCACTGAATATGATTTCTGTGCTACGTTTACTCTGGCCATTAGTGTGGCTGTTGATTTCTCTTACAGAACTCCTTCGGTTGGTTTACCTTTGTCTCATCGCCATCTTCTGCAACACCTCCCAATCACAGTAACCATGAGCTGCATAGCTAACTGATCCAACAACGGTGCAATTGGGTCTCTTGCTTCTGGTTTCATTTTCTGCTGATAAAGGGTTAATTTTATATAAACTACTACTACCACTGTGCCTGAAATACTACTTCTATGTCTGGAATAATTCCAAACACTTTAAGGCTACATTATCTTCTCCCTTTCCAGATCTGCCTTTCTCCTTGAAAATGAAAAAAGCTAACATTCTGAGTTCAGGAAGGTAGGTATGATACTGTTGAAGACAGGAACCATTAAGTCCTTCTTAGCTGTTGATTTATCTTAGATGAGCAAATCATACCAGCCTGGGAAAAGAGCAGAGCAGGGGAAATAAGGCACATGTAAGCTAAGATTTTTAGTGGGAGATGTGTAGTTTTCAGCCCTCAAAAATATTATTAATTATATAAATAGATTTTGGTAAGTACCTTAGTCATACAGAGTGGATCAGAAACTATAACATTTCTATCAAACTAGTTTGTGATTGTACCAATAGTTACAACTTCCTTTACTGTGTACTGATGATAAATATGACTCCAAAGATACATAACTGCAAGTACTATTGGCTTAAGAACAGATTACATCTCAGTGCAATTGGATAATAATCATATACTTTGAAGGCTGACAAGTTTGTAAAAAACAGAATCAGATAAAACTTTAGAAAATCATGTGTTTATTTAGCCATCTGTCCTTGTGTCTTCCAGCCTCTTTTTTTTTTTTTTTTTTTTTTTTGATGGACTTGAGAAATGATCTCTGAGGTCCCTCCAGAATTTAAGATGTTGGGATTCTAGGAAACATTTTATGAGGGCTGCTCTCAAGTTGCAAAGATCATTGGTAACTCACCAAATAGAAGAAATGATCTGATCTGAGTTTAACCTCTAGTCTTTGCCTCTGATCAGCCCTCATTAGATATGCTGAGGGGTAGTGAATGCCCAAAAATCAGCCATCAGGAGAGGAGAAGAAACAAACTGGACATCCATGGATGGCGAGATCAGGTTCACCTGTAACATTTTCAGGTCCTAGGGAAAGACTGGAAATGGAAAGCTTGTAGCCTGACCCCACTTTTCTTGCTACTCCTTTCTCCCTGCTCTAGCCTGCACTGATCTGATTACTGATATTATCCTTGTTTTATACACTAAAAATGATCCTCCCAGCTTTGTTTCTGAGAAATAGCTGGCTAGATTGACTCTTAATTCCTTTTAATGCTATGATTCTCAGATACAAATTTAACTAACATTCAATACCACTGGCTGTTTGTGCCATTTCATATACAACCTGTCAACTTAACCATACCTGTGAAACATTGTAAGTGCCCCTTAACATTAGTAAGTGAACACTCAGAAAGCCAGAATAATTGGGTGTGGCTCTCATAGCTGTAAGCACAGGGGTACTTCTTGAACACAGTTCTTTGATCTTCAGTCCCAGAGATTTTCCAGCTACCACATGGTGACCTCCTGAGGTAACCCTTGATATCACAGGATCCAGCAGAGCAAACTCTAGGAAGGAAGACTTTGTTCATGGATGTACCAGAACAGGACCTGGAGCGTTGTCAACACTCAAAAAATATTACTACTTACATGGACAAACAAATACAGGACCGCTGGCACCTACCCACCACTAAAGAGAGACAAGCAGTGATATGTTTTGATTTAAATGCTTTCTTTCTAAGCTCATCCTTATTTTATACCATGTTCTAGGCAATAATTAGCACAAATCCTGGCTTTGTGGAATGAGTTTCTCTCCTTCTTTAAGGATCTGACTTTTAGGTTAATACTTTTTGAAGAACTTTTTCTCCCAATATTTCCCTATTGATATCAAAAGCAGTTTGATGCTGCTTTTGCCAGTCTTTTCTGACTTAATAGTACCAGGCATTAATGTATCTGCCAGGTAGGAAAAACACAATCTAAAAAAATTATAGCTTCTCTTGTGTGCCATAGATACAAATTTTATCAAAACCAACAACCGATCTTCTATTTTTTTAATACCTTCTTCAAATTTTTTTTCCATAGGCTCATAGCTTTGGAACAATTCTTCAAGATATGGTATTGTTTATTCTTTTCAAAATTAGCACATGTGCTAATCATGGTACTTAAGATGACTTTAGGTATTATACAAGAGCACTTTTTTCTTTGTGAGTTACACACACACATACACACACACACACACAAACTAGCACATAAAACCTGAAATGTTATGGCTAGTATTGTTCAAATAAATTTACATTTAAAAGACTCATTTATTTAAAGAAATAAATGGAAGGAAAATGTCAATAATCTAGATGTTTCTCATAGATGGCAAAAATCATGAAGGCAATGATTGAAGTTTGAAAAACCCTTTTCTCACCCAAGTGCATCAGTGTTTGGTTAAGGCACAGGGAGGTGAAGTGACTTGCCTGGGGCCCTAAGGTTAATTAGTGAAAAAAAAAATGAGGACTAGACTCCAAGTCTCCAGGTTCCAGGTAATTTGTTCACATCAGTGATGCCCCACTTTCCGATTCTGAGCATCATTAACCCGCTCTTACATGATTCATATTATGAATAAATTTTTATCCACCTCTGACAAATGCATAAGATTCTAACTTTTATAATTGAAGTTTCAAAGACAGAAAAGCCCTCTGGCTCCCTCCGAGTAAAAAGCACTCTCAGGTATAATTACAATTTGTGTTTATAATGTGCCTTTCATTAGGGGAACCTGACTGAACTCCAGAAAATTGATCTGATTACTGATATTACCCTTGTTTTATACACTAAGAAACGATCACCCAGACAGGTTAAGTGAATTGTCCAGGGTCAAACAGAATGCCAATCACCGTAAAAGAGGCAGAATTAAATTGCTAAGCCAAGCCTTACCTCGGTGGGTTTTGTCTTTCCTGTCCAGCCCCTAATCCTTTGCCAGATTTGGAATTACAGGGCTTTCCATTAAATGGAATCCTAGTCTAAAAGTTTCCAAAGTGTCTGTGGTAGTCGTCCGATTCTCGGGTTTTCTATTTTAATAGCCTTGCTTGGTCATAGTATTGGGCATGTAACAGGGCTTACATTTGTCTCTTTGTTTGAAAATTATTTCTGTACTGGTAGAGTTCTGCATCCTGTTCCTACACAGATGGGAAACAGCTATTACAACCACCAAGTAAGCCAGCACGCAAGCTGGGATGTTTATGCTCTACCTGTTCAGAATCCCTAACTCAACTACTCAAGTTGCCTCTAGATGAAAGAACCCACTAAATCAATTATTCGTTTGAGTAATTGATTTCCTCCTTTCTTCACACAGTGGGTCATTCAGAATGTGTGGCCTTTGGTTGACCACAGGAGGTTGGCTCCTACTGATCTGATGTCCTTCAAATGCCCTCTAGTGGTTAAAGGCCCACATGGGCTCCACTTCCCTTGTGAGATACCAAGGGCTCTGAATAAATAGAAGAGAGCTACCTGTTGAAAGCTTACAACTAAAGGATTCATGTGAATATCAATAATTTAGCTCTGTCCCTCACTCATTTGCCGGATAAAACTGCTCCCCAACAGCAAATATAGGGCAGAGAGTCCTCTGTCCACTTGTGAATACCTGCACTAAGGCATACATAGGGCACTGTACATATACTCTCTTAGTGTGGCCTAAGAAAGTACTGTCAGCCAAGCAGATTAGCAACAGTAGAAATATATTCTCTGACAGTCCTGAAATGTGTAAGTCCAAATTCAAGGTATAATAGGGCCAGGCTGTTTCTGTGGGCTCCAGAGGAGGATCTTTCCTTATCTCCCCCAAATCCTGGAGGCCCAGGCCTTCATTGGTTACAGCTGCATCACCCAGTCTCCACCTTCATCTTTATGTGGTCATCTTCCCTCTGCATCTGCGTCTTCACATGGCATTTTTCTTCGTTTATATGTATGGGTATAAACTTTCCTCCTCTAGCAATGACACCAGTCTTACTGAATTAGGGTCCACTCTGATGACCTTGTTCTGGCATGGTAACATCTGCAGAAAGCTTCTTTACAAATAAGGTCATATTCATAGCGATGGGGTATTATCTTTTTAAAAGATAAAATCCAATACATAATAATCTCATAACCATCCTTTGAGGAAGGACCTGTTGTTCTCACTTAAGATGAATAAACTGAGGCAGGAAAAAGTTAATCTTTTGCCCCAAAGTAAAATAGATGAAAAATAGAGGAAGTGCAGTGCTGTGCTGTTAAGCCCATCTGCCTCCATTGACCTTGGCAGCTGCATCTGGAGCCTGAACTAGAGGTGCTGCTCCGACATTTAGTAAAGAACCTATAAAGAAAATCACAAGGACTAGAAAGAACATTCACATGATACAAAATTGCAGACAAATTTCAAGTGCTTGCGTTCATTGAGTTCTCACCAAGTACTAGGCACTGTTCTCAGCTCTTCACATGTTAAGTCTTTTAACATCCACAGTGATGCTGAGGGATGTACTGATACTCATTTTGCAAATAGGAAATTGAGGCAAGGGGTTACTTAAGCTGCCCAAGTTCACACTACTGGGAAGTGGCTGAACCAAGATTCAAACCCAGGCAGCTTGATACCAGTGTTTGACAATCTGTTATCATGCCTGACCTGACCTTCTTTATCCTATCCTCCAAAAGACTTTTTTTTTTAATTTGCATTACTTTTTGTCTCCTGTCCCAAAAAGTAGCTTAAAGTATACCCTTTCAGAATTCCTACCTTATAACTAATATGCACTTTTCACAACTTGGAGTGCAGCACTGGTCCTATCTGTACCTCTGGAAGAAGGTACAACCAAGGCCATCTCAGCAGTGCTATTAGAACACATTAGGCCAAGGTTGGGGCCTCAGCTGATCATCCTGGCCAAAGGCTCTTGCCACTTCACAATCCACCCATGAAACTTTCCATACATCTTAGTCATCAGTACAAACCCAAGAGTGGAAAAAATTCATAGTTGTGCGCATCTAAGTTCTGATCAAACTTGACGCCACTGAACAAATCTGCATGGGAACTCCTCTAGAGGGATCCAAAGAGATGGTTAGCTGCTCTGCTCCGAGTCTTGTGTCTTGAAGGTGGGGAGCAACTCCCTTTTTAATACCATCTCCTGTACAAATCCTAGATCTAGCATTCCAGCTAACTCTTACAAGGGGCCTGCAGCTCATCTGAAAAGAACGCCAGAAGAGGTGAGATGCTGCATCCTCCCTGTGAAAATTCTAAAATAACCCAAGAAGAAATTCTGGCAGTCTCATTTGGAGGTCTTGGAAATCACACTGTTCGTGTCTTCCACTGGGCCGCTTCGGGCCTTGGAAAACAGCCAGCTTCTCTCGAGGCTGGAGTGTGTACGCAACTTCAACCCTGGGTGCCCGTGGAAGAGGAGAATGCCCTGCTCGGTGCTATATGTGGATGTGTAAATTACAGCAGATGATGCACTTAGCAATTATGTTCTTTGCATACATAAGCAGGAACAACAGCTCCCAAACTGCCAATATCCTTCTCAATTCTCACAGAATGACTATGTGTCACACGGTCACGCAGCAGGGGGTCTGGAAATGAGATGAA
This sequence comes from Callospermophilus lateralis, assembly GCF_048772815.1. Lineage (NCBI taxonomy): Eukaryota > Metazoa > Chordata > Mammalia > Rodentia > Sciuridae > Callospermophilus > Callospermophilus lateralis. The sequence continues at coordinate 65,950,651 of NC_135306.1, read as the reverse complement.
GGAATGGCACAGTATGAAGTTTCAATTTTGGAGAAGCACCCCTCCTGCGGTCGCGAACAAGCAAACAAGAAAAGTCTCAGAAGGCGTGATGGCCTGGCTGTGTGCCCCCCACCCTCCAGTTAGAGTTGTTCTAAGCAGAGGAAACTGGAGGAAGAGGGACAGGGCTGTGGCAGGAGCTACCATGCCTGGCAAAGCTGTGTGAATCTGGATGAACGAAGGAATAGTGCTAAATAGTTGGGAGCTGGGCAGAAGGCTTTAAGGAAACAACTGAAGTGACGTCACCAATTCAAATGTCTGGTTGGGACAGGCAGGGAGCATACCCAAGGAAGGTGGGCCTGATGCACGACTCTGGGAACTCTGCAGAGGGCACATCCCCATTCCCCCAATAAAGAGTGGCTTAACTCCATCACAGGTCATTCATATTCTCTCTCTCTCTCTCTCTCTCTCTCTCTCTCTCTCTCTCTGCCTCCCTGTGCCTTTGTGCCTCATTCTCCAGGGCCTCTCCATGTTTGAGGCCTTCTCACAGCATGGTGGTCTCAAGAAATTGTATTCTTTACATTTTACATGAACCTGGCTTCAAGAGACAGCTTATAGTAGTCTCCAGGCCCATTAAGGACCTGCTTAGACTGGCCACAGTGTCACTTTCATCCTAATCAGGTGGTCAAAGGAATCACAGTGTGCTCATTTGGTCTTGGGGAGTTAAAGAATTCTACTAGGCCTCTTGATGAGGAATGGCGAGGCCACATACACAAGAGCATGAGATGAGACAATGGATTTGTGATTTTTTTCACCTTGGGAAAGTACATTGTGCCTCAAGGATAAATAAAACACACGTGGAGAAAATATGACCTGAAACCACCCAGGTGGCAACTTTTGAATTAAAGGATACTTATTAATGTAATATCACTGTAAAGAGCGTGTATTCTAAGCCACACTGCCTATTGTTAAATCCTGACTCTACAATTCATGTCTGAGCCTTCTTAGGCCATATATTTGACTTCTCTGGGTAATAACAATTATTTTAATAATAATAATATTGTGGGGCTGGGGTTGTGGCTCAGTGGTAGGATGCTTGCCTAGCATGTGTGAGGCACTGGGTTCAATTCTCAGTACCACATTTAAATAAATGAATGAAATAAAGGTCCATCAACATCTAAAAACTTTTAAATAATAATATTGTAATAATATTATCTCATGGACATTTTATTAGACCAACAGAGTTAGAACAGCTTCACCCAGGACAAGTGTTCAATAAGTAATAGATGGTGTATTCTAGGGCTGCCAGAAGAAAGTTCCTCAAACAATGTGGCTTAAATGTGCAAGTTTAGTTTTTCATAAGTCTGGAGAGTAGATTTCCAAAATCAGGGCTCCATCAAGATTGTTTCTTTCTGAGGACTGTGAGACGAAGATCAGCTCCAGGCCCGTCTGGCTTGTAGATGGCCTTCTCCCTGTGTCTGTTCAATCATCTTCCTTCTCTGTATATATGTCCCCTCATATTGGATTTAGAGTCCAACATATCAATTCCATTTTAACTTGATTGCCTCTGTAGAGAGCTTATCTCCAAATAAGGTCACATTCTAAAGTACCAGAGGTTAGGGTTCCAGTGCACCTTTGTTTTTTTAAGGAATACAATCCCCTATAACACAAATGATTGCTCTGATCCACTCATGCAAGCAACATTTCTGGTGTGGCTATCAGATACATATAGCACAAACCTATGCACTAAAGATATATATATATATATATATATTTCTCAAAGAGCATGGAAAGACAACCCACAGACAACCTTTCCTACAGTACAAAGGTATAAATGACCAAATACTCTATGAATGGTAATGCCAATAAGAATGTATGCTGATGAAATATGGAGACCCTGCATCTGATACCTCCAAGGTGTGACCCATAATGTGTCATACTGGGCTGTGCAGAACGTTTGCATGACCACCTGTGGTATATGATCGTCTGGCTCTAACATAGATGACCCTTGGCTTCCCCAGAACTAAGGCTCAGCTCTGAGACAACTCTCAGAGCTTCCTCACATACCACAGTTTCTGATCCCATAGTCTGACTCAGACTGGACACACAGAAGTCTATGCACATCCCCTCATGTGAATGACCCTCCTCTGCCAGGTGCCTTTCACTTGTGAATAATCTTAGACAAGGAATGCTCAGGCTTGGCTGGTGCACTGGGATTCTAAGTAGGTCCTAAAGAAGATTCCCACAGAAATAGGAGGAGAAAGAGACTCCCGGTGTGCACAAGCATGTGAGTGAGTGCCCTGGAACAGGGCAGTGTGGGTCAGGGGACATAAGGAAGTGTGTTTGGCTGACAGGCAGGCTTTGGGAGCAGGGTAAGGGGTGAGAATATCAGAAAACAATATCAGAAAGAAGGAGGGCAAAATGTGATTTTCCTCTTTTTAAATGTCTTTTACACTAATTTCTTAACACCACTACCTTCCCCTTTCCACCCATTCCCCACTTAGACCCCAAGAACAGGTACTTTAAAGACACGATTTGTATATAATCAGTCCTTAATAACAAGAAACATAGCCTAAGGCTGAGGAGTTCAACCTGAGTATATGGTTTTAATGTCTGTTTTCTCACCAAATTTATACTTGAAACTAAATCCCCAATGTGATTGTATTGGGGGGTGAGCCTTAGGGAGATGATTAGTCATGAGAATGGAGCCCTCAAGATGGAATTACTAGTTTTATAAACCAAGGAAAACCTACCACCTTTCTGCTGTCTGCCATGTGAGCATGAAGCAAGATGAACACCAGCTGCAACCCAGGAAATTGGCCCTTACCAGAACATAACCATGCTGATCTCAGACGTTCAGCCCTCAGAATTTTGGAGAAATAAATTACGTAGTTCAAGCCACATATCTGTGATAACTTGTTAGAGCAGCCCAAGTGGGCTAAGATACATAGTGATGCTATTAAAGAATAATTACTCTGTGGACAAACCATCATGTACCTTGGGTGGCTGGAAAGGGGTTTTCAGAAACATAGGCAGAGTGTTTGCTATTCTCCTTTAGGCATTGTGATGTCTATGTCACAGAATACTAGATGAGACTACCCCTGTCTCAGTTGTGACTAAGCCACCAGCAAGGACAGAGCAGATGAGCTGAATATCAGATGCCTTTTCTCCAACTTCACGGCATCTCATTCAATAAGCATTCAGGGATTGCCAGTCTCTGGGGGACACCTTGTCCCCACAACCTCTGAAAACAATATCAGACTAGAATGGCAGAATGTCTAGAGCTTGAACCCCAAACCAGGCCACCCGAATCCAAATTCTGGACCTACACTTACCAGCTATGGGACTTTGAGTAAGTTACATAATCCTCAGTGTCTCTGTCCCTACATCAGTTGAGATAGTGATGGTAATGGAACTTGTGAATTAAAAAATGGAAATCATTTAGCATGGTGTATAAGCAATAACAAGCTCTTATGTATTTGCTCTTATGAATATTGACTTCAGGAATATGTAAACTATGTGCAGTTTCATGCAAATTGGAAAGTCCAAGAATCTGAAAATGTTATAGGTAGAGGAGCCTCTAAGACTAAAAATGACTCGTAATCGACTTCTCATTTGGTTTCCTTGAAGGAATCCATTTTGTGATGCTACATTTTGTCCTGCTCTCCAGGAAAGAGGAAAATCTGGGATTTGTCAGGGGGACAATCAAGATAGAGACCCCGACTTTGAAAGCTTTAAGATTTCAGGTGTAAATGAATGGCAGCAAGCTCCTATAATCACCAAAATCCATTTTCACATCCATCTGCTTCTGAATCTACCTCAACCTTTTCTGAAAAAAGTAACACCATCAGGGTTCATAGCAAATAGGCTCAAGAAATGCAGGTGTGGAAATGTCCAACATCTGAGTTCCACCTTCCTACTCTTTCCATCCTAAATTAGATATAGCACCTGCCTATAGAGATGAAATGCTTGTATGTCTCTTTATATTCTGTTTGTATGTGTCACACATACATGCACATGTACTACATTGGGTATGTTTCTTAGTGCCTTCATTATTTGTCCATTCTACATCTCTTAATCTCCCAAATGGTGCTTTTCAAAAAAAAAATCTATAATTCTGCAGAGAATTTGACATAGTCTACAATTGCTAATAACCTAGATCTTAAATCAAGCCATGAAAAGAAGCGATAGAAATAATGTACATCAGGTTCAAAACAAAACAAATAGAAACTCACCAATGAAATGTTGTTTTTCAAATCCCTAGAATAGGTGTGAGGGTATTTCAGAAACTGTTATCTGGGGAACAAAGGAAATCAGAATGGGACCTGGCAACACGATGGCATGGCACTGCAGGATTTATAGAAAAGGGCATAGTTTTAACCTCCTATACCACTTGTTTGGCCCTTAGTATCCCATTTCTTTTCAACACCACTGCAGACCTGAGAAAAAGATCTTGGCTTAAGTTGCATGTGAAAATGAATTTGTAGGTCTCAACCCGGCTCTTGTGGCTGAGTGTAGCACTGCATAATTTGACACAATTCAGCTTGATTGACAGTGGGAAGCAGGCTGCAAGATCTCACAGGTCAGGACAGAAAAGGGGGTTGGCAGAAGGGCCAAGAGCATTCTGGGTAGCAGCCTCCACTCAACCATGCCCTCCCCACAGAGGAAATGGAGCAAGAGCTCAATAAGCGCATTTGAGAGACTTTAGGCTGTCCATAGAGCAACCAAGGGGAAAAGCACACTCCAGCAGGTCAAAGTGAGGTGTTTAAAGCCTGATCAAACTTGAGCAGGGGGAGAATCCCCCAGGGAGGAAATGCCCAGAGAGAGATGGACTTTCACCTGCTGTCTGTTTGCAGGCAGGAAACCATGAGAGTTCTGACAGCCCCAAAGATCCTGTTTTACAAGCACCTTCCACCGCCAGCTCATCTTCATTTTGATTAGAGCCATCTGTGCAGCTCTAGCCATACTTCCTCCAACCCTCTCATTTGTCTCCAAAAGCCTAATGATTCTGAGGGTACATTGAATTTATTGGCAGATATCCTTGACTCAGAACTTTCCAAAGTCATTATCGTTTGACAGATAATGCATGCTCAATTAGCAGACATCTTGAGTACCTGTCTTCTGAATTCGGCCATGCTTCACCTTTCGCCACTGTGACCATGACCATGTGGTCTGGGAGATGACCTTATCCCTGGTTCAGGAATAAACATTAACTAGTCTAAAGCATTCTTGTCATTACCTTTCCCTTGGCCAGCTATTTGTTTGGAGGAGGACCTGGGACGCACTCCTGAGCTGCAAGATATGAGAGGGAATATTCTGGGAATATTCATTAAGTTGCATGTGAAAATTAATTCTGCAGACACTTAGGAAAAGTAACTCTTGTCAGGGAACTGCTGACCCCTTTTGTAGCAGTTTCAAAGGACAAACTAGCCCCACAGTAAAAACTAGCCCCACAGTCATTGAGGTAAAAGGGAAAGAATTCTGAAGGTAACATGTCTTTGGAAAGCCTGGTTACTATGCTGTGATCCCTCCTTCCTCCAGAGGAAGCAGGGAGAAGTGTTAAGTTAAGAGGAGGGGCTCTGTGCACAATCCCTGCCTTCAGGAGAAGCCCTACAGTTAAGTTTGCTCCTTGCTGCCAAAGGATGTGAGAAAAGGCTAACAACTCCCATGGAACCGGCACGGAGTTGCCACTTTTGAGACTTGCCTGCACCTAGAGTTTCTCAGGGTGAAAGACATGATTTCCACGTACTGTTCTAAGCATGGGCCATGCAGGAGCCAGACAGCAGAGGGTCTCAACAGCGATTCCCAAGAGGAACCTCAGGCTCCTAGAGACTGAGGAAGAAGCCACAACTGACCACCCAAAAAAGAGATGCATCTATCCACATTAAGAAAACCGCAAGTGATTGGTCCCATTGCTGTAAATGTCCTATGAGCCCACAAAAGTGCCCCAGGCAAGTCAGTTTTTAAAAGCACTAAGAAATAAACAAAAGTGATACATATATGAGCAAACAGATAAATAGGTGTAAAATGTTTCCTAGCCCTTCCCTGCCACTCTGCTTCTTACGGTGGGACCTGGCTAAAAGGGTACATCACTGAGGAAGAATTCATCTTCCCCATGGCCCCTCCCCCTTTCTCTCTCTTTCTGCCCACTGTGAACAGAGAATGGGTCCTCCACCATGCCCTTCTGCCATGATGTTCTGCTTCATTCTTTGGCCCAGAGCAATGGAGTTGGCCCACCATGGACTAAATCTATGAAACCACAAGCCCAACTAAACCTTTCCTCCTACTTCATAAGTACTTCACAGATATACTAACACACCCCTGAAACATACCCCCTGGGCAGCAAGGGGGAAGGTGGTGAGCACAGCCCTTCCTCAGGAGTGTATCAAAAGAAGATAGGGGAGTAGTCCACCACAGAGGCAGACAAAGAGGGGGCTTTATCATGTTTGGAAGATTTTAGAGCCATGGTAACCCTGACTACAAGTCTGCTGTTCATTATTATAACACATTGACAGTTCCAAGCAATGGGGCTCAAAAACTCTTCCCAGGGGCCAGACCCCTGACACCAATCCCACCCTCTTGTCTTGCTCTCCTGGTGGGCTCCCAATCCAAAGCTGGCAGGGGGTGTCAGGAAGGGGAGAAAATCTTATGTTAAATTATGTTCAGAGTTTAGGATACTATCCTTTACTCAATATTCTTGTTACCTCATCAAGATTGTGTTTGGTATTTAACATGATTATAGGCTCATTTGTTAACGAAGCCTAAATAGAAGTTTATTGGAAGTGTCATCTACAGGTGCAAAAATTACCCACATTGAATAAGTTTCAAAGAGCAGGAAGGCAAAGACAGTTGCATTCTGTCTACCCGTGAGCTGCTTCTGTTCAGGGTTGCACTTTGTGCAACACACAGCCATCCTGCATCAACAAGGGCATTGGCAATACATGAGCCAGTGTGCCAAGAATGGTTGAGGAGATAGGAAAAAGAGCTGGAGTCCTTGATGCTGTGGTTGAGCTACTGACTATGTCAAACCTGAAGCTGCCATATCATGGGAATCTTGATAAGTGAGACAATAAGTGGCCATTGTTGTTTATGCCATTTGAAGTTGCTTTTTCTATTACTTGAAGTAATTGATACTGAAATAGACACAACCTAAGTAAGTTGTTTACCATCAAGAAGTTTAAAATTTAACTAAGCCATGTATGGATAGACAGAAGTGTTTTCTGTGGTAGCTTTCATACTTAGCTCAACTATTGATACCAGCAAATCATTTATTCCTTTTTTTGTAGAATGGCGGTAAAATTTAAAGCTATTAACACTACTTTGGAGAAGGGAAAAGAAAACTTGCTTCCCATAGGTAAGCACATTGTAGTTGTGTTATCTACCTGTCTCAATATAGGAGAATTAAAATTTGTAACTGAGTATATTCTTCAGGGTCACCATTGTCAGTCAATATACAAGACAAATTCAGGAGACACCTTATCCTTTACCACATAACTCTTCCTTACTTTCTTCTCCTTGTCCCTCTCCCAGCACCTCAAACCAATCCTTTTTACTCTCATGTGAGTTATGAGTCATTCAGTAAACTCCTGAGGCAGATCTGGTAGACCTCTGGCCTCATGCTAACTGCTGGGTCAGATGTTTGGACAAAAGTTCCTGCAAGAAAGAAATTGAGCTTCACAATGACTAAGTGGAATTCAAAACAAATTAGATCTAAATGAAAAGTTTGTGGAATTTTCACATAGCTACTTACTTAGCTTCTTAGAACCCTGGAAACATAAGATTTGGTCCTTCCAGTGAGCTAAAATCTATAGAATGTAGAAGGAAAATGGAGAAAAGAAAGGGGAATTTATGAGTGAGATGGGTTGCTTAGATATGCTAAAAGATAAAGCAACTGGATACCCATGAGGGGATGCTAGGCGTAGGTGGTCACAGAAAACCTTATATTTTGTTCCTGGGCAAATGCTTCTAGAGTTCAGTTTCTCTGATGTAATTCATCATTAGAGTTTAAGTTTAACAAAATAGTATTTATGTCTTCAACCCCCAGCAACTTTCAAGAGCCATTTTATAGTAAGTCCTGCTACAGAAAGTTCCCTTGAGATTCTACTTTTTTTCCTTCTATAGACATTTTCATTGTGATAGGAATAAATTCTCATGGAAGAATTTACAGGCAGTGGATAAAATGAAGTACTTTCAATTAGGGGCTTTTCTGGTGTCTCTCAAAATGGATAAGAATTTGGCCCAAGCCTCTTTATTAGGGAAAGCAGGCATGTTAAAAAAAAATGTAGTAAACCATTTTGGTGTTTCATTGGTGAAAGTGGATGAGTGAAATGGGAATGATGTGTTTATAAATAACAGGGCTGGGGTTGTGGCTCAGTGGTAGAGTGCTTAGCTAGCACGTGTGAGGCCCTAGGTTCAATACTCAGCACCACATAAAAATAGATAAATAGAATAGGTATTGTGTCCAACTACAACTAAAAAATATTTTTTAAAAATTTAAAAGAATATAGGGCTTTTTTGTTTGCTTATTTGTTTGGTTTCTGAACAAATTTTCTATAATGATCTTTTGTGTGTGTGTATGTGTGTGTGTGTGTGTGTGTGTGTGTGTGTGTATGATAAGAACACTCAAGAATGTAAGATATACCCTCTTAGCAAATTTTTAAGTACATATGCTCCTTGACTTACAATAATGGGGATACATCCCAAAAAAACCATTGTATATTGACAGTAGCCTTTTAAAAAATGTGTTTAAGGGATTGTGGTTGTGGCTCAGTGGTAGAGCGCTTGCCTATCATGTATGAGGTGTTGGATTCAATCCTCAGCACCACATTATAAAATAAAGATTTTGTGTCCATCTATAACTAAAAAAAATCTAAACTGCATTTAATACACCTAACCTACTAAGCATTATAGCTTAGCCACACAGTAAACTATAGATTCTCAGTTGTTCCCCTCCCCCAAGATTGTGTGGCAGACCTAGCACGGCAGCTTGATGCCTCTGCCCAGCATCACCAGAGGCTATTGTGTGGCCCAGGAAAAGATTAAAATTAAAATTAAAAATTCAAAGTATAGTTTCTGATGGATGCATATCATTTTTCAGCTTTATCATGGTGCAAAAAAAAAGTTAACTATTGGCACTGTGCTATCCTTTTCTAGGACCTCATGATCTTGCATAATACCCAAGATTCTTAGTTGTCCTCTTTTTGTTGCCTGAGAACATTTTACTAAGAAAAAATGACAGCAATTTGAAGTTCCTATCATTTCATTAGATAGATAGTACATAAACACAAATTTGGTCATTTTCTGTTATCTAGGCTAAACTGTAGTTCTTCTTTCTCCATATTTGCCTGGTAGGTTGAACATAAATATGTTAAGAGTTAGGTGTGCCTAGAACATTCTTTATCCATCCTACTCAGAAGACAAATATGTATTGACCCGAGTTTCCCTTCTCAGAATCAAAGAATCTCAGTTTACAAGGCTCATAGGACAATTTCCCAGAGTCCAAAAGTCGACATCTTTCCCAGAGTCAACATCTTCTACAAACACCTCCAACCTTTGCTTAAAAACTTTCAGCTATTAGGGTAGTCTTTTTAGGGGGTAGAGAGAAGAGAGTACACTGTTGTACTCCAACAGTGTAATGAGAAATAATAAAAATTTTCCTATTCATTGCTTTTGTACTTTAGCAATTGGACCACTCTGCCCTGTTTTCCATGACAGGACTTCAGATACAGTCTTGCATTGCTTAACAATCCAGATAAGTTTGGGGAAATGTGTCATTCATTGACTTAGGCATGAGGTGAACATCAGAGTATGCTTACGCTAACCTAGACAGTGTACCCCCCTACACAGGTTGTGTGGTACAGCCACCACCATATAGATGGGTATAATTATGAGGGACATGACTGTATTTAAAGATCAATATCATGTCTTTGTCTAAGTTTTCCCAAGATAAACATATTCTATTAGGAAAACAATTTTCTCTCATTGCCATGTTTCTGTTCTGGCTTGTAAAATAGGAATTAACACTTTCCAGAAACATTGGGAAGGAATGCTCCCTTGTTCCTGATCCCTAATCATCATTCTTCCCAAAGACTGAGAAGCACCTTTTCTAATTGGAGATATTGATAAAATGTCCTGACCATGTGAGTCTGAGGTCCTGATCAACATTTTTTTTTTTTTTTTTTTTGCCTAAATTGCTGGAGATGGGAATATACTACTTCCCCGTGGTACCATCTTGTCAGAGCCCTGTGCTGCCCTCTAGAGGCAGATTAGAGAACCTTCTCTGTCCTCTGACATGTACAAAGTAGTCCACAGGGACTGCTTGAGATGGGCTAGGTCAATGTATGTTCTGTAAGTTCCATTCTTATGAATATAGCTCATAAAATCTAGTTGCTGAAGGTCCAGGATTTATCATGAATCCAGTTTGCCAAAAAAATAGAGGGAGGATAGTTTGAACTCTTTTGTTTGTATTCCTCAATTGCTTCCAAACTTAAGTGGACAAAGGATGCAGTTATTTTACCCATAAAGAAAAAGACCCTGATACACATGTGTGATGGCTTCTAATCTTTTAGGTATTCTCCAGTGTGTCAAAGTCCCATCTAAGTGTGGTTCCCAGAACCAAACAAAATAATGGAGTATGGACTCACAGAATAGAAAGTTCCCTGTGATCTGGACCTGAAAGCTTGGTAATTAAACACCTGAGTCATAGAAGCTTTATCAACACCCAGCCTGGGGGCTTTATAAAAAGGCCATATTGTACTTGACTAGAGTCTTTACCAAAAACTGATAAAACGGCTCCTCTGGAAACCCAGTGGGTGACCACCAGCTTTCCTCACCTCCTAACCCATCACTTTCCATTAGGTCCATCTTCCAATCCTAGAAGTCAGGCATTGGGCCAGATGCAGTGGCACATACCTGTAATCCCAGCAGCTCAGGAGACTGAGCAGGAGGATCATAAGTTCAAAGCCAGCCTCAGCAACTTAGTGAGACCCTAAACAACTTAGCAAGACACTGTCACAAAAAGAAAAAAAAATTAAAAATGGGCTAGAGATGTGGCTCAGTGGTTATGTGCCCCAGGAGTCAATCCCTGGTACCAAAAAAAAAAAGAAGAAGAAGAAGAGGAGGAGGAGGCAGAGGAGGAGGAGGAAGAAGAAACCAAGGCAGAATCAAGGCATTTGCAGGACTTTGGTATCCACAAAATAGAGGCATCTCCATAGGAAAGCCACAGATAAGATCATCCACTAATGAAAACTACACAAAGGAAGAAGTACACCATGACCTCTTGTCATTTCCATGGCTCACAACTCTCTCTAGGGTTCTTCCCGATTCCAGAGGGTTGGAGGAAGGTGTTTCCTTTAACTTCCAAACTGTGGAGACCTGGAGCTGTGAGGTTTTTCTATCCTAATTATTATCAGTCTCATCTTTCTGTTTGCTGGGGTCACTGTACCATGATGCAAGAGCATCCATCTATATTCAGGAAGCTGGACTTTTCCATTAGCCACCTGATAGAAATACATTCTATGGAATCTCCCAGCCCCCAAATGGATTCTTTTAATAAGAGCGGGGGGAGGTATGCAGGGCCAAAGAAAAGAAATGGATCCCTTACATAAAGGAAAACACTGTGGTTTGCAAAATCCCCAGGGTTTAGATGGAGAGTCTGCAAATGCAGAGAGTCTGACCTAGAGTCTCCTCCCGTGATTTTCCCTGGTCCTAGGGAATCTTCTACCCCAAGCCTCCTTGCTACTGCCACCATCGGCTCCAGGGGTCCATGTGCCCCTTGGTTTCCTGAGAAGCAGGACCTGGGCAAGAACTTAGTTTATTTGGGAGACAATTCCAGAAAACAGGTAAGGGATTAGGAAGTAAGGCAGGGAAAGGAGAAAGGCCCATGAAGAGTGAGTGACTGCTGAAGTCACCTGAGGCTCAGTGCTACTGGAGATCCTCTAAAAAACTGTGATACCTGTCTCCAAGTTCTGCTAGCAGCATTGGAGAGGCTGGGACATTTATCCACTGCTCCATCACCACTGGTACAGAGTTGCCCTGGGGTATGAAACCCCCTGATCATCCAGGTTATACCTAATTGGATGGAGCACACTCTCCCCATCAGCGAAGAGAGGAGAGTGGGCGTCTGTGATGGGAAGTGTCAGCATGCCAGAGTTGGCTTCAATACCAGGAAGGCCCAGGTGAGTCCAGCAGACATGGGGTGGAACATCCACATTGTTTGCTGTAAAACCCTAGGAGCCCACATGTGAAGAATGAGAAACATTCTTCTTGCTTTCCACTAGTCTAGATGAGAGAAGCTGCTATTTAAAAATCCAATCCTCCCACACAGTAAGATACAATGATATATGAAATACACATAATTCAGAGAGACCTACTAGACTGGATCTCAACATTCAGGTTGCTCATCCCCAGAAAGTGCACACTGTCTTTAAAGATGGTACTTCTACAGAGCCTTACCAAACTGCCACTTTCCAGTTGCAGTTGGGATCTGAATCTTTACATGTTGTGTGACCTTAAGCAAGTTACTTTATTGCTTTGTGCCTCAGTTTCTTAATCTGTGAAACTGAAATAATAAAAGACTCCAATCCACAGGATGATGAGGATGGAATGAGTTAATGTGGATACAATGGCTGATGTATAAAAACACTATATAAACATTGGTTCTTATTATCATTATTATTATTATTATACTGGAGTTTGCACTTGGGTAATCATCTCCCCTTTCAGCTTAGCATAATAGAGTGGCCTTCCATTCCAGAGCCACTTTATAATGCCACAGCTACTCAATAGCCACACTTACAATAACAGCGAGTACACAGTGATAAGAAGGGCTTTCTAATAGTGAGAACATTATCAAGGCTGCAATGAGTTGCTGGGCTCCTATTGACTTCTTATAGTGTATGAATTTGGCCAAGTCTAGCAAAACCTTTTCTGACCTTTCTTAACACCCTAAAATTGGAAGATAGATTTGCCATGATCGTAGTTATACCTGCCAGAGGCAGAATCTCCCATCTTCAAACATGATTTTTTTTCTTCATTATTCTAGGCAGACCAAACTAACTTTTCTTTGAAACTTCTCAAAAATTGTGCTATGAGGTAATTATTGTATAGTTGTCTGATTAGGCTGTATTTCTTTTTTATTCTGTCCATCTCATGAAAATTGATGAGCATCTTCAGTAGGAAAAGGATGATTGCAACCACTGTCATCAGTGGGGCTACTTGCTGTCGCAAAAGTCTGTATGGCACAGTTTCTGGATGACTTAAGATCTTCATCTACTTCTGTGTTCCTTGATAGGGGTAACTGAATATTTAACTTTTTTATAACCCAAAAGCTGTTCAGTTGTTTTCCTTCCTCTCTAGACTTCTAGTTCTGGAAAATTGTCGTAGTATTAAGGTTGCAAGGAGTTGCTTCGTTGCAAAGTGGAAACTTAAAGTTTGGATTATTTTATGTAGATGCCATCAATAGAGGAGACACTGTAAGAATAGGACACCTTAAATTTGCATTGGCCTAGTCTTGGCTCCTCTCTCCTTCCTCTCTTTAATTACAAAACACAAATCACTCTACCTCCTCTGGTACAGAACAAATTGACCTCTACTCCCCCCTGGTGGATCATTAGAGTATGCTGGGCAAGTCACTTTTGAAATGGCCATGGGGACCCTTAAGACTTATTAAATCAAGGGCTACCCTTCACCAGCCTTCCACCTTCTAATTCAACATACTGATTATTTTGAGCTGAAAAATAATTTACCCCCATATGGGCTAGTGGGATTTTTGGTATGTGTTGTTGTTGTTGTTGTTGTTTGGTATTTGTTCTTTCCTTCCAAGTTGTTCCTCTATTATTCCAATGTAGCATTCCTTATGGTAATTGCCTGGTTACTTGTCTGTCTCCCCAAATAGACTGTAAACGGCAGAAACCCAATAATGTTAAGTGATTTTCTGGAGACCACATAATCAGGAGAGAATCCCAGTATAGAAATCAGGTTTCTCTATTCATGGTCTGTTGTGCTGTTCATTAGCAGCAATGTTCTGTGTTCTGAAATCTCTTTCTCAGAAGGAGCATTGAGATAGCAATACACCAGGGCTCAGAAGGCTGAGATTCTGCTCTCCGTTCAGTCACTCATCTTGCCAGGCCCTGCGTGTTTGTCATCTGAACAATCATGGCAGTTCCTTCACGAGATTGCTAAGGTCTAGTCCAACTCTGCGTGTCTGGCATTCAACTTGAAAGGATTGTCAGTCATGTATGGTTCTGAGAGGGAAAGAGAGAGATCATTCATCCATTCATTCAACAAATGTGTATTCATTTAACAATCATTTATTCAGCATCTAAGTGTTCCAGACCAAATGCCAGGTACACTGTGAAAAATAAATACAATGACCCTGCCCACTGAGACCTTATGTCTCAACTCTGTGGGTCATTGGTCAACATCTCTCATCAACGATCTGGATAAACAGAGTGACGGGCCCTTCATGGGGATACTACTTATATGTTTTGAAGAATTTTCTCTCAGGCATGCATCTGTGTATGTTTCCCCCAGAGCACTGGTGAAAATCGTCACCCTGCAAATTAGCAAGTCTCAAATTCTTGAAGCAAACAAAAACAGACAACAGCAGCAAAGCAGCTTGGGCACATCCAGCACAGGTGTCCCCTTCCTGTTAATGTGCAGCTTCTGCAGATCAAGGCATTGTTGCTCTCTCCTGCCAAGATGCCAACAGGAGTGCCCAATTAGTGCCAATTTGTTTCTTGTAACACGGACACCTGTCACCAAAGAGCTGGATAAAAATAACCATCTCAGTCACCAAAGATCCAAACCAGGCTCAAACTAATCACTGAGAGGTAAATAGGAAGCCTTTAAATCCCATTGCAAATCCTCCAAGGGCCCCCGTCCCTCTGCCTGTGGACAAATTCATGGTGTATTTCTGACTGATGGCAAGACACCAACTGGCAATTGATATTTTTTTTTCTTTAAATGCAAGTTATCAGTCCTTTCTTCCAGGCAGCTGTGGGCTTCCCCCTGGCAGTTCAAGACTCATAGTGATAATGGATTATCTTTTCTTTTAATAGCAAAGCACCTTCCACTGAGATGGAATAAAACTTGCAGGAGAAGGAGAACAGATTCCACCAAGAAGTCTTTTAACTCTCTTCAGGAAACACCTCTAGTTCAAGCATTTAAAAAAATAAAAACCTTTAAAAACCAAGCAGGTTTCCGCAGCGTAGTTGAGCCAGCCACGAGGGTGGTGCTGGTTACATCTGAATTAGCCCTGCTTGACAATCACTTCCAAACTCTGTTCTCCTTCGTGCCAGTGGCTTCGCTCCCTGGGTGTTCAGTGGCATGGGGCAGATGCCTTCGAAGGAGCTATCGGACCCAGATTAAGAACGCATAATATACAATAAGCAAATGAGCAGGCAAGACATTTTTACAAAATCACCCAGGCAAGAAAATCAGCACGTCTTGCTCTTCAATAGTGGCTCCATGTAGCCTACTGCTTTATGGAGAGCAGAAATGCCTAGAATCTAAATCTGCCACAGGAGGGGTTGCTTTGCATCCTTGCAATGCTGTGAGCTGAATGGTAGATTGCATCACCTCCATTGTCAGGCAGTTCTCATTATGAGAAACCAAACACAGAGCCTGGCTCCTAACTGGAGTATTAATAATGAAAATGGATTATGTGCATCCTCTTTGCTAAGCAATTATCCCAAGGCAGGGATTGAGTCCAGAGTTTTTGCCTCACTGCCTGAGTGGCAGAACATGAATAGATAGACAGGTATTTGCATGCAGTGGCTCTGACCTGGAGAAAATGTCAGGAGCCTGGGAGACTACAGGGAGAGCTGCAGATGTGTATTCTTTTCAAACCTGCCTGGGTTTGGCAGTCTATTCTTGGAAAACGCAAAGAAAGGGGGAAAGAGTTTGGATTTGCTGTGACTGTTTAAAGATCTCCTGAGTCAAGGCGAGATCATTTTTACTTCGCCCACCTTAAGTTTTTCATTAACTAGAAGTGACTCCAGTGCCCACCTTCTCAAGGAGATGAAATGAGTTTTCTGTAGTTAATAGTGAGTGGTGTTGACCCTGAGTGTTGTATGGACCTAGGTCTGATCTGCTTAACCTAGGCACACTTTAATGAAAAGAGGCATTTCCTCGTGTAAATTTTCTTCTCCTCTTTCACTGCAACATGCCAACTGATTTCTGCCGTCTGGTGCCCATAAATGATTTCAGAGCTCTAGTTCTAGGCTAAAATGAATCCTAAACAAATTGCATGCAGTACTGTGGGATCCTTCTGAATAAGCTGCTGCCAACAGCTGTGTCACCTCCAGTCCTCCCTCAGCCACTCCTCCTCATTTGTTGTGCATTTCTACATTAAGATGCCAAACTAAGAGATACTAGCAGAAGTTTATATAGCTAAAACTCCTTATTTCAGGGCCAGAGCAGTCCTAGAAGACAGAGGCAGATAAGTGGTGCAGCACATAGCTATTCCTATAGTGGGGTCATTCAAACACTAACTGTAGTTTTTACAATAAATTAAAATTGGGAATGGACAAATAACTATGGAACATTCATATAGAAGAAGACTACTCAACAAAGAAAAGGGCAGAAAACTTGTACATTCGATCCTGTGTATGAATCTCGTTATTTTGAGTGAAGAAGTGAGACTCAAAAGACTGCATGCTCTATAATTCCAATCCTGGAAAATAAAACTATAGGGTCCAAAAACCAATCCATTTTCAGGGTTGGGGAGTAAAGTGTGGACTTAATAGGATGACTGATAATCCTAGTTTTCTTGTAATTGCCCCCAAAGTCTCCATTTCTGGAAACCTCTCATTCCCAGGCAAATTGGGACAGTTGACCACCCGGGGACTTTTAGGAGCATGGTGCCAAGTTTTTCAAAACTCACAGAGCTGTATGCTTAAAAGGAAAATGTCACTCTATGTAAATTACAATTTACTAAATGTCTGGAAATGATTTGCCCATGTCTCCACTGGATGGTGAGCTGTCTGTGTGCAGGGATTTTATGTGTCCAGTGCCATTGCTGCCTGACACCTGGCCCTGGGTCCAGCATGGCATGATTTGCTAACAGCATGTGTTATGCTTTTTTCCTCAGGTGCTACCTGCCTTATTACTACAAATAGATTCTTTAAACAATCCAATAGTCTCTAAACACAGCATTTCCTCCCTGGAAATGCTCATATTAAGATATTCTCTATTTCTTTTAAGATGTAAGTTGACAGACATGTTCTCAAGATGAGACAACTATATTAATCAGTGTTTTCTAAATATACTAAACACAGATTCCTCAAGTGCTTATTAAAATAATACAAATTTCTGGAACCCTACCCAGATCTATCAAATCCGAACTTCCAGGAGAATGATGTGGAAATCCGCATATTTCCAAAGCCTCTCAGATGATTCTTAGGATCGAACATGGAAAGGAGAAAGAAGAAGAAGCTGGTGACAGAGAGACCTCAGTACCAGGCTGCAGCTCTGGTCATGTCCTAATTCCCATGTCTCTAACATGATCCTTCAATCTGAGTCTTTCTCCTAATGAAGACTTCAGTCATTTGTTCCATCTGAAAACAGTCATTGAACACCTACTCTGTTCTAGATCTGCAACAGTGGAAACAAGACACACAAGATAGTTTCTACTGCTGATAGGTGATGTGAAGGGGCAAGAACAGGGTGATGTCATACAGCCTGTGCTAGGCATTATGTAAACAGAACAGTCAGAAAGGACACAATCTTCATCCATTTCTGGCTTTCACCTCATGCAAGTTTCCCATGAGGAGTATAGTTGAAATCTGTGAACATATGTTCCAGTCCCCGTGTTGCCATTAGCAGCTGTCACCGACCAACCCCAGTGTCTGCATCTGCAATGTGAGGGAGCAGACCTAGATGTTGATCTCCAAGGTCCCCTTCTAGGCCTGACATTGTATGTTTCTGGAGTTTATTATCATAATCAAATAAGACTACTCTGATACATATTTAATGATATACATAATTGTTATTGTGCTGCATGATAATTAGCTATCAATGGTAAGCAGTTCACATAAATGACTGTAATTAGTGTTTCTTACACTCAGTCAACCCAAGTTTTGTGTTTTTCTTTCTTCTCACTTTCTTATTCTGTAATTAGCATCAGGGTCTTTATGTATCGTTCCATGATAATCCCCATTCTTCTCTCTCATTTACTTACTTAGTGACATTGACACTTTTACAGATCAGGGTCCAGCGTGTTATCTATATTCCCTACCACACCAACAGGCCTCCAGATACTGCCATCTCTTGACTTCTTTGCCTGCTGTCTTGAGTGTTGCAAGAACCCAAAGAAACTGTAAAAAATTTAGAACATTGGAATTTTCTGGAAAGGATGAGGAAACCCACATAGAAGACAGTACTTGAGGATGGTCCCAATATCTTTTGGTTTCTGAGACTGGTGGCAGAAGGGAAGATGTGTTAGTTTCCTAGAGCTGCCATAGCAAAACATCACAGACTGAGTCACTTAAACAATAGAAACTTATTTTTTCTCAGTTCTGGAGATTGGAAGTCTAAGATCAAGCTGTCAGCAGATTTGGATGCCTCCTTGCTGTGTTGCACAGGGTCTCTCCTGTGCAAGCATGAGTCTGGCATATATGTCTATGTCCAAATTTCCTCTCGTATGGACACCCGTCATACAACATTAGCACTTACCCTAAAGACTTCATTTTAATTTGGTCAGCTCTTTAAAGACCTTGTCTCTGAACATGGCTACCTTCTGAGGCACTGGAGATGAGGGCTTCAGCACATGAATTCAGAGGAAGATGTACATAAGTCAGTCCATCCAGAACAGAAGGGAACTGTGAGGAAGAGGACTCTCCAAATATACAACAACCAGCCTCTCCTCCAGGGCTAACAATTCCCAGAATGTCCTTCTAAAACTCCTCAAGCACCAAGCTAAGGACCAGTACCTGGAACAGCTCGTATGCCCTGCTTGAGCAAAAGTTCCCTTTCTTCCAGCAAGAATAAGAGTCTTCAAAGTTGTAAATACACAGGAAAATGAGCCCTTTCCTGTTTTGAGAAGGAGAGGGCAGGAGGTTGAGGGTGAACTTTGTGAACCCTGTAGTTGCTGGGCAGTCCCTTTTGACCTTCTGTGCAGATGGTTTATGGTCAGGTGGATAGGATTGTGCTCAGCTGAGGGAAGTGGCACACCCTAGGCCCAGTGGGCACCAGACTTGCTCCCTCTGCACTCTGAGTACTTGCATTACCCCTCACCACACACGCGCACATGCGTGCATACACACACACACACACACACACACACACACATCAAGAACAAAGGATTACCCTATTTGTAAGATCTGAAAACAGACTCCAGGATGAGATAAACTTGCTAGCCAAACATTAGTAATAAAATAAAATTAAAAAAAAAAAAATAACAGAATCCTGGGGAGAAAGCCCCAAACTTCCTTGCATGTTTTTTAAGGAGCCAAAAGTGGTAACCTGAGTCTTAACAGGCCAAATAGATCACCCTCACTCTGCCTAGCCCATCTCACAGAACAATGAGCATGTAGCACTTAGTCAGACCCAGGCACAGAGTTGAAAAAGTATGAATATATAATTCTGAAAAAGACCTTACTTTAATTTTAATTTTGTGTTTTTATACTATAAGGTTTTTCTATTCTTCATTTTTTTTTTTTTTTTTTTTTTTTTTTTTTTTTTTTTAGTTCTGATCTGAGAATAAGAGAGCTGAGTTTCAAGCTTCCTGCTTTTGCTGTGTCAAGGAACTGGTCAAATAACCTCCCTGGGCATGATTTCTGCTTCCTTAATTTGAAGACATTAGAGAACACTAGCTCTGAGATCTTGCTCAGATTCTTTATTCTGAAAATATATTTTGACAAAATACAAGCTGATTTAAATAACTAGCAGGGTCAGACTTAGTATGTTGCATGTCTTTGGTTAGATGTCTCAGCTAACTTACATGTTTTAAAGTCTCACATTCTGTTTCTAATGAAACTCATAATTACTCATCAATAAAGTGGGAATAATATCTGTCGCACCAGGTTTTCTAAGGGTTAAATTATATACAGGATGCATGATTGGTGCTGAGTGTTAGTACTCATCATATGAGCCCTGGTAATCCCCTTTGTGCCTGGCTTGATTGACATGCAATAATATTTGACAGCTTGTGAAAGTAGGATAGAAGCACCACTGTGCAGTGCAAATACAAACCAAAGGGAATTAAAGGTGTCAAGTAGGTGGGGACGGAGTTGTCTGCCCTCTCTCTCTCTCTGTGGTGCAATGCCCAGCACCTAAGCACACATACCCAGGACTTCTATGAACTTACATTTCTAGTTGTCATATCTCAGCACATTTTGTGATAACCTGATGAACCACAATGGGACAGCATGGCCCGGGAAGAGTCAAGGCCGAGAACAGATGGATCAGGTGATTATCAGTAACATTGGGGAATATGACCAAGCCAGAGATGCAGGCAGAGCAACAGAGGCAGAAGCAGCAGCTACATAATTGTTATTGCACCCTTAAGTGCTTTACTAGTTGCTTCATTTTATGATCACAATTTTATGAGTTGTATTGGTAATCCTATTCTTTTCTGATGAAGGAATGGTGGCTTGAAGAGGTTAAGAATCTTGTCCAAAGCTATAGATTTGTGAATGGAAGATCCTGGATTTGAAAGTCTCTTAAGCCCCTGTATGCTGAGCAGCAGTGGCAGACAATCCAGCAGGCCATCTTCAGGATTAGGGACACGCAGTGGGGTGTTGGTCAGGTAGCATTGGGTGATCAAGGCAAAACACAAAACTCTCGACTTGAGTGAGGACCAGGCAAAACGAAGGAGTCCCTTGACAGACCACTAAGGGGAGACCTCAGGCGTGCAAGGTGGGCTTCTCAGATGCATATATTATATGCCCTGAATTTTAGATCTTATCTCTAGATTCCCTCTGTGCATATATACAGGATGCATGATTAGTGCTGAGTGTTAATATTATGCACCAATCATGCACCAATGCATCAATCATGCATTCTGTAGATAATGCACAGAGGGAATCTAGAGATAAGGTCTAAAATTCAGTTGAAGTGGCTGTGTCCCTGTAGTCTGCTGTTTTTAAGTCCGGGTATAGACCTAGGAGAGGGATAGCTGGGTCAAATGGTGGTTCCATTCCCAATTTTCCAAGAAATCTCCATACTGCTTTCCATATTGGCTGCACCAATTTGCAGTCCCACTAGAAGTGTATTAGTGTACCTTTTCCCCCACATCCTCGCCAACCCTTATTGTTGTTTGTCTTCATAATAGCTGCCATTCTGACTGGAGTAGTTTTGATTTGCACTTCTCTGATTGCTAGAGATGATGAGCATTTTTTCATATATTTTTGATGGATTGTATATCCTCTTCTGAGAAGTGTCTATTCAGGTACTTGGCCCATTTATTGATTGGGTTATTTGTTCTTTTGGTGCTTAGCTTTTTGAGTACTTTATATACCCTAGAGATTAGTGCTCTATCTGATGTGTGAGTGGTAAAGATTTGCTCCCAAGATGTAGGCTCTCTATTTACCTCACAGATGGTTTCTTTTGCTGAGAAGAAACTTAAGCCACATCAATGTTTATAGCAGCACAATTCACAATAGCTAAACTGTGGAACCAACCTAGATACCCTTCAATAGATGAATGGATAAAAAAATGTGGCATAAATACACAATGGAATATTACTCAGCAATAAAAGAGAATAAAATCATGGCATTTGCAGATAAATGGATGGAGTTAGAGAAGATAATGCTAAGTGAAGTTAGCCAATCCCCAAAAACCAAATGCCGAATGTTTTCTCTGATATAAGGAAGCTGATTCATAGTGGGGTAGGGAGGGGGAGCATGGGAGGAATAGATGAACTTCTACCTGATAGGGCAGAGGGGTGGGAAGGGAAGGGAGGGGGCATGGGGTTAGAAATGATGGTGGAATGTGATGGACATTATTATCCAAAGTACATATATGAAGACAGAAATTGATGTGAATATACTTTGTATACAACCAGAGATATGAAAAATTGTGCTCTATATGTGTAATAAGAATTGTAATGCATTCCACTGTCATATATAAATACAAATTTAATTAGATCGATAAAAAATACTGTATAGATATTTTTAAAAAATTTGATTGAAGAATTAAGATAAAAGCAGCTAACTTGACTCAATGATATGGCATCTTAAATAGACACTCCACAGTTTCTGGCAGCCTAGGGCTATTTTCTGCCAGAACTTAGTGTGAGGTCAAATCTACAAAAGGATAAGAGGACAAGAGGTCCCTACCAGAAAAAATAAATTGTTCTAAATCTAGTTCTGGTTCACTGGAAGCTTTGGTGATGGGATCAGAGTGTCTCTTAGAGGATTTGAGAGACAAACTTTGGTGCTCTTCATTGGCACCTGTATTAGCCACAAGATTCCCACTGTTTTGCATGGGGCAGATAAACCCTAAAAACAAAGTCTGTGTCTCATTCCTTGTATAAAAAAGACCAATCTAAACAGCCTCCTAGAACCTCTGTTTCCTGATATTACAGATAAGTAAAACTGGGCCTTCTTAAGGCCCATCTCAGTAAAGTTCCTACAAAAAAAAACATGAACTGACATTCAAATGAACATTGAAAAGTAATCTAAATATTTACAAAAGTCTCTCCAAGGCACCAAAGAAACATTATTTTCTGACACACATAAACAGAAAAAAAAAAATCCTAACAATCTTCACCTTTCTCCCCAAAGATATACTTATTATATTGTTGTTGTTCTCCCCTTTCCAAAATATTTCTCCTACCTCCCTCCCCAATTATTTAAAAATTTTCCACCCATGAGAGAAGGCAGAGGAGAAAAGCTGCAAACATAGGAACCATTTATTGTTCTGTCTCAGCCCCAGACTTGAGCACACTGTGAACAGACCAGCATTCGGAGCGTCACTGGTCACTGTTTACCTCCAGGCTTTCCTTCCTTGCACTCCTGCTTTCAGAGTGTGTCTGTCTGGTGGCAGTGGGAGGGAGACACTTGAGAGCAGGAATGGTGGTACATAGCTCTGGACTGGAAGAGAAAGAATGCCCTAGAAGGGAAAAAGTAGGAGTGTTTGCAGAAAGAACAATCAGCTTTGTGAGAAAAACTAAGAATCCTCAAGAATTCCATGTTATCAGCAAATATCACTCTTCTCGTCTCTACAGTGACTAAGATGATTTCTATGTAATAACCTGATCATGTCTCATCACTTTCAAGATTTCCCCTTGTCCTCTGGTTACGACTCTTGAGTTCATTTTTGAGTGATGCCGACCTCTCTCTGGCCACATATCTCACTGCTCCTCACTGCCTGCATGGTCTCTGCTTCAGTCCTACTTAGCATTTGCAGCAGTGGATAATCTCCGTATCCCAAGTCCACCCCATTCTTATCACATTGCTCTCTAATTACCATCGTCCAGGTCATTCACCTACCAGACAAGAAGCCCCATACAAATATGAGCCAGAACTACCACATTTTCCATTGTATTCCCCAGAGCCTATCTCAATGCAAATTATAAGTATTTATTGAACACTATTTGAATGAATAACTAAAAACCATAAGGAAATCACTGCCTATCGTAGGGTGGGTTCTCTGGAAACACTCTGGGAAAGAGCTTTGCATGCTAGAGAATGACTGGGGAATAATTGAAGGAAGTTAGTGCAGAAAAAGGAGTTGAACGGTAACAGGGAGCCCATAGAAGTTTTGAGGCTGAGATGACCCTTCAGAGCTTTCCCTGATTGAGATGCAAGGGCCAGGTCTTTATATCCCTGGATCAACTAGTTATCAAAGACTAGTGCCCCCAGGAAAGGAGTGTCACCCATGGTGACTCCGTTCCCCCTGGATAAGGGCAATTCTTCAGCATCCAACTCCAGCCAGCAGCTAGAGGAATGAGTGCGTTCTTCATGAAGGGGAATCTGGACAAGGCACTATGGTGTCTACTGTGTTTCCCTTTACTCAATCGCACATATCATATGAGCCTAATTTTGCAACCACAAGAAGTGTTCCCCTCCCCTGAAATAATCTAATAACATCCTCTGGTACTCAACTATTGGGGGAGGGAGCACCAATGTTGCACCATTACATTCAAGTATCCACTCAAGTACTCATTCAGTGAGTGAGTATACAGCACCTACTACGTGTGCAGCATTATTTTAAGTGAAGAGGAGTTAGCAATACTTAACATAGATGGTCCTGCCTTCATTGAGCTTTCATTTTATTGGGGCGGGGGGTGATTCAAAAGTGAAAAAGTGAAATGTTGGTTAATAATTGCTATGAAAAAAGTAGACACAGAAAATAGGAAGGATAGGTATTGTAACAGTAAATACAATTGTCAGAGATGGCCTCCTAAGAAGGTGACATTGGAGCAAAGCCATTTAGACATCTGGAGGAAGGCCTTTCTGGCAGAGAGAAGAATATTTGCAAAGGCCCTAAGGTGGGAGCAAGTCTAGAAGTTAGAAGAGAGTCAGGAGACCAATGTGCCTGCAAAGAAGTAAGAGAGGGAGAGCCTACTGGGAGATGAGGTCAAAGAGAAATGGAGAAGGGGATAGGTTTTCGGCCATTATAATGACTTTGTCCTATACTCTCAGTGAGCTATGAGGCCATGGAAATTTTGAGTAGGAGAATAACAAGATCTGATTATATTTTATAAGACCCCTGTGGTTGTAAGTAGAAATAGGTATAGGGGGAAAGGACAGATGCCGGAAGTCTAGTTAAGAGGCTATTAATAAATTCCATGCAGCAAATGATGGATAAGTTGGGCCAAGGAAATAGTGACAAATCTGTGAAGAAGTGGTTAGATCTTGGAAATATTTTTAAGATAGAGCTGACAGGATTTGCTTGTGGACCAGATCTTATGAGGACAAAAGAAGAGTCAAGTATTTCAGTCTGAACAACTAATGATAGAGTGGCCATTTACTGAGGTGAGAAAGAACATCTCAGTGAAAGAAGCTGTTCAGAGTTCAGCTTTGGGGGTGTGAAGTTGGGGATTTCTGTGGGGCATCTTAGTGAAGATGTCGAGGATAGTGTGAAGTACAGGGCTACACTCCAGACTGGACATGTAGGTGATGACAGCCTTCCACACAGAGATGCTATTTAAAACTATGGGTCCAGATGAGATAGTCAGGAGAGTGAGTGTGGAGGGGAGAGGGGCATTTCAAACACTGAGCCCGTAGGCACAGCACACGTGACATTACATCATTCTCACTCTGTACCATAAGAGACTGACACTGGACAGAAATTCCTCCATCACCATACTCAGCATGCCCCAAAGAACTTGGTCCTGCAAAGGAGATACACCCACGTTGGAATATGATTGCTGTTATTTTCTATAGTGATTAAATTATTGGTTTCAAGTCTCCCCTTCCCTGTGTCAGTATTACACATTGGCACCTTTGCCATGGCCTGGTGATGGGAGACACGTGCTTCCCCACTCCCTCAGGTGTGGCCATGTGCTTTATTTTGTCCAGTGAGATTTCAGTGGCTGTGATGAGAGCAGTGGCTGAAATGTGCTGTGCTGCTGGATTTGCCTGTTGACACTTCTGCCACTGTCTTAAGAAGAAATTGGGCAGCATGCACCTCTAGCCTGGGATTCAAAATGAGACCCGTGAACCAAGTCCCTGTAGCTCCCTCACAGGCAAGAAAGGAAGAAAGAAATGTTTGTTTCCATATGGCACTGTGATTTTGTAGCTGCTAGTTATGCAGAAGTAGCTCACTGATACAATACTGACTTATTAGTTGTATAGCTTTGTAGCCTTAGTTACTTCATCTGCCCAAAGAGAATTGAAGATGCCCTCCCCCTCCCAGAGTTGTAATGAAGATTAAGTAACATAATATATGCAGAATTCTTGACATGGTGCCTGTCACAGTATAAATGCATGTTGAAAGTTAATTTGCACCCTCAAATACCTCCTTCTCAGTGTTAATGGTCAACAGTGACTTTCCATACTATCATAGGTTCTCAAACTAATAAGATTTTTGTCAGAAAAGAATCGCCCCTGCCAAAGAGAGGGATTGGGTATCCAAGTGGCTTTTACAATTGTCTTCATAATTTAGAATTTTACATGAGCTACAGCAATGTAATTCTTAGGTTCTTTGATAAACAACTAGAGTCAGAAAATTCGGCAAAGCCAGTCCCATTGTTTCTTCATGGGACCCACTATCTTTAGAAATATAAGCCTATTTCAGCAGCGCACTTAGGATACCCTGTGTCCCTTGAGAAATAACTGGCTCTTGTTTATGCCGAGCCGAAATGCCTGCACACATGCACACACTAGCCTGCACATACCGCCCTTCATCATCACAGGCTTTTGTTCATCAAAATAATAGCAAGTGGTGGCATAAAGCCATTCTCCAAGAAATAATTCATTACAAACAAAATCATCCAAATGCCAGTTCTTCTGCCCAGAATGACCTTCAACAGGATAGCCCCTGAAAACTCACCTGCAGCAGTCAGTAACACAACATTAACTCCAATGGTGCTCATGGCCTCGCTGGCCTGTCACTAGCTTTTGCTAATCCTTTTTATACCTTTACTTTCTAGAGCTGACCTTTAATCCTTACAGTCAAAATGCAAACAGTTCAGCAGCTCAAGTGGCTTTCTTTGAGGCTGTCCTGATGAGCTGGATAACACCTTCCTAAATACCCACAGCTCTTTAGGTAAAGTGAGAAGCAGATGCCTCAGCAAGGCCATGGGTCTGTCTTTGTATAGATCTGGAGCAGCTAGTCCTATGGGGGGAAAAAAACCTGATCAATACTATAAAAGAAAAAATTCTTTTTACAGGTATGAAGGCTTGTTACAAAAGTGGACATTCATACAATGTATTCTTGCCCTGTCTGCAAAAATAGGATGAATGAATGCTCATTTTTTTTTTTATTTTCTTTAATCCACACAGCATGACAGAACTTTAGTCTGATTGTTCTTGTAATTCACCCCAGGACTGGGCTATGTTCTTAGGGTTCTTAATAAGGCCAGGACATCAGGAAGGATCTTCCTGATAGAGTTCCATGCTAGGTTGCCCATTTTCCCAGGATGCATTTCCTTGAAATGTGTGAGCTCAACTGCCACACATCCTAAGGTCAAGGAGTCTTTGCCAAGAGTTTGCACCCTGTGCCTGGGGACCAGCTTTCCAAAGCAAATTTTTATGGTTACCTCCTCAGAGATACCTCTTTGTGTCCTGAGACTGGACACAAAGAAGGCATAAATCGCACATTCTCTCCTACCACTCCCACAATTGACCTCTGATATCTCTCCTTAATATCATGTAAAGCTTGCCCTCTCTTCTTCCAATCATCCTCAGAGACTGCCTCTCTAAGAGAGCTTAGCAGCTCTTCAAAACTTTTGAAAATAAATGACAGAAAAGTCAAGGCCCTGTGAGTATCTTCCACTTTTGGTAGAAAATTCTGTGTGCAGTTTTGGGTTGACTTAGGGTAAGAATAAAAACAGAAATTCACATCTCAGAATGTTACCCAGCCATAGGTGGGGTATTTATTATTTCTAGATCACTTGATTCCTTTATAGAAAGATTAGAGTGGGTGGTTGAGTTGTGGACATATGGAAGTGGAAAACGAAAACTAGAGACAGAACCTGCCTCCTGAGGGAAACATCAAGAATTGCCTTAGTCTAGGATCCCAGAAAGTAGAGCCTCAGGAAAGGGTTTGTGCAGATAATTACTGGGAAGTCCACTCCCAAGGAGCCAGAGGGAGGGGCAAGTGTGTAGAACAGGAAAAGAGGGAGAGCCACTATGAGCTGGCCACCTTGAAGCATGACTGATCACCCAATCTCACTGGTCCATCCTCTAAGAGGCTAAATAAACTCCACCTCAGTACCAACCACCTTATGTGGGGGTGGAGGTGGAGGGATATACACGACTTTCCATCTCTCACTAATCCCAATTCACCTCATGGATTCTGTCTAGCCTGAATGTGTGCCCCAAAACTCATATATGGAAACCCTAATCACCAACAAGATGGTATTGGGAGGTGGGCTTTGGGAAGTCATCAGCTCAAAAGGAAAGGCCTCGTGAACAGGATTAGTGCCCTTATAAAACAGAACTCAGGAAACAGCTTCCCCTTCCTCCCCACATGAGAACATAGCAGGAAGGCGCCATGGTTGATCCAGGAAGCCAGCTCTCATTAGACACCAGATCTGCTGACACATTCTTGAACTTCCCAGCCTGCAGAACCGTAAGAAGTGAGTTTTTGTTGTTTGTAAGTCACTCAGTCTATGGCATTTTGTTAAAGCAGGGCTAGCAGATTAAGATGTGGGTATGACTCCTCCATAATTCCAGTTGTATGTGCCTGGGAGCGATTCAGAGTACTTCAGGGGTCCACACCCTGATGTCTGCTGAGAAGGACGAGGCTGGAACGGGAGGCTCTCAGGAAGCACCTGTGTGCAATTGGTTGGAACCCACAGCCACAGGACTGGTCATCTTAGAGGCATTGGGAACCTGAAACAGATAGGCCAGGAGCCTCTGAAGAAGGTTCACTAAGGTTGTAACACAGTGATGTGTGACGGCATGCTGAATCAGAAACATAGAATATATAGATGGTATACACAGCATCTAACACATAATAATGTACAAATATGATTATGTAAAAACAAAGACAAAATAAAATATATAATATTTAATATAAGTGATATGTTATTATATATATAATTTATAAATATCTAGATTCTAAATCCAAATGAGCATGTCTCTATCCAAGCTGCCTTTCACTTATTCATTCCTTAATACTAATTGGGTACAAAACAGGTGAAATCCAATGATGATACCATTTAAAAATATATTTATGAAACTCTCAAAATTGTCTTAAAAGTTGGCTTTGAATTTATAAAAAATCTTTAATTATCTCAAATCTATCTTTTCATAGATTTGACTTTTTGGAATTACTAGGACCAGAGATCAAGAAGTAGTGAATGATCAACCTGGAAAATAAAGTTATTAATCAGACCAGAGATGTCAACAGAAAAAAAAAAAAAAAGGAGAGTAAACTTCCTATGGAATTTGGGGAAAGGCTGTTCTCAAAAATGCAAAATCTATTAAATGAAGCATGTACATTTTAAAAGTGGAGTTTACTTATATTTTCTGAGACTCACTTTTAATGTGAGAAGAATTATTTTGGAAGAGAGAGCAAGATAAGTGCTAAGTTACTTTCTTTGTAATCTTCCCTCTTCTTCTGTGACATATCAGGAAGCTATGACAATCCTACAAATGCTGACATTTTTCTCACTTAAGAATGATAGTAGAAATAAAAGAGATTTCTTCTCCTTGCTCCGGAAGTATACAAGCAACTTTATAGTCTCCTAAAATGGAGAAGCACTTCAATTGGAAACTTCAGATAATAGTTTATTATCTTTCAAAAAAAATTTTAGCAGAGACTATTGCCCACACTCCCAAAAAAACCTCTAAAATTTGAAATAGAAAGTAAAACCAGCTTTAAAAATTATACTCTATGTATATTTTATGCTCATCAATCATTCCATTGGTCTTTTCCACACACAACACACACACACAAAGATGAATTTCAAATAAAATATCCGAAAATGTTTAAATTTGCGAACTCCCATTCTGTGAATAAGGACACTGAGGTCCAGAGAGATAAATCTTAGCTAAGGTCACTCCATTCATTAATGATTGTGGATGGTTTCCAAGACAGGGGACTATTCCTATATATTATCCCTCACAGAAGGGACATTAGAAATAATTAAAACAAATTTTTACCTCTTCCCTCCTTTATAGATAGCTCTATATATATAGCAAGTCTGCTTTGTCTTAAAATTTGCTTACACAAATTATTTCACTACTCAGCCTAACCAGAAAAAAATAATCCATTTAACCAGATTTGTAGAACATGACCACTCATAAATTTTATCAGGACCTCAACTTCGACACTAGTACCACCAGTACCCTAACTGCCCTAACAGCTTCCAAAAACAGAGTATTAACATGAGAAATATTATGCTATACATGGTTTTCTCTATCTCATTACTTATATGAGTACATTAATATTTTATATTAAAAATACATTATATTCTTCCTAACCTCTGTTCATCCACTTACTCAACAAATATTAAGACCCTACTTAATAT
This sequence comes from Callospermophilus lateralis, assembly GCF_048772815.1. Classification (NCBI taxonomy): domain Eukaryota; kingdom Metazoa; phylum Chordata; class Mammalia; order Rodentia; family Sciuridae; genus Callospermophilus; species Callospermophilus lateralis. The sequence goes on along the minus strand of NC_135306.1, from coordinate 65,920,584 downwards.
GTCAACTCTGTTCTAATCAAAATACTACATTCTTTTCTCTAACTCACAATGTACAGTTCTGCAACATTGTTTTAAATGGCTACATAATATTCAATTATTTTACCAAAATGAATTCATAAGCTGTCTGATGTGGAAGGTCACGACCCTGACAGCCTGTCAGCCCATGAGTCTGGGCTCTATCTTCTGTGAACACGGTGTATCTCTGACCATTCTTATCTGCTAGGATAAAATGCTCCAGCCCCTGTCTTGTCGTATATCCTCTCACTTAATTGGACCAAATTTTAAAGAAGGACATGGAACAATAAAGAGCGTTCCATTTTTCTGAAGTGAGGAAACAGAAGTACTTATTATTTCTTGAGTCAGTCATTCACCCAGACCTCTCCAGCCCCTTTCAGGACAGGTGGTGTGATGAATCTAGCAGCTTATAGAAGAACAGGACACAAATGCTTCCCTGGGGAGGATCCCAACCAGAGGACAAACTTGTCCAGAAGTTAGACAATTATTTTCCAGCTGAACCAGAACAAACACTGAGCCAACTTTGCCAAGTCCTGGTCCAGGATGTAACTGCCGTTTGTGTATCTCACTCCCGCAGTGTTCCCAAGGATTAGGATTTGTTATTCATTCCTCCATAACAAAGTACCCCACAAATGTGGCAGCTTAATATTGGGATCATCCGCCATTCCATAGTTCTCACAGGTCAGGTAGTTGGAGCGGTTTAGTTGGTGGTTCATGCTCAGGGTCTCTACAACTGGGATTGTGTTGTCTCAGGATCTGCTAGGGCTGGACAACCCACTTCCAAGAGGGCTTGCTGTGTGACTGTGGACAGGAAGTCTCACTTTCTTTCCGATTGCTGGCAGGACACCTCCATTCCTTGCCATGTGGGATTCCCCATAGGGCTGCGTGAGTGTCCTTATGATGTGGCAGCTGGCTTCTCCCAGTCTCAGAACCAAGGAAAAAGTGAAATCCATAAAGCCTTTTATGACTCAGCCTAGAACTACCATCACTTCTGTGTTCTGGCTCACCCAGAACAACCCTGGTACTTGTGGGAGGAGACTACAAAAATTGTGTTTGCCAGAAAGCTGCCATCATTGAGAACCACCCTGGAGGCCAGCTTAGAGACCTTAGCAACTGAAAAACCCCATGTAGCCCCCAAATCCAGAAAACTGTTAAGAATATTTTGTTTTACAGGAAGACAAAAAATAAACACTGCCAAAGATTCATGAGAGATAGTGGAACAAAAACTACAAAGCAGGCATAGCACTTTGAGATTATTTTCTTAGTCTTCTAATTTGATCTGTCTTTCAGGGAATCTGATGAGGTAAAAGTTTAAAGAAATGAAATTATACCAACTGCTTCTCTGAAGAGGGCTAGAGACAGACTATCACTTTTTAAAAGATTTTCTTTAATTTAGAAAAAGTTTGCTCTGAGGCACTTTGTTCCATAAATGTAAGGCAAGCAGGCATGCAGAGCCATGGAGAAAGAGTGTGACAGGACCTCCTATTTTTCCTGTGTCCTCCAGGGTTGTCTTCTGAAGTCCCTTCCTGTGCATGGCTCTAGGGCTGGTGATGCTCACATTACCTAGAGATTCCTGGGATCTTCTGGGGAAAAGCTGTCAAAATCCTAACCCCTTATCCCCTATAACGAAGGGAATCTGTCTATAATGACCAAATAATTCAGAAAAAGGTCCACAAGTAGAAAGAACAGTAAGGCTCCAGAAAATGCAAATAACCATGAAGACAAGTCCCAGGACCAAATTGGCATAGAAGCAATATGGAGACTGAGTCCCTGTGTCTGGAGCTGGCTGTGCCAAACATTACCTGTAAGGCATACTCTACAGGTAATAAATGGTGCTCTAAGGGACAGGCTCTTACCTGGGGAAAATGAATGTGAAGTAATCAGCAGAGTGTTGGAAACCCTGAGTAGTCCTTCGAGTGAGTCCAACCCTGGAGAGTAAATTAGTCACCTGTGAACATAATTCACAGATTGGTTCCAGGCAAGCAAAGCTAGGGGGCCAACCACATGGTGTCTGAGAATAAAGGCAGGAACACAGAGATGAGATGGTAGGAGACCGGCTGAATTGCCTTCTAAGCTCAGCATCCAGCCACACCCACAGAGCAGGGCTTATCATAATGAATGAATGCTTAAATTGTTTTCTTTCTTCCTTCCTTTCTTTTCCTTTCCTTTCTTTATGGAACTCAGATCCACAAAATAAATTTGATTAATTCTTTCACTTAGCATTAGTCTAAGTATAATCCTCTTTTATTTTGACAATATAATGAATAGCCATAACTCTTTACCCCAACCAGAAATTACCAGCTAATGTCAGAATTATGAGTTGAAATGTATCCTCTTGAAATTCATGTGTCAAAATCTTAACCTCTAGTTCCTCAGCATGTGACCTTATTTGGGAATAACATCATTTTAAGTAGTTAAGATGAGGCCAGGTTAGGGTGTGCCCTAATTCAATATGACTGGTGTCCTTATTTAAAAAAAAAAAAAATTGAACACAAGTTCAGAGAAGCATAGAGGGAAGACAATATGAAAAGACACAGGGAGAAGTCAGTCATCGATGAGCCAATGAGAAGAGCCTGGAACAGACCCTTTTTCACGTCTTCGCAGGGACCACTGTGCTTTGGGACTTGCACCTTCCAGAACTATGAGACAATGCATTTCTGTTGTTTAAGCCACAGAGATTGCAGCAATTTGTTATGGCAACCCTAAAAGGCTAATACAACAAATAACTGATGGTTCCCAGCAACTCCTCTCCATTCTATCCTTCTCCTGCCTTCCCTTTGGAATTAACATGTCTCAAACTTTGAATTTATTATTGTCTTCCAATATTAGTATTTATGATTATTTTATTATTGCTCCTTATAAGTATTTCATTATATACATATTTGTGTGCATACATATACGCATGAATACATAATATGTTATTTAAGCTTATTTGGTTTTGAATTCTATATGAAGGGCAAAGGGTCAATACAGTAAACATTTTCTGAGTCTTGCTTTGTTGATTTAAAATTATGTACAAAGATTCGTCCACTTGTGAGTAGCAGTAGCTTATTCGTTTTAACTGCTGATTAATATTCCGTGGGATAATAAAAACCACAATTTTCTCTCTGGGTGGTATCAAAGTGGAGTGGAGAAATCAAAACTCCCCAAAACAAACCTCTGGAAAGCTGGCCCTGGCTGTATACAGTGGAGTCCTAGCCCAGAGTAATCCGTTTCGGATGGCCATTGTGTACCTTCAGCCTTCAGAAGTTTGGTTCCGTAGTTCTGTGATTGGGCTTCTTATTTAGAACTATCAAGACAAAAAAGGCAACTGGAATTTCTGGAAAGGGGTTGATGGGAAACTTAAGAGACGCAATGCGTAAGGCAACCTAGATTCCCTTTCCCTAGCTTGCTCCATGGTAAACTCTGTGAAATAAAACCCTGTGTTACCACAGCACACCCCCCAATAACACAGTCACAATCGGGGGTGGGCTCCTGTGCTCCCACCCGCTTCCATCTGCAGGTTGAAGTTCTTCAGGAGGCAAGGTCTGTGGCCAGGAAGGAATTGAGACTTTCTCAACTCAGAGGATTCAGACTAGCTGAATACAGCAAATGTTTCACTCTTGTTGCATGACTGTAGGGTCCAGTTGAAAATTATTTCATTTGTTAACCTCAAAGCAAAGCAATCCTGCATTCTGTGCAATCCTGCATTCTGTGCAATCCTGCATTCTGTGCGACTGCGTTTTGGACCTCACTCATGTCAGTATGGCAGTTTTGCTGTGCTCCCTTTCCGGTGAATCTCTGATTGGCCATGTGCCACAGTCCCAACCAATCAGACCTAAGACTCTAAGAGAGGTTTTATTTGTCTAAAACAACTGCTACCACATTCTCCCTCGCTCACCCCTTTAAAGTAGCCTTAAAAGAGGTTTGCTGCCTATAGCTCTGGTGCCCAGATCACCACCAAGGTAAGCAGATGAAAACCTGCTGAGACTACAGTCCTGATGTAATTGAGCTACCGAACTGAAGCAGCACTGGCTACCCCCAGAATTTACATTATGCAAGAAAAATAAGCATTTACATATTTACATCACTATTAATCAGTGTCTGTTACTTGGAGCCCAAGACATTTTTGATTAACACCGAGATGGGTTAGATTTCCTGTCAAAGTGAATGTAAAGGATTCTAAGAATTGCATTTTAGAACTCTACTTGTGGAGAAGAGATCTGAATATTCAAATCACTAAATATGGAGTCAAATATCTCAACTGAGGCACAAGGTAAACTGAGGCACAAGGAAGAATAATAATGTGCTCCATGGTTCCACAAACTGGCAGCGACTAACCTCACAGAAGGGACTAGTAGTTGCACATATTTTTAAATAGTGACTGAGGCTGAGAGTCATAAATACAAACTTTTAACAGTTCCTAGCTCTATAACTTCTCTTATTTTATTCCCAATTTAACTTTCGATCCCTAGATGGATTTATCTTAATTTGCCTCCCACGTAGCCAAAAGCATCTTCTATAACCAAAAGTTATACATCACTTTCATTACTCTTTCCTGTCATGAAGAAATAGCAGCATTCCTGGGCAAGAATCCTGTGGAACAGCTGTTTTAATTAGTGCTTCTCAGGTATTTGGAGAAAAGTTTAAGTGTTGGTGATGGTCAGATGCTGTGTGTTTCCTTTTTCTTTTACAAACACTCTTCACCCCACAAATAAGCTCACATTACTCTGGAGAGTACATTCTTAGAAGGTAATCTGCTGGGAAAGATGACCAAGAAATGGAACAAGGTAAGAAATGATCTAATGACTAATGTAACAAATATAGCACCCTTGGTTTTGTCAGTGGGAGGAAAAAAGTGTCATCCCTCTCCACATAGGCCATAGCTGCACATTTTTCTAATTAAGTTCTCATTGAGTGGCTGCAACAATGGTACCTTCTGTTGTCTCGTCTCTTAACTTCAGTCCCCAAAGTGCTGGAGAAAACTTTGTACTACTAAATTGGCCACAGCAAAATGATGGAAATCATTAATAGCGCTGATAATGCAGACATTAAGGTTTAGATTACTGCTTTGGGATATTGTTTCTAATGAAACAATGGTTTGCTAAACTGCAACCATTAGCCATATTGCAAAGAACAAATTTCTACATGTGGACACTGTTGTTGGTACCTGTGTTTGGAGGTGGAATTAACAATAATGAGTTGTGCCTCAAGAATTGGAAGTGATGAGATTATGTCATGGATAAGAGTACAAAGTTCACACTAATGGACTAAAGAGAGAATGGTTCTTACTGGGTTCCAAGCCAGTAAGACCAAACTGTTGGGAGAATGAAGATAGTGTTTTAGTCGGCTTTTTTTGCTGCTGTGCCTACTAATTGTCCTGATAAAAACTTCACTTGGATTTCAGAGCTCTTGGACCATAGACAGCCAGCTCCATTCCTCCGGGGCTCAAGGTGAGGCAGAACATCACGGTACAAAGAGTGTGATGGAGGGAAGCAATTCATATAATGATCAGAAAACAAAGAGAGAGACTAAGCTAGCTCACCAAATATATACCCTAAAGGCAGGCCTGCAGGGACCTACCTCCTCCAGCCACACCCTCCCAGCCTACAGTTACCACTCAATTAATCCCTATAAGGGGATTAATTCACTGATTGGGTTAAGGCTCTTATAACTCAATCATTTCACCTCTGAATGTTCTTGCATTGCACATGAGCTTTGTGGAGACACATAATATCTAAACCATAATGGGTGATAACATGTCCCTAGAAATGTCAATCAGGAGCAGGGATGGTCTGGAATGGAGGGACAGGCAAGAAGCACTACAATAACAAGTGTCAAATTGCCCACCAGATTTGACCAGGAAAGAGGGATCTTATTAAGTAATATAATTTTACTAACATTCCTATATGAAGATAAAGACATCAAACTAATTCAGCCTGGTGCCATTTAATGTTAAAATCAAATCACCTGCCGGGCAAAGTGGCACACACTTGTAATCCCAGTGATTCAGGAGGCTAAGACAGGAGAATTGCAATTTCAAAACCAGCCTCAGCAACTTAGCAGGGCCCTGTTTCAAAATAAAACATAAAAGGGTTGGGGATGTGGATTAATATTTAAGTGCCCCTAAGTGAAAGTCCTGGTACCAAAAAATAAAAATAAAAATAAAAAATCACTTACCTGTCCTTTTTCTGATTTTATGGCCAGCTGTCATCTTCTTGATATTCTAGCTACCCATGACACTATCCAAGGAGAGAATATGACAATATAAATATTTCTATCCCTAGAACGGACATTTTCAAGTATATATTAATAATTAAGGGGTCTAATTTTCTGGTTTTATATATCAATAACCAGATTGGCTAGATCTAGTCTTTCCCTGAAAATCCACCCAATTTCTGCACCCGAAACCTACTCCTATTGGCCCAAGAGACTGAGCACCTGGCCTAAATGAAGCAGAGTCGACATAGTAATATCACTGTGTGAGGCATGCCTCATGTGGCAATGCCAAACTCCTGCCTGCTATCTTTTAACTCTGTCTTTACCAGATATACAGTAGGATGAACCCAGTTCATGAGATGTTCAGGGGAGGGAACCGGGAGCTCTTGTATTCCCACCTGCATCTTGCAGGATGCTACCTGTCATTCTAGTCTCCACTTAAAGGCAAACTCTCATATCAGAATGGCACACTTAAAATGTTGTGATGAAGCAAGTGTTTGAATGAAGATCTATTTCACCCTCTTGTCTTCTGTTAAGCAGTCAACCTTTTTTCTTCAAATCCTCACAGGGGGGAATAAAGATGTTCATCAAGAAATTCCCAGAAGACAGATGCCATTTTTGCACTTAGAAGGGACAAAAGGCAATAGCTTGATAGTCTTTTGCTGAAGGCATCTATTCTACTGGAAATTGCCAAAAAAAGAAAAGGATGGGTAAATATTTGAAAATGGGTTATACGTTGCTCTGTGCCCTGTAGGACGGATTGGAACAATGGAAGATGCAAGGTTATATAGGGATAGGGCAGTGATCAAGGAGTTACACTGTATAAGTGTGAGTTCTGGAGCAGCAACCACAGTGGGCATAACTGCTGGCCTGTCTCTTCAAATCACTGTCCGCATTTGTCTAAGGAGAACATTAAACCAGATGAGATCTCCTGTGCCTTCCAGTAATGACAATCTAGAATACCTGGAGAAAAGGGAGGAATATGCTACCTAGAGAGAACACTTGGCTTTGGCGCTCTCTGCAAACTTCCTCAAACTCCTGGGAAGATTGCAAATGAATTCTGGGGAGGTAGAACATCTGATTGAACCGTTAATACCATAATACCAGCCATTCCTTCTGGCCCAAATGATGTTTGCACTCTCATGGCAAAATTCGTGGGTAGGGAAGGTGATGACTAATTTGTATTGCTTGAGAACGGGCAAGTCTTATCAGCTGGTCTTTGCTTTAGGCTGAGGGGGGTCACCTCTAGCTGAAGATGTCTGCAGGCTTGTCATTCTCATATGTTGCTATTCATTCTGGTCACTCACTATGGACATGGAGACTTCAGCTGGCTCCCCAATCACTAACCAGCAAGAATCTATTGATGCTAATGGCTGCCGGTGAGGACCTGAAACAATAGCAGAGGTGCTGTGAAAGGAAAAGAAAATTGAGGCATGTGGTGCACATGGGAGGTTAGGGTGGACCAAGAACTCTCCTTAGGAGTCTGGAGCAGAGACACTTCACTGACAGAAACCACAGAGTTAAGTATTTACTCTATGAGTTGCCCCTGCAGGGTTCAACTGCAAAGCTAATAGCAACATGTTCTATAGCAATCTTCTTATAAGAAATATGCCAACACCAAACAGCAGATATGACATGCAGGCAAGCTTTGTCGGCAAAGAAATATCTACCATTTACTAACTGATATTTCTATGTGGGCAAATGAAAAATTAAATCAAGTGCAGGAATCTCTAGCAAAGACACACATTAGGGATTTATTTTCTTCCCAGCACTTGGAAAATAAAAGAAGATCTTGAAAAGGAGGCCTTGCATGAGCCACGCATGACCCTGAAGTACAATGAACTTGTGGGAGACAAGTGCTACCTTGAATTTGCAGAGAAACATCACATGTACAGACACACAAACATATGTGCATATATAGAAAGAAGATAACATGTGCTTAAAGAAAAAGCAATTTTCTCAGCATGGGAAGAAATAATTTCTCAGCATGAAAAGCAAACAAGACTATAGTGAGAGTCCCTTGCAGAAACAAAGCTGTCGTTCTTGGAGAAATCAGATAATAGGTGAAACCACCTGCCCTGTTTTTTAACACAAATATGACTAACATGATTGGAGTTTGGGGTTTGGGGGGCTAAGGCAAGCCAGCTTTCAATAGATTGTCTAGTCAACATGGGGCAGAAGACACTCAATGCTCCTAAGTTGATGGGAAATCCTTTTATAGATTTTACTGCTGTTCCATGTCATATCATACAAGGATCAATGATGGCAAAAGAATAATAATATGGAATGGGACTAATTATGACCTACAGATTGAAGGGGATCGCTTTCATTTTGGAAGAGATGGTTACTACCCACCATATTTAAAGTCAATGTGGCAGATGGAAGAAAAGGGAATAGGTTTCTTGCCTGCAGGATTCAATGAATGGACAAAACTGCTTTGCCAACCAGCTGACTCCAGAGAACTTGGCAAGCCTCTACTAGAATAATCTCTAAGAAGGCACACAAAGAATAATAGAGTGCAGATTTTAATTTGGGGGAAATTTTTATGTATAATAAATCTGAAAAGATGACAAGTGATTGGGTTGTGGACATCAGTTCTTTCTGGTATTTTCTATAAGCATGCATCACTTTTTTAACAAAATGCATAGTTAAACTTCATCAGTGCTTCCTAACCAGATATTTGGGGGTGGGGAATGCATCTTTCTCTTATTGTGAAGATAAAGAAAACACTGAAGATACTCTGTAGGTTGTCTTACTATGGCATATCAATATGTGGACTTGCTCTTTGTAGAGAACGTACTTGGGCTTTTCCTATCTGCAATTACTTGATATGAATCATTATGGAGGTTTACTTGAATTTTTCCGATTCTACAAATTGTAAGCTCTGGAGCCTAGTATTCCCAGAGGTGTATCAAAAATATCTGCTGCATTAACTATATAATCTTCTTGCCTGCTCATGATCAAAACTCAGTTACATTTTCATGGCTGCCTCTAAGGGTAGTCCTCAGGGAAGAAAAGAGAAAAAGGAATGTAAAGGTACTTTCAAAAATCTCTTTCTAGAAGGAATGCATTCCACTCTTCCAAGGTATTCAGTGTTTTCCAGCTGAAAACACCTCAAGTTATCTATTCCAACTCCTTCATTCTATAGATGAAGATGAAGTTAGATTACGAAGTTTATGAACAGGAACAATATCAGGCTATCTTCCTTCCCTGATGCAGTATATTCTTTTAACAACTCCTTTTATCAAAACAATATCTGAACATTAAATTTTACAGAGTATTTATTAATGTAAAAAAAGATGCCATCATTCCACCCCTGCAAGACCCTAATTCTTCTAGAAGATCATACTCCTAAATACATGGTAATATTTCTAAATAATTATATCCCTAACTAATATGTTAATACCTATATTTATTGATTCCTTCAATCAGAAATTATTATTTGACTCTTCTCTAAGAAAGATAAGGGTTTAATCTACTTAAACTTTTTGGGTCAAACATTAATAGCAGTTTACTATTTTTATTTCTAAAAGTATTTGGTAGCATTAAATAATATAGCAGAACATATTATGTTCCATTTCATCAATATTCTACGGTTTTTCTTGACTCTTTATATATATCCTTCCAAACCCCAATTTCTGTCCTCAGATCCATATGTTTTTATTATTTTCTAAAATTATAATTATATGTAAGTCTTTTATATTTTAATGGATTGCTTTTTACGGATGAAATGAATGAGCAATATTGTTTATTACTTATTTGCATAAAGCCAAGTATGTTCTAGAATTACATTCTTTTCTAGGCATTTCTAAGGAGATGACTGCCGCATCAGACAAAGAACAATAGTCCTGGTCAAAGGGAATACCTTCCACTTTATCAGGGTGTTGACATCAAGCCACATTTAGTTTGCTTCATGTTTTGACCATTATATTTCCTATATCTATTTTGGTTTTCCTGGCATTATAATCATATGTCCTTCTTCAGAGAAGAGTTGCCTGATTTCTTTATTATACTTTTTAAACTTTCTAATGCTTAGAAATCACTCCATTCTTCTTCTGGGAGATATTCTTGGAGTTCTTTGACTTAACATATAAAATAGATCGGTTGCTATCAAGGCCTATTGTAATGTTTCTCAGCCTGTGATTTCATCTCATTGGGCTCCATATGACTTAAGAAAACAAAGACAGGGAGGTCTTTCAATTCAGGTAATTCATTATAAAAGTATTGGAAAGATTTGAGGAGCAGGGTTGGGATTGTAGCTCAGTGGTAAAGAGCTTGATATATACACACACACAGTTTAGGAGCAAAGAGGTGTATGTGGTAAGACCCAGGGACAGGGACAATGACTGCAGAGATTCACCACCAGTCTTTCAGCAATTCATGAGCCTCCACTCCCCTTTCCTAGAAAGTAGCCCTTATGCCTCCAATCCCTGTATGCTGCAGGAACATGTAACCCTGGTATGCTGTTGGAAATCTTGCTGATGTGGTTAGCGGATTTATGTTAAAACTACTGAAGCCACTGTCCAAATCAAGAGTTTACCCTCCTCCTATCTTCTAATTTTATAGTCACCTCATTGAACAAAGCAAGTAAAACTCTAGTTGGCAATGAAGTCTTGGAAAGGTGTTTTTCAAGTTCTCCATTCCAGCTGAAAGAAGTGGGTTTAGAAGATCCATGTGAGGTGAGATCCATCAAAAAACATCTAGAAAAGACTTTATATACTTTTTATTTTGTCTTAAGATTTTTTAATTTCTCAACTATCCCTCAGAAAATATGCCAGGAAGGCAAACATTCTGAGTCTTTGCATGTTGCAAAATGTTTGTATTTTATCCTCACATTTGATTGAAAGTTTGACTAGGTATAGAATTCTAGGTTCAAAATTATTTTCATGTGTATATGATGAATGAACAGATATTACTCAGCCTTAAAAAGAATGAAATTATGGCATTATCAGGTAAATGGATGGAACTAGAGAAATTATGCTAAATGAAATAAGTCAATCCTAAAAAAACAAAAGCCAAATGTTTTCTCTGATAAGCGGATGCTGATCTATAATGGGGCAGGGGATAGGGAAGAATAAAGGAACTTTGATTTTTGTAGAGGGGAGTAAGGGGAGAGCTGTGGGAATGGGAAGGAAGGTAGAATGAGACAGACATTATTACTCTATGTGCATGTATGATTACATTACTGGGGTGACTCTACACCATGTACAGACAGAGGAATGAGAAGTTTGCTCCATTTGTGTACAATATGTCAAAATGCACAATACTGTAAAATAAATAAATAAATAAATGTTTCCATCTAAAATTGGAAGACATTTCTCTTTTGTGTTCTAGAAACAAGAAGACAAAAATTATCTTTTAAAAATGTTGGTTAATATCTACCTAAATTGGAATGCAATTCCAATGCATAACAAATTACCCCAAACCTCAGTGACATAAAACAAACATTTCTCACACTTTTGTGGGTCACAGAGAAATGCTTTCTGGATTGGTCAAATTGATTTGGGCCTAGATGTTTTAGGATGGTCTCACCCATGTGCTGGCAGTTGGTAGGCTAGCTGGTCTGAAGGGTGGGAAGTTGTCCAAGTTGAAGTGGCTGATCACTGTTCCAGGTGGCATTGCATCACCTACTAGGCTAGCTGACCTTCTGCACATGGTAGTCTCAGGGTTCCACCGACATTGAAAGAGCAAGCCAACGTGCAAGTGCCTTTCTAGTTTCTGCTGGCATCTCATTCATGTCCCATCAGCTACAGTAAATCAACACGTAGAGTTTCCTTGGCTGAAGAAATACACAACTGTGATCCATGCACCCTGAAGAAATGAAGTGGAAGTGGAAGTCAAATGCAGTGGAACATCATTCTATCAATGAATGGATATCTCTTTTACTAGAGAGATTTTTCAGACAATTTTAGTCTTCATTTACTTCAATAACCCATCATTGCATGTCTACTATGTGCCAAGTGCTAAAGATATAAATATGACTGAGACATAGTTTCTGAATTTAGGAGGCCACTGGGGTGAGGCAGTCTCAGACAAGTAATCTGTGATTAAGATAATTGAAGGAATCTACCTGAATTGAGAAAGACACAAATGTGCAAATTAAAAGAGCTCACATCACATTTTATGAGAACCAGCAAACCCACGCTTAGGCAAACTCTGGAAAAAATTTTGAATTTCAAACATGAAGGGGGAAAAAAACCCTTTAAGCATCAGGAAAATTAAAAACAGGAATCATCAAAGGAAAAAGATATCAGGCTGACCTCACATTTCTCTGAAATATTATATGTGAAACTTTGTGGAAGTAGTATTTATACTTTTAGAGAGGTGATGTCCCAAGAACTTTTACCCAGGTTGTCTGTGTCTTTTTATATATATATATATTTATTTAGTTGTTGATGAACACAATACCTTTATTTTATTTTATACAGGTTTTTCTCCATAGAGCCACAACCCCAGTCTTCATCTGTGTCTTTATAGAGAAAAAAATGTCAAATTTACAAGATCATTCCCTTAAAAAAAATAAGTATGCACTCTAGTTAATGGAGAAATTTATTCATATTAGAAATTCTAGAATGGAGCATTTGAATTATAAAGAAGCTTGAAGGCTATAAGTTCTTGTTTAGCCTATAAACCCAAGAAACCAGTTGGATTATCTTCACATGTCAGGTGGACACTACAGCCTGGGGCAAGGGTTGGGCCCTGTGTGCTCAGCGGCTCTCCCTGTACAGCTCTTCTTTATGTCTGTTTCTGCTCTTTTCACAAGAAGAGGAGTATGTCCATTAGTCACATTTTACTTTCTACCTTTCAGAGGACGTATCTCAGCATACTTAACATATGCTTTAAACAACTGGTGCAGCCTTTGCAAAATGACTAAACTATTTACTTGATTTAGACATTGCTGGGAAGATTAATTAAAAGGTTTTTATCCCATTGAACTAGAGCAGAATTGTTTGCATTCATTCATTCATCTACTAATTTATTCATGTATCAATTTATTCAAAGATAGTTATTAAGTTCTTTTTGCCAGACACTGTATTATACACTGAGGATTAAATCATAAAAATAATAAATAATTCCTTGCTTTATAAGATTTGTGAACATGAATAAGAAAATGTCTTAATGGATTTTAGTCCATTTTCAATGCTAGTGATTTTAATCAACTATAGAGTAGACTTTTAAAATACATGTTGAATGACTTGAGCAATTAGAGATTTTGATGGGGAAATATTTTTCATAACCAAAATTTCTTCATAGTATCTTCTTCCTAAGACCCATGAATGTTTTCTGATGCAAAAATAAGTGTGTGGAGAAAATGGTAGTGAGAAAACGTACTATAGTATTGTTTTAGTCATCTTTTTTTGATGCTGTGATTAAGGACCTGGTAGAACAATTTTAGAGGAAGAAAAGTTTATTTGGGGGCTCACAGCTTCAGAAGTCTCAGTCCATAGACAGCTCGCTCCATTTCTTGGGGCTTCAGGTAAAGCAGAACATCATGGCAGAAGAGTGTGGTAGAGGGAAGTAGCTGAAGACATGATCAAGAAGCCGAGAGAGAGAGAGAGAGAGAGAGAGAGAGAGAGAGAGAGAGAGAGAGACTCCACTCTCCAGATAGAAAATAATACCTCAAAGACACACCCCCAATGCCCACCTTCTCTAGCCATGCCCTACCTGCCTTTAGTTAACCACTCAGTTAATCCCCATCAGGGGTTAATTCACTGATTGGGGTAAGGCTATCATAACCCAATCATTTCACCTCTGAATATTCTTGAATTGTCTCACATGAGCTTTTGGGGGACAACTCACATCTAAACCATGAACAAATATTAGAAGTGGTTACATCACCACCAACGGCACCATGGTGCATGCCTGTAATCCCAACAGTTCAGGAGAGTTCAAAGCCAACCTTAGCAATTTAACAGGGCCCTAAACAACTCAATGAGACATAAATGAAAATACAAAAATACAAAGGTCTGTGGATGTGGCTCAGGGGTTAAACACCCCTGAGTTAAATCCCAGGTACTAAAAAAAAAAAGCACATAAAAGTAGTTACCTCTAGGTAGTGAAAACAAGTTTTGTTTTTTTTTTCTTTCAGTTGGTGTTTCATCTCTGTGACGAAAGTACCTAACAAGAACAACTTAGAGGAGGAAAAGTTTATTTTGGCTCACAGTTTCGTGATTGGCTAACTCCATAGCTTTGGGCCCAAGGTGAGGCTGAATCATGGCAGAAGGGCTTGGCGGAGGAAAGAAAGCCACTCTGAATGTGACTGCCAGGAAGGAGAAGGAGAGAGAGCCAGAAAGTTCTGCTCACCAGGGACAAAATATAAACCTCAAAGGCTCCCAGTGACCCATTTCCTGTAGCTACAACCTATAGTCACCACCTGGCAATTCCTATTAGTGGCTTAATCCACTGATTAGGTTATATCTGTCATAATCTAATAATTTTTACCTCTGGGTATTCTTGCATTGTCTCACCCATGAGCCTTTGAGGGATATCACATATCAAAATCATAACGCCTTTCTTTTACTTCCTGAATTTATCAAATTATCTATAATTACACACTTTTACAATACAATAGTATATGAGAGGTGATAACTACACCTCCTAGAACAGGAAAAAGAGAATTAGTGGCTTTTCACTTCAGAAGGGGTTTTCTTGCTCATATCACAGTCTGGGAAGGCTGTTTCTGGGATCACACCTGACTCAGGGATCCCCACTGTCTTCATCCCATGTTCTTCAGTCTTCAACATGTGATGCCTGAGTTTTCCCTGGGTGTTGTGGTCCTTCTTGAATTTAAAAAGCAGAAAAGTTGTACCCCCAAGAGGAAAGCACAGGCTGCACCTAGAAGTCACGTCCTCACTGGTGCCTGCATCCCTCCCGGCCACATCTCAGTCACTTGGCTTTGTTCAGCCACAAGGAAAGTTAGGAAATGTAGTCTAGTTGTGTCTCCTGTGAATGAAAACACATGCTGGTGAGCACATTGAGGGGCTTAGCCGTAATCTGTTCTTCTGGTCTCTAAACAACCGTTTTATTCTCATTCCCACATGCAGAAAGTGCTTGCCCTTCTCCACAGACAACTTGGAGAGGCAACTCCACCACTGCTCCCATCTCAAAGCTCTAAGTCTCCAGAATATGCCCTGTGCCTGCCATCCACCCAGATGTGGCCCGACAGCCTTTTTAATTAAAAGGACAAATTATATTACCCTGCGTCTCATCTCAACACATCTGTACAATTGGCCAGAGAGAGGACCATGGCAAAAGTGCTCCCATGTAGACAGTGGGTGGATGGGGTCACACACCTCAGATTGATAACGGGCAATAACATAACCCTTCTGGGTAGAGTTCCCATTCCCTGGTGGGGAGGGTTGGCCCTTGGTGAGACCCTGGGTGCTCTCTGGGAGCAACTCCCTTGACAGTTCCTTCTGAGTATTCCTTCTTCTTCACTAATCTGCTGGACCATTTTCAAAGTCTCTGTTGAAGAGGAATCCCTCCTCAGGGGCTCTGCCACTTCTGCAGCACATCTCAAGCTGACACACATTTGGGGGTGAAGATTGCTTTCAACACCAATTAGAGGAGTCTTTCAGTCCAATGTTGTGATTTTATTGGCATCACTCTGCCCTAAAATACATACTTACCTTCTGATGAGTCTGCTTGCTTCTCTCCCATCAGTAGTGCTTTCTGAAGCTCCCCAGGATTGTGGTAGGGGAGGGCAGGCCATCCTGTGTTTGCCACAAGACTGAATCCTACTGGACATTGGTTGCACAAACCCATTCTATTTTTATCTCTGTTTGGGGCTTAAAGGAAATAATTTTTCCAACTTTTTGTTGCTCCAAATTTCTGGAGCCTCTTATCCCTTTAATCCTGCTTGCAAATAAGTCAGTTCAACCCTGAGGTTATTGCTTTTTTATTTTTATTTTTTTTAAAGAGAGAGAGAGAGAGAGAGAGAGAGACAGAGAATTGTTTATTTTTCAGTTTTCGGTGGACACAACATCTTTATTGTCCTTTTTTACTGGCTATTTTCATTTGGCATAATATCGTCAAGCTTCACCCACTTTGAATACACCAGGATTCCTTTCTTTTTAAGACTGTATAATATTCCACTGTATGTTTATACTACATTTTGTTTGCCCATTCATCCATTGTTCTTTCTGTTTTGCAACAATTTGCTAAAAGTAGAAAATAAAAGCCAACATAAATGCTTTCATTTATGCCAAGCTCTATTCCTAAAACCAGTCTCAATAATACTTTGTCTGTCTTCCAGCTCAGTAGGGACATTTTCTCCCAAGTGGTGGGTTTGGTTTTTTTTTTTTTTTTCATTATATAATATGTGATTTTCCCCCCTAGCCTCTAATATCAATTTTCTTCAGAGCTACTCCCTGACTTTTACGTCAGTGCTCTGTTTTAAATTTTATGAGTCAGCATTTCACTTAACGATATCACTTTATTTCTTAAGTCCTGGAGTTGTAATAGATAAACGCTGGAATATTGATGGCTGTCTTAGTCTTGGTTTCCCCAAAATCACAAGCTGTTAAGAACCTGAATACTGGTAGTTCTTTTAGGATTTGACCCCAGGAGGCAAGAAAGAAGAAATAAGGAGGAGGCAGGAAAAAAGGAAGACACACTATAACAGGTGTTATTGAGGTAACTGCTGTGGGTTCAGTTCTGTGGGGATTCCTGAGGAGTATACAGAATGCCTCCAGAACTCTCTACCTGAGGGTGGAGATGAGAACATTTATTCTCTCACTCCTGACCCCACTCATTCAGGGTTGTCCCTGGGGATGTTCATTCTCTTGCTTGTCCATGAGGTATTTGCTTGTGAAGAAGGCAAACTGGGGCCGAGAAGACCACAGGACAACAGAGTATACGTGAGGTGGGACAGGTAAGCCAAGATCTGTCTTAAGTTGTATGGAATGGAACGCCTCACTGCAGGCACCGCTGAAGTCCAAGGGAGGCCAAGGGGAATGTGAGAATGTGACCACAGCACCAGAAGGGTCTGCTACGTTGCCTTAACAACATTCAAGTTCAGTGGTCACTGACATCACACAAACGCATGTGTGGCCTTCCTCTAACAGCAGGATCCAGGCAGCCAGCGCCTGTGATTCTGCTTAAATGCAATGCTGCATCTTCATTATAATCGAAACTTAGAATGGCACACAACGTTTCTACCCACTACCCACGGGCCAGAGCTCAGTCACATGACTATATCTAACTGCACAGGAGGCTGGGAAATGTGGTCGATTTTTTGTACTACAGGATAGAGGAAATTGATTTTGGCACAAAAACAATCTCTACCACAGACATTAAGACTGTATTAGAATCAACTGAAAAAAAAAAGCATGACTTTTGAAATTTGAGTGTCTTGATTCTCAGTATTAAAATTTTTATTGAATTTATTTCTTATTAAATTATATAGTTATTAAGACTTTTTTCTGGCAGTATTATATAATTTTTATCATGGGGAGGTGGCAGTGCCACTGGTATGTTACTATGCAGGCAACATGTATGTTTTGGTCTATTCTTTATTGTATTAGTAGTTTCATGTTCTATATGTGCCAACACCAACCTATTGCCCATGAGAAGAAACATGTAAGATAAAGTATTTACAGCCATTGTTATAAGTTTATATATATATATATTTTGTACCAGAGATTGAACCCAGGGGTGCTTAGTCACTGAGCACATTCCCAGTCTTTTATTTTTTTAATTTTTAATTTTGCAACTGGGTCTCACTAAGTTGTTGAGAGCCTTGCTCAGTTGCTGAGGCCGACTTTGAACTTGGGATCCTCCTGCCTCAGCCTCCTGAGTCTCTGGGATTACAGGTGTGCACCACTGTTCCTGGCAATGTATTTTTCTATCTTGTTTCATATATATATGTTCTATAACATTCAAAACCAATTTTTTCTTGATAATGAAAAGAATACAAAATGCAAAATCCACAATTTTGATAACTGAAAATTGCTGATTGTTTTGCAATGCAGTTCTTTATTATATTGGGTGTCTTGTCTTTCTTGATCTTTTAGGTTAGCTGATGAATAAATACATTTATTAAACACCTTGGGTTTTAGCTGGGATTTTACATAGCTTGCATTTTAATTCCTTGGTTCTTGACTGTTTCTATTAGCCTATAGTATTATTTTAATAGATGTTATAATGTCAGCCTACTGACTCTGGACTATGTTTGTTTATTAATCTTTTTTTCTTGGTGGGGAGGGTATTGGGGAGTGATCTCAGGGGCACAATGTGACATCTTAGAGGAAGGAGTCTTCATCTACAGGGTGGAAGAAATAGCTTGATTTGCATAGAAAAAGGGTAAGTGTGCCTGAGAAAATAGGAAATCTTATGCCATCCAGGGGAACATGAAACCTAAACCAAAAGGAAAAGATGTGAGGGAGTGAATGGGTAAAGAAAAACTTCACCCCACATGTATCTTTTTGTAAACTCACCCTTCAGAGAAACTTCCATTAACTATTTTCCTCATTTTTAATCACCGAAACACCTGAGATGAGGTTCCCGTTCCTTTGACATTTTTGATTCCTCAATATGTACAACTGTGCAAAGTGAGGTATGTGCATTATTTTACTCAATGTTCTTTAAGGCATCTCCACATTCCAGATGAGGAAACTGAAACACAGTAAGTTTATCCACATTTTTTCTGCCCCCCTCACTTTCTAAGATGACACATTCGTTTGATAAAAAAAATACATACAGATATTATGTTGTACAAATTTTTAAAATCAGGTAATAGCTTTGCCTTTTTAAGTTATATTTTATTTTCTGTTTATAAAACTAAAATATCTAAAAATTTGAAAAACCAGATAAAAGGAAGAAAAGAGAATAAAAAAATAAAATAATAGCAAGTATTTATTGAACTAGTGCTATAGTAGTGAATGAAATAAAATACCAGCATTTTTAGAATTGCCATTGTAGTGGGAGACAGACAGACAATTAGACAGTAAATAACAGGTAACGCTATGATATACTTAAAGCCCAGGGATTCGTAGGTGAAGGTGGTAATTTTGGATGGATATTCAGGGAAGGCATCTCTGTGGAGTCACATTTGAACAGAGACTGGAGGAAGCCACATTTGAGAGGTGAATGTGTCAAGGGAGCTGGCCATGAGATCGATTTGGGGGAAAAGCAGGTCAGCAAAGAAAACAGCAAGTACATGAGCCTGAGGCAAGAGCATGTGGGACAGCCTTGGTGAGCAGCAAGAGATTGTGCTAGCTGGAGCCCCATGAGTGAGGGGAGAAGAGGCTCTGTAATCACAAGGACAGCAGGGGGTCACGGCAGCCTCGGAGGCCCCAGCAAGAATTTTGGATTATTTTCCAAACCCAATAGGAAGTCATTGGATGATTTTGAACAAGGGACGGACACAATTTGATTCACATTGTAAATATCTCACTTCTTATGTGAAAAATTTTGCTGAACTCTTTGTTGCAACTTTCAGGGTATTGTTTGCATTCTTTGTCTTTCCACTTTAACAGTAAGCAAAAGTATTATACACAGAAAGTAAGACACAACTTAAAAAGACAAAAGGATAATGGTATTCGTTATTTATTGCTGCATAACAAATTACCCCTAAACCCAGTGACTGGAAACCCCAAACATTTACTATCTCAGTTTCTGTGGATCAAGCATCCAGAAGGGGCTTATTCTATGGTCCTTCCTCGTAGTTTCACGAAAACCTTTACTCAGGGTGGCAGCCAGACTGCAGTCATCTCATTCCAGCACAGAAGGTCTGTTCCAAGCTCTCTCATGCAGCACTTAG
Organism: Callospermophilus lateralis; assembly: GCF_048772815.1. NCBI lineage: Eukaryota > Metazoa > Chordata > Mammalia > Rodentia > Sciuridae > Callospermophilus > Callospermophilus lateralis. The sequence goes on along the minus strand of NC_135306.1, from coordinate 65,900,609 downwards.
CCAGCCTCAATCCTCTCTGGCCAGTGGCTTGATGACTTCATTTCTTTGCCAAATGGGAAGCTTTCTACCCCCACAGTGAGCACATCCAACAGGGAGAAGCCACAGTCTTTTTATAACCCAATTTCAAAAGTGACATCCCATCAGTACTGCCATATTCTGTTCACAAGGAGTTGCTAGATGCAGTCCACAATCAAGTGGAGAATTACCCAAGGGTATCAAGACCAGGAAGTAAAGGTCATTGGGGCCACCTGGGAGGATATTGACAAATCAGTCATTTCCTCCAAGTTCCTTAATTTACGGAAAAATACATCTGCATGTAAAACCTGTTTCTACCACTTGCCTTCAGGCCCTCATGGGATGGTTGTGGTGATGCCCCTTAAAAGGGCTTCCAACACTCCCAGCATGGGCAACTGCCAGGGCATATTTTTCTTTTCTCATTGATCTAGTCCCTTGTTATCCATTCTAGATCTGGCCTATGTTCTTCTTCATTCCCTGTACTAATGACCATTTTTCACCTATTGGTTAGATTGGTTTTTGTTTTTTGGATTTTTTTATTGTTTTTAAATTAATTGATTGATTTTAATTAGGTATATATGACAGCAGAATGCACTTTAATTCACTGTACACAGTTGCAACACAACTTTCTACGGTTGTACACGAGGTAGCGTCACACCATATGTGCCTAGGGTAAGGATGTCCATCTCATTCCACCATCTTTTCCTGCCCCCATGTACCCTCCCTTCATTCTCTCCTCTTTGCCCAATCAAAATTCCTTCATTTTCCCATGCCTCCCCTCTCCCCATTCTGGATCAGCATTATCCACTTATGAGAGAACATTTGGGCCTTTGTTTTTGGGGATTGGCTTACTTCTCTTAGCATGATATTCTGCAACTCCATCCATTTACTTGCAAATGCCATGATTTTATTCTCTTTTAATGCTGAGTAATATTCTATTGTGTATATATACCACAATTTCTTTATCCATTCATCCATTGAATGGCATCTAGGTTGCTTCCACAATTTAGCTATTGTGAATTGAGCTGCTATGAACATTGATGTGGCTGTGTCACTGTAGTATGCTGATTTTAAGTCCTTTGGGAATAGACCAAGTAAAGGGATAGCTGGGTCAAATGGTGGTTCCACTCCAAGTTTTCTAAGGAATTTCCATACTGCTTTCCAGATTGGTTGCACCAATTTGCAGTCTCACCAGCAATGTACGAGTGTGCCTTTTTCCACACATCCTCGCCAACATTTACTGCTGTTTGTATTCTTAATAGCTGCCATTCTGACTGGAGTGAGATGATACCTTAGAGTAGTTTTGATTTGCATTTCTCTAAATATTGACTATGTTGAACATTTTTTCATATATTTGTTGATTGAATGTATATATTCTTTTGAGTAGTGTCTGTTCAGCTCCTCGGCCCATTTATTTATTGGGTTGTTTATTTATTTATTAATTTATTTATTTGGTGTTAAGTTTTTTGAGTCTTTATATATTCGGGTGATTAGTGCTCTATCTGATATGCATGTGGCAAAAATTTTCTCCCATAATGTAGGCTCTTTCTTCACTTCATTGATTGTTTCTTTTTCTGAGAAGAAGCTCTTTAGTCTGAGTCTATCCCATTTAATAATTCTTGATTTTTTTTTCCTTGCACTTTAGGAGTCTTGTTAAGGAAGTCAGGGCCTAATTTGAGGAGATGAAGATTTGGGCCTACTTTTTCCATTACTAGGCACAGGGTCTCTGGACTAATTCCTAGATCCTTGATTCACTTTGAGCTGAGTTTTGTGAATGGTGAGAAACAGGGGTTTATTTTCATTTTTTGCTGCATATGGATTTCCAGTTCTCCCAGCACAATTTGTTGAAGAGGCTATCTTTTCTCCAATGTATGTTTTTGGCACCTTTGTCTAGTATGAGATAACTCTATTTATGTGGGTTAGTCTCTGTGTCTTCTATTCTGTACCACTGGTCTACATGTCTAATTTGGTGCCAATGTCATACTGTTTTTGTTACTATAACTTTGTAGTATAACATAAGGTCTGCTATTGTGAGGCCCCCTGCTTCACTCTTCTTGCTAAGGATTGCTTTGGCTATTCTGGGTCTCCTATTTTTTCCAAATGAATTTCATGATTGATTTTTCTATTTCTATAAGGAATGACATTGGGATTTTAATTGGAATCACATTGAATCTGTATAGCACTTTGGGTAGTACAGCCATTTTGACAATATTAATTTTTTGTTCTTTTATTACTAGAATGAAGATCTTATAGTTTGAACAGAAACATACCATTGAAACACAGTATGTGAACTCTTTGAGGTTCAGGAAGAACTTTCTATTTAACCCTTCCCTTCCTAGTAATAGAAGTTCTGATAACCCAGTCCCAAATACCCACACCTCCAACAGACTCAAGTTCAACAGAACATGTATGTGACAGGAGGGCCAAAGAAGAGCAAGACATTGTATATATTTTCACTCGATATCTGTCTATCTCACTCCACAGTTATCCAGATTTGATTGTAAACTCTTTGAAAGCAGAGACCTTTTTAGTCTCTGAACTCCTTCCCCAAGCTCTACCATTAATAATTACCTAAGAAAAATGCTCCTCTATTGAAGGCAATTCAGGTGGTTGTTGTTGTTGTTTCCACCCCCTCCCCCAGCATCTCGAAGGCTGAGATGGGAGGATCACGAGTTCAAAGCCTGCCTCAGCAACTTAGTGAGACCCTGTCTCTAAATAAAATATTAAAAGGGGGCTGAGGATGTGGCTCAGTGGTTAAGGGCCTCTTGATTCAATCCCAAAACAAAAATCTCCATGCTTGCATTTCTTCACCCATTTCCCCCTTTCTGGGATCTCTTCTACCCACTAGTGACTTCTTCATCTTAGTATCCTCTTCCAGTACTACAGCTTGAGTATCTCTTATCTGAAATGCATAGGACCACTATTGTTTTTGGATTTGGGGAATATTTACATATCCATAATTAGATATCTTGGATGGGATCCAAGTCTGAATATGACAATCATTTTTGGACACATACACCTCATACACATGGCCCTAAGATAATTCTATAAAATATTTCCAGGGGGACCCGTCACGTGATGTTAGGTGTGAAATTTTCTACTTGTGGCATCATGTCAGGGCTCAATATATTTTGGAGCTTAGAACAGTTCAGGTTTGGGATTTTTGAATTAGGGATACCCAACCTATATTACTTTACTTTGATAGCTATTTTTTAATCTCATTTCTCTAAGACTGAAATTCATTCATACTCTTCATACTACTTTAGCCTAATATTGGTTCAGATGCCATTTCTCCCCTCATGTGATTACAACCTGGAAGTCTTTCTCACCAGTTAGAGGAATTCTAAGATAACCAGCAGGTGGCCACTGGGAATGAGGAAGAAAGGGAGCCACTGAAGTCACAGATCCACTTATATGAACCTAAAATTAGGCAAGATTCCCTCTCTTTAGAGTAAATGAATTAGGAGGGAGATGTCAGAATGGACTGCCCATTATCTGAGTTGCTTATGAATACATTAGCATTAATTAATACACACATGAATATGTTTTACATTAATTTGTGTTGTGAAATATATGTGGGCCGGCCATCTGCCTAAGGGCAGGCAGGAACCATTCCCGGAATTCTCTCAGTAGCCGTGAACTAAACAGTTCACCCCTATGTTCTCAGTCCATGTTTGGACAAGAGATGTTTCAGCTACTCAAACAATTAGAAAAAGACTTGTTTACAGGGAAGAAGGCTAAGACAGGAAAATGATGGTGCCTGCATCTGTTCCATTTAAATGGGAAGCAAATGATGTATGCTTCAAGTTTGGTGCCTACTCTGTGGCGAGCATTTTACAACTATGACCTCATTGCTTAAAGATAGAAGGGAGAAGAAACTGCAGTTTATTGATTGTCTATATGGCCTCGGGTGCTTGACACGCACGACTTCATTTATTTCTCCACAGTGGTCGCAAAGGGAGGTAAATTAGACCAATTCTACCACAAGGTAAAGCAAGAGAGCTTAGTAGGTCCAAAGCCATGGAACCAGGATGTGTGTGTCCAGAATGTTTCACACCAGAGAACTCTGGCTTTGGAGGATGTGTAAATGTAATGTAGCTTTTACATGAGGAAACCCTGAGTTTGAAAAGCTCAAGGCCTCAAAACGCTTTTCTAGAAGTGAGAGGGGTAGGGCTGGGGATATAGCTTAGTTGGTAGAGTGCTTGCCTAGTATGCCCAAGGCCTTGGGTTCAACCCCCAGCACCACCAAAAAAAGAAAGAAGTAGACAGGAAGAGGGGAAAGGAACAACCATAGCATGGAGAGAACAGGGGAAAGGAACAACCATAGCATGGAGAGAAGCTGACTGCTTTTCAGGAGAGAAACAATAAAAATTAATACTGTTTTTTAAAAGCTCAATTGCTGAGCAACAAAAAATTTAATTGTTTCTGTCTTTTGACCATCCAAACAAATAATGACTACAGAAGGGAAAAAGAAAGAAACTAATATTTCTTAAATGTTCTTAAATGTTTTCTCTCAGGGCCTTTGCTAGCCTATGTGTTGTGGGGTGGGGGGGATAAGAGAAGCATCCTCCCATAGTGGAAGCAGCTACATCATCACAGACCTCAGTGGACTGACCAAGCCCTGAATCCTCTGCAGACACCTGTAAGCCCTGCTGGCTTGACTTGTATTACTGCATTATCATAACACAACAGTTATTCCCACAGTGTACTTTAGGATTCTCAGGACTCTGAAGTACAAAGAAATTAAATCTCTCTCTCTCTCTCTCTCTCTCTCTCTCTCTCTCTCTCACACACACACAAACACACACACAAACACACACACACACACACACACATACACACACACACACATTTCACACCTCGATATCCCAAAGTCACACAGAAAGCAAATGCACAAAAATAGTGTTAATTGCAAGTAATTTAAAGCCAATAAATAATGAAGGCAATTTATTAGCTGACTTAACTAACAACCCACAAAATGAAGTGGGCTTCAGGTTAGGAGTGATCCTAGAATGCACTGATTTTCCTACAGTTCCTTCACATATGTCCTTCTTTGGGCATCACATTCATTCTCACACCTACAACTCAGCAGTTGCAGAGGCACAACTCTAGAGTAGGCTACTTACAGTATCTCATCTAGTAATTCTCATGACATGGGAAGAAAGCTAATTTTCTAGGAACTCCTAGCAAATGTCTACTCACTGGCCCTACTCACATTGGATGGCACATGTGATGGTTTATTTAACCAGATTAAGGAATACCTAGAAGTCTGAAAAAGAATTATTTCATGGGTATGTCTGTAAGAGTATCTCCAGAGGGTGGACTATGTAGGGAACATCAGTCCTCAATGATGTTCTGACTGGGGGTCCAGACAGATTAAATGCAGAAGGAAGATTGGTATCTGCCCCTGAAAGCAAGAACTCACTGATCTTAGGTTTTGGACATCAAACTCTAGGCTTGCTAGCTTTGAACTCCAGGATTTGCACCAGGGGCCTCCTTCCCAGATACTCAAGATTTTGATCCTGAAATGAGAGTTGTACCATTGGCTTCACTAGTCCTGAGGCCTTTTGACTTGAACTGGGCCATGCCCACCCAACATGCCGCAGTCTCCAGCCTTACAAATGGACTGTTATGAGACTTCTCACTGGCCATGGTCACATGAGTCAATTCCCCTCTCATAAATTTTATATGCATAGCCTGTTGATTCTGTCTGTCTGAACAACCTTGAATAACTTGGCATGTTCACCCTTAAGCAAGAAATTGTGTCCAGAAGGTGAAATTAAACTGATAACACAAGCCTGATCTACATGCCCAATCTCTAGAACCAGGTAAAACATCTATTTCCAAAAGCAGACAAATGTTGGAATTGTGGGTATCAGCACAAAAATCAAGGTAATTACTAAAAAAGGGACTGAGCATTTGGCTTGGTACCCATCTGTCCACCATAAGAAATGTGATAAATTTTATGTTATTAATAATTTTCACCTTCTCCTTTCCTCGGAAGGAGAAGTATACTTTCTGTCCCCCGCTGACCCTGGGTTTAACCATGTGACTTCAGCTCTTGGGTTGGGGGTTAGTCACGTGATTTGCTTTGGCCAATGGAATGTTAGCCAATATAACATAAACAGAGTTGGATTTACTGTTTTGCACTTCTGCCATCACTTATAAAACCATAAACCAGGAAGTCCACCTGTTCAAGATGAGGGGAGACTTTTGGACCACAACTGGGCCTAATCTACAATAGAGAGGCAAACCCCACTGGACCCAGCCTGTCAGCCAACCACCCAGCTAACCTACAGACCTACGAGTGAGACTGAACCATGGTTGAGTTAGGCTAATCAATCTCAAAGTGTTCTGTTTTGTAGTATGAAGGTGACAAGAGTTGACCGAGAAAGTGGCTGAGTCAATTCTAGGTGTGTTATTTTCTTACATGAGAGCGCAGAGCACCGATGTGTCCTGTTTTCTCCTTGGCTGCAATCTAGCCTGGGTCTCAGCTGAAAATGAAGGTTGTGGCTTCATTCTACATTTTCAATCTCACAAACACATCTGATAGAGTCACAGCCGCTTTCGAAGGTCCTTCAAGAGGGGCTGGTTCCTGTGCCACGTGAGCTGGTCAGCGTCATGAGGCAGAAGCACACAGCCATTTCTTCCAGACCCTGCCAAGTGAAAGCTTGCAATATTGAAATGGCTGCACCTCAAACTGTCATGTGACTTCTGTATCATAGGAATTTTAGAAACAGATGGTGAGCACAGAAGACGGTGACGATTACACTATGCATATGGGGCAAAGGGGAAAGAGTGAGCAAGGAGGTGAGAATCCAGCAAATTCTGGAGGAGCACTGGAAAAAGAGAATTGCGGAGAGCTCGCCTTCTGTCTGAAATTGCAACCACAGGTTGCCAGAAGTTGAAAAAGAAAAACACCTGACAGGCAGTTGGGGATGGAGGAGGAGAAGAGGCCAAAAATGCGTGTTTTGCTTCAAAAGCCGTGAAGATTATATGTTTAAAGAGTTTTTTTTTTTTTTTCAAATCACACCAGAACAAAAAAAGGCAGCAAAATTCATCAATTCACCTGAGCTTGACCTTTGAGTGAATAATTTTGTTGCTGGAGGAAACAGGCAGTGTCGGAAGAGTTCAGGATGGAGCATATGCCCATGAACCCGATTCAGATAAATTACCCTGGATACCTCACACGGCCCAAGTCACCAGCGCCCTGCTCCCCAGAAACCCCATTACATCTCAGGGTGGGGGTTGATTTCTATGGACGTCTCAGATGGCTGCTCTCCTAATTCTATCATGAAATGTATTTCCCCTGGAGCTGGCATTTATTGCTGCATTCTGGCACGGCTCCTGAAATGTTGCATCTGCACCACTAAACTGAGGTTACTTGTAGTTCATTAATATGCAAGAGGGGCCGTGAAATCATTCCTGTTTCTGACAGGAGCTTGTACATGCCTTTCTGGAATGCTTCGTTTCTGAAGTGGTCTGGCACTGAGACTTTCCTTGTCTTCTTTTAATCAGCTCCATCTTGTCACTACATAAAGAGTTAAAAAAAAAAAAAAAAGGCTTTCTGAAAATCTTAAGGAAGGTGCAGTGTATCTTTTTCTCTTTTCTTTCTTTTCTCTGTCTCTCTCTTTTTTCATTGTCATCCCCCACCCCCTCCATGAACACATCAAAGTAAGAAGTGACATGCAGTGCCCCCGAGCTCTTAGCAACATGCTTTTAGGTTTGGAAAATTTCATTTTCTACCTTATGATGATTACATGAGGAAAGATGAAATGCTCGCTTTGAGGTTTATTTGAGAAAGAGATGTAATAAATGTTGTGGCTTCCCACTGAATGGAACAAATCCATTCTGGTCATGTGGGGATATTAAAAATTACATATGTGTGTGCATGGACATAGCCTGTGTGACTTAGGTGGTATTTGTGGTCCCAGATGCTGAGAAAGAAGACCTGGGTGGCTTCTTTCAGAAAATGCTGAATAAAGTTTTTCATTTTATCCAGCCCTGAATGCATTTGATTCCAAACGAAAATGAGTTCCCACCCTGTCTGAGCCACAGCAATCTCCTTTTAACCAGTCCCCCACCGCCACCAACATACACACACACACACACACACACACACACACACTCATTCATGTACATGAGCACATATAGAGTCTTTCTCTCACACACATACACACACAAATACACACACACACACACACACACACACACATACACACAAAGGACTGAATGATTCACACAGACTGGCAGCTTATGAGGTTCCCTTAACTGAAACCCACAACTGTGCCCGCCTGTTGAAGAATTAATCCAACATCCCTTTTCCAAAATTCATTTTTCTAAATACTAGAGCAAGGCAAAGGACCTTTGTGCTTTGTGCTATCAGTTTTGTGGGGTGTTTGGGGGTGTGTTTTTTTGTTGTTGTTCCTATGTTTTTGGCTTTGCCTGGGGAACTTCTCTGTAAACCGGGAGCTGAATGGAAAATGATAAGCTCACCTAGTCCAGGAAACAGAACCAGCAAGGTAGAGAAATAGCCTCATGGTTTTAGCCCTGTGCTCCTTAGTTGGAAAGGATGCTAGGAAAGAAATCAAGTATTCACCGAGTAAACCATTTTCCCACACAGAGAAACATGCAATCTCAGGCTCTATTCAGAGCTTCACATCACATATGCCACTCTTTGTTCAGCCCACAGCTGGACCACACAGGTTGTAAGATGCAGGATTTGCACAAGCTTTGTCCATCAGCTCCGGCAGCCCACCCTCCCTAGAAAGTCAATCATCAACCACCCTCAGGGGCAGTTCCTCAGCCACACTGATCATTCAAGCTTGGAACAGAACTGTGAAATTTTTGCTTTGGATGCAGAAAGGGGAGAGATACTGATCCTTTTTCATAAATAACCTAAACTCCAGCTCTCCAATGATGAGTAATCTCTGTTTACTCTCCTTCATAAGGCAATAAGAAATGGCTTTGATTGAATGCTTACTATGTGCTCTCAGATAGATTCCCTGCCCTTATCCTGCTCAGCTCTGTATTTAAAGGGAGATGACAACTTGTAAATATTTTTAAATATTTAAAGTTTGAAAAGTTTTCTCATTTAAGCCCCACAGTCCTTGGAGGCAGGTGCTATTATGGTTCCTACTTCAGAGGGGAGGAAACCAAAGCCCACTGAGTCTATACAATCCCCACCAAATGGACTGAGAAGTTGGGAGTCAAATCCAGAGATCTGACTCCGGAGGCTTGCTGTGAACCGCCAGGCTCTACTACCTCCTCCCCTGTGGGAAGTTCTTGGGTACCATTGTCCTCTGTTCAGCTCATGAGCAAGTACCATGATTTCTGCTTTCAAGTTCATTTCTTCCATACATTGTGCATCCCTGGAGTTATAGTAAGCATTTGTTCTCCAGTCTGACACCCTCATAAGTGTTCAATAAATGTTCGTTGAATGAATGAAAAATAAACTAATGAGGCATAGATTTCAGAGCATCGAAGGGAGGGTGAGTAAAGAATAAGATTCAGGGGAGAAAAAAATCAGTCTATAGTATGAAAAAAAAGGAGATGAGAAGAGACAGGGAGTTAGACTCAGCTTGGATGAGAGAAAGGAAAGAGAATGAATTGCTGCTGCTGTGACCCCTTCAGGGTGCATTCTGCCACCATGTTGGAAAAGGGGGTGGGCAGGGAGAGTGTGAATATCAAGTCAGAATATTTGTGCCATTCCTGGTTGAGTAGAAAGGACCACAGAATAGGAATCAAGAAACTGGGTTATAGTTCCTTGTTTGCTACTCACTAGTTGTCTAATTTGGGACAGGTTTTTTACTTTCTTTGGACTTCAGGTTCTTAGTCTGTACAGTGAGAAAATTGGATTAAAGTCCCTGTAGCATTGTAGAAAAGCAGAGGCATATAGTTGTATTATAAACTGGTTGCAAGCATCTTACAAATATAGCAATATGGATAACTTATAATTATCAATAAAAATAATGTATCATTAAGTGCTTTTTATGAACCAGGCATTATAGATATAATCCAGCCCAATAAGATATTATGGTCCCAGTTTTATGAGGATAGAGATTGTGGTTCAAAGAAATTACCGAATATACTCAAGCTCACATAGCTAGTAAGTGGCCAAGCTGGGATTTGAATGCAGGTCAGTCTGTCTTTGAAGTAAACCCCCGGGTACATGAGGGGACTAATGTGACGTCATTCCTTGGCAAATGTCCCTCAGAGGAACTTACCATCATTTTGACTCAGAAAGCCCTACTGACCACCCAACTCCCATGTGCCACACTGGCCTGCCCAGTGATGACAGCCCCTGGAGAGAAGCTCCCCATGGGTCCCCTTGGACCTTCAGAAAGCACTTAGTAATGTTGTTATCGTACTGCTTCCTCAGCAACAGCCGTGCCTGCTGGAGTTATAAGACCAGCAGCACACTGAGTCAGGATGAGCAAACTGTTCCCTAGAAACCAGCCCTTCCTGCTCCTCTCCCTTATAGACCTTGAAGCAAAATCCCCTTGTTAATTCAGGGGGAAGTGTCATGTGACTTCGCTGTCTCTGAGGCTGTCACTTGCCCATTCACTCAGTACTTATTTGCAAAAAATTCTTCTGTCTAGATGCCGTCAAATCTTTTTTCTTCGTTGTCTCTATCTACTCCCTTCCAAATTTAAAATTTGCTTCCATTATTGTTCCAAAGACATCAATAGAGAGTCGATGCAAAGCACAAGAGCTTTTAAATGAATCATTCTTTGGCTTTGATTATTATACTGTAAATGTCTTTAATCAAACTCTTTAAAGACTCGTAATGCAACCATAGTCTTAAAAATAATTAAATTTTCTACGTGTATGAGTTTATAACTGTTATATGTGTGCATGCAAATATACCTGTATACAAGGTAAATGTCAATATATACATGTACATAAGTTCCTTAATCACACACATACAAAAAATTCATCTTGTTTTTTGAAGAATGGGACAATTATTTTCTCCTTTTCTCTCAAAGGAGTTCCCTGCTCTTCCTTGTCATGCTCTGCCATTTTTTTAAAAGGAGGTAAAGTTTATAAACATTTTTAAATATTTATTTTTTAAATACTCATTTCTGCCATATTGTATCTGGTGGGCCTAGATCGAAAAGCTAAGGGCCTAATCTTGATATAGGAGGTTGAAAGAAGCTTGAGCACACTTTCTAAACTATCTGCAGCCAACCCTGGTTAAGTGGACTGTTGGAGTAAAGATTACTTAAGGTTCTGGAGATGTTTGAGAAGGTAACTAATTTGTAGAACAGAATAGAGCCTGTATTCTGAAGGGTCAAGCCAGGCAAATAGACACACACCAGGTCATTCAACAGAGGGGATTTTATATGCAGAACTGTTTACAAAGGTGTTAAAAAAGCCAAAGGAACAAAGAGTGAGGCAACCTGAGAATAAGAAATGAAGGAACCACTTTTACCCCTAGGAAGGACAAAGAGCAGAAAGCAAGGGTAAGCCCTGTTCACAGATGCTAGACCAACAAGGAGGCAGCCTGGCAGTTAATTGAGCTTAGCCACCCCAGGGATGCTACCAGAAGCAGAGAGAGAGGGGAGAAGGCCTCTGGATGCTCCCTTCCTCACATCCTCCAGTCTCCTGCCAGAGCTTAGCACTGAAATCTAAACAAAATCAAGGAAGCCCAGGAAACCTATTTGGCAAGAGTGAGCACTCTGAAATACAAGGCCTAGCTGGCACATTAAGGGAATGTGGCCAACAACAAATGGAAAATGTGACTGCCCTGATTTCATCACTGGTTAAGACCTTTCTGAATAATTGAGATCTATATCTAGATGTAGATACTGGTGAATATATTGCAACAGTTTACAGGTGTATGTACACAGTTGTTTATCCACGTGACTTTTTCCATCGCCCCTCAGGCGGGAACATCCTGAGCTCAGGAGTGGTGTGTGACTTGCATTGTCCAGCGATATGTGAGTAGAATGGATGCTTGCTTTGCCTAAATAGAAACTAAGAACCACACACCGTTGCTCCACCGTATTCTCTTTCCCCCATCACAAGATCTGTGGTGTCCTAGATAATTCATTATCCAACCTGGGACACTGAATTTATCACACTCTTTACAAATCACAACATTGCTTTAAATGGAGAGGTATTTCACCTGAAAGGCATCTGAAATTGAAAGGAAAATGATGTGCATACCAATTGAAAATACAATTAACATACTATTTAAAAACAAGTTTCCCCTGTGTTTCCCAACTTTTCAGTTTCCTGAGAGTCATAGAGAAATAGAAAGATGGCATCCAGCGTTGTACTGAATTCAGAACGGTTAAGGCCTCAAAACAGTCCCCAAGTTCACAAAATTAGCCCCAGCTTGAGATGAGTAAATTCTGGTGACACTTGTGGATTTTCAGAAGTGATCTGTAAAAGAAAAGCAAGGAAAAGAAAAGAACTCTGGACGTGCTACTCTCTTGCATAAAAACTCCCCTGGCTCCCTGCTCTATCCAAGCTTCCCAGAAGATAAAAAGCAGACTCCTTTGCTTGGCATAAAATCTTACCTCTATTTATCTGCCCAACTCTGTTTGTGCCCAAAGCACAATATATTCCAGAAACTTAGCTTGTTGTTATTATTAGTAAGTTGTCTTTGCACAGTTTCATGCCATTTGTATATCATTCGCTGTAAACTGAGAATTTCCTCTTCACCTCTCCTCCTCTAGCCTCCTCTTGACAAAATCCAACTCCTCTTTCTAGTCCTATCTCCAGTGTTCCCTCCTCTGTGGAGCCTTCCTAAGTGGTGCTCCCAGTGCTGCTCACTACAGCCCTTGCCACACGCCACTGTAATTCCTCTGTCCATCCATCTCCTCCTCTTGACCTCATTACCCCAGGGTAGTATCTTTCTCAACTCTACCTACCAAGCACCTGTTACAGAGGCCAGGGCATTCCAGGTCCTCTTGAAATGTTTGCTGGATAAATGAATAAATGAATGAATGAAGAGTTTCCTGTTTATCCTCAAAAGCTGCTCTGAAATCATGAGATATCTGAAATCTATTAAGAATTTCAGATACCTCAGTGTTAATTTCCAGATATTTATCTATGCTCATTACAGGTATAATACAGTACAATGTATAGTTGAGTTCAGTCCATTCATATAGAGTATTCAGAGTAACTTAATTTTAGAGGTAGAAGGAATCAGAGACCAGCTCACTCCTTTCAGGTAAAGATAAGGTGTGTTGAGCAGAAAGAGGTTCAATTAGAAGCCCATACAGCTGGAAGTACCATACAACCCAGTATTCTTTTTATTCTGCTATTCTTGACTGTGTTTGGGGAAGTTTGATTATATGAACATTCATGATAGAGAAAATATAAAGAGAAAATAAAGCATATAAAAAATAATCAGACTTGATAATAATCAAATAAATGCAAATCGTTTCACTTGTATCACTTGCTAATTTTTTTTTGAATGCTACAGTCTGAGGTTGCAGCAAAATGAGGTTTTTATACACATCTAAAGGCATTGTAAATAGGTACAACCTTTTGGGAAAGTAATAAGGAAATCCAGAGGAAGAGTCATAACATTCATATTGTTTTGACCCTGTATCTAACGTACTAGGAATTTACTCTATGAAATATTTGAGCAATACTAAAATCTTGTTTGTAAAAAATGTATTTACTGCTGTACTGCCTACTAAGAACAACCTCAATATCCAACAAGATGGGATGGTATATAACAGTAATGAAATAGTTTGCAGCCATTAAGCATTATAATTATGCAGCCTACAAGGAAACATGGAAAATATGTAACATAAATTGGGTGTAGTGGAAATCAAAATAGTGTGTGCATTATGGTAGCAACTCTATAAAACCAGATTCTTACAGGGAGGCATGGAACAGCAATTTTTAAAATGGTTGTGATAGGATAGACTTATGGTTTACTATTTTTATCAACATTATAAATGTTGCTATGACATATTTTCTCTCCTAAGAAGCAGGTGGAAAGTAAATTCATTCACCAGTGGCAACTGAACAAGGGTGCAAAGGGACACAATGAAACAGGTGAGTCATCTCTGTTTTGGCCCCAAGCATGTCTCATCCTGAGTGGTGGGAGTGGAGGGGAAAGTCAAGAAGAGTGGCTGCTGCGGGGAATCTGTTTAATTTGCAGGAAATAGAGGATGAGGGGAACTTGCTGAAGAAATCCCACTCTATTTTACTAAGAAGAAAATATGATGGCCTATGAGACGTTAATGCCCAAGTGAGAGCACTTTTCTTTGATCTCTGCTGTCAGTCATTAAGTCCACATATTTATGAAGAGACGACTAAGCACCAGGGACTGATCTTTTAAAATTTAACATATTTATTCTATTGAATCCTCATAACAATTGGGCAATGTAATCACCATAGTACCTTTTCTATTTTACAAGGGCAAATTCTAGAGCACAGGTAGGTAGGTCTGCTTTCAAAATCCTTTTCTGTTGAGTCATTTGTCGAAATGCTACATTGGCAAGGGAGTGTTCTCATTACCTGAAGACAGGTGAAAATGAGCTCAAATCACTTGTCTACTTGCCACATGTGAGCACTTTATGTATGACGCTCATTAAATCATAACATGAGGTGTACAATGCCCATTTTGATTCCAAAGTTCTAATAGCAAATTTGCAGGTAGCTAAGGTATCCCTAGGATAAATCTAAAGCCTTAAGAGGGCTCAGGACTTCCTGAAATTTGGTCTTCTTTGCAGTTTTTCTCAAAGAAGAACAAATTAGCATTCATAGCAGGGCACTCCTTGGTGCAGGGCTGTCTGATAGATTGCAAGACATTCTGTATCTTTGGCCCTGGTCACTAAATGCTTAGAGAATCACTCCCCAGGATTGAGGCAACCAAAACTGCTTCTACACTTCCATATGTTCTTTGGAGTGGGAGGGTGCTACCTCCATTAGAAAATCATTAAGCAATCCATATTCACCCATCAATAAATGTTTATCATGTACCTTCTCCAGGTCAGGCCTTTTCTGGCGTTGGAGACATTTAATAGGGATAACTGACATTTAAAGTGGTGCCATAAAATACAGCAAATGCTACAACAGACCAATGTGGCATGAGCATAGAGAAGAAAATGACTCTGTCTAAAGTATCTTAGTCAACCTTGGTGACTTGTCACCATGAAGTGACTCCAAGGAGAGATCTAGATTTGATGTCTAAAGACCTCCATTCATGTCCCCAATCCACCTCTTAATTATTATCAGTACAGGCCCCTTGCTTATTCTCACTAAAAACTAATTTTTTCATCAGGAAGATGGAAACCATTATACTATCAGCCCTACCTACCTCACAGAGTTGATTCTGAAGGATGCACTATGGTGAGCTCTGCATGTTTAGTGAGGTAGCAGTGATTGGAGTTTGAGACTAATTTGTGTGCTATGCTGGGAACCAGACATGTCTAGAATTGTCCAATGACTTGGTGGGCAGGCAGCCTCCTGAGGTCTATTTTTAAGTCAGTTTCCCTGGATTCTCATCTGAGCCCTATGGAGAGAGAGATTGTTTGCAGAGGCTGAGGAGATAGTTGTCATACAGGGCACTGAGAATATAAGGGCTCAAGCAATGCTCTCTGGTAAGGCCCAGAGCTGGGGGCTGGGGAGGTGGCGGTGAGGCAGAGAATGCATACTTGCTCTCTGCAGACAGAATAATATGTTTTTAGTTCCCTGAGGACTGAGTCCACAGTGCTGCTTTGGTCCTCAGGGCAGGCGCTGGTCCCTCACTGCCAGCAGAAATAGTGAAGAGATATCCAACTTTGAATGGCTTCAGGGGCAGGAAACTTCAACCAGGATGACACGGAGTTTAAAAAAATAAAAAGTAAAGGGGTAAATCATTAGTAAGTATAGGTGAGATAACCCTTGCAGACTCCTGAAGTACTTCCTGAGAGACTTCATCCTGGATGAGGCTATTAACAACTGGAATGTGATTTGTTGCTGTTAATGTGACCTTATTTATACCCACAGGCTAGAAAACTTGGGTTACTGTTATTTACTACAGTAAGAATATATGTCAATTAATTTTAAAAAAATAACTATGGGTAAATGACAAAAAGATCAGTAGATTAGAGAGAGGGACAGGAGCAAGGGGTGAGGGAAGGGGAGGGGAAGGAAAAGTAGTGAGGACTGAATTAGAACAGGATATATTCCATACTTTTACAATAATGTCAAAATGGGTTCTACTGTCATGTATAACTAAAAAGAACCAATAATAGCTTTAAAAAAAAGAAAGAAAGAAGAAGAATATATGTCACCAGATATAGAAGAGATACTGGTTCTCCAGGGGCCATTTACCCTTTTGTTTTTATTTTTTTAACTCCAGGTCATCCAGGTTGAAGTTTCCTGCCCCTGAAGCCATTCATTGCCCACTTTTTATTTTAGCCAGGACAAGAAGGCATTAGTCTGAAGCCCACTGCCATAGAATCCTGCGTGGAATGGCCCTGCCTTTCAGTAGACTGAGACAGGAGAGAGAAGTTTCCTCAAAACCATCTAATTCTTAGTAAAAGCAAAATAACAATAGGATTTTTTAACAAAAGTAATGGTTCCTGAAAATTAGACCATAGTAGACTCTTTTGATTTCCAAAATTTTCATAAGTCCCATGACTTTGGGACAGTCCCACCTGTGATGCTAATGGGGAAAGAGGTGGAATCTCGTGTCCTGGGGCTTTCCCAGGTGTTGTAAGCGCTAAAACATGGTAGATGAGCTCTGAGGCTAATTAGGTAACTGAAAGACTTCCAATTTTCCCTCTTCAGAACTGTCTTTTCCAACCTCAGCAATCTGTGTTTTCCCAAGATGGTGACAGCAGTACGTTCACATGCACTTCTTACCATGTGGCCCTGGTCCTGCTCGTGCAGAGAGATGGGATCTGTCTGTGTTCACTCCCTTTGAGCCTGGGTGAACCTTTGTGACTACCTTAAATATGAAGTCTAGAAGTGACGCTATGTGCCTTCTAAGGCTACAGCATCAAAATGCCACGCACGTCAGCCTGGCTCTCTTGGCTCTCTTCAGAACACTAGATCTCAGAGCCCAGTTCCTGCTCCAGAGAAAGCTCACACTGCCACAGAGAGGCCCCCAGTGGGGGAAGCCAAGATCCCAGCCGCCAGCCCAGATGAGCTGCCAGACAGTGGCCAGCACCAGTTTGCCAGCCATGTGAGTGAGGAATCCGGAAGCAGATCCCCCCCACCCCGGCTTTCAATGATGCTCTTTCCTCTTGATTTTGCCCCCACACTGCTGCACCCTCAGTTCTGGCTGTTCTAAAGACCCATCTCAGGTCTATGCCATTTGGTTTTATTATAAAGTAGGATTATTTGCTTCCTGATCTTACTGTCACATCACAAAAAAAATTTGATTTGGTAAGTTAATTCTGACCCTTCTTGGAAAATTACAAAATTTGAGAAATAGAAGACATTACTATGATGCTCATGCACGAAATGCTTTTCTAAAATTATCAACGCCTTAAAGATGGGCTTTTCTCTAGGACTACCAAATATTCACTCCTGTTGGCCTGTTGTGTTGTGCTGGGGGGGGTGGATAGAAGAGGGTGAGATTTTTGATTTATCGTCCCAGTCTCCTTCTCTTTCCACCTCATTTAATGTGATCCTTTGAAAGATATGTCCTTGTCTTGCTCTCATTTAAAACAAAGACTCCTGTCAATGATTTCCTCAATTTTAAGTTTGTGAAGCGGGAGGGAAAAAAACACAGGTAAGGTCTGCTGTTACACTAATTTCACTTATTCTCACCTCATTTCAAAACCATGTTATTCTTCCTGCTGCATTTCCACCAGCCATTTTCTCCTGCAACCTGTAGGTTTCCTGCAGAGAGAGGACAATGGGTAAGTTAAGTGAGAGAGATGATTTACAAGGCTTTTTTCCTTTTTTCTCTAATTTACAGGAGAATCATCCTTGCATGGGAAGACAAGCTAACGCCCTATATCACTAAAGATTCGAGGTGATGGAAAAGAAAATGAATTAATAGAATATAGTTTATTTTAGTAATACCAAATACATCTGATGCTACTGGTCCACTCGTGCCTTAAGTATTAATAAAAATGCCTTTCATTTTTTCTGAAAAAATATTTGCCTTTATTTCAGATAATACTTCCTTTTATTCTCTTGCAAGTACTAATTTGTATCTGTTTCAGTTAGGATTATGTTTTGATACAGAAAATAGAAAACCCAAAAGGGGAAAAGAAAAAAAGCAAGCTTCTTTTAAGAGGCTTAAAGCCACAAGGCTCTATTCTTTCATGTAAAAGACATCAGCAATGAGTGGTCCAGGGCTGGTGGGGCAGCACTACAAAGATGTCAAGAATGGAGACAGCTTCCAACTTTCTGCTTTACCCCCCAGTTTCCATCCTGGTGCTGGTGGCTGGTGCTCCAGCATCTTATCTGGGATCCTGGCAACCAGAAGAGGGAAAGGGGAAGGAAAACCCATATGGAAACCTGCTGAGTCGGCTCTTTTAAGTGTTCCCTGGAAATTCCTTATCATGGTTTTGCTTATATCTCAGTGGCCAGAATCTAGTCGCAAGACCTCTAACTGCAGAAGAAGCAAGAAACATACTAACACCTGCTCTGACTTGGGTATGGAATGAGTGTGTCCTTCACTGGTTCTTGTGCTGGAGGCTGGGTCCTCAGTGTGGTGGTGTGGAGGTGGGTGGGACCTTTAGGAAGTGTGGCCCAGTGGAAGATATTGGGTCATGGGGCACCATCCTCAGAGGGGATTAATGCTGGTCTCATGGAGTGAGTTAGATCTCAAAGGAATGGATTTGTTTCCATAGAGCAGCCTTTTACAAAAGAAACCTGGTCATTTTTTCTCTCTCTCTCTCTTTTTTAATCTCCTGTCCTCTCCTCTCTAGCCCACTTTGCTCCTTTGCATGCATTTCTACCATATGATGCCAACTACTATGTTGTAATATACCCAGAAGGCCCCACCAGAGACCAGTCAGATAAGGTCATCTGATCTTGGACTTTAATCCTCCAAAACAGTAAACTAAACAAAACTTTTTGAAAATAAAGTTACCAGCCTCATGTATTTTGTTATAGCCACACCAAACACCAGTTTATAGAGGCCCCTTACTTCTCCAATTTCCTCCAGTTGGCTGATTATCTGCCAAACATGATCAATTATAGCTCCCCTCTCTTGTCCTGTGTTCCAGGAGCAGAGTCTTTCACTAAAATTGTAAGTTCACTGAGGGTAATTTGTTACAATGTGCCTTATTTTGTCACACCCTTCATCATTCTTGCTTTGGAGCTGGTAGAGAAGGCACTTCAAAATATTTATTTATTTGTATCAAATTGAAATATATATGATGAATGAGTCATCAAGTATTAATGATATTGTGTCAGGTTGCTAGTTATCTATATAATATATCTGTTCTCTTCTTTTTCATGAGCAATAGAACCACTATAATTTTGGGGTGTAGCACTGCTCCACCTTCATACCAAAGAACTGGGAATGAAAACACTAAAAAGTGATGTGGAGTAATTAAATATCCCAGGAGCTTACATTTCTAGTAAAGAACTCTGCTTGTTTGGAGAACACAGACTAAGAGAGCTCTAGGGGGTCACGTATGTAGTGCAGACGATAAGGACCGGAGGACATTGGAGAAGAGAAGGACTTCAGAGTTGTGTTGATGTTTTACTGAAGATAGAACCTGCAGTGGGAATTGAAGCACATAACATACAGGTGTGGTGGGTAATTCTGTGTCTATTCAACTGAGCCACAGAGTGTCCAGATATTTAGCTAAATGATATTCTTGGTGTGTTCGTGAGGGTGTTTCTGTCTGACATTAGTATTTGAATCAGAAGGCTAAGTAGATTTCCCTCTTGGTGTGCGTGGGGCTCATCCAACATCCATTGGAGGCCTGAAGAGGACAAAGAAGCTGATTAAAAAAGAATTCTCTCTACCTGACTATCTTAAAGCTTAGACATAGGTCCTCTCCAGGCGTTGGAGCTGGACTTGAACTGGAATAACACCATTGGATTTCCAGGTTGTCAACCCCAGGTCTTGAAATTTCTAAGCTTCCATAATTGTGTGAGCCAGTTCTCTATAACAATTTTTTTCCCTTTCCCGCTCTCCCTTCTTACCTCTCTATTAGTTCTGTTTCTCTGGAAAGTCCTGACTAATACAATAAGTCTACAATAAAACTTTTAGCACCCTGGCCATCTCCTAAGCTCAATGACAAGGCCAGGAATAGAGATGAAAGATACATCTTCATTCCTAAATCTCTTCAAGGGCTGCTGAGGGAAGAAGACGACCCATGATAACAACATGTAAAAGTCCTATGGTAGAAGGATACACAGAGCTCTGGGGACACAAGGATGGACCTTTGACTTCACAGGAGGAAAGGACAGTCTCCAGAAGGAAAATGTGAGACTTCTCAAAGGAATGGTGGCCATGTGAGGATATGTGGGGTAGACTTGAAGGAGGGCACATTGGGTTTTGTTTCTCTTATTTTTCTTGGTGAGATTTGTATGTGTTTAAAGGCTGAGAAGAAAGGATCTGTTTTGTCAACAATTTGTCACTTCTGTCCTGTGTGGCACAATCCATTCTAGGCCCCTGGAAGTGCAGAGCAGCCACCTGAGATCTCCAGTTCCCTGGCAGTCCATAGATGCCTGGGATCTGCTGTGTTTAGAAGTCACAGAGTAGACATGGAGGTTCTGCTGGCTCTTGGACCACCCTGTGCAGCTTCTCTGAGTCAGGTACTGTGTGGGGCTGCAGAGGCAACAGAGAAGGTAGGGAGAGTCACATAAGGACTCCACATATTCAAACAATACATGGTTTGGAGTTAGAGTAGTTTGATTTGCGTGATTTGTAATAAATGCAATAAGAGCACCATTTATTTCCAACTCTCCAGTAGTATTATCAACTTTTTCTTCCAAAGATAAACTTGATTACATTACTTATTTATACTATGTACATTGCATTAGAAGTAAAAAAAAATGCATCAGGGAAAAAATCATATACAGTTTTTTTTTTAAATTAGTACTTTCTTATCTGTGCTAATAAGCTTAGATTATTTAAAAGGAAGAATATTAAATATGCAACCCACCTTCAGGTGTTAGTACTGCTTGTTTACTTTTACACATTTTGCTTAACTTGACAGGCAATCTGGAAATATCATCTCTACTCACTTTCAATTCCTCATTTTTACACCAGGGCTGAGCTTTTTGTTGGGGTCTATGACATATCAGGAGATGATATGTCTGATGTAGGATATAGATGAAAAAATGGGTATGTTGGAGCTGCATATATTTAAGCTAAAAGCCAAACATGTTTTTTGCTAGTGCAATGTGGGGGTACATAATTAAAAAGCAATTGTAATCAATCATAGTTTTAGAAACTCATGAATAGAGATGACAAATGAATTTCTGGATGTTTATTTTGAACCATCACTGAATAGTTTACTATCTTATTACATTTAGTTTTGATAACAATCCTATGAAATACCTATTATAGTCTCCATTTTACAGATGAGCAAATTGAGACTTCAGTGAGCTAAATTGGCCAAGAATAATCAATGAATGCACTAGGGGTTAAACTTATGTGTTTTGACTTTAAAGACTCCTTCTTGACCATTGTCCTTCACTGTGTCCTATGTAGATCATCTCCAGTCCCTGAAACAGGGACCTATAGGGGGCTGTCATCTCCAAATTAAGATGAAAGAACTCCTGTTAGAAAAACTTTCATATACGCAGAAGGCTAGAACCATTCAATTTTATAATCCTTTAACATTTTCCATGTTCTGGCCCCATTTCCTTTTATTCTTTTCTTTTTTAATATTTTTAAACATATTTATTTTTCTTGACTGGTCATAACTGTATATATTTATGGGATATGTGATATTTCATTACATGTGTATATTGTGTAATGATCAATTCAGGATATTTAGGTTATCCATCATTTCAAACAGTCATCATTTCTTTGTGATGAGAACATTCGAAATCCTTTCTTCTAGCTATTTTGATTGATGTGATACAATCGTTGGAAGTATTCAGGACTGGCCCCACTTCTTTTGAAGGATGCTGCCCTCTGTTGTTGGGCTAGGGAGAGGGGCCACGACATTCCGTTTAATATATGCCTTCTTTGTTCTGAAAATCTATAAAGGGGACTTACCAAGTACTACAGCATGCTTCCATTTTCCTTTACCTTTCACAAACCTCCCAACATTCAGATAAAGATGAGATTCAAAGACTTTTAAGGACAGGTGTAAAACAACAGAGTAGTTTCCATAGTACAAAGGGAATTTGACTATAAATTCACCACATCAGTGTTATGCTCACGTGTACCATGGGCACCGAAAGAAACAAGTGCTCAGCAATGAGATCATGACACTCAGGAAGTCTCTTAGGAAAGCCCACCATTTTGGGGGTAAAGAAGAAACTCCCCAGAATGATCAACGTGGGCTTCACAGTCTGCCTGCCTCCCAACCTTACCAGCTCCTTCCTTCACCATTGCTCAGACAAAACCCTTTCCACTCATACCATGTCAGAGCAGCTGCCACTGCAAAATATACCTTGTCCCTCCATTCAGGCTGGTCCCTTGTCCTGTTCCAGTGATTCTTTCAGAGTTCAGTACAATGATTAACCTCTGAAAATTTGCCCCAAACTTCTGTTCACCAAAAATGTTTGCTCTACATTTTGTAAATGCAGAGATACTATTCCATAATTGAATGCTTACATAGCCTCCTCCCTAGTAGAAGGAATAGGTTTTAAGAGCAGCAATCATCCCATTCGTTTTAATACTCCTCACCTAGCTGCATGGATCTAGTATATAGGAGGTGCCCCAAAATGGGTTTTGTCATTGCTTTTTGGCTAAATGTGTTGAGTGTTCCATGGACATTTATCAAAATGCTTTGTGAATAATAGCACTCAGTTCTCACAACAGCCCTATGAGGTAGGATCTGTCTTCTTCTCCACTCTACAAATGAGGAGACTGGGCTCAGGTGAAACAAGTTCCCCAGGTAACCTGGCTAGCAAGAGGCAGAAACAAAACCTAGACCAGGCACCAGGGATCCAGAGCCTGTGTTCTCCATAGCTGTTCCACAGTGCCCCTGCTTTCTTGGTTAGAGATGTGTTAAATGATGAATAAACCAAAAAGCTCTCACAGGATTAGAATTTGGCTCAATTTAACTCTATGCTTAAAAGGAGGGAGATTAGGGAAACTTAATAGTAAGAGAGTCTAGGTTCCCAGTTTCACCAAAAGAAAAGGCTGCAGTCCTTCTTCTTCCTCTACAAAAAGAGCATTTCCATATGATAATATTTCCATTGTCTCTCATAAATGTCTTGAAAAGAATGCAAGCTGTGTGCTGTGTTACACACTTTTAACTCCCCAAGGTAGGAGGTTGAGGCAGGAGGATCGAGAGTTTGAGGCTGATCTGAGCAACTTAGTGAAACCTTGTCTCAGAACAAAAAAATTAAAAAGCCTGAGGATGTTGCTCAGTGGTAGAACACCCCTGGGTTTAATTAATTCCCAATACCAAAAAGAAAAAAGAAAGGAAGGAAGGAAGGAAGAATTGTGGCAGCCATTGCTTGTAACCATCTCTTCAAAGATCATATATGAATCTTATAAAAGTTATGGTCAGACACAGAAACCTGTTTGGCTTTCTTTTTTCAGTTGTACTGAAAGTGATATTTAGGGTAGGAAGGGAGTAATTGGAAAGGGCATTCCTTCTAACATCCTTGGAGAGATGAGTAAGTAAGGACAACCAGGTAAGGTCTCTTGATATAAGAAGAAAGATGGGGCCATTCTCCAAACTGAACTATGGAACCACTGAAGAGTAGATCTGGTGGGTTAAATAGGATGGATCGATCATAAGAGTATCCCATTGCATTCTCTACCCAAATCAACAAATAGTTGCGGGACCCTCAAACATGGTTCTATTGTTTATGGCAGAAACAAAATTGGGCCTTTCCTCAAGGAGCTTCAGCTTTACCAGAAGCATGTGATCCATCAACTTCAATACAGCACATACTTAAATTATGGCTAAAAAAGGATAGAGGCAAAGAACTAGAATGGGTCATGTGGAGGAAAAGCTCATGGAGAAAAGAATTACTTCATAGGTGGGGAGTCCTTTCCACATTTGGTGATTGGAAGGACAATGAGCTCACTGAGCTCATTAATCCTCATGAGCTCCTAGCACATAGGTGAGAGCAGAATCATCCCATTGCATAGAGAAGAAGAATATTAAAGGGAACAGAAACATAGAAAGAGATAAAACATAGAAAGAGGGGATACAATGATGACATGTAGCATTTAATAAGTGTCTACAAAATGATTCACATAGACCTATTTAAGCTTATCCATGTAGGAATCCTGAATTATTGGTCCATTATACAGTTAAAGAAACTAAAGCCCAATGGCAATAAGTTCATGAAGTTCCTATAGCCAGAGCCAGGATTTGAAACTAGGTCTATCTTTTGTGGCCTTGGCTTTCTCTATTTCACCATGCCACCTTAAAAAAAAAAATCATATAAAAGGAAAATAAGTGTTCTTCCTCAAGGACATGAAAAGAATGTGCAAACAGCACAGTCATTTTCTACAGTAAAATCTTTTAATTATGACCCAAATCACAGCACTACAGTGATAAGCTGATTGTGAGCTCACTCGAAGTCAAAGCACTTCACAGCAAGTTCAGCAGCGACACTTTGGCTCTTTTTCTATTAGCAAATAGAGAACCCTAGGAAGGTATGTTTTATCCAGCTTAGACCAAAATGTTGTAGAGTGAGACATTTATAAGGACGCCAGCAGGAGGTGAAAGAAAAGAAAAAGGTAGAGTTTGCAACTTATTATCTCTAAAAAACTTCATTTGGGGACCTATTATCATTACCTTTCTGGAAATAGAGTACATCTCTTTTGAAGACCGATTTAGGGAGTATTTACAGGGAACATAAAGACTCTGAATGGAGGTTAGCAGGATGGTATGGCTGGGAATGTCCGCATAACTTGATGGGTTCAGAACCAATTCTGCAGCCCAGATGGAGACTCGGGTCTCAGATGTAGCTCATGATTCACTGACGGCTTGCTTTTCTTAAGTAACTAGATAACTCAGTATCATTTACTTCCCAAGGTGGCAACGTTTTCTATCATTACTCCTAATGATTTATTTACCCTTCATCATTTTTAATCTTTGAACGCTGTCAATACCTATAAAACACATTGAAATCACTTGGCCCAAAATAGTCTAAGCTTTTCTTCTTTAAAGCTTCTCTGAACCAGACAATAGCATCACAGAACTTTAGTTTATTACTTTGTTTATTCTTTTGTACCATGCCATAAGTATGTGTGTGTGTAAAAGAGATGTGATACACATACACACACACACACACACACACACACACACACACACACAAGATAGGAATATTCTGAAATTGGAAGTGAGCAAGGGCTGCCCGAGTTCTACCTGCACCCACATGTCCCAAGGTAGATGATAAAGGAGAATATGCTTAACTCCAAATAAAAGGACCTTTAGCACTTAAAAGAGGAAGAAGACACAAGAGCAAAAAAAAAAAAAAAAAAAAGAAGAAGAAGAAGAATATTCTGGAAGAAAGCATATGTCTGAAAGATCCAACAAGTTACTATGTTTTAGTTAAGTTCACTCTTGACAGCAATATATCTCATCTTGAAATGTAACAACATTTCAACCAACTCTATCACATGTGGGGGCAAGAAAAATTCTCCAAGACCATGGCATTCATTCATCCATTTCTTCAACTTTCACTGAGAACCTACTGTGTTACACAGTGCTCACCACTGTACTCCCAATTTTGTGTGGTAAAGGATTAATAAAGGGGCTGGGGATGTGGCTCAAGCGGTAGTGTGCTTTCCTGGCATGCGTGCGGCCCGGGTTCGATCCTCAGCACCACATACAAACAAAGATGTTGTGTCCGCCGAGAACTAAAAAATAAATATTAAAATTCTCTCTCTCTCTCTCTCTCTCTCTCTCTCTCCTTAAAAAAAAGGATTAATAAAGGGTAGAAACAATTTATTCCCCAAGTTTTATAGTCGATTTATCGATGATGCATGTTTGTTATCAATATGGGTGTAAGTACTGACTCTCTCTGGAATGGATAATTTATTCATTTGAAAATTTTGTAACTGTGCTCTCAGGCCCGAAGCTATAAGTATATCTCATAAGCCTAATGAAGAAATAGAGGCGTGCAAAGTCATTTTCATCAAAATCCTAACATATAGGTAAAGGAAGTTTGGCTTGCTGCATTGTCTCACTCACGAAAATGGAAAAGATGGTGACTTACCATAGCAAGGTGATATTAAAACAGAAATGTTAAAATTTTAATGAAAATCAAAGTTGTCCAATAGGAAGGTTAGCGGATAAATTCTGAGTGTTGAGCTCATACATAGAAGCATATTGGTGGTGAGTTAATTTTATTCGCTTATGTAAGGAAGGAGTGTGGCAACCAAGACTCTGGTAGCTGGTTGAGTGCTTGGAGTCTGAAAGGCAGGAGAGAAATGCAAAGATAACTCGGTCGTTTTCATGGAGCATTACCATGTTACTATAGTTTCGTCTCAGCAAAGGGCACTGTCAGCACCAAGCAAGTGTGTTATATAATCCCTCAGTAAAAATGGAATAAAACTGGACTCTGTGGAGGAGGAGGACAATGGAACACAAGTTCTGACTGTGCTAAAGGGCAACTGTACCTATGAAATCCAAGAAAATAGTAAAAGAGTTTGAGGCACAGGTATAGAGTAGGGATGATCAGGATATTCTCTGAAGCAAGACAGTATGACTGTCTGTTCTTCCTCCCAGATTTTAATCTGCAGCTCTGGGTTTCTCCTGACCAGACCTCTGTGAAGCAAGGGAGGGCAAAAGCCAGACAGAAACCTGGGGCACTATTTCCTGTATAAGTAAACTCCAACGGACAAACTGCAGCATTCTAAGTTTGGGTTTCAGGTGGGCCAAGAATTTTGCGAAGGTGACTTGATATAACATAATAACCACTGCATTTTCTTAGGAACAGCCGGTGTGTGTCAGTACCCCAGAGCGACCAGGACCTCAGAGAATAAAGTGGATATTTATATGAAGCTGGGTGCTGACACTCATCATTCTCGTAATTACTGTATTTCTCATTTCTCCCATTTCCATGGGCCAAACATAAAGTGTGCAGGAAAGCAACTCCCCATATGTGCTTCTATTTACTGAGGTTTACAGCTCTCGTACAGTACTGATTAATCCTCCCTTCTCCATGACACTGAGGCACTAGCATTCTAATGCCATCTTTATTATTGTTCGGCAGATCCCATACTACTGCATACAGAAATAGTGTAAATCATGGAACTAGTGTTTGAGGTCCATAAAATGCAAGGTTATGAATATTTCATTACTATACATTTTATTTCCCTGTCTATTCTGCATCTCCCA
The DNA here is from genome assembly GCF_048772815.1 of Callospermophilus lateralis. NCBI lineage: Eukaryota > Metazoa > Chordata > Mammalia > Rodentia > Sciuridae > Callospermophilus > Callospermophilus lateralis. The sequence goes on along the minus strand of NC_135306.1, from coordinate 65,873,226 downwards.
AAATGTTGTTTGTTTATTTATTGGCTCACTGTTCACCAGGAATACTTAATTCTTAATCTTAGGTGTGGACTAGATCACCAATCCCAGCCTGAGGTCTGAGCTGTATTTGAAAGTAATGATAAATGGGTCCCCCCCACCCTGTTCTTTTTTTTTTTTATCCTTTTTCAACCCACAAATAGTTGACTGCCAGGTTACCCCACCAATAGGAGCCTCAGCTTCTCCGTCATAATTGCATTGATTTTCAAGCCCCACATATCAACTCCCCAGCATTTCTCCTGTGAAGTACAGCTCCGTATTCAGATTTTTCTCAACGCCCCATTGTATCCTTCTTTGGCTGAAGTAAGCAGTTAGACTTTCGCTGCAGATCTTGGCAATGAAAGGCACATTGTGCCAGTGCAATTAGCTTCACTCCCTGTGCTGGTACAAATGATTTGTATGAATCAGCTGGTCCTGCAAAAAGATGCAGCCATTATCACCTGCTTTCAATTTTCCCTTGAACCACAAAATTCCTATTAGTAAATAGCTAGGGGGATTCGACCTTAGTAAAATCAGAAACCAAGTCCTGACATTAAGGTGCTAACTTCGCTCCTGCCATAGGACATAGTAGAGATTCATACAACTCTTTGGTACAGGCTGCAAAATATATAAAATGTCATAATTATATCTGCAATTCAGCAATGAAACAATTTTCCTCCTTTCTTCACTGTCATCAGCATAATAGCAGCCTATGGGATTTGTATTTTCTGGCTGTGAGCCCTTTTATGGGCTGTGGAAAAAAAATACAAGCAGGTTAGTTTCACAGCTCTGAGAAGGCCTCATGACAGAAATATTGCTTTTAATGTTATTGTCTCTTTCTAGCTTGTAACCCACTCTCTTTAGGTGGAGAGGCTTCTGTGCTGAGACAGCATCGCTTATGTTTTTCTGATAAACCCCTATGTTCCCTTCCTGGCTTCCCCCACCCATCTGGACAGGGAAATAATTAACCAGCTTTCAGGACCATGCCATGTTATCTATAGATAAAGGGGAAACATGGGTTGGGAGGGGGTTTGTCAGAGGGGAGTGGAGGAAGCATGTCTCCAAGGTTTCTTGTGGAGACATAAAAGAACATAAGAAAGATGCATTCTGACTGAATCTTCACATCCCGTTTATTTTGCTAGCCAAGACAAATATCACAGCTCACATCTAACATTTGAAAAGCAGGGCCAAATAAAATGATGGATTAATAAGTCCAAGGACAGAATAATAGAAGGGAAATATATTATAGAGAATGAGACCCATGTCAATCTGAAAGGGGTGGGGGAAAGCTGAAATGGAAATGGGGGGTAGTACCATAGCAACCTTAAAAAAAAAAAAAAAAAAAAAAAAAAACTCCTGTAGTTACGCTAAGCATTAATTAATGTTACCCAAGACCCCTATGGTACTATTACTTCAAAAGCAGGTATCTCTAGACCATTTGAGATTCTTTTTTGTTATAACCCACACTGTGGGCATCATGGATTGAACACCAGGCTAAATGTTCCCTCTATAATTATTGGTAATAATATTCCGTGCACATTTATATCCCCCATCATCATCTGCGATGAGGCTAATCCAGTACTTTCTGCATGAACTGTTATAATACCCAAAGCAGCAGGATGGAATATTATCAAGCATGGGTTTACCGATGGAAAGCCTAATGTAACTGAGTTCATTTCCAGAAAATAGGCTGGGGATGAAATTTGTTAGGATCAGCCATACCAACAGACACCTGTAACATTCTCCAAGGCGACTCACTCAAGTGACCATTTCTCATAATGGTTTCGTGTCAGTCACCAGAAGCATCCTGAATACAGTTCCATAAAACTGAGAAAATGTTCTTTAGTCAAGAGGCAGATCTTTAATGAGAGTCGAAGTGATCTGGATTCTGCTGGCATCCCAGCCACAGACACCTACGTGGCAGCGTTCAACTGACCACTGAGGCTCAGTATCATAAATGGTAAAAGGTGGAACATAGAAAGAGAACTCTCTAGGAATAAATATGATTTTAAAAACTGGTAAGCAACCCAGATATCCCCAGAGACAAATAGTTTTGTTATTGTATTTTTAAACTGAGTGCACAGACCAATACTGTTTCAAGCAACAAATCATCATGTAAATGGAATTATGCAAAATGTCCTATAATCTGAATTAATAGGAGGGAAAACCTAGAAGCCACAAAAAAAGAACTTAATTGTAGAATTTTTAAAAAAGCTGTCATGTGTTAGACCTTCTTGAATTTTAAGATTATAAAGAAGAGACCATACTTGTGCCCAGATTTAAGAAAAAATTGCAGCATATGAAAATTCAAATTTACAAACCAGATCAATTAATGGGTGATTATTCACACTATAAAAGGATTTATCGCTTTACAAATGGATTCCCTGCAGGGTTCCATTTTAATAACTGAGCTCTCTCAGTGTTAGGAGTCACTGCCAATTAAAAGTCAATCAGAAGCAAAGATAAAGCGCCTCTGAAATTAAAATGTATGTCGATGGAAAATCATCAGTAGAGTTACAAAAATTCACATTATACACAACTTTGTGGGGCAGAGAATTGACTTCCCAAACCCTTAGTAAGCACCTACTATAAACTAAGATGGTCCTGAGAGTCATGGCCAAAGTGTCTCAAAAAGTAGAATGAATGGTCCCTGCCTTTGGGATTTCTGAAGTGTAGATGCTGTGGTGCTGCATAAAGCAGAAGTGTCTACATTCTGAGTGGCATGACGCCTTCTCATGGATGCAGACCTGCACATTCTCAGTCCCCATTCAGTAAGTGCCAAGGAAGGTCTCCTGACATGGAATCAACCACAAAATGCCCCTATATACTTTCCAGTGTCTTCTGTATAACCCACCCACACACACTTTTGAGAGCCCTTGTGAAATCCAGAGTGCTTCATCTTAAGATACTCATGTTGAGGACACGTTAGAGGTCATGGAATTCAACTGTTTCTTTTGGGTGAGGAGGAAACTGAGGCCAGAAGTGACTGGTCTCCCAATGTACACCTCACAGATCTTTCTATTCATCACATTTCTTTGGAGAAAGAGAAGGCATTGGACATCTACTTTTGAACTCAACTTTTTCTAACTCACAATTCTGTCTGTATTTTCCTGGGTTTCCCTCTTCATCCCTGCCCTTTGCCCTCATTATCCTCTCTCTCTCTTGGGGCCAACTTCTACCTGTTCCCCTGAACCTCTCTTACCAGAGCTTTGCTTCTTCCATTAGCAGGATTTTAGAACGTGAAGTGAATTAGTGAAGATCTAGCTCAATGGTTCATTGGTGGTATAGAAAAAGTTCTTTAATGAACTAAGCCAGTCCCTTGCTGGGGCTTAAGGAGGGGAGAATGTTTGGAATAAGTGTAGATGTGGAGGGCACTACAGGGTATAAACCAGCAGATGAATAGAAGAAGTCTTATTGTACTGGGTTCTGCTAGGTTTCAGCTGATGGTATTACACAAGACCTAACTGACCAAATCAGCCTGTTCTCATTATTCTACTGGAAGAATGTGAGAGAAGAAAGTCCTCTTGGAAGTCATCCATAATTGATAAGTGGGTAATGTAAGAAGAAATGGCTAACCATGAGGTCCATGAGAGAGTGCCAAAGTAACACAACAGTGACTTGCATCTCCCACGTGGGAAAGCTCCCAGGAGCCAGAGGCAGTTGACATGCTAACTCTGGTGATGAGAGAAGAGAATAAAGGGAGGTAGAATTTCCAAGACGAAGGTCAGAGTCTCAGTTCTCAAACTTGTAGTAATTTTGTGTAATTGTGATGGTCCTGATGTGACCAGCTGGTGTGGTTGAGATGGGGTAGAAATGAAATTATTAGGATAAATGTTACACCCCTAAAAATGGTATGGAAAGAGAGAGTGAGACAGGTGCAGAAGTCGTTTTGTAAAGTAAATGGAAGCAAGCTTGAAAAGAATGACTCAAATTTCCATTAAAATACCTCTGGGACAAAAGATTACAAGAAGATATGCAACAATTCTCAACTGCCATCATATTAGTGTAATGCATTTGGGAAACCTAAAATAAGGCTTCATTTACTCACTGAATTTATATTGATGCCATTATTATTCAGTGGATTGGTAGGTATTTTGGATACATGGTGTGCATAGTGTAAACAGTTTGAACATCAGTCCTGTGTCAGGTACTGTATGTGATATAGTTGAGAATAAACAGGTTCCTGCCCTTAAAGAGTTTACCCCCAGGGAAGGAGAAGGAAAAAGGTTTAGTCTCCACAGGTATCTCCCCTTAGGATGTATGCCAAACCCAGATTCTCTAACCAAGGAAAACTTTCAGAATGTGTCAATATCTAAACTGGGACCTGAAAGATTAGCAAGAGTTAAAGAAATCAAAGGTGATGCATGATAGGTGCTGGCACAGCAAAGGCTCAGTACCAGAACAGAGCCAGGCATGGTGTTGCACACCTGTAATTCCAGCAGCTTAGGAGGCTGAGGCAAAAGGATCTCAAGTTCTAAGCCAGCCTCAGAAACTTAGTGAGTCCCTAAGCAACTTAGCGAGACCCTGTCTCAAAATAAAAAATAATAATAATTTTTAAAAGGACTGGAGATGTAGCTCCATGGTAAAGCGCCTCTATGTTCAATTTCCAATAATAATTAAGAAAAAAAAAACAGAAGAACAAAACAACAACAACAGAGCAGCACACAAGAAGGAACTGAAGATATGGCTGTGTTACAGAAAGTTATGGGAGGGAGGAAGTGGGGGAGTGGTAGAAGGTACCAAATGAGCAAGGATCTCTTGGATCACTCTAAAGAGTTTTCATTCTATCCCCAGAGCATAGAAAGCCATTAAGAGATTTTTACACTAGAGGAATGGCATCCTCTGATCTACATTTTAGAGAGCTCATTTTGGTTGCCTTTTAGAAAGTGCATTAGTCTGAAGAGGCAGGCAGGGCTCTATAAAGTCGAGTTACAAGAAATTGTCGCACCAGTGAGGGAGAAAAAAGAGTGGAAGCAAATGCCCAAGACTCTAGCTCATGCAATGAGCAAGGTGGCCGCACAAAACCCTAGACATGTTAGCATCTGATTTTGGTGATGGGATTAGGATGATGGTGGACCTGTTTTAGTTCTCATGAGTTTGAGGTGCCAATAGGACCACAGGCAAGTATGGTCAGTTGACAGGAATGAAGTAATTGTAGAAGTCAGGTGAGAGATCTGGGCTGGGGTTGGAGGTATAAGAAGTCTTCCCCATGCCTGGGGTCCTGGGAAAAGAGGAGATACACTAGAACCAAAGAGAAAAGGGTGTAGGTAGGAATCCTGAGGAACTCCATGTGTAACAACTCCAGGCAGTAATTCAGGCAGAAGATTATGCTGGGCTAATGAGCTAAAAGATCATAGCAGTGGGAGGTGAAAAGATGTGAGTGGGATTCAGAGACATTATAGAGGTGATTCCAAACTCTCCATTTGTGAAGCCCCAGGATGTCTTCATTACAATAAATGCTTGGTTGACCCAAGTACTTTAGAAAGTAATCTTATTGTTGTGTTTTCTATTTAGAGGATGATGAAGGCAATTCAGGTGTCTCAAAACAGAATACACGGCTAGTAGCTCTGCATTATGCAAGGGAATTTTCTGCAACATAGAGTCATTGAGGGACTGGGGCTAAGATACTAGAGTGTAAGAAGTCTTGGAGATGTGAGCTGTAAACAAATGGATAACTTGATAATGAAAATGAGTGTTCATTGATCCCCAATATATCTCAGTCTAATTCTGCAATTGATTCTTCTTCATTGTACTCCACTGGCCTGAGCTCTGGTTCACTTCTTCATGGCCCCATGGGAGAGCCTACGCTTTCTGGAAAACCAAGATACGTCCTCTCCACTTTTAAGCAAAGCTTCTTCGTCTACATAGCTTCCTGAAATCCAGACTGGTTGCAACTTTTAGCCTGGGGTTTCAACTAGAACCTCTTCAGCAATTCTTCTATTTCTGAATTATTTTCTCATTCTGGAGAAATTTCCTCTTATGGCTCTTTCCCATTCTCAAGACTTTCCCAACTGGCCTGCCTCTGGGTGATAATGTGTTTGTATAATTCCCTGTCCCTACCTGAGACAACTCCCCCTTGATCTTCCTCCCAAACGCCCTAGAGATGGCCTCCTTTGCTCCCCCACCCTGCCTCTACTGTCAGCACTCTCTCACTCAAAACTCCCCAAAGACCTGTACATTTAAAAATCAGCATTTTGGTAACTTTAGCTCATCACTCAGTTGTAACTTAGGATTGTAGAATTCTGTTGTCTCACCCATAACATGGGAATAGTACATGCTATGGTAGTACCTGACATATGATTAGAGCCCAGTAGATCTTAGTCAACATCCTAATTATTACTGAGACTTAAGTCCGAGTTCCCATCTTCTCTAGCTGTGTAATAAATGGCTGGGCACTTACTCTCTTTGACCCTCTGTTTTCTCATTTGAAAAGTGAGGATTATAATGCCAGCCTATCTCTCAAAGGTTAGTTTAGTTCTAATAAGAAACATTAAACAAAAGTATTTGCATGTTACAGGAATTTATGGAAATGTTGATTTTTTTTTTTTTTTTTTAGTTTTCTTTGAAGGTAGTGCCTTTCCTGTATATTATCAGGAGAATCAACAATAGTTGCGTGGAATGTTAGCTGGGATACAGATGGAAGAAATTGGAAATCTGACTTATAACTTTGTCACACAGCTGCCTTTGATAACTAATATTTGAAGGTTACTCAAAGATTCTCTAACTTTTATTTCAAGTTAAATTCTTAAAAACTGCACACCTGAACCATGAATACTTAACTCCCAGTAAAATGTCTTCTTTGAATTATTTAATAATGCAGAGATATTAGAGTTAAGGATTAATTTAAGAATGGTCATGTGAAGCACGTTCTGCTTCATTTATAAAGTTCCCATTGAAAACATTTGTCCTTTCTTCTGCTCAATGTTTATAAGAATCTGTATGACAAATACCAATTTAAAAAAAAACAAACAAACTTCCTAACGTCGGGACTAAATTCATTTCCACTTTACATAACACTATGATTTTACCTATGATGCAATGTACATTATGTAACATACTCCCTGACTTTCTTAATTTCTACCTGGGTTCATTAAAAGAATTACCCATGGTCTGGAATTGGTCAGCTTACAGGATGTGGGTCAGCTGGGGACCAGTTACTCATTTTCTGTTCTTATAACATAGGAGTGTCTTGGCTCTGCACATCACTCTTGTCCTCTGCTTGCTCGTGATTTCAACTTACAAGTTACATGGCCCAGGTGCTGCCTCATGACCTTGTTTCAGCCTCAACCCCCATCAAATTATTTCTTTCCTGCACTCCAAATTCCTGAGGGAAGCGATGTGATTGCCAGAGCTGAGCACTTGCACATCTGTTTGTGCAGAGCCGTCATGTCAGGCCCATCGTGTCTGCTGGAAAAGTCCAGATGGACCATCTGGGAGTAGGGGACCAGACTCCATCAGCCAAGACAGGATGGAGCTGTTGATCTAGAACATGCTGTCAGGGTATTTTCCCCTTTCTCCAGCTTGCTCTTTTACTTTCAATTGAACTTTCTTTCTTTCATTTTTTTTTCTTTGTTAGCCTTTTTATGATACATAGGTGTTGGGGTAAACACTAGTCAATACCTAGGAAAGCTTGTTATGCCCGATGCTTAGACAAAAAGGACTCCAAAGAATGTGGTAAGAGGCTGGGGTTGTGGCTCAGAGGTATAGCACTTGCCTAGCATGAGTGAGGCACTGGGTTCGAGCCTCAGCACCACATAAAGTAAAATAAAGACATTGTATATAACCTATAACTAAAAAATAAATATTTTTTTAAAGTGGTAAGGAAGGAAATGGAGAGGGGAAATCGGCTACTTCCATTGTCTTGACTCTTTAGTGGGGATCAAAGCAAAATGACCTTCGCTATAAAATAAAAGAATGCACTATAAAACATCTGAAGAAATCCATCTGCCCAGTGGGCATGCAACCAGTCCTATATGTGGCCCCTGCTTGTAGGCAAGATGCAGCCCCCCCAGTTGCATCACAATTTGGCACCACTGAGGAGCAAGTGAGTATGTCCAAAACTCTCCATTGAAACCTCTAAGTGCTTTCACTGGAATCAGGAAACAGTGCATTGAGGATTTCGCAGGCCTAGGGTTGAATAATAGAAAATTTATAATGTTTACCTTTAAACCATTTTTAGTATAAAAGAATTTTTTAAAAACAAATGAATATATCAACTTAGAATCTTTGGGGGTAAACATAAAATCAGTTTAGAAAAAAATTACTCGTTCTGGGCTAGGATCATGGCTCAGTGGTAGAGCGCTTGCCTTGCATATGTGAGGCACTGGGTTCGATTCTCAGCACTGCATATAAATAAATGAATAAAATAAAGACCCATCAACAACGAAAGATAATTTTTAAAGAAAGTTACTCCTTTTTTAAAATAAAAAAACAAATCTAGGCAGCTGAATTCTAATTAAGATTTTACTATAGGGATGGGGTTGTAGCTCAGTGGTAGAGCACTTGCCTCACACAGGGTTTGATCTTCAGCACCACATAAAAATAAGTAAATAAAATAAAGATATTAAAAATAAAGATTTTACTATTAAAAAAAGCCACTCCAACATAATCCACAAATGGTGGAGTATCTGAAGTCCTTACTATTAAAGTCGAAAAGGTGCATGATACATGATGCATGTCTTACTTCGATTCCAAAGCATAATCTTACCTGTCCTGAGATTGGGCCTATTCAATTCTGTACTAGAGTCAGCTCATACTAGCTCTGAAAGTTGATTGTTAAACTTGCAGGAACTTTGTGAGCTGCTTGTTAAACACAGCCATCATTAAAACTAAATTAGCTGAGTGCAGTAGTGCATGGCTCTGATCCCAGAGGCTCAGTAGGCTGAGGCAGAAGGATTGCCAGTTCAAAGCCAGCCTCAGCAAAAGTGAGGTGCTAAGCAGCTCATGAGAACATGTCTCTAAATAAAATACAAAATGGGGCTGCAGATGTGGCTCAGTGGTCGAGTGTCCCTGAGTTCAATCTCTGGCAACCGCCTCCTGTCCCCCCAAAAAACTTAAATTACATCAGTTCATAATTGAACAACATATATTAGCAACAAAGGTAATAAATAAGACTCATCACTTTCTTATTAGTCTATTGCATTTTACTCTTATCTCTGCTTTTGAGGTTCCTTAATCTACTGTAGTGGTATGGTTTAAATACTATATAATGGTTTGCCACTGTGCATTTTGTCCCAATTCCAAGTGCAGTAACAGTAAGCTATATGTGTTCAGAACTTCAAATGCCAGATGATAGGAATATTTACACCACATGAATGTGCAAATGCTACCCTTCAAATCTTTCCCCCTCCCCCTCTCCTGTGGAGCCAGTTATTAACCAATCACAACACACCCCTAGGCACATGTTATACAACTTGAAAGTTTTAAATTCATTCATTTAAAACTTGCTCCAATTTGCAACAATATGGGGTTTGGATAAAGGATGCTTTTTTGAAACAAGTTGGGAATCATTGCTTTAGTGCTGAGATACCTCTAGCAAGGCACTAAATTTGCTCACCAATAGGACCAGCATTGAAACCTTTCCATCTCACCACCTTTATTTAAAAGTCTTATCAACAACCTTCTAGAAAATCTCAGTATGCATTTTTGGAAGTAGAGAAGGAGGTTCCTGAAGACGTTAGTCTCTAAGGAGGTTATACACATAACCCCACATACGTACCTGTATGGAGTGTCCAACCAAGAATAGTGGCACATTGTTCTAATGATAGAGTTTAAGATTCTTGAAACAATTATGAATTCCATTTAAATTCAGATGTTTTACTTTCTCATCAACTATACATTTTCTTGAATAGAAATGAGGAAGCATACTAACTTTTTACTCCACATTTTTGATTCATGATGACCTCATTAACCACCAAACAAATTAATCCAAGTTATAACCTTTTGAAACATTACTGCATTAATAGGGTGTGGAAGAGAATTACTGACTGAATCTCTCATTAATGTATTTTGTCACTTAAAACATTGCCAAAGTAGTTGAATATTTCAAATTCTCTTATACAACAACTGGACAGAGTGATAGTACATAGGAAAAAAATGATGACCTAATCACTCTTGGAAAGCTCATGTATGGGATGGGGGAGCTGAAAGCTTCATGCATCTGGCCAACTGGCAGGATGGGTCTGCCATAGGTCTATTTGTATGATGAGCTAAGGAGTTTCTTGGGCAGATATCATCCTAATGGAAAAGAGAACCAAGCACAAGCTCACTCAGGAACAGAGCCAGTGAGGGGTGATTATTAATACATCAGAGCATCTGTCACTTGGATTAGCTCCTAGCCTAGTCCCTGACCCAACATCTGAGTTCTGAATAGAGTTGGGTTCTGCAAGTAAAAATGGATATGGCTGCTCAGGAGGTCCATTCTATGATTTCAGAGCACATGCAGTATTGATTTGGAAACCCTCTGGTATAATAAAGGGATAAAGAGAAGAAAAGCATGTTTGCCATTTTACAATGGGATTATGAACAGCCGTGGCATCTCACGGGTACTTGGGCATTGGTGGCACAGGAGCTGTGAGGGTAGAAGCCTGCCAAAGCAGCAGCTGGGTCCATCAGAGGTTCTGGCCTCCCTGGGAAGACAGTTGGGCTGACGTGTCATTATCTAGTGGGAGAGGTAGAAGTAGGCATCAGACATGGTTCCAGACACCAAGCACAGGGACCTGTATAAGAACAAAGACAAAGACAAGGCATGGTTATGGACCTGAATTAGTTCTGAATTCATTGGCTATTCTACCTAAGAATTCTGAGGAACTTGGGCAAAGAGGAATAACTTAAAGAGGACTAGAATTTTCTATTAGTACGAGCTGAAAACAACATATGTAAAAGGGTTATTTTTTTTTCTCCTATTGGAACACTCCTGGTGCAGATGTCAGAACAAAGAGCATGTTTTTCACCCCAACTGCCAAATTCCTTGTCAATGGTTGACATGGAGGCCCCCATTGACTTTCAAGAGTCGTGCTGGACTTTGGGTTACTTCTGTAAAGAAGAGGAAACTATTTTACAAATTCAGTAGGGCCTCAGGAGGCATGTTAAGATGCTCACCACTCTAGCTGTGGTGCTGTGACAGTGCCCAGTTTGGGAGTTGAGGTACCAGCATGAAGATCCCTTTCATTGGAGGATTTTTGATAACAACTAGGGTAGTTCTATTATCAGCTACTATGGTTGATAAGGTCAATTAAGAGACATAAGTTGGGGGCGGGGCGGGGAATATGGAAATGGTCTGTCTTCTCCCTTTGAATCAGTGAGACTGGTGGGAAGACAAAGAAAATGAAGATTCTAGGCGAGCTCCCAGGGGATAATTAGAATGGAGAAATGAACCACTCCGACTGACACCTGTCAGGGCAGCACAAACTGTCATTATGCAAATCACAAAACATGTAACCCCTCCAGATGACCAAGTTGCAAGGAGACCTATCTTTCTCAGGCTGACAACCCCTTACTAGGGACACAGTCTGGCAAGCAAAGAAAGACCCTCGATTCTTTAGTATGTTTGTGCATTTCACAAAATGCAGAGCTCTGCGGGTTCATCACCATGGTTTAGCATGCTACAAAGGTGGTAGTTCATCAAATGTACCCATGTTATGAATCAGGGATAAACCAGGGAGAGTGTGCTCTTGGAGGTATGAACCAGAGGCTTGGCTTCAACTGCAACATTAAGAATGTGAGGCTGGATCAGCAGCCTGGGGAATTAGCCCTTCCATCTGTCTAGATGGTGTATGCAGAGCATTGCTTTGCAACTCCTAACAACTGCCAGTCATCAAGGAGGAAAAAGCTCAGGGAAAAAAAAAAAAAAAAACTTTTAGAATCAGAGAGTGTCATGTCCTGGGGGGATGGGAGTGGGGGTGGGGGGAGTCATTGCAGGCTTGAAAGAGATCCTGGCATTGGTGAAGGTCAACTTCTCATGAGGGAGACTAAGAAATCCATTTGTGTTTAGTTGCCAGAGCTGCTCAGGGACAGAAGCCAGGGGCAGCCTCACTCATTGCTGGGTTCCACAGGTCTACAACAGTGACCCTAACAGGTGAAAGCAGAAGGAGATGGAGAGTTTCAGAGGGCGGACGTAGATCCCCATGGGGTTGTAAATCAAGAGAAAGCTGTGTCCACTTCTGGAAATCGACCATGTGTGGGCATAGGGAGGAACTGTAAAGAATGCTCTTGCCAAATTTATATTTGCATGATTCCCAAGACAGAGATCTATTTAGGAGAACAAAGAGCTGGACACTGAGCACTGTACTTGTTGGAGGAAATGAATGGATTGGAGAGCAGGGTCATTCATGATCCCCATAGCATTTTGTCTCCTGGCTAGAATTTCACACACTTGTGTATGTTCCAACCACTAGATGGCAGGGACCTGGGGAGAGGTTAGTCAGCCCTGCTAGGACTGTCACTGGACTGTGAAGAGTGGTCACAAGTAGCCACATGTTTGGAGTCCTTCCACAAGACAGTGTCACAAAAGGGTCTTTCTCCCCTACTTTATAGAAATCCTGCAGTTTGGGCACCTCAGGGATTTTTAGAGGTACAAGTCTTCAGTGGAGTTTTAAGGTTCTAGAGTTATTCTGAGAGGCAATGAAGTGAGCTACACCCAGAAGAGGTGGCCCCAGTCCCCGTGGTGGGGACACAGAGGGATCAATAGATGGGGCAGTTCCCACATAACAGCCTGAGTCCGAAGGAGAAGAGAAATTACAGAGCCACAGGGCAAATGATGTATTCATTTGTGAACATATGGGAACTACCCCTGGGACCTCTAGAGATGCCTGGGGTAGAGCTGAGGACTCTGAACAGGGCTAGGATCCAATATCTGCATGCCGTGACAAGAACCAGAAAAAAATGAGTGACAATATAGTCTTCCTTTTGAGAAAACCTGTTTTCTCTGAGAGTTGGGACAATAGTTTAAAAACTAAAATTATATCCACATCAAATATAGTTTTCAGTATCATCAAACTGCATCATTTTTTTAGCCTAAAGCCTAGAATCTAAAAATGTACAAACTGCTTAAATAAAAATGCAGCAGGCCTTTCCCCTTAGGCTCAGGTCTGAAGGGGCTATTCAGTCCCTGAACATGCCAAGTTACTCTTACCTAGGAATGTTCTCCTTCAAAACTTTGCAAAGTGCTTCCTTCCTGTCATTCAGCCCTCAACTTAAATACTTTTTTGCTCACTAGGCAGTTTTTTTTTTTTTTTCTCTCATCACTTCACCCACAACCACTCTCTCGCATAGGCAATTGCATGCTCTTAATGACACTTATCATTAGTTCTAATTATCTTAGATTCTTTTTAGTTGCTTGTCTGTGGCCTTAATACAACAAGCAACATAAGAGCACCAAAGAAACCAGGGCATTTTGCTGTCATATCCTCAGCTATATTCCCTAGCATATTGCTGTCTGACACATGGGGCGTGCACTTAAGAATTGGTGAATTGATTAATTCAAACATTCATTGTCAATTTCTTTGCAATTGGAAGAATTATTCACCATAGGTCAACATCAAAAAAAAAAAAAATGTCTCTGTACCATTTTTCCTATTCATTTTCCAGGTAAACAAGAGCCCAGAGAACTCGCACCTTAAAGGTAGTAACCTTGATTTGTTTACATGTGTTGACAGGTCATTTTCAAATTCGTATCTCTAACACCTTTGTACACTAACACCTTTCCCATATCAATACTTTAACATACATTTTGCTGGAGTATCAGATGTCTTGACAGTTCTGAATTGGCCTTTTCTAACCCAGTACTGTTAAAACAGCACATCACTAATGAGAATTTGTGACCTATCAGCAATACAGATGATCAGTTTTCACTGCATTAGCAACCCTAAAAATCATCTGCATACCATATGGAAACTCTGATCCTCAAAATTGTGCCTGCTTAAGGAATGTGTGTAACAGGACACTGTTTCAGACAGGGTTCAGGTCCCTCTGGTGTATCTCAGTGTCTTCGCATACCCACTGGGATTGGGGCTAATGTTTTCCAAATCCTTTTAGGTGGCTAGTTTGACACCAAATGTGCTTCTAAGACGCACTGCTGAATCATCCTCATTGGAAAGTTTTAAGAATAGAACAGGTACTGCCTGTGCCAGATGAGGTGTCACTGCCCTTAAAAGCTAGGATGTAAACCAACTCGCCTCTTGAGATTTGCTCTAGGTAGGTGATTTCGCTTTTTGGATTGTAATTAGTCCTCCAAAACTGTCAAGTTCTGCTCTTAGCAAACAAAATTATCTTGAAGGAAAAGAAAAACTATATTAATCAATATTGAAAGTTTCTATTATTTTTTCCATCAGAATACAGCAGAGTAACTTTAATATCAAAGGGACATTTAAGACCACAAAAGGTCAGTGACTTTGGAGGTATTTACTGATCTGTTTGGCACTTTTAGAATTTTTGCTGGTTTTCTCCTTTTATGTAAATCCTCTCTTGGTAACCAGCATGGGGTATTTCTGAAGTTCATTTACTGCCATTTTGCTGTATTGTCCAACAGATTGTTTCTAGTACCTTCTGATGTGTGGCAGCTGTGTTTTAACAATTCCAAGTGTACCATATGAAAGTAATCAAAGACATTAACACACTAGTGTCTGCAGCTCTGGAGGTATTTCCTGCATGTGGTACTGCTAGACCATGCAAAGTTATATGTAAATTACTTTGGGTTTTTTTTTTTTTTTTTTTCAGTTTGGGGATTTGGGTTTGGTTTGGTTTGGTTTCAGCATGCTGAAGAGTTCTCTACATATATGTGAGCTCATCATGTTTGTGCTCAGAGATCCACGTTTGTATGGACGTAGCTGTCTACAAAGGGCAACACACTAAAATCTGCCTCTAAGTGCCATTTTTACAGAGCATAGAATATATCACACATTAATCTGTGCAAAGTGATTTCTCAGATCCCAAAGGAGGAAACAGTTAAAGTTTAGTGTTTTTTCTGATATAGTGTACCCAGGGTAGAGTAGTAATGGCTAACTACATAACATCCTAATGTAAGCAGTTATTGGGAAATGTTTCGCATACAGTATTTTATTATAGTGAGATTGCACTGTACTTAAAGTAAATATCCCTGGATCCCCTCCAAAGCTGAAAGAATGTAGTTGGGTTCCAGAATCTGCTCATTCAGCATTTGTGTCTTATAATAAATTAGGGTTTTGAAAAGAGGGTTGCTTTGTTTATCACAAAAGGTGGGAGAGGTAAAGAGTAACCTGAAGAAAATAGACTATCAAAGTACTTTCATAGTTTGCCGAAAAGCAATGTGTTGTGCAATCTTGAAAGAAGGTATATTATATGCACATTTTATTACCTCAATGATTGCAAAAATCACATAAATCATATGGGCAAGGTATCCCAGGATGCAGCTTACAAGTCAAGATTCCCAATATTACAGATGCTGTCATAAATTGTATATTAAGATTTAAGTTTATTTTATATATTCAACTTCAGCACACTTTTGCAATGTTTATTAAAATGTAAATTCTTTAATTGTTTTACTATGTATTCTAGAATTTCAGTGGACATAAGTGGTGCAAGTTTAGGTATAGGTAAAGATACAGATTTAGAGAAAAACAGCTAATATTCCATTTTAGTGTGCCAGCTTCTCTTTCCTTGCTAGTTGAGGTTTTTTCTTCAAAATATGCTTTAAATAAGGGGTTCTGGGTCCCCGTGGTAAGAAGCTAAGAGCCCACATTTATTTGACATTCCATTTCTCCCCAGTGACCACTACTGACAGAGCCTCAGCATGTCTGGCCCGTGTAGAACTTTCACTCTTAATTAAAATAGTGACACCAAAAGCTTTTAATGACTCCCCAGATGCTATTAAAAGGTACAGGGTAAATGTTAGAGCTGGGGCCCATCTTTGGGGAATAACTCTGAAATTTGGAAGCAACATTTTCCGAGCTGCTTCATCCATTGCCTTCCCTCGGCCTCCCCTGGGACCCCCCTAGGCACTGGGCCACATCCAACCTTAACTCCTTGCTGAAGAGCATTCTTTGAAACATCAAACATGAGAAAAGTAGTTTTTTTTTTCCAATCTGAAAAAAAAATGCTTTAACTTTTAACTCTGCATCCCAAATATTTGTTTTTTTCCTGGATCCAACTGATCTTTTTTTTTTTTTTTTTGGCTCAAATATATGTAGGAAAAATCATCAAAGATATTGTCTCTTCCAAATCACCCCCAAAATGTACACATTTTCAATCTTCGATGGAGTCTGGATTTATGTAGAACTTATTTCCTGCAAATGGCAATACTGAAGATTTCTTTTTAATCTAGACTGTATCCATGTTCTTATAATTATGCTGAATGTGCTCTAATAGAGAGATAGATGCATAGAGAGACAAACAGATGTTACTTTGAAATGAAAGAGTTAAGGATTAGGATACTATGGAATCCTTGTGGTCTACCTCTCTTATTTCTGAGTCTTAACTTTGTCTGTTTTTCTCAAGCAAAGAAAATTAGAAACAGTTCCTGAAAAGTTGCCATTTGGATCAGTTACTTTAATTTACTTCACAAATTCTTTTGGGGATACTTAGAATATGCAAGGTACTGTTCCATGAACATGGAGGGATCTGCAAAAGGAAGAAATGAAGTGTCTTTTCCTGCAAGAGCTGGCTACCAGTGGGAGGGCTGAGCAGGCAAATGGAGAAATTCCAGCCGCTAGGTAGGCTGTGCAAAGGCCCTGAGGTGGGAAATTGTACACATGATTGGAAATCAAGAAGTTGATTGATTTAGCTGAAGATTAAGCTGCATGGAGAAATAATGGACAGAAAGAGAGCAAAGGGCTAGAAATAAAAGTGAGGCTGAAAAGTAAGACTTGATCTAAGCTAGGGGACTCTGAATGGCAGCCTAAGGTTTGGGCATCTCTTCCTAAGCAGCAGAAAGTCCACAAGCACACAGCACAATCCAACATTACTCTTTACTTCTGAGGTGATCTTCCGTTTAAAAGCTCAGGAATTATTTAGAAGACATTTAAGAGCATTGCCAACTGCATCCCAATTTTGTGAGAGTCTTATCACAATCTTAGAGTAGGAAAGGTTCACCTCTGGTGGGTCTTCTCCCCTTGATCCTCCTCCTCCCGCTGCGTCAATCTTACCAGGGAGAGGGAAACTAGCTCTCCACTCTCAACTCACCATTAATTACATGACTAACACTTTCATAAAGGTAAAGTGAAGGGTATTCTGTTAAATTGATGTTAGAATAAATGAACAACTCCCTTAGGATGTGGTTCATGAGGGACAGGCTTTCATCTCCTTGACCTTCCCCTCCCTGACCAATGCAAACTCTACCTAATTATTTATCCATAAGATTTCTGGGGACCAATTTTTTTTATTGCCATAGTTGAAGTAAAAATTTTAATAGCCCAGGAAGAGGAAAACTTTGAATTTATATTGAGGTGTAAATGACCAGTTATGTAAATACTATATCAGTCAGGTTCCCAGCAGGAAATAGCTGGCCTTCTCAAATTAGGATCCATCCAGAAGAATTTAATAAAGAGACTATTTACAGAGTTGTAGGGAAGCCACAGGGTTAATGCAGCATCCTGGGCTAATAAACACACAGAGTTACCAGTCTGAGGACCAAGACAGGAGAGACGGAAGCAGTTACTGGAACCCAAAATGTGAGTCACGCAGAGAGAATTGCCCTGAGAAGAGCTGGGCCCTGTGCACACCACTGACCCAAGGTGACCCTGCAGGGACACAACCAGGGGAGCACATACCCTGATCTCAACTTTAACCTTCCCTCAGTCTCTCTCGGGGGCTCCCCATTGGCAAAACTCAACCAGAGACGGAGGGCAAAGGAACCTGTGTTAGTTAGCCGTGAACAAAATACCTGACAAGAACAACTTAGAGAAGGAAAAGTTGAGTTTGGCTCAGCTCATGGCTCAGAGGTTTGGTCCATGGTGGGCCAACTCCATTGCTCTGGCCTGAGGTGAGGCAGAACATCATGGCAGAAGGGCTTGGTGGAGGAGGACTACTCCATTCACGGCAGCCGAGGAAGCAGAGAGAGAGAAGAAAGAGGGCAGCCAAGGAAACAGAGAGAGGAAAGAATGGCAGAGAAATCCCTTCAGAGCATGCAACCAGTGACCCACCTCCTCCAGCCACACCCCACCTGCCTACAGTTAGTCCATTCAAACTAGAAGGGATGGTTTATGTTTTAGCTCTCATACACTAATGATTTCACCTGTGACCATGAACACAGGAGCTTTGGGGGTATATCTCATATCCAAACCCCAACAAAGCCCATTTATGAAATCCCTGTAAGTTGTCTCCCTTCTCTATGCAGAGCCAAGCAGAAACGAGTGCAGAATAGATCTGGATAGGAAAAAGACAGATTCAGAACCAAGAAGAAAGGAGAAAGAAAGTAAAAGCGTCAAGCTTGGGGTGGGAGTAGGAGATGCCGAAGAAAGGAAGACTAAAGCTTACTGTTACACTTGTGTTCCAAAGAATTAACCTTGTTCTCAGAGACGCACACAGACACACACACACACACACATGCGCATATACAGCTTCCAAAACTAAGCAATTACATAATGGTGGACCACCTGTTCTCCCTCGGAAGTTGAAGGAGGACGTTCTCAGGCACCCCTTATTGCACAAGATGGCCAACCTCTTTTTTGTGAAAAAAAAAAAAAAACTAGCTTATTGAAATTCAGACCCTAATGACATTTTAAAAATGGGGAGATGCCTAGTCTTGATATATTAGCCCATGGGAGTGTACTTGAAGATCGGCAGGTGGAGCAAAGCATTTCTTCCTTCTCCCCATCATATTGCCTTCAGGCCATGCAAAGTCGGTCTCAGATGGAAATCCATAGTCTTCTGGAGTCTCTCCAACACCCTTCTTCTATTTTTCACTCCTTTACCCTTCCCCCAACCAAGACCTCACATCTCTAGGTCAAAGCTTTGGAAACCTTCTCTTATGGTTTGGAGATTAGGTGGCCCCTGAAAAGCTTACGTTTGGCAATACAGGAATGTTCACAGGTGAAACGATTAGATGATGAGAGCTGTAACCTCAGCAGGGGATTAATCCATTTGACTGATTCATAATTTGAATGGACTACCTGGTGGTCACTGTAGGCAAGTAAAGAATGTCTAGAGAAAGTAGGTCACTGGACCCTTGGCCTTGGTCTGTATCTATCCTCCCCCCTACCCTCCACCCCGCTTTCTGGCTGCCATGAGCTCAGCAGCTTTCCCCTGCCACGCCATCCACCATGATGTTCTGCCTCATCTTAGGCCAAGAGCAAGGAAATTGGCCATAGACTGAACCTTTGAAACTGTGAGCCTGAAATAAACTCTTCATCCTCTAAATTGTCGGCGTCAGGTATTTTGATCATGATGAGAATACGACTAGCACACCTTCATTCATGGCTCTATCTTGAGAAGGTGTTTCAAATTTTCCCTTATGTTCAATTTTTGTTTTCTCCATGAGTAAGACAGGATTCTAATGCCTGAAGCAACTGCATGAGGAAACTTCCTCCAACTAACAATAAACATAACTTTGAAACATTATTATGCTGAAAAACAAAAACTTTCTTCCTGTCCATATCTCACCCCTCATCCATACTGCAACCTACACCCCTTCCCTGTGAAAGGAGTAGAGGAGGTGAAAGAGCATGAAATCTTGTTTAGCCTCACAAACCTTAGGGAGATCTGTTTTCTGGTCGTGATTGGACAGTGAATTCCTCAATTGGTCAAACTGGTTTCATAAAGTAGGTTCATTTTTCTTATCTATAACTAAATTATTTTTAATTACTAGATTTTATTTGGTTATCTTTAGATGAATACATTTATGCCAAAATATTGTGGCTTGAAACAGTGTCTTAACTTTCATGGTTTTATGGGTTGTCTGGATGCTGTAATTTCTCAGGCATCAGAGGCTCCATTGGACTGATTATCTAAGATGGCGCTCTCAAGCCACTGGACTAGGATGCTGGCTGTTGGCTAGGTGGTAATCTAAGACAGAGGAGGACTAGAGCAACAGCGTGTAACCTCTCTCTGCAGCTTTTATTTCCTGCAGCATGGCAGGGAGGTTCTGAGAGGGAATGTTTCAGGGTAAGCCTCCCAAGGGACCCAGGTAGAAGCTGCCAACTTATTACTTAGTCTCAGAAGGTCCAGATGGCACCTGCACCCCAAACCTATCTCTAACATCAGCCAGATTCACGGAAAAAGGAGACCGACTCTCCCAACCACTTGATACAAGGAGTAGCATGTACCTACAGAGAAGGAAGGAACTGAGGATGTGGAAACCAACCAAATTTCCCGCTCTTCTTTTTTCTTTTCCTAATGACATCATAAGCATTGACTTGTGCTAACATTTTTCAATAGTCTACAGTGGAAAGATCACCAAATTCAGAGTAAGAAATCCAGGCTGAGAGTCTCTACCAGGGGCAAAGCCAAGTCAAGGCAGCAGCTGGGCTCTGAGGTTCCCATATATCTGTGCCTGGTTACTCCTATGCCTTCCCATCCTACTCCAGACAAGTACACCATTAAGAAGAACTAATCTACAGGTATTTCATCTTTAATTGGCAACTCCCAGCTCTTGCAAGATGAGTGGAGGCAAATTTACCCCCCAAATTTAGGAGTGAACAGAATAGGCCCACCAATGTAGGATCAACCTGCCAATTGTAGGAAGAGCCAAAGAATCATGGGCAAAAGTGGCCCCTTCTGAAACACATGAGCTGGCAAGTTTACTTGTAGGTCTCTCCTCTTTCAAATGAAGGCTAATTCTCCTCTCCAAAGGACATCATATGAAGCATACATACAATTTTTATTAATCCTGACTCTGTCACTTATTGCCTCTGCTTTCTTGGGCTAGTCACTTTCAAATGTTCTCATCTGTAAAATGAAGAGAATGGGTAGTTCAAAGTGCTAAGGGATCAAGATAAGCAAGATGTGGGGAAATGTTGTAAACAGTAAAGCCCTATGTACAAGTAAAGTATTTTCAAGAGAGTTTTGAAATCCGGGGTTGGCAAACTTAACTTTTGTAAAGGATCAGATTATAAATATTTTCAGCTTTGTGAGCCATATGGTCTCTGTCAAAACTACTCAATCGCACAACTGTAGGGAAAGCAAAGGAGTCACAGACACAATGGTGTCGAAAGGGTGGATTTGGACATTTGCTAATCCTCTGGTAAAGTCATGATTTCATTAGGGAAAATAATTGTAAAAAAATTTAAAATAAGTAAACTCTTTTTCTCTCTTTTTTTTGTTTTTTCTTTTCTTCATTCCTTTTTAAAATTTATTTTTAATCTTTTTTTCCTGTGGTGCTGGGGATTCAAACCAGGGTCTTGTGCATGCTAGGCAAGTGTGAAGCCGTTGAGCTACACACCCCCAGTTCACAAGTAAACCCTGAACAATAATTTTTATTTTTACTTTGCTGTGGTTCAGACACCAGACAGAGTGAATGGCAGAGGCAAAGCAGTGGGAACATGCTGATTGATGCCAACAGGTGATGATACCAGACTGCTCCAAAGAAGAGAATATTGTTGAGAAAAGATGTCCTGCATCATGCCTGGGAGCAGACAGCAAGAATGTGTTGCCTTGGCCTCAGAAGATACATTGTACTTGAGAGAGAAGCACTAATATTTATCCACTTAGTCCATTTCAGTTCCGTTTGGGAATTAAAAGACAAAGAGAGGCTCCATGCTTCTCAGTGTGCCCTGCCTGTGAACTGCCCCATCCTCCTCAGCGTGGCTAATTAACTCATGAAATGCGTACAGTGAGTTTTAGGGTTTCTTGGATTATTGTTTGTTGTTTGGTTTGGTTTGGTTTTGCTTTTTTAGGGGTTTTGGTATGTTTTCTCTAGTGAAGAGACTAGGGCCTCGTCCCTCACTTGGACCAGACTCTTAAGTTTCATGCCAGGATCTTAGAGACAGAGGCAAAGAAAATCCAAGACACAAGCCCTAACAGCACCTAGAAACTGCAGGGAGGCCCCTGGGCTGTCACAAATGGAAATGGGATGTAGAAGCACTTAGCCAGATGTCCAGAGGGCAGAGGCCCTGGCTGGAGCCTGTAGCAGAAACACTGAACTTATCATGATAAATAATGCTGATTGTAGCAGTCTTACAAAGCCCACCAAATACTTTCTCTCAAAATGTTAACTAAAGTTTTTAAAAGGTCACTATTCTCTTGAATATGAAGTTGTTGTTTTTTTTTTTAAATAAGGTAAGAAATGTACATCACTGGCAATTTTACATGGTTTTCATGAAGATTTATCCAAATTTTACCTTTCGAGGATGAAACAGTTTTCTTAAGTGATCAGTTCTTTTTGTGAACGGGTTTCTCATACAGCATGTTTTCTGCAATCACATTTTCAAAAACCTTATTGCTGCCTTTGGCTAAAAACAAAAATTAGAAATCAGCAGTTGGGTACTTGAAGAAACAATGTTCACACAATACCAAAGTCTTCCAGATAACCCTTCCCGAAATACTGACCTGTAAGTGCACATGTTTGCTTCCCTGAGACTGACCAGTGCAAAGAGCCAGGGTCGGCTGAGTGCATACACTCAGCATCTATATTTGAATCTTGGCCATGGGTTGGAGTTAGCCACTGCTAAAGGTGGCTGAAGAAAATAATTCAGGATGCTTTTATTTTATATGAAAGGCACTATGATATGCATAAACAACTTCTTCACTAGGAAATGGGTGATTTAGATTGGAACTTGAATTCAGCCACTTTTTCCTTCTGCACCCAGGGTTCTAACTAGATTCTAAAAGACTCCATTTCATCATCTGAACCATGATAATAATGTCTGTCCTATGTCACCAGGTTGCTGTGAGAAGTGAGTGAGAAAAGGTAGGCAGAAAAAGTTTTGCAAGTTGACAGAGAAACAGAAGAGCTTTTAAAGCAGCATTTGAGTTGATGTTATAACTAATTGTGAGGTATTTTCCTGTTTCACTTAATAGGATCTAAGCATGAATTGCTGAGTATGTGTACGTTATCAGCATGTCAATAGTATATGGGAAGCACATTATATTTTGTGTCAAGTTTTTTCCCAGCATTACTCTGCAAACTGATAATGAACCAAATGAAAGCAAATAGCAACTTGTGCACTGTGTGACACTCTTGGTCACCTCCCCCCGACTGCCTGTCCTTCTCCCTCCCCTGTTAACAATGCCCACTTTTTAATTCATATATCCATACACATATCTATTTCTCTACACCCCATTTAAATGATGAATATTAGTTCTTCATAGCCAATCGGACTGACTCCATCCGGTTTTTTTCAGTGACTGATGAAGAGATGCATGTGTAATAAAATTAGAACTATTAACGTCATGTGGTAATGTGCACTTACTAAGCATTTAATATATATGTCAGGCGTGTTTCCAATGCTTGTATGTATTATTGCTAATTCTGACAACTCTCCAAGGAAGATTCTATGACTAAGTTATAGCTGAGGAAATTGAAAACTAAGAGATGAAAAGAGTTGCAGAGACAGGGTCTCACTATTTTCCAGCCTGGCCTTGAACGTCCCTGCCTCAGCCTCCAGAATAGCAGGAAACTAAGTGGAGTCAGAATACAAACCCGGGAAGTCGAGCTTCATGCTCATCACCAGAACTCAGTACTGAGGGGAAATCTCCTGCAGGCTTCTGGGGAAAATCTTTTCACTGACAAAGGGGGGGAAAAGGAGTCATAGAGTATATGGCCTGAGTCACATAGGATATGCCTTT
The DNA here is from genome assembly GCF_048772815.1 of Callospermophilus lateralis. Classification (NCBI taxonomy): domain Eukaryota; kingdom Metazoa; phylum Chordata; class Mammalia; order Rodentia; family Sciuridae; genus Callospermophilus; species Callospermophilus lateralis. The sequence continues at coordinate 65,849,517 of NC_135306.1, read as the reverse complement.
TTCTGGACGTCTGAGGATTGTGTGTGATAACTGCAATAATGTCAGGCATATTGTGACATGAGGGACACCAAGCTCATTCGCTGAGGATAGCTGAGTGAAAAGATGGAAGATTCTGGGTCTTCGATATTGTATTAAAGCACTGATTTTTACAAATTTTGCCTACCTCAGCACTTCTCAGATGAGCCAATATATTGTAGACGAGATAATATATTTATATCTTTGTTTAAACCGTTTTTTGATTGGAGGCTTCTATTACTTGCAGCTAAACACATCCCAGATGAGCAAACACAGACATATTTTTAGGAATGGTATGTTCAACAAGTAATTGATTTCCCTCTGAAGTACAATTTACTATCACTAAAATATGTCAGGAATGCCATAAAAAGGATTGACGGGGAGTAGGACAGGCAAAATGATCCAAGGTGTCTTTTAATTCTAGGTTGCTAACTTCCGTGAAATTGTGTTTGTTTCCTGTCAAGTAGGATCATTAAGATAAGAAGCATTAAAATACAATTTAACAACCTTCTGGAGGAAAATGTAAATATGTAGAATATGAAGGAAAAATAATTTGCAGAATTTTAGACATATCCTATGGCCCAGTCAAGGAACTAAGGCTAAAAATAACTTGAGACTTCAAGAAAGGCCAACTTAATTTAGGGGCTTGCTTTCAAACAAAATTCCTAGCCTCTCTATCAACCACCTATCTATTTCTGGTTTTTTTTTTTTTTTTTTTAACCTCCAGCTTATAGAAGAAACTAAAAATGCCTGCTTCCTGATTGCTTTCAAAATCATTGTCCCTGGACTTCTGTTCCTCAACCCTAGTGGGACTCCTCAAGCAGAAGCCTTAAGACTTCTTACATTGCAAATCTCCAGATCGTTATTCATTCTTCATAGCATTTGGCCTCGGCCTCCACTTCTTGTCCTATTTTCTATTCTCCATCTCCTCTCTCCATCCCCCTCACTGATTAACCTCACCATCCCTGACTTATGCATGTCAGATTTTATTTTGCCAGCCCAGAGCCCTTTCCTCAGCTCCAGACTCCACCCGTTTCCAAGTCTCTTCCAGCCAGCTTCTGTATATTACATAGTTGACCAATGTCCCAAACTGATTTTGTTATTTTTGCCCTAAAAATCTACTTCCCCCATTATTCCTTTCTCGGTTTCCCACACAGGAGGAAGGATGCTCATGCCACCTCTACATCTGCTACATCTCCTGTCAACTCAGCCTGAAATTGTCCCCACTCCATTTCCACTGCCCAACTCCAGATCATTCTCTTCTAGGCTCCAGAAGGTTTACCCTCAGATTCCTTGCTGACTACCCACATAAGTCTGACACTGCTTTTGCACATTCACTTGGATGGCTCCCCATTGGTTTGGGTAGTTATTGCTTTCAGAATGACACCAATGTTCCTTATGGTGTTCCTCACAGTATGTTTGGTCTGGTCCCAACCTACTGCCACCTCCATCTCCCGCCATTCCCTCCAAGCATCCTGTGGCTCACCTGCAAGAAACTGCCCGCTTTCTCCTCTCTCTGTTGTGCATCCATGGTGTTTCTTACAGTGAATTGTCCCATCTGTCATTCTTTGACCTGGCAACCTCTTCACGCCTCAAGGCACAGCTTAGGCTGTACCATCTCTTCCCCTGAACTTCCCCACCACCATGCAGACTCTCAGCTCCCTGTCCATCTCTATCAGCATGTCTCCATCAACGCAGACATGGGAAAGGCAGAAGCTGCAGGGGTAATGCAGTGCATCCCAGCCATAGTTCTGCAGGTATGCCCAAGTCCCAAGGGCTTCTCCGCAGCCGAGCTGATGTATCCCTGTGGGACCAGAGAGAGCTGGTACTGAATCTCCTCCACACAAAAATCAATTTTCAGGGACTGGGCCTGTGACTCAGCAGCAGTGCACTTGCCTGGCATGTGTGAGGTACTTGGTTCAATTCTCAGCACTGCATATAAATAAATAAAATAAAGTTCTATCAACAACTAAAAACATATTTTTAAAAAATCAATTTTCATAGAAAGGTATATGAAACAATGATTTGATAACCACAGACATAAAACCACAGAAGACAAAATAAAAGTCAAAGATATTCATTTTCAATCTTGTGATTAAACATTTTTTAAAGTTTGTGCCAATTGAGTATGATGAGAAAAATAAATGAGATACAAATGAGATGATTTCTGTTATCTTGGGATGATTTGATTATTTATGTGAAAAAAAGAATTCATCGAATGAATCTAGTGAGGTTTAATAAACTTATTATAAGTGATATGAATATGTATTTTAAGTATGTAAACTTCAAGAGTTTCTCCTATGTATTAGCAATAACAATACTTAAGTCTTAAAATTGATTAGAAAATATAAAGAGGAAATAAACTGCAATACTTTGGGGTATAAAATAGGTGAAAGATAAAATCTAACAAAAGGATAGTTTCCCCAAAAGCAAAAGTAACGCTAAGCATACAAAAGTAGGAGTCACTGAAAAATCATTAGTGAAAACACACACACAAATACACATACACACATACACACACACATGCATATGTATACATGTGTAATAGCAGGGATGGGAGAAAAAACACTAAAAAAGAATTTTTTTTTCCAGAAAACTGTAAACTTTTACTGAGAAGCATAATGATTCTGATAAAAGGAGAGACAAAATAACAGGAAGACTTTACATTAGAGAAATCTCAATGCTTTTTCAAACAATCCCTAAACATAATGAAATCTGATTAGGTTCATCATAACACATCTTTTCCCTTAAAACTTATTGTTCCCAGTGGCATGGGAGGCTGAGGCAGGAGGATTGCAAGCTCAAAGCAAGCCTCACCAACTTAGCAAGACCCTGTCTCTAAATTAAATTTTAAAATAATGGTGGGGTCTGGCTCAGTGGTTAAATACCCCGGGGGTTCCATTCCCAATACCAAAATAAAATACAATAAAAACTTATTGTTGATCTAAGATTCCATCAAATCAAAACAAAACCAAAAAATGCAAAGAATCACAAAAAAATGTGAGATATCAGAGTAATAGAGGACCTCTGCAATAAGATATTAAAATGTGCTACAAATCTGTAGCAATCTGAATAATGTGACACTGACACCACCTCCTAAGCTTGAATTATCTCCTCCTCTTCCTCACCTTCCGTAATTCTTATCTGCTCACAATCTTCCTTTTTTTGTGACACCTTCTTAGACCACCCACTCTGGGAGTCACATCCATAATACATTGGATCTTCTTTTGGGTTGTTTACTCCATGACTTTGGCCATATAAGAGAATGGTTACATGACTCTCCTTCCACGGAGTTTAAGTTCCCATGATTAAATATGTCTATTCCTATGAGGCTGTGTTTTAATACCAATCAGTGACAGAAGGCCATCGGAGATTTAATCACATAAGGATGTCCAAGTATCAAAGTTAGATCCAAGACCAGCAGCCGCTGCCCCTGAGAGCTTAGAAATTCAGAATCGATAGTGATTTACTATATCCCAAATATATCAAATCAGAAGATATAGTGAATCAGAAGCTGCATTTCAACATGATCCTCGCGTGATTTGTATGCACATTAAATTCTGAGAAGCACTGCCCTACAGACTTTCATAAAATGGAAATATTTCATAACTCACCTGAAGCAATCAGACATAGTTGGATATCTTCCTGTGAGACAAACAAATAGAATTATTCAAATGTTATGTTTCCTTGATAGAAATTTAGTGACACCAGAAAGGGCACTGGAATGTACACACCAGAAATGTGTGCTCAGGCACTAGGAGGAGGGGAATGGGAGAGGCATGGGGCACCCAGACTGCCGTCCAAAACTTGGAATTGCTTGACAGTCTGGTTTACTTCTCCTGTAAAGAGAAGAAACTGCTAATTTCTCTTCCCAATTCCAATCCCTACAAAGATATCATTCTTTGTCATCATCTGCCTAACTTATGTTTTAACCTGAGTTACTCTAATCTCTCCTCCAATTTTTTGTCTTTTGGGTAAACCTAGTTCTTCTCATGACTTCCTCATTCCTGTCAATCCAAGCCTGGCTCCCAGATCACCTACAAGAGTGAAAACTCCCTATTAGCACAGAGTGAGCTGCCTGGGCCACTTGCTGTCTCTCCAGGGAATATGGAAGTAGGTTGAAGTAGGTGTTAAACAATTAAACCTTCAACAAATAGTCTAAGCAAAAAATTTGGTCAGCCTTTATTATTTCAGGTCCTTCCACCAATTCCCAAGCAATTGCCACATCTTTTGAGAATAGTACTTCTTTCCTTGGGTGTTTCCTAAAATCTATTTTCATTTTGTCACCCACACCACCAAAACCACCTCTTGCCTGAACTACCATAGTAAAATCTGAGATACTCTCCCTGTCTCCTTTAGCTGTGTCTCTAATTCTTTACTAAGTAATCTGTTATACTCCACTGTTACCCAAAGTATTAATCTGGACCTTTTACTCTGGTATTCAGCTCTCAGAGTCCAAACCCAAGCTTCTTGTGGAAAGTGTTTCATGACTTCCCAAAAGGAATCTTTGTTTTTAGCCAGGATGATCTACTCATGATTATTTACCATGCATCCCCTACCAGAATCTATTTCTCCAAAGTAAAATGCCCTGTTCTACCCACCACGTTCTCAAGACTTGGTGCCTCCCACTTTTCCCATGAAACGTGGTACTGGACCATTGTAACTAACATGATGCACCCTTAGATCATTCCCTGGGATATCTAGGGTTATTCCCTTGGAACTCTCATGGCAGGAGTTACCTATAATACACAACTTTTAAATTCCTTTAAACATAACGTTATTCAGCATATCTGTTGCACATACAGGCAAATGAAGTGGTCAAGTCAAACAAACCTAGAATTAAAGTCTTTCTCTATCACAGAGTAGTGATGTGATGTTGGGCAATGTACCTCCCCTTTCTGAATCTCAGCTTCTTTATCTATAAAAACGAATTGTGTTAGTTAACATTTTTGTCACTGTGACCAAAATACCTGACAAAGACAACACAGAGGAGAAAAAGAGTATTTGAGTTCATGGTTTCAGAGGTTTAGTCCATTATGGGTCGATGCCATCGCTCTGGGCCCAAGTGAGGCAGAACATCATGGTGCAAGGGCGTGGTGGAGGACCCCTGCTCCATTCGTGGCCGTCAGGAAGCAGAGAGTGAGAAAAGTGGAAGGAACTCAGGAAAGATGAACACTTCCCTGGGCTCTCCCCCAGTGACCTACCTCCTCCAGCCACACCCCACCCACCTACAGTTACCACCAGTCACAAACTAGGATGAATTGAAGAGTTCACACCTCTCAATATCATTGTTTCACCTCTGAACATTCCTGCATTAGCACAGGAACTTTTGAGGGACACCTCATATCCAAACCATAACAAGTACCTACCTTGCGGGATTGATATAATTAAATCACATACTTTAAAAAGTTTCAAAGCAGCTGAACATGGTGGTGCACACCGGTAATGCCGCTGGCTCAGGAGACTGAGGCAGGAAGATTGTTTGTTCAAAGTCAACCTCAACAACTTAGCAAGACCTTGACTCTAAATAAAATATAAAACAACTGGGGATGTGACTCAGGGGTTAAGCACCCCTGGGTTCTTTCCAGCAGGGCTCTGGAGCCTAGAGAATGCTCAGTAATATAGACATCTTTTTCCCAGAGCCCCTTGTTATGGTTGCAGCCAGTTTCATATTTCAGTAGATCAAAATATCCATTTATTCATTGGTGAATGGATGAATGTTAATGTTGGATAGCAATATAGAGTTTTCACTAAAGAATTTTAAAGGAGAATTTTCTGTTCGTTTTAGACCAGAGAGAAGACACTCTTCCCTTAAAAAAAAAAAAAAAAAAAAAAAGTGTTGAAGGGCTGAGGATATAACTCAGTTGGTAGAGTGCTTGTCTTGCATGCACAAAGTCCTGGGTTCAATCCCTATCACCACAAAATAATAATAATAATAATAATTAATTTAAATTTTTTTTAAAAAAGTGTTGAGGGGAGTACAAAAAAGAGAAAGTGCTAGCTAAGTTACTATATCTTTAATAATGTGTCTCGTGAGGGAGTGCAGTTTTAACATTAAAACTGTACTGAGAAGTAGAATATATTCTAAAAAAAACCTCACTGTGTAACCTTGGACAAGTGGCTTAGCCTCTCTGAATCTGTCTCCCCATTAACAATGAAATAAAACCAGATGATCTGTGTTGCAGTCTGGAATGCTACAGGGATGTAGTTACTTTGTAGTAGAATTCCAGGAATATATTATCTCATTGTCTTTCACCTACATAGTAGCCCTAAGAAATATCCTTCTTCTAAGTAACAAATAAGTACCAGAGTCATTTCAGATTATAAAATATTAATTCTACCAATTGTAAGATATCAGGTTGTAATTTGGTTATGACTAAACCCCCCAAAATTCATATTAAATCTGAAAAATGTATAACATCCTACAGTATAATAGTAAATGATAACCATGCTTAGTTTACTTTGAAAAAAAGTCAAATTATCATATATAGGGAGAACAATTTACTCAAAATTAACTATTAGCTTGCTGGGAAAAATGAAGATAGCCCATAAGTTTCCTAATTTCTACTTCTCAATTTTACTCAACACTACACAAGCCCTTTGAGGCATTAAATCAGAATTATTTTTTAGTTTGGCAATTGTCAAGTATGACAAAGTTCAAATAGGACACTACCAATTTTTAGTCAGTAATACAAAATTGTTTGCTATTGGATCTCATGCATGCCCTGACTTGACAGGTGATGTGGTGTTTAAAACACACACACACACACACACACACACACAGAGAGAGCAAATCAACAGCCATGCTCAAGATGACACAAGATGCAAAAGCATGTCGACACTTGTCTTTTGCCATAGATTGTTGGTGTGTGTGTGTGTGTGTGTGTGTGTGTGTGTGTGTGTGACTAAATTGATGTTTTTTCCTATCGACCTTATTTCAGTGTTCTCTTTAGAAACCTGTAAAAGGCCAGCTTGAGGTCATTCTGTGGCTGTGACTGTGTCTACCATTCAGAGTGCCATGGAGTGGGAACTGCAGAGCAGCTCTGGTCACAACCTGAATCTCCAGGCTTCAGTAAGAAACTTGCCAAACAATAGCACAAGAGTCTGCAGCCCTAAGATTAGTAGCAGTGAATTCAGGAACTGAACATCATTTCTCCCAAACCCTGGTTACTGTCTTCAGCAGAGGTGGGAGCCTCCCTTCCCACATCTCCTGTATTTCTGCAGAAGAGTAGTTCAGGTATAGCTTCCCACAAGAAACTCTGCTCATGTGGCTCTGCCTGGGCTGGTCCTGCCCTACCTCAAACCCTCTGGTGGCCCCCTTACTGTTGCATAAGACTGCAGTCTCCTTATAACACAGGAACAAAGAGGAATATCTATGCCACTAGGCCACAGATCCACCTAAGGTGCCCTTGTAAGAGGCCAGTCCCTGGGATTAATATCCACCCAAATCAAGGCTCTCTAAGAGCTACTTAAACCTGATGATGCAGGGTCCCAGGATTCAATGACTCAGAAGTAGGTGAGCCCCTTGTGGTAAGAGCAACCCTCAGAATTGCATGTTGGTTGGTGTTCCTGGAGAACAAGTCAGGACATCAGCTCTGTTTGCAGTGGCAGCAAAGGCCTAAGCTGTCCTCAAAAGCATCTCGCAGCTTCTTAGAGAAGGGTGAACTTTCCCTTCATAGATATCCCGTTCCATCTAAAACCAATCCTAGAGCCACCCAAGTGGCTGCTGCAACAAAGCAGTTAGGGGCACCCTTCTCCTGTATCTGCCTGAATAAATGCTTTGGACATTGGGAAGGTTTCCCTTTAAGTTCTTTCTGGAATCAATGGGCCACACCACATAAACCCTTCAGGCAGGGTGGAAAGGCTTTGATTTGTTCTTATTCATTTAACTTGTACATTGCTCCCAGCAGTTTTGAGTGAAACCAGAGAGTCTTACTCAAGTGTAGGATCAAACAAAGTGATTTGACTTTGGACCACAAGCCTTCGACCTTAGTGGTAGAAACTGTTTGGTTCTAGACACAATAAGCACCCCTGCATTCACGAGACCCTTGCCTATTAGGATGTGCAGCTATCTTAGAATCAAGCAGAATAATTTTTGAATAGGTGGAATATCTCATCTCTCTGTAGAGATTCCTGGATCAGAATACAAAAAGGGAGGGGCTGTCCTCATCTGATTTCCCTCTGCAGTTGAGGATCAGATCATCTATTTGCCTGGGGGAAACAATGACTTGGCAAACTGCTTTCTTCTCTCCCACCATGTGCTGGGCACTGGGGCAAGTAATGAAATAGGAGTGGGGCTGACTTGAGCTCCGCCACAGATGTTGGCCTACCGCAGGTTTGCCCTCTCTCTCCCTCGCCACCCCTTCCTTCTGCCAAAGTTAGCATGTGGGAACAGTAGTGCACAAGGCTGTGCGTGACCCTTCCTTGGGCTGGACACTGTCATCTGGCCAGATAAACTAACAGGCTAGCAAATCCAGCTGGGGCTGGTTGTACTTTGCCCACGTCTGTTACAGCATATGGTGCCTTTGCTTGAAGTGACTGACAGGACTCTTTCACTTCGCAGTGTGTTTGTCTGATGCCCCCACCCAAATACCAAACATACTGTCACGCATTGGTGAGCAGTCTCGACTTGGTTACAATTCATAGACTTCATAAGGAGGATTACTTTAAAATTGGATTTGAACTCCACCAGTCCCAGGATGGCAGAGCTGGCTGGAAACATTTGGAGACATACCCCTTAATTGGCCCCATAATTTTATAGAAGAAGAAATTGAAGCAGAAAGATTAAGTGACTGCCCCATGGACTCACACAGCCAGTTAGTATGTGGACTAGGGCTAGAACCCTTGACCCTGATTTCCAGCCCACTGCTTTTCCAGCTCAGGCTGTCTCCACATGTTCAGTGTCATTTCATCTTCAAAATTTGCCCCCTTGGAACCTTTCCTGGAATTGGACTTCTGAGCCTAAAGTGGCTTAATGCACACTTTTGGGAAGGGAGACCACGAGGTCTCTAAGTGGTTTTGATCAAGTTTGCCAATATTTACACCCTAGGATAATCTGCATAAACTTCATAAATAATGTAAATTCCTACAAAGTGAGTTAACTGTGAGCTACATGGTCTTTTGAAAAATCCATGTTATGCAATCACCCTGGCTAAGTTAACCACGCAATAGAGTACCGAAGGTAACCACTGATTGCAGTCACTGCTATTGACCATTTTAAGTGTGACTATTTTTAAAATACTGTATGCCTCATTAAGCTGTGCTCTGAAAATGAGAAATTTGCTTTAACTGCATTGTTTTGAATTGCTGAGAGAAGAATCTATCAACCACAAGGTGCCCTGCTGCTGAACTCAGCCAAAAAGCTGTTAATAACTCCAGCAGATGTTTCAGCTTTTTAGGCCAATAGACTCCCTCCCTCCTGCCCTCCCCTTTCCAGAATCTGATGCCAATATGACTGAACTCCAGTTTTTGTGGTTGCCGCCACCAGGGCCGCCACTGCTGGGGCCGGTGGTACTAGTGCTGCTGAGAAATGATTCTTTAAACAACCACCAGCAACAGAACCTCTGGCCTTTAAGGTCAGAACATTATTGCTTTTACTGTCAGAAGTTTAAATCTTCACGGGGGAAACGAAGGCAAGGGCTTAGAATCAGTATTCCCGTTTTGTTGTCTGCCTCTGTTGCTAGTCGTTTGGTTTGGCTTCTAGTGATTTCTCCCAATGCTGAAAGTCCGTTTCTCAGACTCATCAGAGTGCTGTGCTTGCTGAGGTCAGGGGTCATTAAGACACTAGGGGCCCTACGGGTCCAGGAGAAAGGTTGTTGGGTTAGCAGCTTTACCAAGGGGGGGGGCTCTGCATGGTGCAGTTTTGTGTGGTTGTTTTGCCTGATACCATGTGGCTCAGAATGCCCTGACCTTAGCAGTTCTGCAATATTAGATGTGTGTTTTATAAATATAGCTATATCCCTATGAGATAGGTAGAGTAGGAGGGCATACAGGTCCACTGCAGTCCCATATTGGGATTTTTCCACATCTTTGGACAGGATTAACCTGACATCTTCACCTGAAATTAAATCAGTGTTCCGAGGCTTTTCAAATGAGGAGAAATTAAAGAAAAGCTGAGGAGAGAGGGGAGTGGAAAGATCCTGCCCTTTTCTCCCCAGCCCTACTCATTTATTTCAGAGAGAGCGTTTTTTAAGGTACCCCAGTGACAGCAGGGTGACCAAGAAAACACAGGTGCACCACATTTATGGAATACTGCCTTGGCTAGGAACGCGTCTGAACTGCTCATCTAGACATATCATCATGCAGAGAACTGCCATTTCAAAGGAGAAACAAATTGAGAAGCAGAATTAAGTTCATAAATATTTTGTTTCCTTATTTTAATGCAACACAAAGCCAGAATATCCAAGACTCTGTGTGCCTCTATTGTCAACTTAATTTGCCAACCACAGAAATTCAAGCCCCAAACCTCCACTCTATGGCCATAGTGGCTGTAAAAAGTGAGTGCCTTCTCTCCAGAACACTGCCACCATGCCGTCTGCATACTCTCAGCACTATGTACTTCTAATTCTCAGATGAAGCTCAGGAATGGGATGCAAGCCCACCGCTCTTTTTTTTTTTTTTTTTTAAACTGGGTAGAATAATAGATACCATTGTGACTTGGTTCACATTCTCCTCAGCACATGGGCAGAACACTCATTAATGCTAATGGAATTTGCACTATATATTGAAGGAAAAATATAGTTGCCCATGCCTATGTATTCTTTATTTTCTTATTAGACCAAGAGCAATACTATACACTAGGGAGTTCAATGGCATCAATATCTCTTAATTCTGAAACATGAGAAACTCAGATTAAAAATTATGCCATTCATTCTGAAATATAGTGTTCCCACTAGCCAGTGAGATGGGCATTTCTGCTTAGATTACTGTGGTTCCAAGAAGTGACTATCAGATGAGGACTCTTTAGTAAAATAAGCCTCAATGTTGTAACAATAAAATAGACTTAGAAAAACAACAAAAACTCCCTACTGAATCAGTAGAGAATATATTCTCATTATTAAAAAATTCCATATTAAATCACCCATATGCATCTCCAGAGGAGTGAATACATGAGATAAAGAAAGGAGGACTGAAAATAATCATGGTAAGTTGAGATTCCAGACCTGCCAGCAGTGAATATTGAAACTAGACATTAATAAACTATGTGGAGATGGCTGAAGCCCATGTAAATCCAGGCCATATCCTTCATTAGGTCTTGAACTTTACCTGGAATCTTATTCTGCAAGTGATGATTTCCAAGCTATTTTGTTCTTGATTATTTCCAGTCCAAGTAAAATGGACAATAAAGAAAAGATGCCTCCATACTATTTCCATGATGGATGTTCACAACCAAAATAACTTCACCATCTGATGTATTTCACAGTTTTAAGTTAAAACAGACATACTATAATATGCTTGTACATCTGGCTCAGGTGCTTCAATTGCCATATGTTTGTGAAATAATCCAAGGAGATGTTACAATTGTATATTCCCCTTGGGACCTGAATAAAACGTGCCCACAAAGAGTTACCTAATTATTCATTCCTGCCAACAACATCCTCACCTAATAATAAGGTGGTGCTTAAAATGAGACAATAGTGCTTTCAGTCTTGAGAGATGTCAGTGCCACTTATTATTTCAAAAACAGAAAAGTCTTTTGCATTTTTAAAATGAGAAAAAGATCCTTGGCCTTTAAAGCAAATAAAATCTCTGCAGGTGGTATATTTGGTATACTTATGGGGGCAAATTCTGCAGTGCCCATCAAGGCTTAATGCTTCCTGAAACTTATTGGATGATAGCCCATGGAGCCACAATGGAAATTAGTGACCAAAAAGCCAATTGTCTGTAAGAAATGGCTGCTCTGGCGATGCTACATGCTTATGGAGAGCTTTATAATTGGCAAGTTGCCCTCCTATATGTGGCCACTTTTAATTCTTATGACAACCTTATGAAGCAGAGACAAAAGCATACCTTAGTTACCCCTACCAGTTGTAGGACTGACTCTTTATAGCCCTAATTAAGGAGAAGGATGAGCATTTAAAAAAAAAAACAAACTTAAAACAAATTTTTTTGGACTTGACCAATGAGCACCACTTGCCAGAATGCACATCTCTTACTACGAAAGCCATTAATAATCTTCCCCTTCTTTTCCCACTATTTGCCTCTGTGACTCTCATTTTTGTATGATTCTCATTTGACTCAAAATGAATAATCTGGTTTTCTTTCAAGGGTTAAAAAGAGGAAGGGGAAGTTAAATTAGCTTCATAGGTAAAATTCAGTTTGGCCATTAAAATTCAAATTCTGTCAAACGTCCAATAAATGAAGCATGCTCCAGGCTTCGCTTTATCCACCATTACATCATTTCAGAGAATGTGGCAAAGATGAAAATGTCAGGCAGTAAACCTCTAATAGTGTGTTAGTTGTTGTATAATAGTTAAAGTAATACATGATATGGGGTTGAATGTTCTTAGAGACTAGACCAAAAGACCCCAAATAGCCAGGCTAAGTTAGAGGTTCATTTTGCCTAAAATACAAATCTCAGAGCAAAACAGAAAACAAACGATGAGAGAGAAAGGGTAAGAGACTTACCTTTGGTCAATGTGTAAATGGCTGTCCAGGGCAAGTGCCTGCCTCTAAGGTGTGATACACATCTCTTAGCTCTAGTTTTCCAGTAAATCTTAATGTTTTTTATTATGCAATGTGTTATGTTTCAATTCTGTATCTAATAATTCCCTAGAGAGGGAGGGAGAGTTTCTATGAGAAAGCAATTAAACATTGGTCTCTTGGTGGCTGAGAGAAATTAAAGAGAAAGTTCATAGAACAAGAAGTGTACAAAATTTCACTGAAAGTAGAACTCCACAGGGGAGATGCATGCAATAGTTTAGAGGAACTCTGTATCCCTGCCTTGACATACAATGGTCTGATGGATGTCTGAAACTTACCTTATGGGGGCTGAGGGGTCTATTGGTAGAAATACTGAAACCTATGTGCTTGAAGAAGGGTGTCTCAACAGTATATGTACACAGACCTTACTCATCCTTTCCCAGCATCTTCTTCAGTTAGTTAATGAGAATCACTGGATCCTATCGGTCAAGGACATTAAACCCAATTACCATCATGATCTAGAACTCTTAAAAATGTATGCATGTACCAGTAGTGGTTCAAAAAATACACTCTTTGAGCAATATAAATTATAATTAGAATATGTGTGTCTCAAGGATTATATATGCAATCAAGTAGGTATTCCTGAGTTTAATTTTGGCAATGAAGGTATTGAGATTCCTCAGGTAAATGTTTTCCCACTCATTGCCTACACACATGCATTCACACACACTCACACACACACACACACACACAATTTACTTCATTCACTAAATGTTCATTGAGTGTCTATTAGTATACTTCATGCTATGGATACAAAGTTGAGAAGGCAAGGACCTGTTCTTAAGGCATCTAAACAAGTAAAGAATGAGACTTGCAAACATGTGAGTACAATGAGAATTACTAAATTGGATGATCCACAAAGTTGAGTGGCAGGTGAGGATAACACATCTAAATCTGTCCTGGAAAAGTTCCCAGAAGAAGATGAAATATGAATAGGTGTTTTCTGGGCAGACAAAGGATTTTAAATTGTATGCTCTGAGTCATGAGATGCCAATGATCAATTGTAAGCAAGGGGGTAACAAAATCAAAATCTGTATTTGAACTCTAGAACCACAGTGAAAGGGAGATAAGAGATAGGAATTCCTGGCGGCCAGGCAAACGTCAAGGATGATATTGCAGTAAGTTAAAAGAGTGGGAGGACCTACTCAAGTGTGCTCATGGCCCTGTCAATATGGGCACATGCAAGGAGAAGAAAGAATAGAGTGTGATGACTAGAAAGTGAGGAAGTGTTTCAGTCAGCTTTTTTTTTTTTTTTTTTTTTTCTGTTGTGACTGAAGGACCAGACCACAACTGTAAAGGAGGAAAGGTTTATTTAGGGGCTCACGGTTTCAGAGATCTTAGTCCATAGAAGGCTGGCTCCATTCCTCAGGGCTCAAGGTGAGGCAGGACATCATGGTGGAAGAGTGTGGCAGAGGGAAACGATTCATGTGATGATCAGGAAGCAGAGAGAGGTCTCCACTCACCAAATACAAATCTATACCTCACTGCCCTGCCCAATTCCCACCTCCTCCAGCCACACCCTACCACTTCAGTTACCACTCAGTTAATCCCTATCAGGGGATTAATTCACTGATTGGGTTAAGATTCTCACAATCATTTCTCCTGTGAAACCTTCTTGCATTATCTCACAGGTGAGCTTTGCGGGGACACCTCACTTCCAAACCATAACAGGAAGGAATTGAAAGATCCCAGACTGTGACTTGGGAAACTAGATGAAGGATCTAAACGTTCACTAATTTAAAGAATATCAGAGGAAGAGCAGGTTTTGTGGAATAGCTGAGGATGGGCTCCAGAGCAGAGATGAATATGCTTGATTCTGGATATGAGGAGTTGGCAGTTCCTGGAAGACAGGGGGTGGAACTACTTAGGATAGATATTTAGATACAAAACATCAGCAGGGGCAAGAAACACCCGCCTCAAGTGTGTATAAAGTAGGGGGAAAAGATGCAGATATTTAAGGGGAGGGTAGAGGAATAGACACCAATGAAGGCCCTGGAGAAGGAGCAGTCATATAGAAGGAAGTAAGCCAGGACAGAGAGAAGAGTGATGTCACAGAAGCCAAACCTGGAGCTTCAAGAAGGAAGAATAGTCAGAATGCTGACCATGCTTTTCTGTTGAGTTAGGAGGCAAAGCCAGGCAGTCGGTGCAGTGATATGGGTAGAGCCAGGTTAGAATGGACCAAGGTAGGAATGGGGGAATGTGAAATCATAGATGGACTATTGGGGCTGCACTTTCTAAAAGAACAATTATCAAAGGAAGGAACATGAGGGTCATTAAGGGGCTTTTGTTTGTTTGTTGTTTGTCTTTTAAAGGAAAATGATCAACATATTCTCAAACTGAACAACCAACATATTCTTAAACTGAAGTTAAGAAAAAGGCATTGCTAAATGAAATTTCCTAAGCAAACAAAATGGAATAATATCCATAGTCCCTGTGCTTGGGGTTGCCTTTGACAGGAAGATTGTCTTTTGCTGGAGATGAGGATGAGGAAGAGCAGATGCCAATAGAGCTGGGCTTACGGGTGAAGGGGTGGCGAAATGAAAGAAGCCACTGCTGATTGTTGCTAGTCTGTAAATTAAAGAAAGGTCATCCCAAAGAGAGAAGATTGAACGTTTTGAAGAGTGGCGAAGGTTTGGAATAGTAGTAGCAGAGGGAGAAGGGAGAAGCACGTGTAATAGGACTGCCGAGTAACATTAAAGGCACAACTGAGATTAGTTTCACTCCAGATTTATGGTTTCCGTTCTGTATGGTCGTGATTTTTCTTCTTCCTCCAGCACAGCAATGCTCAAGGAATGTTTACAGCTAAGGAGGCTCCATAGAGGATTGCCTGAAGGACACGAAGTCCATCCATCTCTTCAGATAGTTTAGATTACATCTCAGAATCAAGGTAAACCATCCACGCTAAATACTTGAGCCATATTGTTTTGGCCCTTTTTACTATTACTCATTTTTACTGAATTACATCTTGGCATTGGGCCTTGGCTTGCACTGAGGGACTCAACAAGAAACAGCCATGGGCCTCCCAGCATGGTTTGTATTGTAAAGGACATTCCACTGTATGGATTTGTGTTCCTCTCATGAGGAAATTAAGAGCCATTTCCCTTAGACCTCTGTACCAGGAGACAATGTGTCTATGTGTTTACCTGGTGCAGAGTCAGGGGTCATCAGACTCATGGTCTGAAGCTGGAATGCTTGGGTTCAAATCCAGCTTCCTTTACCTATTAGCTGGTTGGCCTTGGGCCTGTTAACTTCTGTGTCTCAATTCCTCACCTATAACAGAGCAAAAATAATAGCCATTACTTCATGGGGCCTCAGTGAGAATTCAATGAGACAATCAACATAGAAGTATTTCATAATGTTTCTGGCAAATCATAAGCCCTCAGTACAGATTGGCTGTTGTTTTATTGTTATCTTACAACTGATCTTTTTGGTTTTGTGTTTTGCCTTCATTCTCAGCGGGGCCTGCCTTGGCATGTGCTAATCTTCCTCTGCTCTCCACTTAATATGATTCTGCCATTTGTTCTTTATCCACACTTCATTTATTTTTTATTTAATGTAATATCCACGTAGCTTCATTTTGGAATGAGGGTAGAGTATAAGAAAGTAAATTAAAGGAGGTCTTTTATCAGTAGATAACAATAAAGACTCTTCTGTTTTTGTCCCTCCTTTAGGATGAGTTTCAAAGATGGTGGAAAGGACTTGGAACTTTCTTATCCCACATGTGTATTAGAAACGCCAGCTTCCTTGAGATCCTTTTCCCCTTCTACTGACTTTTCTTATAATCCCTCTTGATGGGCTCCTACCAGGATTTAACCTTGAATCAGTATTTGCTTATGTAGGGACTGGAATGAGGGCTTGTTTGTGGGGTCACAGGGTCTGGGTTTAGACACCAGTTCTGCCACTGGAACTCTCTGGTCTCAGTTCTTTTATCTTCTAGGTAGTGTTAACAATATTGATGTCAAAGTGAGAAGTAAAGGACTTCAGTGAGAATTAAGCTGAACCTGCATCCAGTGCAGGAGGTAGCATTCAACTAGTCACTCCAACTGGTACTTAAAAAATCAGGCCAAATAGTTGAGTCTTCTTATGTGTTTAAAGGTAACCATCCTGAACATACTTATCTTATTGAGCTTAGTTATTAGACACATATATACAAGCCACTTAGGAATATTTAGTCAGAAATGAAATCAAAAAGCTTTAACTCCCTTTTAAGAATACCATACTAAAGAAATTTTATCTCCATTTCAAAATATCAACTTGCCTCGCTGGGTCACAGGATGAACATGAAAAATATTCCAGATTGTACTCTCTGATTTTAACAAAATAAATGATCTGAAAAAACCCCCATATACAAATAAATCTGCTTTATCTTCTGACAGACAATAGCTTTGTTTTGTTTTATTTTATTTTTCCTCGTTTCTGATGCTTTTGTTGCTACCTTGGCCAGGTAGCACACATTGATGAAAGGCAGGTTTGGTTTGGTTTGGTTTTAGCTGGGAATGGGGATGGTGTATCCCAGGTGTTGCTATCAAAAGCATAGCAAAGGGTTTAGGCCCACTTCTTTGAGGAAAGGGGAAGACTCACTTTCCTTTGCCCCTCCCAACTCCCCCGAGACCAAAGTTGAAAACCAGAGGGTGTTGTGTTGAAGGGCCACTCCCATCCCACAGAATACCCCTGAGAAATCAGTGTCAAATCGCACAAAAAGAGCCCAGCTACAATGGTTGGTCTTCAAAGGGGCTCATTTATTATATTGCTCAGTGCCCCACAGAGTTGCTCCAAGCTCATAACTGCTACTGATTTCAAAGAGAGCTCTGAACTTGCATACGCTCCGCAAGGCACAGCACAGGATGAGAAATAGGCTGAGTGGTTTTAAGCCACGTTCAGACATTTTTTAATGTTCATAAATGTCTTTGGCACCATCACTTTCACATAGAAACCCACTTACCTCCTGCCGCAAAGTGTGAAATAAAGCCATTTTCAAGCCTGGGTAGGGGATGGTCTGGAAATTGGGCTAAATCTTCAAACTGCATGAAGACTGAAAATAGGATTCACAAGCTGGAGCTCAGATCTCACCCAGTCATTTCCAAGGTCAGGTCACTATGATACTCTGCTTTATTAGAGCAATACCACCCTTAAAGGGTTAAGATGATAAACCATGGTGATCCCAGTAGCTTCCAGATGACCCTGGAGTTAAACTGAAGGCCAGGGCTTCCAAAAATTGGTGGACTACTGAAGGAGAGAAGTACTGACCCAACTGGTGCTTGACTGGGAATCAACTGGCCTCACCCTGGGAAACCTCCAGTTAGGGCCTGGCATTGCTGACCACCCAGTCTGCCTCAGGAGATGCTGTAGGCTCCCCCTTGATTGAGGATATTTGTGGGAGATCTACAGGACCCTTCAGAGGTTTTCTTCCCAACAACCTGCAGACAGATCACCCATTTTCCCCAATTGTGTTTCTGTGACCCCTTTATCACTAAGACAAGGAGGAAGAGATTCTTCAGTCCTCGAACACTAAGACTTCTCACTCAGAGAGTTAATTCTCCAGGGAATCTGCTCCATGACCTCATCAGCACCTTGCTTTTGGAAAGGTACAGAAAAAGAGGCATCCTATTTATGTACTGCTTAATAAACACTCATTAATTCTTGGGCAATGGGTTATATCGTACACCATCTTTAGTAGGAAACAGAAAGCTATGTGCTGAAGAGAAAAGAAGTTGAATTATGAGAAATCAGATGCAATTTGCATAAATCCAGGAATAGCTTCTACACGTATGAAACCATATAGTCCCTTCTCATAGTCCCTTTGCTATTTAAGAAAACATTGCTAAACATTTATCTGCTATAAATCTTCACTAGTTATTCATTCCTTCAACAAATACTTACTGAGCACTTGCTATGTGCAGATGCAATTCTAGTTGCTGGGATACAGCAGTGGACAAAGCAACAAAAATCCCTGTATCAGACTGGGTGAGACAGATGATAATAAAATAAGAAGTGGGGGGAAAAGGCACCTCTAGTGTGCCTGATTATCATGAAATGAGCAGGAATGAGGAGAAAGGAGTGACAAGGTAGAAAAGGATACAATCTGAGACTGGGTGATAGTCCCAGGTGACATTTGAATAAAGAATCCTGAGGGACCTTTGCTTTTAAGTGCTTATCTTTTTGTTGTTATTAGTCTAAATGTTGGTAGAAAGCAACTAATCCAGAATTGTCTCTGAAGTCTTTTCAAAACTTTGAAGGAATGTCTGACTTGCCAAAAATAATGAGGCAAAGCAGCCCTGTCCTCAGGTGCTTGCATCAATTTGGCTGTGCCATGGGGCCACCACAAAGCCCTGGAAGAGGGAACTGCATCTGGCATTGTGTTGTGCACACAGCCAGTGCCCAATAAGCGCTGTTCACTTACAGATAAGATCCATGGTCTTGGATTGGATCTAAAAAAAAAAAAAAAATGTTTTGACAAAAATAACTTCTCTGTGTTTTTGTCTCACTTCCAGAGGGCCTGTGAGTAGATACAGCCTACAGACAGATGAAACATCACAAATAGTTTCTGGAAATTTATCAAGCATAGCTATTCACAGTAGCATCCCTAATTTGGCCATCAACATAAATACCTTTAACTAGTCTGTCTCCACTTACTATTGCCCTCACTCAATGCAATATGCTTATGGACCTCTGCCTTCTTTCTATCACATCTTTTTTTTTAATTGCAGATGGACACAGTACCTTTTATTTTATTTATTTATTTTTATGTGGTGCTATGGAGGATTGAACCCAATGCCTCACACATGCTAGGCAATTACTCTACCACTGAGCTTACAACCCCAGCCCTCTATCACATCTTCTTATCTCTGAAAAGAGACATTTATTTCTGTCCAAAAACCTGAATGTATTTCCATCCTTTCTCCCTCCTTTCCTTTTCCTCCTTTTCTTCCTTCCATTATCTATATCATGGAAGTCAAGGTCTATTCCACAGACCTCATATTAACCACACTAAAAAAAATGTATTATTAATACAGATACTGTTAAAAGCACTGAAAAGAACAATGTAAAATGAAAGGATGCAAAAATCAGTAGTGTTTTGTATTAGAGAAAATGTCCAAGAAGGATATACCAATACTGTTGCCACTGAGGGTAGAACCTCCTACCTGTTTACCCAGGAGTTTGCAAGTTGTTGTTTTTTTTTTTTTTTTAACATGCATAACATTATGCTCAATCCTCCAAATTCTTACTTCTCAAAATGAAGTCCTCAAACCAGCAATTGGTATTTCCTGAGTGTGGCCTGAAATGCAGATCCCAGGACCCACTCCCAAGTTTGCTGATTTTCATTTTAACAAAAATCTTCAGGTACTTCGTACACATGTTGAAGTTTGAGACTCTCCACTTTAAATTGTTCTGTGAGGTAATTAGAAATTGTTAATTAATTAATTAATTAGAAATATCTCTAGCAATCAGAAAAATGCAAATTAAAACTATACTGAGATTCCATCTCACTCCAGACAGAATGGCAATTATCAATAATACAAGTAACAATAAATATTGGTGAGGAGGTAAGAGAAAAGGTTCACTCATACATTGCTGGTGGGACTGCAAATTGGTGTAACCACTTTGGAAAGCAGAATGGAGATTCCTTAGAAAACTTGAGATGTAGCCACCATTTGACCCAGTTACCCACCCAAAGAACTTAAAATCAGCATACTACAGTGATGTAGCAGCATCAGTGTTACAGCAGCTCAATTCACAATAGCCAAACTATGGAACCAACCTAAGTGCTCTTCAACAGATGTGGAAATGTGGTACATATACACAATGGAATAGTACTCAGCCAAAAAAGAATAAAATTATTGACATTTGCCAATAAATGGATGGAGCTGGAGACTACCATGAGAAGTGAAATAAGCCAGTCCCCAAAAAACCAAAGGTCAAATGTTCTCTCTGATATGTGGATGCTAACCCATAACAAGGGAGGGTAGGAAGGGGAAGTATAGAAGTTCATTGCATTAAACAAGGGGAATGAAGGGAAGGGGAGAATGGGAATAGGAATGACAGTAGAATGAAGCAGAGAGAACTTTCCTATGTTCCTTTATGAATACACGACCAGTGTAACTACACATCACGCTCAACCACAAGAATGGAATCAAAATTGTAATGGGTTGTACCCCATGTATGTATAATATATCAAATTACAGATTACTGTCATGTGTATCTAAAAACAACCAATAAAAACTAAAAATTAGACACTAGTATTGTTGTATGTATAAACGTGGCTGTATAACCAATGTGATCCTGCAATCTGTACACGTGGAAAAATGAGAATTCATACCCCATTTGAATCAAATGTATGATACTGATACGACAAGATCATTGTATTGTCATGAGCAACTAATAAAAAAATTTAAAAAATTAAAATTAAAGAAAAGAAATTGTCATTTAAAAATGAAGCTGGATTTCAGAGATGCTCAATCAGCTAATAGGTAATGGGAATTGGAATAATACACCAATATTAATTTTACTAAAGAACTGGATGTTTTTGAAAGAAACTAACACCTCTTTTTAAGTCTGATGTAAACCGATTTATTTCTTCTTTCCTCCATGAGAAATATATGGTCAAGCAGGTGTTTACCATTTGCCTATTTAACACTAGGGGAAAATATCAGTTTATAATTCCTATGCAGATGCTCCTTAAGAGATACTGAGCTGGATGAGATCCTGAGTTTGACTCCCAGCACTGAAAAAAAATGAGAGAGAGGGAGAGAGAAAGAGAGGAACAGAAGAGGAAGGGAAAGGAAACAAAGGAATTACAGATTTTCTTCCCTATCCAGACTCTTAAGTGATCTATCTGAACATTTTGAAAGAAAAGGGAAAGGCCACTAACAGTAAAAAATCACTTCCTGGACACTAAGCTCAGTGCTTTGTATTATCTCAGCTTCTTTAGACTAAGGGATTGGTTCTAACATCCCATTTTACAGGTGTGGAAGATGAGAATCAAAGGTGGTACATGTGACAAGGCTGGGAATCAACCAAGATCCTGTCAGACCATGCTGGTGCCTTCCTAGAAATAAATATTGCCTGAATTAGCATGGAAGGTGACCCCTGGTATGGGAGGGTATAACATTACCTTTTGGCATGTATCACCATTGACATTATGGTGGGGACTATTTATCATATTTTCCAAAGAGAAAACTGGTTACCAAACTCCTCCCTGTTTTAAGAGTAAAGTTAAATGGGGCACCTTGGCACATGCCTATAATCCCAGCAGCTCAAGAGCCTGAGGCAGGAGAATCACAAGTTTAAGGACAGCCTCAGAAATTTAGTGAGGCCCTAAGCAACTGAGACCCTGTTGCAAAATATAAGATTAAAAAAAAGTGGGGGCTGAGGATGTGGCTCAGTAGTTAAGTGCCCCTGGGTTCAATCCCTAGTTTAAAAAAAAAAAAGAGAGAGAGAGTACAGTTAAGTAACTGAAATTAAGTCAAAACAGAGGAGCACAAGTTGAATATGCAGAATCCCCCCAAAAGGATTCAAAAGTCAGCAGAGTAGTGTTGCTGGATAATATATTATGAAAAATCCACATCAACACCATATAAACTGGCTAAAATCCAGACACGTAATCTAAGCAAAGCCCTCTAAAGTGATGTGTTTTAAATTCTTCATGTTTAACAAAAAACAGGAAAAGGTCACCTTAGTCTTTAAGAAAGGAGAGGGATGAATAGATATCTCAAGGTGGCCGAGCTGAGAAAGGCATCTCCTAGACGCGCCACATGATTTGAGTTGATACACAAGTTCTGGAAACCACAGCTTCCTAGGCTAAGCCACATCTCTTAATCCCCGGGCTGGAATGTCCTCCTATGTTACTCTCTGAGGACAGTTCATGTCAAAGTCTCTCTTTACTTGGCAAAGAAGTAAGTAAATACTATAATTACTCAGAGTTTAACATATGCTACAACTGTTTTGTTGGCTTGGCGTTTGAGGGTACACACTTTCCAATCTCTTCCAGAAACATATCATTGTAAAAGGGACTTCATAATTAGAATTAAAACTGTACAGTCCTGGCAGGAATGGGGGCACACACCTGAAATCCCAGTGACACAGGAGACTGAGATAGGAGGATTACAAGTTTGAGGCCAGCCTCAACAACTTAGCAAGACCTTGTCTCAGAAAAAGGGAGGGGGCGCTGGGGATGTATCTCAATGGTAAAGTGTCCCAGTACCAGAAAAACAAATTCCCAGTACCAGAAAAACAATACAAAACAGTCCTCAGTAATGAGAAAAGCAGCTTCTAAACCCAGGCAGGCTCTACTTCTATCCCAAGAAAGGTCAGGAAGATGGGCTCTCAAGAGCCCAATAAAGATTTAGGTCAATCTGTGCTTGCTGGAATTGACTGGGGTCAATGTGCAATGGCTTTAAAAGACAAGGAACAACAAATATTATTAACAGAACAGATCTAAGCAAAGAAAAGGCTTAAGAATCATGTCAAGCAAATCTTGGTTAAAGTTTCACTACTATTTACATCTTGATTGCCCAAACTCATCGAGGCTTAATGCATGGTGGTAAAGCCTGTCCTATCAGCAAGAACGTCATGGTAGCTGGTTGTGAGGCTTCTGCATTCCTGCTTACATCGTGTGACCAGAAGAATGCTTTCTGAATTGAGGCCGAGAATGGTAAGTCCCCAGTGACTCAAAATAGCTGAGGAGCATGTATAAAACCAGGCGCAGGCTAGTCTCAACAATGATGGCTTTACGTTGGTTCTTTAATCTCAACATCCAGTTCTGTCCTGCCAGAACCGTCTACACTGGGGCCTCACGTGGTATTAATCAGGGCAAGAGTCAAACTTGTAAGCCTGTTTCATTATACCTGTCCAAGGGGATTTGGTCACTCAAATCACAAATGAGCTATGTTACCAGGTGTTTAGATGTGAGCAGGGTCACAGGCAGGAAGAAGACAAGAAAGCATCCTGGAGGAATTGAATTTGCTTATGCTTTCTGCTTAGGAACTGGAGATGTTGTACCTCGTGGAAAAGCAGCATGAAGAGTGTAGATAGCGAATATGTAGTCCTTGTTCCCTCTGTAGCTGACTTTCTTAGCTCCCATGTTTCAAAACCTGATTAAGTTTTACTTCATTTACAACAAAATACACTGAATAGGAATTACACCCCCTTTTCTTCTTTGCCACTAGACAGTTCTATGGCACCAAGCAAACTAGCTTCCTGCTGGTGTTCCCTGGTGTCATAACACCTATTTATTAAAACACACTCTGCAGGAGGGGCTGTGCCCAGCACTGTAACTAGATTATCTCGTCTAAACTTTACAAGTGGAAGTTCATTCATACCTTTCCTTCACATGGGGAAACTGAGGCATACAAAGGCTGAAAGCTTGTCCAAAGTAGCACAACTTGGCCACAAAAGAATCAGGATTTGATCAAGTCTCCTGAGCCTGTTTTCTGAATCTAGGTTGCATGGTTCTCTGTTTGGGTATCCCAACCCAGGATGTCCTCCTGCTCTATTAATGTGTGATTGTTCTTGAAGACGATTTGGCTGAATTTAGGTAGCACATCTGTGCAGCTGTGTTTGTTTTGATGTTTTACTCTTTTACTCTTACCTCCCCCAACCTGAGTAAAATGTCTGAATGAGTCAATAGAAATGTAACTTCTTACAGGGTAATACGTGAAGCTTTGGCCCTTTATAAATTCCTCCCTTTCTCTGGGCACAGTGTCTCACATCTGTAGTCCCAGCAACTTGGGAGGCTGAGGCAGGAGGATTGCAAGTTTAAAACCAGCCTTATACACTTAGTGAGGCCCTAAGCCATACAACAAGACCCTGTCTCAACATAAAATACAAAAAAGGGCTTAGGATTAGCTCAGTGGTTAAGTGCCCTGGGTTCAATCTCTGGCGCCGCAGTCTGGCTGGGCACAAAATAACCGAGCAGCCACACAGCCTTGTAGATTCAAATAACATCCTTTATTCCCGAACTCTCACTGGTCCTCTACCCACACTTCCCGGTAACACACTGCCTCCACCGGGCTCCCCTACAATTCTCTCAGAACTGGGCAAGAACTCAATGGGAACTCCAAAGTAGCAGGCGCCCAAGCAGCAGGATCCACCCTAATCCCAGCAGGAGCCGCCCTATTCCCAGCAGGATCTGCCCTAATCCCAGATCAGGGTCACCTTTCAACCATTCCCTCTGGCAAAAATGCCTGGCATCATTCTGACTAAACTGTGGCTCTCAACACTCTGGTTCCAGAAAAAAAAAAAATTTTTTTTTTCCCTTTATAAATGAAGGTAATAGTGCCTGGCTGATGCTCATGGTACAAAATGGCTATAAAGTAAATAACATCATATAAATAGAATTTGTTTACTAATATTTTAAATAACCAGTTCTCTCAGGGAAGACTCTTTCTTATACAATGTAGTTACCATACCACATAAGATGTGAGATGCTAAAGTGTATGTACTGATCATTACTTCAAGTTTTTTTAATTTAAAAAAATTCTTAAACACATTCTTATTTACCTAGACACCATAACTTGGTGTAGCAGGAAGAACATCTTAAAGATGAATGTGAAGCATGTATTGAGTACCTACATTTGTACCAGACCTTTTCACATTGAATTCCTGCCATTGCACTATGGAAAAAAATGTAAGAAAACCAAGAGAATGATATTGGGCCGTTTCCATGTAATATTCCATGAAAGCTGTCTCCAGAAACCAGTTCATCTACCATGTCATAATGAAGATGATTTTCTTTAAGATTTTTATGCTTAAAAGTCTGGGTTTTTGCAAACTGTTCATCTACCATTTTATAAGAATATTCAACTGAATAGCCATCATTTTCATAATAAATATGATGGTGGTGAAACATCAGAGCCCAAAGCTTAGAATCCTTAGACATTGCAAAAGACCTTAAAATCAGCACACTCTGTGACTCACCCTTGCTTTTCCAGTTTCTGCTTGAACACCTCCTAAGATGCAGAACTCACTGCCTTCTGAAGCAAACAACTTGATGTTGGAACACTTAGAACACATTACCCCTAGGCTATTCCTCAGGCATCTCCAATTTTACATGTTCAAAACTTAATGTATAAAGGAATTTCATAAATTTGTTTATAGTTAATTGGGGAGCTGGGTTTCCAGAGGAGGTTGAGCACTAATGAAGGTAACATTACTCCATCAATAATTAAACACAGATTACAGTTTAAGCATCCAATTTTTCATTACTAAGACTGAAGAAAGAGGTCAGTAAAAACATTGTCCTATCCCCTAAAAACCCTGGGGTTTTTCCAGATCACCTGGTCAGAGTTTAGTGCTCCATTTGGTAGAAGACAATGCCATCCCTCAGGGTTCAGCAGATGGGGCATTCACAAGGGATTAGAGTCATGCTAATGAAGGGGCATTTACAAAGGTAGGGGCAGGCCACAAAGAAGTCATCTGAGTGTGGTGAAGCATCCCAAGGTCAGCAAGAAAGGAGAACTGTTGGTGTCTGTAGGGTGAGAGGAAGTAGCTGAATCCTGACTCTTTCATGTCCAAGTTGTGTCACATTGGACAACTTGTCACAGAAGAGGATGCCCCCCACTCCACTAAAAGTATGGCCTGAGGTAGAGGCATGCTGTCAATGGAGGTTCAACCATGAGTACCTCTTCCTCACTGTCCCACTGGAGTTCCTAAAGGTGGCTGAGTTCTCATTGGTACCAATTAGAAGAAAGAAAGTTGCTTACTAATGCAGTACAAGAGGGCCAGGTTCCTTCAGACACAGCAAGGCACAAAAGACTAGAGAGGAGATCTGAAAGTGCAGGAGAATTCTAGCTGCACAATATTCCATGCCTCTCCAACCTGACCTGAGTTTTGTTTCTTCCGCATTACACCCTTCTTGCTACTTATCCCAACCATACTCTCCCATTTCCACCAACTAAAACACCAACAGGAAGACCAGCTAGTTTCAAAGTAGCCTCTGGTCATGGAGAGAAATGATAATCCTATAGTGCCACCAGATTTTTTTTTCATGAAAAAAAGTTAGTATTAGCTCTTCAACTGTACAAATTAACTCTAAACAAACAAACAAACCTTTCTTCCATATTTCTGCCTCATAATTAGTAGACCAAGCCAGCCAAGAAATATATGCATAAATTTTACACATACATACACACACCCACACTCCCCCTCACACACACTTACATATTTGGAGGGTATTAGGGTTTCCACATCAAATACACGTTTCTTTCTTCCTGATTCCTGAGACTTTAACTATTCTTTGTTAAACTCTAAACATGTAAGTTCTAATTTCTCAATTTCTAGTCTGAATGCTTTATCCCTATCACCATAATGTTTGAAGACTTGCCTCTCAGAAATTGTGTCCTTGACACTGTTTATGTTATTGAACATAACATTTCTGGTGAACAGAAATCATTTTAGACAAGCTACACAAATTAGGGGAAAAAAAGCAAAAAAAAAAAAAATTTAACATGGAGAACCCACAGACACTTCACCATTGAATGACATCCCCCAGTAGTTTTCATTTTTTTATTTTGAGACAGAATCTCACTAAGTTTCTGAGGATATTTCTAAGTTGCTGAGGCTGACCTCAAACTTAAAATCCTCCTACCTTCTCAGCCTCCCAAGTCACAGGGATTTCTGCTATGCACCTTCATGCTTGGTTGAGAAAAGGAATTATTAATTTTCTTATGAAACTCTCAAGATAGAGTCGACACTACTTGAAACACAAGTTCAAGGAAATGTTTGCACTCATTTTAGTCTCTTCATTGAAATTTTTGAACATGAGATAGTTTTTTTTTCTTTAAATCATATAAATCACATATTAGTTTACCCACTGTACACATACAACAAGTTTGAGAGTAGAACACCAATCAAAACCAGAATACATTGGTGATAAAGATGACAGATTCTTACATAGCATGAGCAGAGTAAGGGCAACATTCTGTCTTAAAAGGGAACTCAGACATCAGCAAGTTTGGCAGTGAGGTCTTCAGAGTTCCATAATTCTCTAATGTGTGTATATTTTTCTCCTTAATGTTACTAGTGTGGCAGGTACACTGAGAAATAGGCCTTTTAATATATGCACTCATTGATTCAAGTATTTATTAAGCCCCTTCTTTGAGCCAAGAGTGACATTAGGAGTGGCACATGAAATAGTTTATATGGGTGACAACATCACATCAAAATGCGGAAGGGGGACTTCTGAAAGCAAAGTGTCAGAGATTCTGTTCCAAGGCATCTTTTCATTTGCTTAGTGTGAAGCCATTAGACCAGGACCCACCAGGCAGTAGGGGAGCAGATAGTGAAGTTGTGCATGTGCCACAGGATCAACAAATGATGATTGTGATTCCCCATCTTCATGACGCGAGTGGCCCAGATGGTTACTAGCTCTCAGGTTGAGTAGTTGTCTGCCTCCCTTGTATATTATATATTGTATATTCAAGGGTGTCTTTCCTTTATTGTCCCCAAATCAATTCTCAGCCACCCTGGAATGGTTCTTGTACAACCTGAAAGAAGTAGTCATAGTTCTTTCTTAAATCAATTGACAGTTTTTCATGTCTGCTTAGATAAAATCCAAACTCACCAATGAGCTCCACAGTGATCTGATTCATGCAGACCTCTCCAACACCTTCCCACAGCCTTGTCATGGATTCTGTTGTGGTGACCCTACAGCACACCATACCAACTTCGGCGATGGGCTTCAATGCCTCCACACCGTGTGCACGGTGGCAGTCTGCCTGAGCCAGTCTTCCCCGTGCCTTTCCCAACTCCACTCTTGTTCTATTGGTCTTGTTCCATTCTTCTTCTCCTCACCCCTCAAGCATCATCATCTATTCCCTGGCTCACTGCCATAGCTTCCCAGTTAAGGTTCACTCCACTCCACCCCGACTCTTTCCCCATCAATCCATTCTTAACTGTGGGATGAACATAACCATCACCCACACCTACTCTGCCTGCAGCCTGTCTTGTCTCCCATAGAATGGAGAATGAAGTCCTTGCCAGGGCCTGTAGAGAAGAACAGATGGGGCCCCACTTGTCTCTCCACCCTCGTCTCCTCTTTATTCAGTTTGATTAAACTATGATAAATTTTCATGTCCTTGAAAGTCACATTTCCTCCTACTGTAGATTTTACACATACTAGTCTCTCTTCTTGGACTGTTTCCCTGCATTTTCTACCCATTTTACTGATTTCAGGTCCAGAATTGCTCCCAGAAGAAAGCTTCTTTTCCCCCCAATCTAGGTCAAGTTTCTTTATTCTGTACTTCCAAACCAGAGTGTTGCTTTTCCTCATAGCATTCACCTAGTCTGTCGGTGGTTGATAAGCACTGTCTGTTTCTATCCCGGAAGCAAGCTTCAATAGTAATGACATCTGTTTTTGTCTGCCAATGAATCCCTGTACTAGCACAGCACCTATCACAAGCGGAACACCAAAACATGTTGAGTTAGCCAACCATTCAGCCCATCTCCCAAGACTCTTTTTTGGTTGCTGGTCTTATCTGAAAAGACTTAATACCATAATCATCAATGTAATGCCAGGTAGCGTTAGTCCCCTAGCAGCCTGTCTGTATGTTAAGACAATGTACCTTCATTCTGTATTATTTTATTATTTTACTTGTCAATCTCTTGAGGACCTCAACCTCAAATTCCAGAGAAAGAAGCAATTTTTTTTTCTTTTTTTTTTTTTTTTTTGGTACAAGGAATTGAATCCAGGGGTGCTTAACCACTGAGCCACATCACCAGTCCCCCATCTATTTTTTTTTTTTTTCTTTTCTGGGACAGAGTCTTACTAAGCCTAATCAGGCTGACCTTGAACTTGTGATCCTCCTGCCTTAGCTTCCTGAGTTGTTGGGATTACAAGTGTAAACCACCATGCCCACTGAGAAGCAATATCTTAATGAACTTCACATCTTCTCTATATAACACACAGACAGTGAGTATGTTAGGTGGACAGGCTTCCCTTCCCCCTCCCCCTCCATGGGGGGCAGTGGGCGGGGACTTTCCACGTGGCTGAAGAGACCCAAAATGACCAATCAGAAGCTGACATGGTAATGGACCCAACCACCACAGTTCTCACTGGGGGAAGCAATCACCCCTGCATCTCACATCAGCCCTGACCAACGACATGATCCCCCTAAACTCCAATAGATGACCTAGGCCCTCCTACCTCCAGTTTCCCATTGTTCTTGCCTTTCCTGCCAGCAACTTCCCCCGGAAGTTGTAAATGAATTCTAACACCCTTTTGGGGACCAGTGAACCTCTCCTGGGAGCGACCCCAGTAACCTTCTTTGGGTGCCTCATTCTTGTTCCATGGTTCCTGATCTCCCGCGCCCCTTTCTGCTTTACATGAGTTATATATTCATCCATAAGTTTTTAAAGTTTGAGAAGTCATGTATCTTAGAATTCACTATTTTAACTATTTTTTTTTTGACGTTTGTAATTCAATAGTATTTAGCATATTCACAATATTATACAACCATCACTGCTATCTAGTTTCAGAACATTTTTATCAGTTCATCAGCCCCAAAGGAAGCCTCATACTCAGTAAGCAGTCACTCCCACTCTTCCAACTAGCAGCCGCTAATTTGCTTTCTGTATTCATAGATTTCCCTATACTAGATATATCATATAAATGGAATCATACAATATGTGACTTAAATATCTGGCTTCTTTCAGTTTTCATAAGTTTGGTTTGTTTTTGCAGTGCTATATAGATCCCAGGGCTTCAACACACTAGGCACATGTACCACTACACTGCATCCCCAGTCCTCATCATAACATTTTACAGGACTTCCACGTGGTAGCACATCTCTGTTCTTCATGATTATAGCTGAATGGTATTCCATTATATGGACATATCACTTTCTGCTTATCAGTTCTTCTGTTGATGAGTATTTAAGTTGCATGCAGTTTTTGGCTACTGTGAATATTGTGTCCATAAAAACTCATGTACAAGTTTATGTATGAGCACTTGTTTTGATTCTCTTAGGTATATACCTAGGAATTGAATTGCTGAATCATATGGTAACTCTATTCTTAGATGATTGAGAAACCACCATCAAACTGTTTTCCACTGTGACTGCACCATTTTACATTCTCACCAGCAATGTATGAGGGTTCTGATTGTTTCTTCACATCTTCACAAACACTTATTCTTCACTAAATACATATTATTATGTTATATTTTATTAGATATTATTGGGCTAGAAATGTAGCTCAGTACTTGAGTATTTACCTACCATGCACAAGGCCCTGGGTTCTATCCCCCACACCACAAATAAATAAATAAATAAATAAATAAAATGACTAATGATGTTAAAATCTTTTCAGATGCTTATTGGTCATTTAATATATCTCTTTGGAGAAATAGTCATTCAGTTCCTTCACTCGTTTTAAATTGAGTTGTCTGCATTTTTTTGTTGAGTTGGAAGAACTTTTATATAAATATTATATATATATCTTTGCCAGATATATGGTTGGCAAATATTTTCTTCCATTCTGTGGCCTGTCTTTTCATATTTTTGATAGTGTCTTTTGAGGCATAAAAGTTTTTAATTGTAATGAAGTTCAACTTATCTATTATTTCTTTTATTGCATGCATGCTTTTTTTGAGCTCTAAAATTCTAAAATTTTAAATGTTATTGGGCACCTTTTAGATGCAAAGAGCTATTGAGATTTCAGAGAAACTGAGTACTGTAGACCCACTGTCTAGAACGGACTTTATTCATACAGTATCTTCTTAGGGTTAGAATTCATTTACAACATTGAAGTTTCAGAAGTGCCAAGATGGAATTAAGTTGCATATAGACAGGGATAGGGCAGAAATCTTTAAATATATATTTCAAGGTAATTTAAAAGGATGTCAATTAAAGCAGTTAAAGAAAATTGAAAAATACATAAAGGCTAATAATATGCTCCCAGGGAAGTTTAAAAAAAGAAATCTGACAAATACCAAACAGTGCTTGAACTGCAGAACACAATGGTATTTGTGAAGAGGCAAAATGTTAACAAATGCTACATATAGTTGTGGAATGTCTGTAGTAAAAACCATCCTAGATAATGCAGGAAAAGAAAATACTTGGTTTCTAGTTGAATTCTAAGCAAGGTAAAATGAAAACTTTCCCTAAAACTAATAAATGTGCAGTTCAGGTTTGTTAGACACAAAACAAATTCCTGGAAGAACAATGAGTACCCTGCACTGAGTAAGTACTCAATAATATGTTTGTTAAGTGGAAAACAAAACTTCCAGAAAATAAGTAAATTTTATGTGACCAATATAAATGTATCTCAATTGAGAAAGGACATTTCAAAGTAGATGACTGATCAGGAAGAAGTAAGTAACCATATTTCAGAGAATACCATCTTGGAGAAGAAACAGAAAAGAAAAGGAAAAGGATGCTAACCCACTTGTAAATTTGTAGGCGCAATAAAGGAGGGAAAATCATCCAATGAAAGATCATTTATTCAGACTACAGGAATAGCACCATTCACTCTAGATGGAGGAAACCCAAACAAACATATGGTAGTAGTCCAGTATTACTTGTATTTAAATATGTTAATTTAGAATAAACATACTCTTTCCTCCTCTCTCCTCTCCCCTCCTCTCAGCTCCTCTCCACAGTTTTCCCATCTCTCCTTTGTAGTCTAAGGTATCTTTCAGCAAGAAAAGAAAAGTCCCAGAAGAAATTGTAAGCAAGGCTATACATATGGGAGTGGTGATGTTTATAACCTATGAACAGTAGTTTATGCTATTGCTCTTTACGTGTTTGTTTGCTTTGTTTTTTTGAAATGGAGATTTACTATGTTGTCCAGGCTGGTCTCAAACTCTTGAACTTAAATGAGCTTTCCACTTCAGATTCTAGCTGGGATTACAGGTGTGTTCCATCACACCTAGCTGTGCTCCTGTTAACAGTAGTGTATGAATACTGCAGTTTTGTTAAGACTGAGGTCAAATAGCAATCTCTTAAAATGTTCTACATCACGATTGTATTGGTGATTTCAATACCACACAGATTTGTCAAAATGCATTAAATTTTATACTCACATAGAAACTATACTTTAGTAAAGGTGACCAAAAGGAAGCAGAAAGGCAAGTCATAAGCAGGTTAATTGTAGTGCAGGTAGAAGTGGCTTACTGTCCTCCAGCTAGGAAGAGGTATTTACCTAACCTGGATGGTCCTGCAGAGTAGCTTTTGCCCTGGAAAAAGCAAAGAGAGGGGGGGGGGTGAGGGAGGGGGAGGGAGAGAGAGGGGGGGGGGGAGAGAGAGAGAGAGAGAGAGAGAGAGAGAGAGACCTCATTAGCAAGTGTTTTAGTCAGCTTTTTTGCCACTGTGACCGAAAGATCTGACAAGAACAATTTTCAAGTAGTTAAAGTTTATTTGGTGCCTGCAGTTTCAGAGGTCTCAGTTCATAGATTGCCAGTTCCATTGCTTTGGGGCCCAAGGTGAAGCATCACATCATGGAGTGAGAATGTGATGGAGGAAAGCAGTGCAGGACATGGTCATCAGGAAGCATGGTGAGCACCCTGTTCCTGGTGCTTCATTCACCAGGAACAAAATATAAAGACCCAAAGACATGTTCCCAGTGACCTGCCTCCTCCAATTATCTTCCTACTGTCACCACCCAGTTAATCAATTCAAGTGGACTAAATGTATTGTAAATATATTGAGTAGTTTAAGGCTTTTATAACTCAGGCATTTCACCTCTAAACTCTCTTGCATTGTCTCACACATGAACTTTTGGTGGACACCTCATATCTAAACCATAATAACAAGCGTGTTGTAGAATTTAAATAGATTCTGCATTTTCTGGTTGGTTAGAAATAAAGTACTGTACTTTGGCACAAAAATGAAAACAGTGGTAATCCAGAATTCAAGGGACTTTGAAAAAATAAGAACATGGAATTGTGTTGATGAATGATAGAAAAACATGTTGAAACAAAGATCAGTAGTATAAAAATGGTAATACTACCTCATTTCTAAATAAATAAAAGGAAGCAAAGAAGTGCTGATGAGGATAAAAACCTTTGTGGACTATAAAATGGTGCAACTATTAGGGAAAATATTAGGAGCAGCTTCTTAAAAGATTAAAAGTAGAATTTGCCATGTTCCTCTTTTTGGTATGTACCCAAAAGAATTGAAAGCAGATGGGGCTGGGTTGTGGCTCAGTGGTAGAGCGCTTGCCTGGCACATGAGAGGTGCTGGGGTTTGATCCTAAGCACCACATAAAAATAAATAAATAAAATAAAGGTATTGTGTCCAATTACAACTAAAAAATAATAATAATTGAAAGCAGGTTCTAGAACAGAGATTTGTATATTCATGTCCATAACAGCATTATTAACAATAACCAAGAGCTGGAAGCAACCCATATGTCCATTAACAGATAAATGGATAAGCAAAATGTGGTATATAAATTTTGGGGAATATTATTCAGGCCTAAAAGGGAAAGAAATACTGTCACACGATACAACATGCAAAAAAAAAAAAAAAAAAAACTTGTAAGCATCATACCAAATTAAATAAGCCAGTCACCAAAAGACAAATATTATGTGATTCTACTTATATGACATATCTAGAGAATTCAAATTCACAAAAAGAAAATAGACAAGTGGTTGCCAGACACTGGGAACTAGGAACAAGTTGGGAGAGACCACACTCTTCCCTACATAGGGAGATCTCAAGCATGCACTTGCATGGGATGGTAGCCTCAGCTTCTCACTGTCTCTTGCATTCCTCCAACAGCAATCCTTATAAACCTGAAGACTCCCTAATATTTGAACATAACCATTAGGCACCTATTCAGGAAAGAAGTAAAAAGTTACATAATAGCAAGAGGAGGAAAGGAGCAACCTGGAAATTGAGAAGTGAATAAAATTCACAAAACAAAATTAGAAATCATTTCATGAGTGGAATAAGCAAATGAGAAATTCAGAAGTTGTAAAAGAAAGGCAAGATAAAAAGAGCTAAGCAAGAAATAGCAAAGTATTCTATAGAAAAATGACAGGATCTGGGGGTTCCAACTGATGAATGGAACTGATGGCTAGCTGACTTTTGGTTTAAATATTTAAAAATGCCATGTTTTCTGTAAGTAGCAAATATTTATTGCATAAGCGTTAGTTCTGATGAAACACTCAGCAAATTATAATATTCGTAAGCATATATTTTACTAGAAGTCATGAAAATACTCACAGAAATAAAAAAGCAAAAAGTCGCACTGTTTACAGTAATATATTTTGAGATTCTTTTTAATAAAAATTCTTATTTATTTTGTGTCAGGAAGAATACCGGAGAATAAAATTATTTTGAAAGGAGGCTAGGTAGAGCAAAATTCATATTCTCCCCCAAGATGGGCAATAAATAATCATATCTGAACAAACTTTCATATCTAGTTGAGTTAGTATGTAAGCCATTCTTAAAATGATTTTTCAGGGAAAGTTATTCAATGGGGATTATCCTCACCTTTTACAACCCCTTTTCTTTCCTGGTATGTGGCTTTAAGCCAGACTCCTGATTCTTAAAATGCTCCAAAAAGAGATGAATTAAGAAAAAGTAAAGGAAATTCAAATAAGTCAATGGGGCTACTTGGCCATCGAGAACATGAAACGTGATGAGGAAGAAGTTGAAATGAACGAAAGTCAAAGCAACTGCTTTCTCCAATATACTATTTCTAGTCTCCATTTCTACAGAAGAAATCAAAATAAAATGGTTTAATAAAAATAACTAATATCCACCAAATAAAGATCATGAAGTGCCAGGGCCAATTCTAACTGCTTTGCCATGTATTAGCTCATTTCATCTTCATAATAATCCTGTAGGCAGGGTACCCTGTGGGAGCTGGTTGCCAAATTTTCGGAATTTTGTAAGCCTGTTGGTAGTTTGAAGTCAGTAGTTGTGGGAATGCTTGTGGAAATCAACACATGCCCCAGATCAGGGATCTTGTGGAGGAGAGCAGGTTGTTAAACTCATTCTAGAACAGCAGTGCTACCCTCCCTTTCCACAGATTGGTAAACTGAGTCCTAGAAAGGTTGAGTCACTTGACCACATTTGAGCAAGTTGACAAGTAGAGTTTCACCCTAGGCAACAGCGCTTGGGAGCCCAAGGCTTTGGTTATCATGTGCTACTACTCATGTTGCAACTAAAAGATATTGGTTGTAGTTACAAAGCTGGGCGTCCTCATTTGGACTCGTCTATTTCTGTTTAAACTGAATCTAGAGGCATTTTGTAATATAGATGTTAAAATCTAAGAAAGCTATTCCTTTATCTCTGTTATGTCATGAGTGAAATAAATTATGTGAAAATGCAAAATAAGTCTCCTTCCTTTTCTTCCTTCTTCCTTGTCCTCCCTCCTCCTTCAGTTCAATGCTTTTCTTCCTTCCCTTCTCCCTTCTTCTGTCCTTCCAACAGTGATTAGGTCTATGCTATTGGAGTAGAATATATGTAAATCTCTTGGGCTTTGGGGGCACATTTAAGGAGGACTATAGTGAATTTTCTCCGAAATGTCCCCATATTGCTTTCATCATTATCACAGAAAGCAGAACAGCTGTGCTGACTGTGGGCATCATCATCATCATTAATAAATATTTATTGAGCGTGCCCTTTGTGTTGAGCTCGGAGGACACAGTGACTTAGGAGATAGCGTCCCAGAGTTCATCAAGAAAGTGGTTCAGAACAAGTAGAAATTGTTAAAAAGAGCAGAGTAACCACAATTTGTGGTGCAGCTGGAGAAGGCTTCAGGGGGATTGCTACTGAGCTAAAGGACATATCTTGGGGGAAGTAGGCATCACAGTCGGGCTGAATGGCTTGAAGAAGTGGCTGAGGTAATTATCATTTGGGGTGTGAAATAATCAGTAGTACAATTTGGCTTAAGATAAGTTTATGAAATCGGAGATGAGGCTGGAAAGAGTGGACTCCAGTTTGAGGAGAGGTTTCAGTGCTTGACAGGAAACCTGGACTTTATTTTCTGAGCACTGATGAATCAGTCCAGATTCTTGACCACATGGAAGATGCATTAAACGGTGCTGTGAAGGAGACTGAAGTTAGCCAAGCATGGTGACTGAACTGGAGGTCAGAGTTACTGGAAACAGAGGGAACAGTAAAATAATAATCTATTATAAAGGGTTTTCAATGTAGAAAATTCTTATGGAATACTTGCAATTATAAGTAAGATACAATTAGAATTTTAAACTGTGATTATAATGGTACAAAACATATACAATGAGAACCAAGGGAAAGAACTACAAATAAATGATCACAATGATTGGGTTGGGCTGGTAGTACAATAGGTGACTTTTTTCTTTAATCAAATTTTTCGTAACGTGGTTAGTACATCAGTACAAAAAAAGTTTGTGCAAATAATAAAAATTATTGACAGCAAAAAAGATGCTTGGAAAGCTAATTTTAGGTAAAACAATGAATTATGTTTTAGATCTGGTTAAAAAAAAAGTGAAGAAAAACCATTCAAATATGGATGGCTTTGGAGCAGCTGGAGACAGCACTAAAATTTTGGAGTGCAGAAAAGATTTGACACTCTGTTTTGTAAGTCATAGAAGTGGTCAAGAATTCTGAAAGGGTATTCAAAGCAAGAAGAGCTCAACAAGAAGGACTGAGCAGGGGATTCTCCAAGAAGGTATGGAATAGGAGAAGTCCATGGAAGAGACTGAATATAATTTTCCTAAGAAAAAGAAGGTATTAAAACCTGTTAGGAGGTGCTGGGGATATAGCTCAGTTGGTAGAGTGATTGCTTCCATGCACAAGGCCCTGGGTTCAGTCCCTAGCACCACTAGAACAAAGAGACCAATGCAAACCAGTAGCTTATCAAGTAGC
Organism: Callospermophilus lateralis; assembly: GCF_048772815.1. Classification (NCBI taxonomy): domain Eukaryota; kingdom Metazoa; phylum Chordata; class Mammalia; order Rodentia; family Sciuridae; genus Callospermophilus; species Callospermophilus lateralis. Next base: position 65,812,003 of record NC_135306.1, on the reverse strand, counting down.
TGACCTATAAGAGGTTGAAAACAATTAAAAATGAGGAAAAAGTCATTCTTTTAACTTTTTGGTCTGATGTAACTAAAAAAACAAAACTCCTAAACTAATAGTAGCTTCATTTAGCAAGTGCTTCCTCTGTGTTAGTCACATGGTATATGCATTCATCTATTTCCTTTTATAATCTTCATAATAATGCCTTATGTTGGGTACCATTATAATAACACTGTCACCAATCTACAGAGGAGGAAACAGAGTTTAACATGATAGGAACTTTAGAGATTATTTGGCCTAAGTCCTCTTATTTTATAAGTGAACATAAAAGGACCCACTGGTGATTTCACTTGTCCAAGGCCACATGACTTGTCCAGGGAAGAACTTCATTTGAATAAGAGTAGCTCATGTTGGAGTAGCTCCAAAAACTATTAGTTTTTGAGTTTTGGGAGGTTATACACCGAAATTCTCCCTTGGGGATGGCAATCCCATCTCGTAGCCTTGCAGAGCCCTGCCTTCAGCAAAGATGTTATAGATGGTTATGGATTTCCAAAATGGATCTGGAATGGAGGTTAGTGTTATTTCCTCACATTTACTTTCCACATTTTCTCAATAGGTAAATTGACTAAACGTGCAAATATTGATGCCTATGTCATTCAGTATTATTTGGCTTTTCCTAGAAGTTTTCCCATTTCATTCTTGGTAGTATTACATCAGTTTTCATATACAGCAAAGCTTTTTATGCCTGGCAATGCATCTGTCACTAAAGTGGATTTTTTTTTTTCTGGAGGGGGGACATGGGGGATGTTGTCCAGGAAGGAAGAAAAATTGTGATGATTCAGAAGAACACTGATTAAAAGCTTAACCAAGGCCTAGATAATACAATAAAAAAAGGAAATAAAATGTAGACAGATTGTAAAGGAAGAAAAAAAATTGTCTTTATTTGCAGGTGACATGATCATCTATCTACATAGAATATCTGAAAGAATGAACAAAAATACATCTGGAACTATAAAGCAGTTAAAGCAAGGTTGTAGGACACAAGGTTAATATGCAAAAATTGATCTGTTTCCTATATGTCACAAAGAATAAGTGGAATTTGAAATTAAAAACACAATATAATTTGCATTAGTACTCCAAAAGATGGAATTAGGTATACATCCAATCAAATTCATACAAGGTTTACATGAGGAACATTTGTATACTTTTAGAGAAATTAAAGAATAATTAAATAAATGGAAAAATATTCTATGTTCAATAGGTAGAAAGTCTCAATGTTTTCAAGATGTCAGTCCTTACCAACAGATTCAGTGAAATCCCGTCAAGATCTTACAAAGCTATTTTATAGATAATAACAAACTGGTACTAAAGTTTATATAGAGAGCAAAAGACCCAGAATAACCAATACAATATGGAAGAAAGGGAGCCAAGTTGGGAGGTTGACGTCATCTGACCTCAAGAGTTAGTATAAAGCAATAGTAATCAACACAGTGTGGTATTGGCAAAATAATAGGCAAATAGATCAAAGAAAGAGGATAGAAAGCCCAGATATGGCATCACATAAATATAATTAACTAACCTTTGACAAAAGGAGCAAAGGCAATATAATGAATTAAAGATGGACAACAAATGGTGGTGAGCAACCGGACATCTATACGAGAAAAAAAAAAAAAAAAAACTCTAGAGATAGACTGTATGCCCTTTATAAAACTTAACTCAAATGGAATGTACAAAACTAGATGGACTTAAATATAAAATATGAAACTATAAAACTTCTGAAAGATAACATAGGAGAAAATCTAGATGACCTTAGGTTTGATGATGACTTTTTAGATACAGCACCAAAAGTACAGTTCATGAAAGAAATAATTGATAGGCTGGATTAAAATTAAAAAGGTTTTGGCCTACAAAAGACAATTTCTGTCAAGAGAATAAGAGAACAAACTATAAGCTCAGAGAAAATATTTGCAAAAGACACTTCTGATAAAGGACTGTTTTTCAAAATAAAAAAGAACTCAAAATTCAATAATAAGCATGATAATCAACCTGTATTAGTCCATATTACATTGCTATAACTAAATACGTGAGGTAGACAAACTTATAAAGAAAAGAGATTTATTGAGCTCACAGTTTTGGAGGTTAAACAACCTAATACAGGTTTCGACTCAGTTCTAGTGAGGGCCCTCTTATCTGCATCACATCATAGTGGATGGCAATGGTGTGTGTGTACACAGAAAGAAGCAATCATGTTGACAGAAAGCAAGAGAGAGGCTCAGGGATCAGACTCAGACATTTACAACAGCTCATTCTCAAGAGAACTCTGAACTCTCAACTCACTCTCTCAATTCACTCAAGGAGACCAGTATTCCCTTCCAAGGGCTGCCCTCAATGACCTAAGGAACTTCCACTGGCCCTACGTCTTAAAGATCCCACCTCCTGGCTTTACTACACTGAGGACCAATGCTCTAACACATGAAGCAGTGTCCAAACTAGAGCACAACTTCATTGAAAATGAAGACATCTCCCCAAAGAAGATATATAGGTGACAAACACATGAAAACGTACTCCACATCTTGTTATTAGTAAAATGAAAATTGAAACAATAATGAAATATCATTACATAACCATTAAAATGGCCCAAATCTAGAACACTGAAGATCACAAATGTTATTCAGGATGTGGAGCAACAGGAACTCTCATTCATTGCTGGTGAACACCCAAAATAGTACAGCCACTTTGAAAGATAACTTGATGGTTTCTCACAAATCTAAACATACTCTTACACATGTGTTCTAGAATGTTATGCTTATTTTATGCATGAAACCAGAGGTCCTGAGATTGGTGTGTACTTGCTTTAGTTAGCTTTTTCACCGACAAGAACAACTGGAGGAGGAAAATTTTATTTGGGGGCTCACAGTTTCAGAGATCTCAGTCCATAGATGGTTTACTTTATTCTTTGGGGATCATTATGAGTCAGAAAGTCATGACAGCAGGGTGTGGTGGAGGAAAGCAGTTCAGGACATGGCACCAAGAAACAGAGAGTAAGCTCTGCTCCATAAGAACAAAACAGGTACCCACTCCAAAGGCAGATCCCCAGGGTTGTTCCTCCTCCAGTCACACCCTACCTGCCTACAGTTAAACAGTTAATCCCTATCAGGGGATTAACACATTAATTGGGTTAAAGCTCTCCCAATCATTTCACCTCTAAACCTTCTTGTATTGTCCCCCACAGCTTTTGGGGAACACCTAATATCTAAATCGTAACAGTACTTATTCAGAGGAGTTGAAAACTTATGTCCACACAAAACCCTGCACACAGATATTTATAGCAGCTTTATTCATAACTGCTATAACTTAGAAACAACCAAGTTGTCCTTCAGTACATAAACTGTGGTTCATCCAAACAATGAAATATTATTTGGTGTGAAAAAGACACGAGCTATTAAACTATGAAAAGACATGGAGGAAACTTCCATACATATTACTAAGTAAAAGAAGCCAATCTGAAAAGGTTGCATACTGTATGATTCCAACTATGTGACATTCTAGGGAAGATTAAACTATGGAGACAATAAAAAGATTGGTAGTGCCAGCAGCTGGGGAGGAATGAATAGGCAAAACACAGAGGATTATTAAAGCAGCGAAAATACTCTGTATGATAGTGTGATGGTGACTACATGTCATGATACATTTTTCCAAGCCCTTAGAATGTAAAACTCCCAACAGTGTAAACACCCTGGATTAAACCCTGGACTTTGGGTATTAGGATGTGTCAGTGTTAGTTTTCAGTTGATAACAAGTGTGCCACTCTGGAGGGGGATATGGAAGAGTGGGGGAGGCCATACAGGTACAGCTGCAGGGAGGATATGAGAAATTTCTGTACCTCCTCTTCAATTCTGCCGTGAACCTAAAACTGATTCAACTCTACAAAAGAATGTATTTAGGTTATAAGTAGCCTAATGCTTTAAGTTTCAATGTTTATGTGAATGGATGGACTCAGATGAAGACCTGTTCTGAGTATTTCATCCAGTTTTCAAAAAGTGTCCTGAATATTACATATTAGCAGAGACCAGATACTGTATTCTTGACCATGGCCAGCAAGCAACAAATCCACCATGAGCCTACTAAACCATTGGTTCTGGAAGTGTTACTGGCAAATTTAATAGTTTAAACTCTCACCAAGGTGGAGGGATTTTATAGATTTTTTCATTAACACACTATGTGACATCATGCTTACACAAAAATATAATCATGAACTAACATTTTCATGTTAAACAAAATTAAGATGTGTCCACTTTACTGGATTTCCAAAAGTATAAAACTTTGCATGTGCAATTATAGGTATATTTATATGCTATTAGTTGTCCCTAAATTTTAGTTAAATTTTCCATTTAATATCTTTCCACAATTGTTGGGGTGTGCTCACAAATTCTTATCCTTGTTTGAGTATTATCAGTGTCTTTGTAAAAATGACTTACAGAGAATGATTCTTTTATATCATAACTACTATTGCTTGATTATGAGATCTATGAAGAAAAAATAGAAAAAAATGATAAATATAATATCTTCCTATTTGCTGATTGTGGAAAAAGAAGAACTGAGATTGATTTGTGTACTTCATTGTCATCCATCACTATTTATTTTGTATTCATTTACCTGAAAAAATAGTCTAGTTATAGGAACCCAGTAAAAACGTTTTATTTAAGGTTCATACAATATAATTCATCAACTCCTGATTATGAGACCTATGTTTTAATAACCTATCCTAAAATCAGAATATTTAGATGCAGGCAACAAATTCATGAAATGTATTTATTCCCTGTTGGTCCAAATAGGGCCTGTCTACTCACTGCAAATTATGCATCATAATAAGGTGTATCTATGTTAAATTAAAAAGAAACAAAAAAGAAAATATTAACTTCGAGGGCATTGTACTTAGGGTAAATCCTGTTTTAGGAAACTTCATTTCAGATACGGGGTCCATTGGTTCTCAAATCCATCCTTCATCTTGTGCTCAGCTCTCCGAGGCAAGTGAACAGTGACCCTGGTAGGCTGCACTGCCTGGCCCCTTCTGTCAGCTCTAGGCAGCCCACAGGACCCTTACTGGTAAGAGATGCAAGCCAGAGACTGGCCTGCAGGAAGAGAGGAGGAAGACAAGTTATCCCCTGCATGATTTCATTCAAATGTGGAATCTCAACCATTTCATTGAAGCTGAGAATAAAATAGTTCTTACCAGAGTCTGAGGAGAATAGAGAGAGAGGAGTTGGGAAGAGTTTCTGGTCAACAGGCACTGAGTTAGTTAGATAGGACAAGTCAGTTCTGATGTGCTATGGCACAGTAGGGTGACCACAGATAATGATAGTAGAGCATGGATTTCAACAAAGCCATGAGAAAGGATTCTGAATGTTTTAACCAGGAAGAAATGATAAATGATTGAGGCAATAAATGTACTTACCCTGATTTGAATGCTATACAATGTACACATGTATCAAAACATCATGTGTTATCTCATAAATATGTATAATTTTTACGTGTCAGTTTTAAATTTTAAGTAAAGAAATGGTAAGGTATTTCCCTTTTCCCTTTCTTCCACTCCAGCAACAATTCTACTCATCATCACTCTGAGAATCACATGGTTTCAGATTTAATAGAAGACCCTGGGCTCTGGGATTTGTTAGTTCTTCCTTGTCCCTTGGTTTCCCCAGCCTAGGAGAGACCATGACTTCTCACCGTTGCTACTCAACTCCCAATTTGATTTCTAAACTCTTTCCACATCAGTGTAACCAATTCCCTGAATTAAATTCCTTCTGTTTTCCTGGTTGAACCCTAACTGATAACAATTCACTATCTAAGTAAGTATGTGTATCCTGGATCATGATATACAATACATTTCTTACTGTGAATAGTTGTTAAAATAGTTGGAAAACCTCAGTCTATAAAAATACATTTGATAGCCTGCAGCGGGTGGTGCTCGGCCCACTTCATCAGTTGGGCACTGATGGCTGTCACTGAGCTGCCAAACAAGATCCCAGAGAATTGCTTTTTTTTCTTTTAAGAGAAACAATGTGGGATAGTGGAGGGTGTACTGACTGGAACTGAGGAGACGAAGATTCTAAACCTAGGGTGGCTGTGGACAGTCTATTCAACCATGTGTTCTTATTTTGTGCATGGAACCAGAGGTCTTGAGATTGGGGTTTAGTTTTTAAAGCAGTGACAATTGTAAGAAGTCTTAGTGTTACTACTCACAATAAGAGATTGATAGATGGTCTGTGATAGCTCAAGTATCAGCAATATTAGCATTGAAAGCTGTTTGTAGGCATAGTCATTTATCTAGATCATTATTCTTTTACTATTTCCCTCAATTTATCAGTAGTTGATGATGATGACGACGATGATAACGATGCTAGCATTAGCAACTAAGTTCTTGTGAAAATTAAAAAAAAAAAAGAACATTGGCCATGTGAATTGTGGAACATCAGGTTATGGTAGATACAGTTAGTAATGTCAATTGCCTCTTTGTTAGTATTTCTTACCTTTTTGTTAGTATCTCTTACCCTATAAACTTAAGATAGCAAAAAAGACAAATGCTCTGGTAGGTGGTTATATTTTTAACGTATTTTAATAAAATGTGAAGTGTAAACGTCTTAAAAATTTAAACATACCCCTAAACCTTAAGTCCTGAGTTTTATTAACAATGGCAAAGTGTATAATTCTCTTATCAGCAAGTCCTGTTTTTTCCTCTATTTAAAGAAGTCTATTACCAAAAGGCCCCAGATAGTCTTCATAATAGCAAAATTCCAACAGATATCACAATGTTTGTGGTAAGATAAACAATTGAATATGCAGAATTCCAGAACAAATCTGAGCTTTTTCTTTATGCCCAACACTCATTGAAGTCAGTAACTGTTCAGCTGAGTTTATCTGAAAGGGAGATAAAAGCTTCCTGCCCAGCATTAAAACTTGCCCCATGCAGAATCCAGATGCTTTCAACTCTTTCCCAAACTTCTTATACTTTTTCTTTATTTATATGTATCACTTTCTGGCTAGTAACACTATTGAAAATTAAAATAAAGCCATATTGTTGTGGAATGTATTTTATCACTACCTATGTGAAGCCTAACTTCTTTTTTTTTTTCACCCAAAGCAGATTATTTATCTCAATTTCTTTCAAGTGTCATCTAAGGTATTTTCAATGGTTACTTCTGTTTTTATATATTTCTGACTTATTTTCTATTTCTCTCTTGAATTTACAGAGAATTTCAAGTATAGAAAAGGGACTGAAATGATCACTGTGGTTTGCATTTGTGTACTGAACTTAAAGTAAGAATCCTGTGGGTGACGTAACACAAGCCAAGCTAAAAAAGGGGTACATACAAATAAATGCCAATAAATAGTAACTGAAAAGATAAATCCAGGATAGCTGAAGGTAATACAAAGTTAAACAGTACAATACAATTTTACATAATAGTATGGGAGACGTGTATACATATTGGGTTGAGGGGCTCAGAGGTCACCCACAGTGTCACATTGGTACAGAAGCACATTATCATTCAGAAATGACAAAGCAAGTCAAAGTGGAGTAGTTACAATGGCCTGCCAAACAAAAGTTAACATATTTGAACAATGTATGACAAAAAATGAAGTCATGTTCTGATTCTTACTGTAAAACTGCCCCAAGACATGTCAAAGCCTCCAAGACATGATGATGATAATAACACTTTCCCAAACTTTCCTTGTCTAGCCAATAATATATAATGGAGTACTGAGAAATCCTTAAGAACCAAATCATCCTCAGAAAGCCCTGTCTGGAGGTAAATGAAGACTTCCTTTGAGCAGCTAGAATGCATTTGAACTACCAGGTATGGTGATGCATGCCTGTAGTCAGTCCCAGCAACTTCGGAGCTGAGGCAAGAGGATCACAATTTCAAAATCAGCCTCAACACCTTAGTGAGGCCCAAGCAACTTAGCAAGACCTTGTCTCAAAATAAAAAATATAATAATTTTTAAAAAGCACTTGGGACATAGCTCCATAGTAAAGTGCCTCTGGGTTCAATCCATGAACACCCTCCTCCCGGAAAAAAGTTTAAAAAAATTTAAAAAGTGCATTTGAACTATTTAGAGAAATATTGAGTTTTATAGGTTTTTTTTTTTTTTATATAAGTCATGGAGAGGGCTGATTTCTTATCAGAAAATTATCCTAGGTCATTGACATTACCGATGCCTCTTTGTTAGTATTTCCTACCTCTTTAGGGGAAGAACCTCTTGAGAATGGTGAAATGTATGGAGTCATTGCCAAAAGTGCATATTAACATGATCATGGAATTTTGAACAGTTTCAGGGAATTCTCAAATGCCCTGAAGATCTTTTATATTCCACCCCGACAGAATCTCCATTATGGATTTAAAACCTTGTACCCATGACAAATTATTGAGCTGTTTTTATATGAGCAGTACATAACACCCTGAGTCTGGAGTTCTACAAAGTCGAATTAAAAATTCTGACTTCATCATTTAGTCATCTTTGAATTGTTTGATCATTCCCCTTGCACATAAAAAGCAAAATAAAAACAACAACAACAAAAACAACAAAACAAAACCAGAGAAAGCATGATTTATGTGTATTTATTGATAATACACATTCAGTATTAATATAGAAAGTGCATTGTAAAACATACACAAAATACAAGTGATGAAAAATGAGATGAAGATTATAGAAAAATTTTTTATTATCTTTCTAATTATGATGAAATTATATTATCAATAGTGAATATCTCAAGGCAAATATGGTAATTAATATAAATCCATACCTCAAGTAGGCTTGTATAATTGTGGTGTTTTCCACTTATTTGTTAGCTCTAATTAGACTGTCATTGTTTTACTTCTTAATGTGCTGGCAAAGAATTCTTAGAGGTTAAAGTGATAATTTTGATCCTGATTTTCACCTGTGCTTGCATTATCAGTATTATCTCAATCTTTGATTTCTTTTCAGAAGTCTTTTTAAACCACTAGCTTTACAAATAAGAGCGTTGATTGGTTAAAACTAGATATGGTAATATAATCTTTTGAATGTATTTAAGGTTGAAACTGTAAACCTGAGGCAATGTCAATGCCTAAAGAGAGATTAATGTCCATGAAAGAGTAGAAGAATCAGTGTTTCCTTTGTGGGGCTCCTTCTCTCTCATTCTTCAGATACAATACACAGCACATGACCAGTTTACTTGGGATCATGTAAAGATACTAGGGTGGATAAGTATAATAAACATTATTATAAATGCTCCTTTTTTTTCGTTATTGCATCATTACATTTTCAGACATTAAAGAAAATAAATAAATAAAATTTCTAATCTTCCAATATCACAATGAATTGCTTGCTCACTCCACTTTGGAGACCCCTCCCTGCCTTAGGTGAATTGCTTACTGACTCTAGTTTTCCTCATCTGTGAATGGGGACAATGACACATATGTCATCAGGTTAAATAGATGAAATGACATGTATACAGGTTTTTGCACAACTTCTGGCATTTAATTTAAAATAGAAATAAAAAGAACTTGCAATTAGAATGGTAACTACTCTATTACATAATTGCCATGTATGCATTCTTGTTACTTCTAGGCCTGATTTAAAAACACAAACAAAACCTCTTGTCAATGCTCTTTATATGACCACAAGAACTATAGTTTCTTCTCACCTCTCCTCCTCCAAACAAAGCCAAATAAAACCCCAAAACATTTTTCAAGCCCTTTCAGTTTACAAAATAAAGATTCTGAGCATTTAGTAATGTTTTAATTAACATGATAATTATTAATAGTGAAGACCTGCTAAATTCTCTATGTCAGATAATTTTATTATCCATCTCTCATCTTTTCATTCAACAAAGTGGTTAAGAAAAAACACACACACATACAATGTGCTAAGCATCCAGCTAATTGCTGAGGTTTCAAAGATGAATTGAACTTGTTCTACACCCTCCAGGCACTAACCATCTAGTGGAGGATACCAAACAAATAATCACATCAAAGTGATAAGTGCTCTAATGGAGGTACACATTGGTTGCTATGGGAGCAGAGTAGGACAAGCTTCCTCTGCTGGGGGGAGGGCAGGGAGGACCACTATAAGGATGCTGGTTCACAGGTGAGTCATGCTTTTTTTGTCAGAGGGAAGTGTGACCAATACAACCTCTCAGGAGCTAGAAGATAGACCAGGTTTCCCAGAGTGCAGACATTTTGGGGCAATAAACAAGGCTGGTAGAGACCTGTCCATGCACAGCATTGGGTGACATGCTAAGAAGTTTGAAATTTATCACAACAAGGATGGGGAATAAACAAAGATTTTAAAACTAGAGAGTGATATGATCACAATGAAAACTATGATTCTATTTTGGAGGAATGATTGTGGAGAGGCAGAAATCTATTGAGAATGCTCATTGGTAAAAAAGAGATGAGTGCTTATTTCTGTAGTAATTTTACTTACTAATTCTAAACTTTTCACTAAATTAAACAACATCTGATTCAATTCGTCAAAGTTTAGTTTGCATTACTAAAGATGAAGTATTCATTTCTTAAATGATCTTATCTGCTCCTGTTTGAAGTCAGACAACATTTCAGTTCACGTTAACAGTTTGTTAGGACTAGAAGCTTCCTAACTTTATGAATGGAATATTTTTTCATGAAGGTTTTGTGACAGATATCAGTTTTCAAACCCAACATCTACTCTATACAGAATGTCAACCAACACAGACGTATGTAACAATTGATTATGGCCACACAGGCATGAAAAAGGGACTTATACCCCATGATACCATTATGACTCTTCAAAGTCCAAAAGGAAAAATTTCACATGAATATAACATCCTGTGCAGCTTCCTAGAGTCATTTTAGCCTTCAACCATATTTGTTTTTGTGTGATTCTCTGCAAAACCAAACCAAACCAAATAAACAGCCTCCCCCCAAACCCCCATCATTTTCTTCCTTAGCATTAATTGTTAAATTATGCTTGACCTCAGAGATGGAGATCATACTGTATGTTCTACATTCTTCTTTTTAGACTGAACAAGTGATACTGCTTTTTTTCATTTCTCCTAAGTTTAGGCCTTATTTTATAAAAATTCCTATTTCCAGCAGTGCAAGCTACAAACAAGATGAATCTTCAGAAGCAAGACCTGAAGGGAGAAGATGAAGCATTCTTAGACCAATGTGAGGAGAAAAGGAGTTGCAATATATTTCATCTTTGCTCCCAATGATAGATGGTATTTTTCCATTCCCATACTTATGCATGTATGTAGATACCAACCCATTCAAGTACTGCATCAAAATTTTATATGATCTGAAGAATATACATGTATAAAAAGGAGTGTTTTCTTCTTCACTTTTTCTCTGACAGAAAAAAAACAAAACACAGAAAAACAAAACAGAAGGAATGCCTAGTCTCTTCCAGTGTCTTAATAAAATAATTGTTCTTACTGAAATTTGGCATGACAGGTGGAGGTAGAATCATAAGGGGATAAGGGACTTACTTACAAGGAAATAGAGGCGAAGTCTTCACTTTTTAAAACCTGCCATGTGAGGTTGGCATGTCAGAGAAACAAATTAGGCCCCCAAAAGTTAAAGCCTAAGACTTCTCAATGAAATAAGCATTGTCATCAAGTTAAGTCACTTTACAGTAGATGACTGTTTCTGGCTACATTATTAATTGCAATTTAATAGGGAGTTAAAAGTTAGTATTTATGATATATATGTACTACACTACTCATCTTGTTTAAAATTTCTCACTATGTTTTCCAGTTAAAGTTATACCAGCATACCCTCAGGCAGAAAACCAAGTTCTTACAATGGATTCTTCAGGGCATACTATGTTCTATTTCCTTAGATGTATTATCTTTTGTAGTCTTGAGGTTCACTTTGGAATAGACAGAAAATGTAGAAGCTAAAGTTAACAAGCAAGTGGGAAGACCTCAGCAAACTATAGGGTGGGTCATCACTAACTCTCCCAGCCACAGTGAAAATGGTGCCCTTTCAAGCTCTACTTCTTTCAGCAGTGGCCCAGGGATGTAAACAATTCTTGCACTTAATGACCACATGCAGTATTTGGCAGTACTTTGCATTGCTTCTTGTCTTCAACTTATCCAGCATCCTAGAACTGCATTTCAGACCAGGTTGCTCAAATAGAGCCAATTTTGCAACAGTCTTAAAAGAGGATTTTCCTCTGGGGGGAGGGGGGGGTCCTCAACCAAATAGTCACAGCGCACTTTGAATGACTAATTTAAGCCATTACATTACAAAATAAGGGATAAATCATACTTTCATAATGCTACTTCATAGGAACAGTTTTAATTTTAAGAGTCAAGCACCTACATTAATCTGAGTCTAAAATAATAGGTCCCTGATTTACCTGATTTAAAATCTCCTAACATTCTTTCACACTTCATAAAACTAAAAATAAAATTGTCTCACCAAACACTGACCTATAGGGCCGGCCAATATACTGCATTTCAAGGAAAATTGAAGCAAGAAGTCTCAAAACCACGACATGCCGGAGATTACAGTTTGTAGCCTTAATTGGTCTTAAATGTAGGGTGAGAGAGAAGAGACTATGGTCTGTAGAGAATAAGAGATTTATTCCTCTTCTTAAATCAGAAGCAGATCTCAGGCTTCAATGGCCCCCCAACCTGCCCGCCCAGCCCCCAGGGGTTGTTTCCCCATATTTTTGTCTGTTTCCCGGGAAGATGACAGGTGAGGGAAGGTTAAAGGGCTGCTTCTAGTTCACGAAGTAAACAGAGGGTTTAGGGCAGGTTTATTTATTTATAAGGCGTTTGGCCTCTCAGCTGTTTCTCCTTCATTGGCATTTGAAAGCTTGCAGTCCTTTAGAGCAGAGACAGATTTGGCAGGAGTGTTCTTTGTGCCCGCCTCCCGTTTTACTGGGTAGGGGGAAGGAGGCAGATTTATAATGACAGCCTTGAGGGGAGGGAGACAGAAAAAGTTTCAGCTGGCATGATAATGCCCGTTTTTTCCACAGCCAACACTGTGCCACAAACAGCTTTGGTGTCACTCGGAGTCCTCCCTTGTCCCCTCCCTTTCTCTAGGCAGGCTCGCACTGACAGGCGGAGGCATAGTTAAATTCCAGCACCTTCTCCACATACCCCCAAACTACTACGCGCTATTACTACGATTGCCCTCCCTTTCGCTAGGCGTTCTCCTCCTCCCCAGCCTCCCTGGAGGAGCCCCGCAGCAGCCCTGGGAGAGGACTGCCAGGAAAGATATAAGGGGCGCCCAAGTCCAGCAGGGCTTGGGTCTCTCGCGTCCTGCGCAGTTTCCCTGCTCCAGGCACAAACACTGCCCGAGAGCCGGCGCCTTGCAGACACACACGGATCCACGCATACAGTAGAGCTGTCTCAATCCACATTCTTCCATACCCCCCTCCTCCCCCCCGCGCTCCCGGAGTCGCTGAGCGGGGCGAGTGACAGGCTCGTCCCGCCAACCCGCGCCCGGGCGGGCAGGGAGGAGCGGCGCGCGGGGCCAACTGCGGCGCGTCTTCCGGCGCCCGTGGAGGCGGCGAGGGTGGGACGCGGGGCGGAGCCGGAGTTTAGGAAGAGGAGGGGATGGCTGTCATCAATGAAGTCATATTCATAATCTAGTCCTCTCTCCCTCTGTTTCTGTACTCTGGGTGACTCAGAGAGGGAAGAGATTCAGCCAGCACACTCCTCGCGAGCAAGGTAAATATAACTTACAACTCCTTTCTCCTCTCTTCCCTCCCTCTGGCCTCTCCGCTGCAGCCACCGGGCAAACCCCTCCGGCACTGCGCCGCCTTCGCCTGGGATTATTCATTATTATCCTAATTATTATTTATTGTGCATGCACGGAGACCAAAACAAACAGGCGGGCCAACCGCCACAACAAAAAAGCCCGCCTCCTCCCCGCGGGCCTCAGGTGGAATGCTCTAACGACAGCTCCCGGGCGGCGGTGGAAGAAACGAGAAAGTTTCCACCGAACCTCGCTGCTCTAATAATAACAGTAATAATTACTACTTCACGGGGGCAAGAGGGGAGAAATCCCAACAAACCACAGCCCTGACTCTGGGTAGGCAGTGATGCGATGCCAACTCAACGTTGCAACACACGCTCGGCAAGGTTGCAATTCCCCCATCCCCTTAAAAGCTGAGATGGAGAGGGCTGGTGGCAGGAGGAGAAGGGCTGGGGGGACCAAGGAGGAGAATGGAAACGCGACAGTTCATCCCAAGCAATCCTCCCCGGAAGAGTTGGAACGGGAAAGGAGGGCGAGGAGCCCGGGCTGGCGGCAGGTTGCCAATGAACGCGGCTGCCACCCGCTTCCCGGGTACTTGTTTAAAGGGCTCCGGCTGCGGATACGCGAGCAGATCGCCGCGGGAGAGCCGGAGCCGGCGCGCCGAGGAGGCGGCGGCGGCCACTATCGCAGGGTCGGTGCATGCTGGATCGGAGGTGTCAACCTCCACTCTCTGCGTTCCCTTGGGCGGGCAAAGGGGCTCTGACTGATAGGCCTTTAGGAAAGGGGGCTGCCCTGGGATCTGTGCCCGGGGCGCTGCGGAGTCTCTATTTCTGGTACTGGCAGCAGTGTGGGTTTGGGTATTGAAGTTCGGTGTGTCCGGCCCCGGCCACAGTGCTCAGGGCCGGGGGTGTGTGGAGCAAGGAGGCCCCAAAGAAGGAGGTCGGAGGTGCCACCCGGGCTCCCTTACCCTTCCCTCCCCCGGGTTTGTTTTCTTTTGCTTCTTGTCTTCCCCTGGCTACCGCCGCGGGCATACGAGGCGCCTGCGATCGTTTGGGTGCTAGGGGAGCTCTGGGACCCGGGAGAGCCGCGGCGGCTGCGGGCCAGGGAGGCCATGATCCGGATAATCCTCTCTGCCTGACTGTCACAAACAGGACCCGCGCGCACCCGGGCAGCTGCGGTGGCGTTCTCCCGGGAAGGGGAAGGGCTGCGGTGGGGAGGGAATAAGGGGTGGCGAGGGCGAGAGGCGGGGAGTCTGGGTGGAAGCCTCCTCCCAACGATGACACGCACCCCTTCCTTCTCGCTCCCTGCTAGCGAGTTTGCTTTATTCCCATCCCAACCTGGTTTACCCCTTCCTCTGCTCTCCCTCCTCCACCCGGCCGTCTTCCCCCCTCCCGTTTGCGTTGCAAAACACGGCCATGCCATCTGCAAAGGTGTCGCGATGCACTTCCCCAAATAACCGGTCCAGCGCGCCACCCCCTAGGCGCCCTCCGGCCACAGGGCGCACTCTGAGCACAGTGCCACCGGGTGCCCCGCACCAGGCCTCGCAACCTGCAAGCAGTTGCACCGCGCGGGGCGGGGCGCAGCGGTGCGGACTCCAGCGGACACCCGTGTCCTGGCCAGGGCACTCGGGCTGGTTTCCGGTACACGCGGGGAAATCGCCTCCTGCCAGTGTCTGCGCGCTCGCCCCCGCCTCCGCCGCCTGGATTGCATTATTTTTATCCGGGTTGCCGTTTGCAGGGGATGGTGGTGAGCACCCGGCTGGTCGGGCTGCGTGGGGGGTGGGGTGGGGTGGAGGGAAGTTGGACGTGGATCAGGCAGGAAAAAAAAGTTTGGCAGGGCAGCTAAGTAGGGTGGAGGGGTGGGAGGGGGCGGTGAGATCCCGCGGCTCGCGTTTCCGCGCCCTCGGGGCAGGCACGAGTGTGTCTGCGCGTGAGTGTGAGTGTGTGTTGTGCGCGCCGGGGCCAGTGCTTCGGGAGCAGCGCGCTGATAGCGGCTCCCGCCCGCGCCCTCCCTGGAAGCCCGGGGGGGACTAGGCGAGGTTCGGTGGCAAGGGCTGGTGGGGGTGGCGTGTGCGTGTGGCTGTGTAAGTGTGTGTGTGCGCGCGCGAGCCGCGGAGAATCAGGAAGTCACAGCAGCGAAGCGCACACAGACATGTTTGATCGCCGTGACATGACGCGCGCGAGGGAGGAAGCGGCCGCTGCGGGCGCCGGCCTAGAGCTGCAGCGTTGAGACCCGCTGCCTACTGCCGCCTGCGCCGCCGCCCTGGCTGCGCGAGCCCCGCGCCCCTTTTTGTTCCGCGTCCCTCAGGTAAGGAGCTTGCGCCGCCGCCGCCCGCTGCGTGCGGAGCTTTCTAGCTCTTTCCCTGCCGGCCCCCTCCAGTCTCTCGGTTCGCCTTTCCTGCAAAGTCAGGCAGGCGGGGGAAATGGGCTCCTTGTCCTTCGATCGATTGCGTGGAAAACTTTCCAGCGGGAGGCACCGCGAGGGAGAAGAAGGAGGCCTTGCGGGCTGCTGTCGCTTGTCAGTTCTTTCTCCTCCAGGTCCGGAGAGTGTGAGTCGCGGCTCCCTGCGGCTGTTGCACATTCAAACTTCGGGCCTAAATGTGTCTCCAACTCTCGCAGGATTTACTCTAGCAATAAAATAAATATTCCAAGTTGTCCACTCGTTCTTGCCAAGCAAGCATTTGGATGTTTTAAGGCAAGGACGAAGGCTTGGAGTCGAGGGAGTGGGGGTGTTGTGCAGAATCCATTCCTTATTCAGTGTCTGCACCGAGTGTTATGTAATTTTAGTAGCACATGGGTGCAAAGCCCACACTGGGCTTCTCTCTCCTTTGTTTATATAACTTTTGGGAGAGTTTTGCTAGGTTGTCTCCTCATTTTCCTCTTCCCTAATGTCATGGAGGCTGGTGCTTTTGATAAAGCAAATCTAGCCGGGTTCGTGATTTTTTGGAGAGCTGTCATCATTGTCTCCTTTCTGGTCATTATGTAGACCTGTATTCCTTTGTATGTGTAAGGTTGAAGCATAAGGAAGACGTTAAGGATACACGTTTGTTTACTGCATTGAGTTGTTATTTTTAACTTCCCTGCGTTCCTAATAGCAGAGTTAAATCTTAAACTTCCATTTCAAAGGACTTTTTGAATTTACATCTGGTTGTGTTCTTTGCTTGTATGAACAGAATGCTCCTGTGAACGGTGAGATTGCTTGGGTTGTTGTTTGGGGGTTGAGTAGCAGAAAATTCCTGCCCACCTACCCAGGTAGGACTCAGAAATCCCTTAAAACTCTACTCAAAAAAACAAACAAACAAAAAAAAACCATGCCTGATGCTGTGTGTGTGTTTATATATTTGTATATGCACAAGCAGATGTTTTCAGTAGTATTTTCTACCAGTTACTTGGAGGGTCACTACCTGAAGCCTGTTGGCCTCACTGCGTTTGTTAGGCTTCAGTACTACTGGTAGCACCCAGGTGAAGTGTTAAGAGGTGTGGCAGGTTTGAATCCTAGTTGGTGCATTGTTATGCAAATTGGGGCACACTTTTTCTTTTAGAAATCTAATTGCCCTTTTATTAGCCCAGATTTTCTTTTTTAATGTTCCTTTTTAACTCAGATGTTTACTATTGGAAAAGGGGATTTAGAGACACCTGTTAGGTTCAAAAGATATTTATTAAAGTAGACTGAGGGAAAAAAAAACTTCCTCTATAGATCAGAGGTCCCTGTACCTTGTTGATGGCATTAAAGAGAGATACTATATTGGTAAAGAACATTTTAAAATAAATTAGGGATTGGGGTATCAGAACCCTCCAGGGCAAGAGAAGGAGGGCTTTCTTCAATGCAGCCTTTCTCTTATGAGTTATATCAGTTACATCCCAGCATTGGCACTAGCTGCACTGTGGTGTTTCACAGAAAATATTCACCGCAAGAGCATGTTCAAAGCAGCCTTAGATCTTTTCTTTTGTTCGTTTTTAAAGTGGTTTTTGAGCATTTCTCATCAAGTTTCTTGAAAAGTGCTTTGACCAACACCTGAGGCTTAGAATTGACCGAAAAAAAAAAAAAAAAAGTGCCTCTGCTTGTATTATATTGTTAATGCTTGGATTCTGTTTCAAGTATTCCTAACAGAGTATAACTAGAAAGTAATTCTTTGTAGGTAATTATTTAAGACTGGTTTTCTTTGATTAAGTTTAAGATAAGTCATTCTACAGGTCATTGTAAAAGTTCATATCATTCTTTTCTAGAAGGTAATTGGGATCCTTTATAATACTGTAATATTTTGACATTTTTATTTTAAAGACTTATTATGTATTTTTAGAGCAAGACCATAAACAGAAAACTCTAATAAATTATAAAAGTGACACTGTCCTCCAATGTTGTCATGTTTTTTTTTCTCCTTTAGAAGTCTTACTTTGTAAACAAGGCCTTTGTCAAATTCTCCTAGCTCAGCAGCTTTTTGATACCCCAGAGAAATAATAAATCACTATTTATGACATCTTGACATGCTGCCATGAGGACAACTGAATTATCACAAATAAAATGCTAAGGACTATTTCCCAGTTCTAGCAAGTTGAGGGACCGCTAGTAAGGCCTAATTTTAACCACCAGAAGTTTTGACTGTTTCTGGTCAATGTGATTTTAAAGGAAGAAAGGGAGAGTTAGTTGTTAACATGAGTGGCCTTAGAAGAATCTATACAAAAGTCACATTTCCCTTCTACATGATTTCTGGTGATCAGATCAGACTATTTCCATAATATGAAAAGTTACACTTGGGGGCTACTGCTGATTTCTTTTCACTTTTTTAATATTAAAAAAATTACCTTCTAAATAATTCCTTTTCTTTAAATGTGGTATTTCAGAGATTGTTTTTGGCCAATAGAGGGATGCTAAATTTTCTGTCACCTTTGAAAGAGTTCTTATTGTGAAACTTTAATATTTAGCCAGTTAATAAACTCATGGGTCATTCCATAAGTAGTTAGGAACAGATACTACAGATTGTGGTAATTTATTTGGTAGAGTATTTAGAAAGGCCTAAGGTGTTTATGTTTTCCATAAGGAAAGTTGTGACTTTCTTTTTTTTAATATTTATTTTTTAGTTTTAGGTGGACATAATATCTTTATATTTATGTGGTGCTGAGGATCAAACCCAGTGCCTCATGCATGCTAGGTGAGCGCTCTACCACTGAGCCACAAACCCAACCCTAAGAAAGTTGTGACTTTTGATACTTGGAAGGGAATGTAGGATTCTAAAACTACAGTCTGTCAGACTCATTATTCAAGACAGCATATTTATTTGCCTAAGGTATTTATCACCAGGATCTTGCAACCTGGGTTTGGAAAACTTTAAAGCTTTATTACTGTTTATTATAACTTTATTATTTCTCATGTTAATGTAATACTTTTCCTTTCAAGTGTTCAGAATATAACTTTTAAGTAATAAAAGTTTTAAAGGTATAGTAAAAGGTGTTTAAATAATTATGCCTTAGCAAAACATACAATGGAGCGGATGAAAGCCAGTAGCTAAATGGCTAGGTCTTTTGAATGTTGTCTGTAAACATCTTTTTAATTCACTCAAAATGATACTTTTGATATGGAATATAAAATATTTGATTTTGACATAAATGGTAACTTCTGGGCTTCTGGGTTCAAAATATATTATTATGCAATGGAAACCTAGTATGGAAGTGATACTTTACTAGATATATAAGATTTGCAGGACATTTAGACAGCTATAATCAGGCCAAATGCTTGTATAATTTAATGGATTTTGAAATATAAAATATTCTATTAGGTGGACAATCATCAATATAAGCCTCATTCCTACACTAATATGTGATCTACATCTGTGCAAGTACTGATATCTTAGAAACTTTTTACAGTATGACCTAATTTAAATATGAACTGGCCATTTTATAAATTGAGGTGTAGGATCCACACAAGTTGAAATAAAATTTAAAATTTAAAAACCATTAAATGTAGCTAAAATCTCTTCCCTTTTAAAACTGAATTCAGAATTTGTGAGTTAAAATTTCTTAGAAATGAAAGAAACAATCTCTTAACAAGAAAAGGATTGTCATACAAATTCTCCAAGGGGACCCTCTATCAGTTTACACATCAGTTATGTTTTTTTTTTCTTTTGAGTGGTTGTACATTTCTTTACCTATTTGATGTGGTGTATTCTAGTTTTTGCCAATCCTCTGGGAGATGAGTTGTTACCCTGGAAACTGAATGTCTGTAAGGTAAACCCTGTCCCATCTTCAACCAGTGCTTTGTAGAATGGGGCATATAATAGCTTTGCAAATATTTGCAACTATTTTGTGGTTTGCTGTTGTGCTGTTCTGAAATGCTATTAAGCAGAGTCTAAAATTCTGTTAGAAAATCAATGGTCTGTAATTGAGAATTTATGTATTTTACAGAATGTACCTGAACATTTAAACATAGAAGTAGAAATGTAAACTGCTCAGGCTTTGTGGTACAGAGAGATCAGGCAAGCTCTCTTGAGTTGATAGGGCAGATAAGGTCTTAGAGATGGTGTATGGTTGGGGAAGGTGGTGAGTGCCAATCATACCAGATCAGAAGAAAACCCTGAGATCACAGGCATCAAGCCCAAACAAGCTGTGGGAGGACCATTGAACCTGTTTTGACCTGGCTGCCTGGGGCAAGAGGTTCCAGTTGGGAAGAGTTTTCAGAAGATAAAGTCAGAGATTGTAGAAAGACTTGACTTCCAGGCTATAGCATGAATATTTTATCCAGTGTGTGTTGAAGGCTTGTCTCTCAAAAGGTTTGAGTCAAAAGGATGCATGAACAAAGTAAAATCTAAAATATATTTTAGATTAATCTGGAGAGTTGTAGATTCAAGTTTAAGATGAGAATTGGAGCCTTTAGAAGAATTCTGGCAGTAATGCACATTTGTATCCAATAGCTTACAAAATGTCTTCATATCTATCTAATATTTTATTTGGTTCTTCTTGCAATTGAGGTTGTAGCTGGTTTCTATTATGTCTATTTTGTAGGTAAGGAATTTGAAACCTGAAGAAGGTCATAAATGGCAATTATCCATTTTAATTGCAGTGGACTTGAAGGGTTCATTGTTGAAGTTTTGTTGCTGCTGTGAAAGTCAGGGCAAGTTGGGCATATTAAAAATAATCCTTCATGTATATAACCTTGGTTCATTCAGCATATAATGGTTGAATTGCACTGCTAAGTAAAAGTGTGCCATCTCAACTAGGAGTTTTAAAGTCTGCATTTCAAATTCTTCTTTTGTATGTTGGTGTATAAATAAAACTATCTTAGCAAAAAGAAAAGGAAGTGGCTATTATTGATTCTTATCAGTATCCAAAATGGGGTTGCCTTGCAAAGGACCTAACAAGACCTGGGAAAAGCAGGCATACATGTAAATGTATATGAGTGATTGTATTGGGGGGTGTCATGCTTTGAAACTGGCTTTCAATGGTTTAGTTTGTTGGCTTTTGGTTCACCTGAATTTTTGGAGTGATAAGTTATCTGTGATTAGGCCTCTAGCTACCAGTGGACATGAGTCCTAGATTACAGGGATACCTTGCTGCAGTGCTTCTTTGTGGAGGGGTCTCCAACATTTTGGGTCATCTGGTGGTCACATTTTTTAAAACAATTTTTCCTATGTGGGAACATCATCAGTCCTCACTAAGGAGGCCATCAGATTGAGTCACAGGTAAACTCTTATATGATGGTAACTCAAGGTATCTGTGGGGATGATGATGTGAAGAGCCAGAATCCAGCACAGGCAATGCCTGGGGCTCATGGGGGACTAATTAGTGCTGCAGTTTGTTGTTATCTTCTGTTGTGCAGAGCCTCCTCTGGCCTTTGCCAGGTCTGACTCTGGGCAAGGGTGGTCCCAAGGCAGTTTATTTAGAGTGAAGGTAGCAGTTCCACACACCCCGTCCTAATTTGTTTCCCTGATTGAAGGATGAAGGAGAGTTCACAGATGCACAACAAACAGAGCAAAGTTTTAATCCAACAACTTTTAAAAACATACTTGACTTTGAAAGGGAGGGCTAGCTGACATGAATAACCATGAGGATGTGTTTTCAATGCCTTTCTAGGTTTTGATGGAATGATTCATAACCTTAGCTTTAATGCCACTGTAATTTTTTTTTTTTTGTGTGTGTGTGTGTGTGTCTATGGCACAAATCATATTGTACACTGTTTAAAGTTATATGTTTCGGACCAAGAAGCAGCGTGGGCCTTGGTAATGTTTCACCATCTCTGCAGACAACCTTGGCCTCTAAACAAGACTCCTGGTAGATTTATTTCCTTTATCTTCTTTGCTGTTCTCCTTACCCACTGCCTGCTCTCCCATCAAGAATAACAGTGCTGTGTCCCAGTTCTAGCAATGTTGCTACTTCTGTGGAGGAATTAGCAATTCATTTATAGAGAAAGCTACATAGAAAACAAGAATCAGGGCGTCAGGTCAGAGATGTTCTGAATCAGCAAACAGACATAAAAAGAACTCTTATCTTAACTATCTCTGGAGCCTTATCATTCTCCAGTAGCAACCAGAAAACTTTAAAAAGACTGAGTTATTGTTAGGGATATGAACTGGGCTCAATTCTTATTTCTGATATTTTACCTTTAGCCTGGCTCTCAAAGTCTGTCTGTAAAGTGAGCAGTGGGAAAAGATATTCTGGAGATGCAAACTTCCCTGTGCTTCCTTATGAGCTTTGGTAAAGAGCAGTTTAAGAGGTATTGTCTAGGTTGGTGACCTTCCCCCAACTGATTTAGAAACTTTTGTTTTCTTTAACTGAATGTCTGGCCTCTCCCTGATTCCCCTTCCTTCCTCCACCTTCCAAGCTGAAAGCAGTCCCTCCTACCCTGCCACCCTGTGGACATTCTAACTGTGTATGTCTCCTTGTCTTGGAGGGTCTTCCATCTTGTTGCCATTTTTTTGCGTTTAGTCTTGCTTCCCTAGCAGACTTTCAGAGTCCTGGTGGAAGCACTCTGATCTGATCATATTTGTGTGCACTACATACCTTGTGCCTGGTGGACACTCCGTAGAGGAAAGAAGAGAGGCGGAAAATACATCCTTTGGGTGTTTGATTCAACATCACCAACCTCTTCAAATTGTGACATGGCCTTCACCTCATATTCTCTCTAGAGCTCTCCTTTACTTCTCTTCTCTCTCCCTTGATATTTTAATGCATGATCACAGCCAAATCCTGATCTTTGCAAAATACCTCCCTCATTGTTTGCATCTTTGTTTCTTTGTCCTCCATTTTCCACCCCTGCACATTGTTCTGGCCTTAGTGAAAACTGTCTGCCCTGGCAGATGGCTGGCCTGGTCTTTGCAACAACAGCTCATCCTTGGACTGAGAGTCAAAGTCATAAAAAAGTTTTGACTTGGGGTTTCATTCCTGTTAACAGATGTGACTTTGGGTAGGCCATGCTGTCTCTCCCTGCCTTCCTGGCTTCATCTTTTTAATGGGGGTCATGACAATATGTCTCCTCAATTGAGGTCACTAAAATTATTATGAAGCACATGTATGTTTAAATATTGCTATGCTTGTGAGGGTCTCAGATTTTTCTAAGTCGTGATTAGAAGTACGTCGTAAGTTTTGTCAGGGTTGTCATAGTTGGAGTGGTGACCCTTAAAATTCCATGGGGTTGAATTCCTTTTAATATGCAGATGGATGTGCTGAGCCTTTCAGCTAAGGAGGGGAAGGACAGTTGGGCCGAAGATGACTGACGGTGGTGTTTGGCGTAGTGTGAGGCGCCAGCGCCTTTTATTTTCTAAAAACACACACTCCCCAGTTGTAAAGGCAGGAATGTCAGAACCAAAAGAAGACATGGTGTACTGTTGGAAAATTCTTGCCTAGGAACACAGTGGCCTGGCCCTCAGGGAGTCCTGTCTGGGAGAGAGGAAAGCATTATGGGGAAGAGGAGGAAACCCACAGTGCATGCCTATGGGAGGTAACTGTACCCTCCCTTAGGCACATTTTCCTCATTGTATTAGTCACATAATGTGGAACAGGTCCTTCTTTTCTGTGACAATGTACATCTCCTTCCTGAACACAAAAGAAAATAGGTTGTGGGTTTTATCAAGTGGACAGACCTGCCTGCACCTATCAAGGTCATCTGAGCCCCTTCCTCTCCCCTTGCCCTCCTGTGCCCATTCCCACCCAGGCCACTTCATCTCCATATTCTCTTTTGTGCTTTGGAGAATAGAAAAGGGGTCAGGATTCCTGTGGATACCATAGGGAGAAGCTGAGTTAGCCAATACTAGACTTCAAACCTCAACCATACTACTTATAATAACGTGCCTCTGCTTGAGGTTTGAGACTTGTACCTCTTGGCAGTTTATACCCCCAGGTTTATTCTGCAGGAAAGTTGCCACCAGAAATGTAGAGCAAGAATCAGAGGTCAGAACTACTGGCCTCATCTTTGTAAGGTCCTCTTGTTGGGTACCCTTGGGTCATGGTAGTCAGAAGCAGATCCTGGGATAGCCCTGGTTTTGACATGGAGATTCATTAGTGAACATACAGGGTTGGGATGGAGTCTTTGAGATGCTTCTGGGGCAGCGGGCATAGACTCATGGATTCACAAGGTAGGTACCTTTGAGATAATCCTATGGGAGTCTACAGGAAGCCTACAGATGTTAGAGGAATCCCAAGCACTTTCCCCAGGGCTCCAGTAGGGTGGTCTTAAGATTTGGACCCAGGTTTTTAGACTTTAGCTTAGCTTGGAAGTCAGTAAATACCACATTCAATTTCTGTGGGAGTTCAGATTCCTGCCATTCACTACCTGTTTGGCATGAGATTAAACTATACTATTTTTGTGAGCCATACCGGTTCATCACATCCATGAGTCTGAGGGTTCTCTTCTTATTAAATGGTTTTCCTATGTAACATGTTCCTATATTACCATTCCACTTATGTGCCTATGATTTTCCATTTCCCTTCCAATATGCTTTTCCCTCTAAGAAGTTTTTAATAGTTTCCTTTAACAATAAAACAAGGAGCATTTTTATGGGACTCTGTGTGAGCAGTTACAACACACTCTAAGATTCTCAGATGAAATTGATAATGATGTATATTAAAATGTACAACTTGAGAAGTTGGAATCAGCCTATCTTTTTAGTATTTTGTATCTTAATTGTTCAAAACTCGCGGTATATTATCAGAATACCTCTTGAAGCTGATTTCAAGGTAAGCCAAAACAGGAACTAAGCAATTTCCTTTTATTCACTAAAAAATAAAAGGGTGGATTAGTTTGCTGATATACATGAAAGAACATTATAACTTGTAGTACCCCTGAATTGACGTCAGCTTCCTAAATTTAAAGTGCTGACTGAACATGTGTGTGTTTGTGTGAGAGTGGGGGTGGAAGGAAAAAAAAAGTTACTTCTGCCTGCTTTGTTAGTAACAAAGAATAAATAATAATATTTGGCTTTCTGGTGAATTCAGGATTATAATTCACCCTTGATACTCTTGATACTCCCCTGTTTTAGAAACCAGTTGTACTGGGTTCTTTTACGTCCATGTTTTTATAATCGTCCATGTCCTGCTTTTATAATCCTTGTGAAGTAGCCTTTTCCTACTTCCCATTTTAGCCCTAGTTTACTCACTGGAAGGGCCTAAATTTTTACCTACCCTTTAATTTTTTTTTTTTTTTTGTAAGCAGACGCACCTCAAACACTGATTACTCTTTAGTTTTCATTTATAAAATTAGTTGACTCCATCAAGTTTGCCCTTGAAATTTCACCTGCAGTTTATTCATCATCTGTCCTTTGAGTACTTGCTGTGTGCTGGTGGGAGGTGCTGGGGATAGAGGAGTGGAGAAGAGCCAGACTGTGCCTTTGTGTCCCTCACATTCTAGACACACAGCCAGAAATGACAGTGGGTAAGGAGGAATGGATCTGATGTTTTTGTTTGGTGCTTCCTCTCATCCCTGGTTTCACTATGGAAAGAGCCCTGTTCTGAGTGACTAGACAGCTGCAGTTTAATTCCATCTCTGCCACTAAATGGTAGGTAAGAAAGTTAACTAAGGTATCTCATTCTGTATTTCTGGGGGTTAATGGTTGGAAAAAAAAAAAAAAAACAACTCTTGCGTGTACAGATGTGTGCCTCTAAGGTAACGTTAGCATATTGAACAATTATTAGTGTATTCAGCTCTTGCTGGGATTGTTGAATCTGGATGACATCTTGTTTCCTCATTTCGGCTCATATCCAAGGTGCCATTGTACACAGTGTGTGAGGCAGGTCCCCAGTAGGGATGTCCAGAAGCCTTGGAGCATGGGTGATAGAATTAACCTTGTTCTGCTGAAATTGGAGAACCAGAATGTCTGCACCTACACCCTGGTCCAGTAGTCACGGACCACATCTCCCAGGGATGCTTGACCAGAGCAAGGCCTGGGACAAATCACTGGCCTTCACTGTCCAAGTGTCTCAGTTTCAATTAGTTCTCTGGCAGGAGGACCACATCTTACTATATCTTTTCTGATCACTTGAGGTCCAGTGGAGATAGCCGAGGGAATAACCCTGAATAAGAGTGGCGGTTTGTTGTGTCAGGTACCAGCTATATTTCTTACACATACCATTGCATTTAAATAATTTAAAGATTGTATAACTTAGCTAGTAATCACAGATGTGGGTATTGGAACATCTATTTGTCTGATCTTCACAGCTTCTGTTTTTTTCCATGATTGGAGCTTGTCTTTCATTCTCCATATGAAATTCTATTTTTTTTTCTTCTTTTAACTATCTGGAATTCTCTGTGAAGTTTTGAATGCTTGTTGACTCATGAAAATGGGTCTTTCTTGGATATATTTTAAAGGGGTTTCTATTCTAATGGCTTTGGGGGGACGGCTAATGTCTTATAGGGTGTCCAAGACAGTATTTAATGGAGAGCATTAGTTGGCTTCAGTAATAAATTTCAAACTTGTTTAGATTCTGCTTATGTGTTAAATTTCAGTTTCTCCAGTGAGTCTTTTTGTATCTTGGATGATTTATATCTTTCTGGGGAATCATTTAGAGTGTGTTTTTTTAAACAAGTGGTCTTCATAAAGACTGGGGCAGGGAGATATATGTCACACTCACTCAAACATCTGGACGAGACAGGGCAGTTCTGTTTGATGTTTGTTATAGAAATGGCACCATCAAATGCTAACGACTGTTTTATTCTGATCTTAACATCATGTTTAAAACATTCCTTTCTTTTTCTCTGCTTTCCCACTTAGTGTCACTCTACTGCCTGACAGAGACAGGAGAAGTAAATGTCCACACCCACAGACCCTGCTGCGATGCCCCACCCGGGGCCCTCGCCAGGGCCTGGGCCCTCTCCTGGACCAATCCTCGGACCTAGTCCAGGCCCAGGACCATCCCCGGGTTCTGTCCACAGTATGATGGGACCAAGTCCTGGACCCCCCAGCGTCTCACATCCTATGCCAACCATGGGCTCTTCTGACTTCCAACAGGAAGGCGTGCATCAGCTGCATAAGGTTAGAGTTTACTCTCCCCTTTGATGTGTCTTCTGAGTCGTGGATGGCTAATATTCCTGATAACCCGCAACTTTTTTTCCTACTATGGTTAACAGGAGAATCAAGCCAGATCTTTGACTTACCTTGTATATTATTAAAAACACACATTTTGAGGCACTTTTATTGCTACAGATGTACCAGTCATGAAAATCAGATGTTGGCTTTTTAAAATACTGAGTTAGGCTGTGCATTTCTGACAGATTCTGTGACTTTTGGGTTGAAGCTATTTTGGCTTGGTGAATGAGTTTATTAGTGAATAAGTCTTGTCTTTTCCTGTCTGTGTTAAGTAACTTATATCATGTATAAATGAATGTATTGAGGATTATTCTTCCTAAAAATTCTGATACTTACTTTTTAAAATTAGATCACTAAAAGTCTCTGGGCATTGTAGTGCATGCTTCTAATTCCAGCAATTCAGAAGGCTGAGGCAAGAGGATTAAAAGTTTGAGGACAGCCTCAGCAACTTAGTAAAGCCTTCCATAGCTTAGTGAGACCCTGTCTTAAAGGACTTGGGTACATGGCTCAGTTGTAAAGTGCCCTTGGGGTTCAATTCCTAGTACAAAAAAAAAAATCTAAGAGTAGAAGGAAGGAGTCCTTTTCTTCTTTTCTACAGATTTTTAAAAACATTTTATTGAAATTAAATCGTTTTTAGGGAATCCTTAAAATGCACTTTGCTATCTTTCTGTGAAGTAGTCTTATTCTGGTTTTGGAAGAAGACTGATTTTGCAGATCTCAGGTCCAGCTGTTTGTTTCTGGACTAAGATTATAATGATCCTCTCTATTTATGAGACTTAGATTTTTGCTGTGAAGATGATCGGATTTGTACAGTTTAGCATTATGCCCTCACAGGAAATATGAAGAAGAGGGACAAGACATCTTTCTTTTCTATCGTGGGTTCTGAACCCAGTGATGCTCAACTACTGAGCTACATCCTCAGCCCTTTATAATTTTTATTTTGAGTTGAGGGTCTTGCTAAGTTGCTGTGTCTGGCCTTGAATCGTAAGATCCTCCTAACTTGGCCTCCTGTACATCCCCATGCCCAGCAAGAGAAGAGACTTTTGAGGCTCAACAAGATCCCCTGCAACAATTTGCTTCAAGTTAGCACTAAGCTAAAAGAGAATCTGTGAGGACATTGTACAATATTTGAAAGTTTTGTCTCATATGACATGTAGAGGTTTTCATACCCCTTTGCATGACATCACAAGTGGGGGGGGGCTGCTGCTTGATATTCAGCAGATCTATAGGGTTCTCTAAAGAAACAAAACCAATGGAAGATATAAAGAGATTTATGAAATAGCATTGACTCATGCAGTTATGGAGGCTGAGAAGTCCCACATCTGCAGTCAGTAAGCTGGAAATCCAGAAAAGCTGGTGGTATTGGTCCAGTTGGAGTCTAAAGTCCTGAGAACTAGAAGAGTCAAAGGTGTAAGTCCCTAGTCTGAGGGCAGGAGAAGGGCAACATCCCAGTTAAGCAGTCAGAAAGAGAGAAGGGGAGAGAGAGAGAGAGAGAGAAAGAGAGAGAGAGAGAGAGAGAGAGAGAGAGAGAGAGAGAGAGAGAGAGAGATATCTCTCCAGTGCACAACATCTCCTCCCGTCTACCTTTGTGTATGCTGTGGCCCTCTGTGGGTTGAATGATGCCTACCCACTGGGGAGGGAAACCTGCTTTCCTCAGGTCAGTTCAGAGGCTAATCTCCTCGCCAAACACCTTCACAGACATTCACAGAAAGAATGTTTAACCAAATATCTCGGCACCCCAGCGCCTAGTCAAGTTGACACAGAAAGTTGACCATCAGAGAAGATAAGCAGTAGCTGCTGACTTGACACAAAAAGATCACCACAGAAAAAAGTGACCTCTAATTGTGTAGGACTTTAGGTCAGTTTTAAGGGAGGATATGGAAGAACCATTTTAAAAAAATGTTATTTGGTGATTTTCAAATCAGGAAAGTAGTATGTGCTTATTTTGAAAAGAGAAACAATACTGAAATAAATAAGAAAACGGTTATCCTGGTTTTCATCCCAGGTAACAGCCTGTTGTAGTGCATTTCTGACCTTGTCTTCCTTCATGTTCAGTAAGAACGTCCTATTAGCACAGATGTGCATACATAGGTGGGAGGGTTTTTGTTTTTTGTTTTCTGCTTTTCTTTTGCCGTAATAGAATCATATTGTCTCGAATCATGTTGTCATTATTCGTTACTTCCTCTTTTGATTTAGTAGTAAATCATGGATATTTCTGCAGTATCCCCAAATTCCCTCCCTCCTTTTTTTTCCCTTTAAATCCATTTTCACCTTGTCAGACATCTAGAGAAATAAAACTGCTTGTTTTCTGTATCATATTTTGTGGGAACCTATTGATACACTACAATCATTAAATTATTTTGTGTTTAGGTTAATTTAGAGCTGTGTTCTAGCTCCGATCTATTGCTAGTAGACACTTGCCTAAGTGAATTACAGAATTTTAGAAAGACTTGGGGATGGATGTCTCACCTTCAAAATGAAAGAGAAAATGAGAAGGAAATAATATTTAACTAACCTTTATTTATTATTTAGTCATTTAAAAATGAAGCATGTAAGTGAGGGTTGGGGCCATGTTCTGTTTTTGTATGTGGTGGTTTTATTGATTTTTTTTTTTTTCTCTTCTGGTCTCTCTGTTTGGGTTACCTGCCATCTTTCTCACACTCTCTCATATTCTCACCCTCTCATGCTCTTCTCTGTTTCGTGTGACTCTGATGTTGTGATTCTTATGGTCTTCGCCATCCTCCTTTAGCTCCCTGTAGCCCTGGCCTATTCCCAGTGAGGATTGGACCCAGAGGCAGCATGGGGCTCACACCTGCTGGCCAGATGCCTCACTTTCTTATGTGCTTTTTATAGGCTGCTTTCTTCCTTGTCTTACCCCTCCTTCTCCCCCTGAGCTTCAGCTTTTTGCTTTTCAACATTACTGGAAATAAATAAACAAGTAGCCTAAATACATCTGCTGTGTTGCTTTGATTTCCTCCCTATTATTACTATTTAACAGGCTCAGTGACACTCTTTATACCAGATTTTCCCCATTTTTCTTCTGAACGTCCTCTTTATGGTAAATTTTTCCTCTTTTCAAGTGCATGCTTTTGACTCTGCAGAAATTAACTTTCTTTTCTCCAAAACTGCAAACACTCATACTTTCTTGCTTGAAGTCATTTGGTTTCTATAAACTCCTGGAAATATTCCTTTCAGGCTGTTTTGAACATGGCCATTACAGTTTGGGGAGGAATAGACTTTTCCTTTTTCAAACACAGGCTCCATTGCTCAATTCTGGATTGGATTAATGTCGATTCAATAGCTATTTATTGTGTGTCTGTCATGTACTGGGCCTCAATCCGGGGTCCAGCCCCCATAGTCATATTTATTTCCAAACTGTGCCTTTAACCTCTTCCAGTCCTCCTCTCCCTGGAGCTTAGCTGTCTGTTTCACACTTGTGCCTTTCTGTATTCACCCCCATTTCCTTCTCTGCCTTGTCTGTTCCTCTCTTCCCAACTGCCATGGAACTTTATGGTTTCCAGCTTTTTAACTTTCCATAGTTCCTTCCTCTCCAATGAAAAAAATTTACATCAACAACAACAACAACAAAATAGATCATCGCAGATCCTTCGGATAGTCTTCCTCAGACGCCAGACTCACTTCATCTTACAATAGTCTTCAAGACTCCTTCAAAAGGGTATGAAAAAATAACTTATATTTGTGTACTTGTGAACAGGACTTCATTTTTATTGGCAGGTTGTGACATGGCTGAGTAAAAAAGTTCAGTTTTTTTTTTTTTTTAAAAGCCTTAACTTTTGACTTCCAGATGATTTAACTGATCTTATTGGTATAAGTTTTTTTCCCTCTCACCTGTGAGTTGTAAAATATGTGACTGTAGAGTGGGTAATGGATGACTGTGTCACACTTTTGAAGACTTCGGAGAGAGTTCTTAAAACTACAGTTAGAGATATTATACCTTAAAGAATTGTCTAACTGATGCCCTTTAAATGTTTCAGCCCATCGATGGGATGCATGACAAGGGCATTGTGGAAGATATCCATTGTGGATCCATGAAGGGCACTGGTATGCGACCACCTCACCCAGGAATGGGTCCCCCCCAGAGTCCAATGGATCAACACAGCCAAGGTTTGTGTCTGCTGCACACCTGATTGTGGTTCTGTATGTTTTATATAACTTCCAAAAAATGTGTCTAAGGAGGGTCAAATTCAAAGATTTCTTTTCCCTGTAGAAAACTACCCTTATCCTTACCAACATAACTTTATGATTTGTTTGGACAATTTTATTTCCAAAGTTCTAGTAATTTTACTGGCCACCATGTGTCCAAGCATGCTGCAAAGTGCTTTATGTACTTTACCCAAGATTTTTACCATGATCTTGAAAGGTAAATAATGTTACCACTGTTTCATAGATAGGAAAACTATAGCTCAGCAAATTTACTTTGTTTTCCTAAGTTTATACATCTGGTAAGTGACAGGGCCAGAGAGAGAATCAGATCTGCCTGCCAACAACAGTGTAGATGTGAAGGTCATGTGAGCCACCTGAGTCCCTGGAGTTGTACACTTACACATTGTGTGTAGGGTGGTGTTTTCTGGCAGTGAAATTAGTTGTTATCACTGGTGGGTGGCTGTATTATTTTCCTAGGGCTATCATAACAAATGACCACAAACTGAGAGGCTTGAAACAACACAAATTTATTCTCTTACAGTTCTAGAGGCCAGAAGTTCAAAATCAAGGTGACACTAGGGTGGTGCTCTCTGAAGGCTTTAGGGAAGAAGCCTTTCTTGCTTCCTGTTAGCTTTTTCTGGCTGCCAGTAATCCTTGACATTCTTTGTCCTATGGATGAATCACTCAGTTCTCTGTCTCTTTCTTCACTTGATATTTTCCCTATGTCTATCTCTGTATTCAGAGTTCCCTCTCTTTATAAGGATGTTAGTCACTGGATTAGGGCCTCCCCTAATCCCAGTATGACTTCATTTTAAGTTGATTACATCTGTATAGATCTTGTTCCCAGATAAGGTCATAGTCACATGTTTTGGCATGGAGAGGAGCACAGAAGCTCACAACAATGACCAGATGGATATATATGGTAGATTTCTTTTCTCCTTTGAGCCTTACATGTTCTCTTTCCTTCTGTCACTATTGAAGACATATTAAAATACTTCAAAGCATTTTTTTAAAAAATTTTGATGCTAGGGATTGAACCCAGGGGCACTTTACCACTGAACTACATCCCCAGTCATTTTTATTTTTTAATTTTGAGATAGGATCTCACTAAGTTCCTGAGGCTGGCCTTGGACTTGAGATCTTCCAGCCTCAGCCTCCCAAGTCACTGGGATTATAGGCATGCACCATATCCTTGAAAGTCTTTTAAATACATTGTAGCCTGATTTCAGAATGATAGTGTGGTTAATTCAGCATGGGAGAGACATGCATTATTGTAGCACTAATTGACATTGATATGTACATATTCTAATTCAAGACTACTATGGTTTACACATTGCTGTATATACTCCTATGTAATGAAGTGTGCTTGAGTTTTTCCTTCATCCATGACCATCCATCCACTGAAAGAAAATATTTGGCTGGGAACATTTAGAGAAGTATATTTTTAGTTCTAATAGTAATTCTAAAATAAAATTGCTGTTTTTTTGAAATAAAAATAGACAAATTATGGAGGCGTCAGAGTGCTTCTTCACTAATATCTAAATGGGCTTTTTGAACATCCCCAACTCTGATCTGAATTTTGGTGGCAGGCAGGTATGATGGTTACACCTGACTTATAGAATCTTGACCATTGTCAGAAAGGCAGTCTGAAGCATTCTGGCATTTTACAGTACAAGAAGAAAAAAAATTAACCCATTTAGTGCTAAGAATGGATTAAACAGCATTTCTAGGTTTATATTTTAAATTGTAAAGGCCCAGATGTGTTTGTAGAGCTAATAAAGATCACATTTGTAATTCCTGAGTGGTATAGATGAATTATATGCAATGTTTCTTAAATCTAGGTGGTGGCTTTCTCTGCTCCTGACTCTAGTAGTGAAGTTACAGGAAAACAACAAAACAAAACAAAACAAAACAACAAACAACAACAACAAAAATACTGGAAATGCACAAGTCAGAATTGAGAGCAGTTTTGCTTAAAACTCTCTTAAAATTCTCTTAAAATTTCTCCAATGGCTTGGCTCCCTTTTTCACCTGAAGAATTATCTTCTTATTTATCTTGGAGTCTCCAACACTAGCAAGATGTCTAGCACATGACTGGATAGACACTTGTAAGTTTTGTTCAGTTAAGGTATAGAAAGGAACGCATGCATTCAAAAGACAACAATTATAAATAGATCTCAATTTTTATATAAGTTCTGTAAGTTATAATTACTTTGAAATGCAGAGGTCTGCAGTCAGTGGAATCAAAATTAACATGTAATGTTATTCTCTAAAATAGTAAAGTGCATTGTGGGCTAGGGAATAAATTAAAGGTATATTTTTGAATAAAGGAATGTTGGTATAATGTAGTCCTATTCTTTATAATAACTAGAAGAATTTAGACTTGCTAATAGCATGTATCTTTAAAAACTCCATTGTAGAAAGCCATTTATAAACACACAGGTACAGAGAGGTGTGGTATTGATCAAAAGGCTGCTAGCTTTAACTACCTAGCAACCTATTAGGTTATTTTAAGGTATTGGTTGGGAAGCAAAACCATTTCCTTCAATAAATACTGGAAGGTGTACCTTATGGTCCAAATGATAACATTGTTTATTTTTAGTGCATTGGACAGAAAAAGCCATCATAGGCAGGTATACAATATTTAATGGGCATGTGTATGTAGAGAAAGTTCATCTAAATCTGGCACTTACAAATTCAGGATTATGAATAGGAGAGAGGTTAGTGCTTCTCTCTCAGAGGCAAGGTGAAACTGGGGAGATAATGGCCCTTGAAGACCAGGGAGGGGAAACTGCTACTTTTTAACTACTTTTGAATGAGCCAATCAAATAAGATTTCAGAAAGAGCAGAATCTGCATCAACATTGTCATCCTCAGACAAATGTATATTCACTCCCAGGCAATTTCTTCACCCTGTTTTCTCAACTAAGGATAATTACCAAAATATGTTATGTTGTTACATCTTTTAGATTCTATTTTTCCTCAGGTTTTATGAAATGCTCTTCATATAGGGGGAAAAAAAAATCTCTGTAGCTGGGACCCTGTCACATTGTTAATGTCACACTGTGACAGAATGATTCTATTAACATCTTCTATGAATTCTGGGATAAAATTCCTCCCACCCCCAGTTTCTTCTTATCAAATTTCAGGTAAAATTTCTTGGCATTAACTTTCCAGTGATCATGTTCTCAGAGTCTGCATTCTTGTGCTTAATGGAACCATCTCACCGTTACAACATTGCTTTGCCATGTCTCACCCTCATAATGATGCCTTGTTCATAGTTTAAAGGATAAGCATTGCTAGGTAGTTGAGTAAAAATTTCATTGTTTAGTATTTTGGCCCATTGTATCAGGCATCCGATGCCTTGTCAACCTTAGGAAATGGGAATGACCAGAAAGCAGAAGACACATGTCCCGTTTTACTGCAGTAGGTGTAGGGTTGTCTAGAAAGATGCCATAATGAGCAAACTATCATTTTATACCAGCATTACAATTAAGGGATGAATGTCAGCCTCATTGTATTAGTTAGCTTTCCATTGCTGTGACAAAATACCTTAAAAAATAACTTAATGAAGGAAGTAATTATTTTGGCTCAAGGTCTCAGAGGTTTTCAGTCCATGGTCAGCTGGGCCTATGATAAGGCAGCACATCATGGTGGAAGGGTATGGAAAAGCAAATTCACCTTGTGGTGAATTTGTGCTTCACCTTGTGGTGGCCAGGAAGCAAAGAGAGAGTGAGAAAGGGTCCTGGGACTAGATGTAGTCCTCAAGGATACTTCCTCATGGACTCACTCCCTTCAGCTAGGTCCCATCTCCAACAGTTTCCACCACCTACCAATAATGCCATCAAATTATGACTCCATCCGTGGATTATTCCATAAATGAGATGAGAGCCCTCATGATCCAATCATTTCCTATAAGCCCCACTACATTGGAGCCCACACCTTCAATTATTTGAGCCTTTGGGGCTCATTCTAGATCTAAACCATAATGCTCATCAAAAAGGAAGAATATTAATGATAAAAGTTAAGAATATGTTGTTGATGTCCTCTAAGTGTTTATTATAAATACCAACATGTTGGGACCTGAGTTTCTGCCAGTCTTTCAGACTAATTGGAGGGAAATCTTCTTGGCTTTCTTATAAAACCAACTAATTAGAGCCCTAATTGCTGATTGGTTTTTGTCCTCCCTCATGGAGTAGTAGGGGTTTGGGCAGAGAGACTTAGCAGTTCTTCCTTTTCTCTTCAGAGTAGGAGTTCCCTGAATGGACTTCCTCTTCTTACCAATCCATAGAACAGAACCCTGTTTTGTCTCAGGGGATCATGCTACATTTACTCCCCGTCTCCAAATGGCAATTAGAAAGAAAAGAAATTGTATCCTTTATTTTCTCTGATCTTGTGAATGTGTTTGTGAGTCCCTGTTTGGTGGTAGTCCCACCTTCATGGGCCTCTGTGACTGTACATAGATGCACAGAGCTTTATCAGGTCAAACTTGACACAGATTTATATATACAGTCCTCACCTATGATGATCTGTATTATAATTGTGACACATAACATTTAATAGGGCAAAGACATTTCCTCTATGTGTGTTACTGTGTTTTGTGACACTTTTGATTTAATTAACACTTTGTTCGAACTTGAGAGTCTTGGATTACCGTAGGTCACTTCATTTTCTCCTCCATATTGGATCTCCTCCAACAGCCCTCAATCATTGTAGAAATTTTTTGGCCTGGCTGTACAGGTTGTCTCCTGAACTAAGTGCCTGGGAATTTTTGTCCATTTTAATTTTCATTCCTCAAGTAAAATATTCTTAAATTTCCCACTTAGATCTCTTGTAACCTAACAGGTTACTCTCATTTTTGTATTATATCCTAAATGGTGCTAAGTGGTGCTAAGAGAAACTCTTAAGTCCTTAACTTATTTTTGCATAGCAAAACACATTAGACCATGGAAAGAGAGTGTATACATTAGAACCAGACAGGTATTGGTTTAAATCTAGGAGCTGCCAGGATTTATTCTCTGAACCTACTTATTCTCTGAGCCTCAGTTTCCTCACTTTAAAAAATGAGTTAATAGTGCACATCTTCTGGGGTTATTGGAGGACTGATGTAACAGTGCATGCTCTCCCCCATACCTTTGGGTCCTCCTTACCATTCCTGTACCCCTACCTGCCTGATTGCCACTGGCTGGAATCACCACTTTGGTTTACTTCCACCAATACCCACCTTACCCACAACAGAGCAGTCCAAGGAGACTGGTGATTAGTTTCCCTGAGTGGTAGTAGTAGCTTGTGTTATAACCAGTGACTGATGATTGTAAGTGTCGAAATGCCCCAGCTTCTTCATCCCTTCTTTGGGATAATTGGAAGCAATTTATTTATTTCCTATCCCAGAGCTTTGCACTGGATTAATCTTCATGACCCACTGCAACAACTGCTTGATAATACACTTCTTATTGGCTGCCTTCCCTTCTTATATCACCTTCCTAAATCCCTACCAGGGTCCCCGCACCTCCTGGATAAATCTCCTGCACTTGGTCCTTGGATCACTCTCTGCTTCTGGGTGGAACTCATTTGGGACATTGTGTAGAATCCCCTGTCCTCAATAACTGGAAATTAGTGGTAACTTGCATAATAATAGGCCAGATGATTTTTGCTTTCCCTGTAAGACACTCTTCATTCCCCATTGAGATATGTTAGATGCCTTTACATTTTATTCCCTAAGTTGGAGCTACTTTTAATGTATAGCACTGTCGTCTGGTGCCTTTGCTTTAGGTGTACAACAGCCACTAACAGTTTGCCTTCTAGGATACAAGTGGCTATTGATCACTTGAAATGTGGCTAGTCGGAACTAAGATGTGCTGTGAGTGTAAAATACTTAACTGGATTTCAAAGACTTAGTATGAAAAAAATAACACAAAAGACCTCATCGATAATTTTTATATTATGAAATGTGGATATTTTGGATTTGTTATTTGAAATAAATTATGTCATGAAAATGAACTCTGCTGGGAGGTAGGGAGGGAGAAAGTGCTAGAGAGTGATACTGGCCAAATCATATGGTTATATTGTGTGCATGTACAAATATGTAAAAACAAATCCCATCATTATGTGTACCTATAATGCTCTGCTAAAAAATATGAAAAAAATGAACTTCACCTGTTTTCCTTTTTTAATGTGGCTACTAGAAAAATTTTAATGGCATACATAATATGCCATTACATAGTAAATACACTATATATAACTGATAAATTAGAGAAAATTTTTACCATATAGTGTTGTTGTAGAGTACTATTAGTATATTCAGGAATACCTCTCTTTCAGGGTCATGATCTCCTTGTGTTTTATTTTAGGTTACATGTCACCACACCCGTCTCCATTGGGAGCCCCAGAGCATGTCTCCAGCCCTATATCTGGAGGAGGCCCAACGCCACCCCAGATGCCACCGAGCCAGCCAGGGCCCCTCATCCCAGGCGATCCACAGGCCATGAACCAGCCCAACAGAGGACCCTCGCCTTTCAGTCCTGTCCAGCTGCATCAGCTTAGAGCACAGATTTTGGCTTACAAAATGCTGGCCCGGGGCCAGCCCCTCCCCGAAACACTGCAGCTTGCAGTGCAGGGGAAAAGGACCTTGCCTGGCATGCAGCAACAACAACAGCAGCAGCAGCAGCAACAGCAGCAGCAGCAGCAACAGCAGCAGCAGCAGGCACCGCAGCAACAGCAGCAGCAGGCACCGCAGCAGCAGCAGCAGCAGCCGACCCTTGTTAACTACAACAGACCATCTGGTAGGTTAATATGCAACCAAACGAATAATGCCATGGTCCAGCTCGGATAAGAAAGACTGATCTCACACACACAGTGCTGGGTTGGAATAAGCCCAGGGCTGACTCAGTCCTTTGTTATACCTCGCCGACTCTCTTTTTCTTGTTCCACTTAGATTGGCCAAGATTCTTGGTCTCCCACTGCTATAGAGTCCTAGAGCAGTGTTTCTTAACCTTTGGAGACTCGTGTGAACTGCTGACCTAGAAAGAAAGCACAATCACCCATAATTTTTCATTCTCTTGCAAAATCTTCATGTTTTCTCAGAAGCCTATCCATACACTTCAGGTTAGGGACACTTGTACCCACTGTGACATATCAATACAACTCCCTCCTTCAACAGGTCCCACCTGAGCCATTTTTATATTTGTTGTTTTTTTTCTCCTTTTTGTTGGAAAAGCATTTAAGGAGGTCTACCAGAATTATGCCTATAGTAAAATAATTAATAGAAAATCAGAAACAAGGAAGAGTATTAAAAGAAGTAAGAAATTGAGGTCAGGGATGTGGGGACCGCAAGAGCCCTCCTAGTTGCTGTGGTCAAGCTTCAAAGGCCACTTGAGTTTCCTGACAGCCATAAGGAGAGGGGATCATACACCTAACAATTCTCATCATTTGGGAGGAAGTTGCTTACCAATTTCTCACACAAAGCCACTTGTAGATTGAAAATATAAAGTAGATTTCCTGGGTAAGATTATTGTTTAAATTACAGTCGTTCCTCAGTATTTGAGGGTGATTGTTCTAGGACTTCTAAGAGATATCAAAATCCACAGTGCTACCGTCCCTTATATAAAATGCTATAGTATTTGCATATAACCTGTGCATATCCTCCCTTGTGCTTTAAATCATCTCTAGATCACTTTAAATATCTAATATAATTGAGTGCTATGTGAATAGCTGTTACACCATATTTTTTAGGGAATAATGATAAGGAAAAGAACTCTGTCCATGTTCAGCACATAGGCAGTTATTTTTTCTGACCATTTTCTATCTGTGGTTGGTTGAATTCACAGATGTGGAACTGGTAGATATGGAAGCCTGACTATACTGTTATCCTCATCTTTATTATTGCAAGAGGCTTTGCATGATTAAAAACTTCAATAAAATTTATTCATAATAGAGTAACAGATTTCACATGACCAATGTCTTGGTCTCTGTGGCATAAAATTAGAAGTTATGATATTATGTAATAGGTAGAGATGACAGAGTCCTTTGCATGGCCTTCTTGTGGTCTAACTTGATCCTGGTGATAGAACACAGAGGAATACAAAGGGTTGTAGAATGATGTTCTATGAAGGTTGTTTCATCTAGGGTGGTGGTTGTTAAGAAATGGACAAGCAGAGTTTATAGTTCAGCTCTGATGAGAGCTTGGGATTGTGGGGAATGGGATGCTCCTTGGACATCGATAACATTTCTTGTGAATGATTTCTACTCATTTGGGCAAGTCCTGAGATGCTGGTCATTAAGGAACAATTAGTTTGCTATGTTAGCACTCTTCTTAAGTTTTGTGACTTGAACAGTGGGAAAGAATTCAGATCAGAATTTTTTTGTTTTTAAATATTTTATCTTTTGAGTTTGTGAGTTTTTTTCTGGTAGAGTCAGCTCTAAGAGTTGCCTTACCTAAATGATAAACTCGTCTTGTTAACTGTAGATATAGCATTACGAATGGGTGTCTCAGGGCCTGTGGGTGTGTAGCTCAGTGGCAGAGAACTTGTCTAGAATGCACAAGGTCTTGGGTTTGGTCCCTAGCACTGCAAAACAGGGAAAAAAGGGATTGTGTTAGTCTGTTTAAGCTGCTATAACAATATAGGGTAAGCTAGATGGCTTAAGAAGAACAGAAATTTATTTCTCACTGTTCTGAAGGCTGAGAAGTACAGCATCAAAGTGCTGTTAGATTTGGAGTCTGCTGAGGACTTTCTCTTGTATTTATAGATGGCACTTTCTTATTGTGTCCTTATATAGTGGAAGGGAAGGGGTGAGGGAAATCTCTTGGGCCTCTTGTTTAAGGACACTAATCCCATTCATGAGATCTCTGACACCCTAGCTAAATTACCACCCAGAGGCCCCACTTTCTAACACTATTTCTTTGGGGATTAGGATTTCAACATAAAAATTGGGTGGGGGGATGGCAAACATTCAGATCATGGCAATTAAAAAAAAAAGTTTCAGTGGCTGGGGTTGTGGCTCAGTGGTAGAGAGCTTGCATTGCACATGTGAGGTACTGGGTTGGATCCTCAGCACCACATAAAAATAAATAAATAAAATAAAGATAATGTCTCTCTCTCTCTCTCTCTCTCTCTCTCTATATATATATATATATATATATATATATATATAAATAGTGGGGTTCCTTTTGACATGTTTATAAATGCATATACATAGCATTCTCCATTTTGATCCCCAGTCTACTCTCTTCTCTCCCCCTCATCTCAGTCCTCTATTCTGCTCGTCTTCCTTCTGTTTATTAATTTTTAATTGATGCATTATAGTTACATATAAAATTGGAATGCATTGTCAAGAAATTTCTGAAAGAATGTTCAGTGTCCTTAACAAACAAGGAGATACAAATCAAAACAACACTGAGATTTTTATCTCACCCCAGTTAGAATGGCAATCATCAAGAATTGAAATAATGATAATTGCTAGCAAGAGTATAGGGGAAACAGGTACTATTATACATTGTTGGTAGGATTGCAAATATAGTAAAAACACTTTAGAAAGCAATGTAGAGGTTCTTCAAAGACTAGGAACGGAACCACCATATGACCCAGCTATCCCTCTTCTTGGTATTTATTCAGAAGAACTAAAATCAGCCTACTACAGTGATATTTACATACCAAAGTTTATAGCAGCACAGTCCATTACTAGTAAAATTATAGAATTAGCTTAAGCACCCATCAATAGACGGATGGATAGAGAAAATGTTACACACACACACACACACACACACACACACAGTGGAATTCCACTTAGCTATGAAGAATAATGAAATTACAGCATTTGCTGGTGAATGGATGGAAGTGGAGAACATCATGCTAGGTGAAATAAGTCAGACGCAGAAAGTCAAGGGTCAAGTAATTTTCCTCATATGCAGAAACTAGAGAGAAAATTAGGAATGAAAAAGGACATCTTGTGAAAATAGAAGGGAGATCAGTAGAGTAGAAGCACAGGTCTAAGCAGGAGGGAGGAGGGGAGGGAAAACGGAAGAACTGAGGAATGAAGTTGACCAAATTATTCTGATGCATGGATGAATATTTAAGGCAACTGATTTTTAAAGAGGAAAAAAAAGTATTGATTGCACCAAGATTTCTGGGTAGCTACTATGGAGCTGAGCCATTTGTTAGGTAGAGGATCACATAAGACTTAACAGTAGTGACTAGAAAGGTTATACAAGAAAATCATGCTGAAAAAGGCAATTTAAACACTCTACAGGCCTTAAAACTGTAAAATCTCAGCTCTCAAGAATGCATCCAGATATATAGGAGGAAAATAATATGTATATGTGTGCATAGCTTGCACCCACTGCATGCCTGCTAGCTTACCCATGGTAAGGTGCACTTTGCAGTATTACACTTCCTTTGGAGGGAGAGTTGAGATCCAGATCCCAGCAGTCTGACTTAATTAAGGGTTCATCTTGACCCTTTCCTATATAGTATCCTCCCTGGCAAACTTATTAGGACAAGGGAAAGAATCTGTCTCGGAGTATGAGTACCAGATTGCAAGTGCATTTTACTCCTGTATGTAAAGAATGTAGCATCTCAGCTTCTTTTGTAGAGCCTTTTTACTCTTGCTTCAGTGTCAACAAAATTGGTCATCTTTATCTTCTCACCTTGGTATATGACAGTCTTAAATAACAAGTTTTGAGCAGAGGCCAGCTAGTCATGACCAGATAGCTGATGACTTGATGGAGAGAAGGGAGCAAAGCCTAAACTTCCCCAAAGATGGTGGTCTGGGACCTTGTCTCATGGCCATAACCTCTAAATGTGCAGCTTGTCCTGGGGTGTCACCTTGTCACAGGCCTCTGGAAGCACTGGCATTGTAAAAATGACCTAGACTCAGCAGGAAGAAATTCCAAAGTGTTAAGAATGTAGGAAGCTGAATTACTCACTTGAGAAACATTTTCATCCAAGGTTAAAATAATGGGACTGAATGAAGTAGTAAAATTTAAAGGATGAAGTTTTCAGTTGTCTGGGCACATGTACTTAATCAATACTTCATGTTCTCATAAACCCAACTATGCATGCATTTTCTGGGTCGTTTCCAGAAATGAGGGATCTTCTTCTTCTTCTTTTTTTTAAATACCCACCTCCAATACCTATGTCTTCCCTTATCAGATTTTTGCTATTGGAGGAACTTCATTTTATTACCCACTGTTCATATCTTTTGTATTTTCCAACAGTTGGGCTTCATTAGAAATGAACATATTTGGGAAGATATGATTTTATGGCAGAGGGGACAAGGAGGCCACGAGTGAAAGAAGAAAAGAAAATCCTGTCACTGTTAGGAGCTTTCATCCACCACCTTTGCAGAACTTGTCCACAAACCTGATTGCCCAGGGAGACCTTACTATCTTACTTAGTAAGATAGTAAGGTATTTTCAAGTCA
The DNA here is from genome assembly GCF_048772815.1 of Callospermophilus lateralis. Taxonomy (NCBI): domain Eukaryota; kingdom Metazoa; phylum Chordata; class Mammalia; order Rodentia; family Sciuridae; genus Callospermophilus; species Callospermophilus lateralis. Next base: position 65,769,197 of record NC_135306.1, on the reverse strand, counting down.
CTATTTTTAAATCCTCTAAACTTAGTAAGATAAACTTTCATAGTAAGATAAACTTTCTTGACAAAGGCATGTTTCAGATTGGCAATAAGGGTGAGTCAAAATAAGGCCAATTTTTTTAAAGTTAACATTAAACTATTTATTGTTCGTCTCCCTTCTAAAAGTAAAGTAAATATAATTGCTTATGACCATCCTGGTTAATATTTCAGGAAACAATAAAGGTTAGTAGGTCCACTTACCTGGAGACAGTTGCATTTCCATTTTCTTTCCTTCCACTTCCTACTGTTAGTGTGGGTGAAGAAGAGGCTTTGGGCTGGGATGGTCTGCCTCAAACCAGCTCCAAAGTTAGAATTCACCAAAAGTGTGGTCACATTGGCCACCCCCAGGGAATTATGGCTCGCCTGAAGGCACTGTCTACCGAAGGCCGACTCTGAAGGCCTAACTCTGGTGGTTTCCCGTCAGAATTGTGGGCCACTCTTGCCCTGGAACACCCCCTACCTGCTGTGGGAACCACTCCAGTCTGACCCAGCCTTTTCTTTTCATTTTGATTCAATTTTCTTTTTGGAGATTAAAGCAAATAAAAAAGGGAACTGAAAAAGTTTTGGTTTGGGGAAGGTGAAGGGAGGGATCTTATGTTAGAAAATGAAAGTTTTTGTTCAGTTTTTTTTTTCAGTGCTTGTCTCTCCCCACACTTTGTTGTTGTTGTTGTTTCAGAAATATTTCTTGGCATGCCCCATACTCTTCATTACATTTATTTTTCCAACCTGTGGAAATCACTTGAATTCCTATGTAAGGCAAAGAATGGTTATTTGCATTAATATCCTTTGTGCCAAGCGGGAGTTCAGAATGCATAGAATTTCTGTGCATGTGAGACTTGGGTGTTATTACTAAGTTTGTTGCCCTATTAAAAATCAGGCATGATGAGGTGGCATGCATCCACTCAGGACCCCTCTTAAGCAGTGCTGGGACCCCTTTTGGAGGTCCAGGGCATGTTTCTACTTTGTCTTCTAAGGTGAGGACTGAAGAAGTAGATAGCATTTTGTACCTCTGACAATTAAGCTTAAAATGTTTATATTGAAGAGAGGCTAAGATATAAGCTAAAGAATGTAATTTGTCTTCCATTTGAAGATGTCAGGGAAAGTTCCTGTGTATGTAGGTGGTAGACCACCAATGTGTGGAGTAGAGGTGATTTCTGTGGATAGAGAGCAGACCCTCCACCATGCAAATGAACTGTAAGCCACCTGAGGGACAGGCACCAAACATAACAAATGGGCAGCAAATTGTGTGTGGGTCCCTAGCCACTGTAAATATAAGTACTTATATAATCTTTTGGTAGGAGGAGAAAATAGAAACAGTAATTGAACTTGTAGTGTTTAGTTAGGAAATGGAGTTTGCTTATAAGTGGCACTGATGGCAGATTAGCAGGAAGCATACATGAAGCAGACTTGTCCAAGTTTTTGTGCTAAGTTGTATTAAACTGTAGAGACATTCTGAACTGTGCTATGAAAAAGAGTAGTCCCAAAGTTTCCTTTGCCAAGGATTTTTTTTTTTTTTGTAAAGCAGAATATAATATGTAGTAATTAAATTAGGCTCCTTTATCTCCCTTTCCTTGGTGGTAATAAAGATGAGGGCTGAATATATGGAAATGTGGATCACACCACTTTCCCTGTGAGGGGTGCATTATTATTTTTCCCATTCTATAGATGAAGAAATTGAGGCATAGAGTGGTTAAGTTACTTGCTCAGGCTTATGCAACCATTTGATGCTGGAGCTCAGACAAAACTTATCATTTCTTTTGGGGGGAAGAAATACATGCTTTAAATGTACCTACTTAGTGCATATCAAGTTGTAGACCTTTTAAATTAGAGATTTGATGTAAGTTTATGTTTAGATTTCTCTGTTTTTCGATGTTAAGGGAGGGTCAACCAGATTAGAATGTCTTTATATTTAACAATTGAAGAAGGCTAACCATATATTTATCAGATTTAGTTTGGAGACACAGACTAAAAATAACTGGATACCTTTCTTTGATTAAATACAGTTTTTAAAATGGTGACTTGAAAATACCTCAAGGAGTCCTTCTAGGATTCTGCATCAGTTGTATAGACAGCAATGCAAAAGATGAGTGCCCAGAGTGAGTGACTTGTGTAACCCTGTTGTACTGTTAGGACTTTGTGAATTATTTGAACTTTGAAAGGAGAAAAAACACTTTGAAAACTGAATTTAAAGTAATTATTGTGATGTTATCAGTGAAACCCAAATTTTCTTTACATTGAAGGCAATGGTTTTTAGAGGATTTAAATATATTAAGTTCACTATTTAGTATACTTAAACTATGGTTTACAATATATTTAAATGTATTAACTTCTTGAGCTTATTAAAGAGATTCATAGGATCACAGGGAATTAAAATAAATGTTAGAAATCTCTATCTCCTCTCATTTGACCAAATCTACCTAAAGCAACCCAAATGAAAAATGTACCCTACTTTGAAGACCTCTATGGGAAAAATATTCTAAAACTCCCCTCTATAACTCATTCCAGTACTTTAACAACCCTGAGATTTAATGTTTAGAAATTGGTTTCTAATATATGATGAAAGGAACTCTAAATAAAAAATTAGGAAGAGCTATGCATTATGTAAAAGACCTCCCATTCAGAAAAAAAGAAAATACTTAGCTGGGGAAAAAAATTTAATTATGATAGTACATATCTGAAACTTAAAATACTTGAAATAAAAAATAAAAATAGAAAATGTACCCTCCCTCCCAAGATTTTTTCCATCTGTTCCTAGAACCAGGGCTGCAAATTACCTTGAGAAGAAATCTTATCTGGCTTTATATCTTTTGGCAAGTTTTGCTTAATTTCAGAAGGAGGGGAAGAAAGACTAATAATGCACGCACGCGCGCGCGCGCACGCACACACACACACACACACACACACACACACACGAGCACACAGATGACACACAAGGTGGTTTCCTAAGCAGTTTGTTCTATTTCTTCACATTCTTCCTGTCAAAATGTTTACTTATTGCTTTCTTTTCATTGTCATTTGAGCCCATTTCTGAATGGTATTTGTTGGAAATTGAATAAATGTGTTCCATTTTTCATAATGTATGTCTTTGTATGGTTAATTATTAAGCCATTCTGAAGTCTATAGACTATTGTTTGTTACCACTTAATAACTTTTTTTCTTAGAAGGGATATGGAAAATAGTTGGAAGAATGCCTGTTAGTAGCTTTAACATATGCTTACTAATTTTTTTTTGTATTTACTAACTCATCTGGTAGCATCACTAATCTTATTTATAATTTTAAGATCACTAAAAATTCATCCAGGAGTAGAGATGTAGCACTTCTTATTTAGATCTATACCTAGCAATTAAAGTTATGAAATTTAATGTGGAAAATTACTTTAAACTTCTTAAATGTATTTTGATAAGCTTAAAGATTGTATGTTATTTGCTTGTGATAACATGAGAAAAATGCTCTCTTGAATCTTAATTATTTGCAAATTTTTATCAGGTGAAATAAGCAGATTTCCCCACTGACTTGTTTTTAGAAATATTTTCTAATATATAGTAAAAAAAAGAAATAAGTTCCTGAGATTTACTGATGAAGCCTGAAATATGTTCTAAATGCCACTAAGGAAAAATGTAAGCCCTTTTTAGCTCACATCAGAAGACCAGCAGACTCCTTGCCCCTAGGTTGGGTCTGAGGTTTGCAGTAAAGGGGCTGCTGTGGACCCCTCTGAAGTTGCATCCCTTGTTATGTAACTCCCTTATGCCTCTGAAATTTGAATGCACCTGTAATTCTTTTTTAAAAGCCCATCATAGCCCTGCATTAAAAGCTATCCTGCTATATCCTTAATTTATTACCTATGAATCATTTTTGGACCTTGTTCACCAATGTTAGTTAATACCATTCCCCTATTGGGATAGATGCCAGATCCTTGTTTTCTTTTTCCCTTTCTCTTTTCTCCTCTCCCCTCCCTCCTTCCTGCCCTCCTTATGTCCTCTTGCCTTTATGTATTTTAAGACATTTGGGGGTCTCATCTCTGGTCCCCAGGGACAGGTGTGTGGCCAGTGGGCACCGCCCTGCCTGCCCTGCCCCCCTGCCCATGTCACTCTTATTCCTGCAGGCCCGGGGCCCGAGCTGCTGAGTGGCCCCAGTACCCCGCAGAAGCTGCCAGTGCCTGCGCCCAGTGGCAGGCCCTCGCCTGCGCCCCCCACAGCCGCACAGCAGCCTGCAGCCGCAGTGCCCGGGCCCTCCGTGCCACAACCGGCCCCGGGGCAGCCCTCTCCCATCCTGCAGCTGCAACAGAAGCAGAGCCGCATCAGCCCCATCCAGAAGCCACAAGGCTTGGACCCCGTGGAGATCCTGCAGGAGCGGGAATACAGGTACTGCCCTGCCTGGGAGGGGTCAAGTCATTGGACTGGCAAGTGCCGTCATGCACAAGGGTTGAGGTGCCTCCTCAGGCTGTGGTCATTCTGTTATGGGACAGGGAAGAGCCAAAAGGAAACTCTGGAGGCAGAAACTCATGCCATGAAAATGGTTTCAGAACAAAACTGTAGAGAAGAGTTTGTGTGCCATTGCTGGGACTTTGTGGTGGCTGACTGTGGTTTTGGTCATGCAGTCAAGAAAACTTTATCCACCCCCACGCATGACAGGTGCTGGGAACAGACTCAAAAGCCCAAGGATATGGGCATCTCACTCTCGGGTTATGCAGTGTGTTTTCCTTGTTTGTCAGTTTATGTCCTTGACGGTCTATGAGGTGATCAGATGTTGAGTATGCTGTGTTGGGGTGACCTTCAGATTGGTAGCACTTCTCATGATACTAAAGTATGCTTTGGTAGCTTGGTATAATATTTTCTTTGTTTTAAGTCACACATGTTTTGGTCTATTGCTTGGAAAATCCTGTGTAAGTATCTTCAAATGGGGTCCTTATTTAAAATGTTATTTCAGAAACTTAATTTTCACTGGATTTGGCATTTTTATCCAAAATTGGGGTTTGGCAGACTTTTTCTGTAAAAGACCAGACAGAAGAAAATTTATGCTTTGCAGAGTTGTACCTCTCAGGCATAAATACTCACCTCTGCCCATTTTGTGTAAAATACCCCGGCAATAATTGCTTGGCTTCAGTCCAATATAAAACTTTATTTATAAAAACAGACTGTAGACAGGATTTGACCTGTACACTATATTGCAGATCCCTTATGTAAATGGTGAATGTCAACTCAAAAGGGAGTTCACTTAGTATTGAGCCAAGATAAAGCCAAGCTAAGACTGTGGATCCTAGATTTTTTCAGAAGTATGCTATGGTCAACTAGCTATATAACCTTGGTTACATTTCTTTTCTGTGATTCAGTGTACTATCATGTTAAAAGAAGGTATTATGGTGTTTCTCATATAATTGGGAAGACATAATGGCATAGAAACATTCAGTAAATATTAGTTATTATTATTATTTCCCCAATATTATTTAATTTTAAAGGAAATCAACATTTAAAATTTTAGTTAATGTTAGTATACATTGTTTGAATTCCCCTTTAAAACATTACCTTAATCTTTATTGATAAGCACATGACTTGTTATTAGACTAAAATTAGTCAATTTTGAGGGTTACTTGGAAAGATTCATAGTAACTGGCATTAGATGTGTGGCAGAGAAGTATAACCTTACTCTTTCATTACTATCCTCAGCTAAGAGCCTTTAAGTTGTAGTTTTCAAAATTTCACATATATCTAGAATGCTAGATACTTATCATCAAACAATATTTCAAAATTGATATGTGGACTCAATTGGGTGAATAGTTTTGTGGTACAGTGTCAAATACTAGCCCAGCCAAGGCAGGAGAACTGTCTTCATGTGTAATACTTTGTTTATGTTAATATAGATATTGAAAAGTCAGCAATAGGGTAAAGAGGCATTGTGAAGTTACTCTAAATTTTGGATTCCCTAAGAACTAACATTCTTTTTTCCTACTCTGAAGGTGCAAAGCTGCTGGTACTTTTGTTAAATCATATGAAGTGCCCTCAAGACATTCTCTACCAAGAAATTTTGTGTAATATCTGGCTTTTTCTCCTTAGCCTGTTTCTTTTGTGTGTGTGTGTTTTAACTGTTTATTTTGCTGACTGCTAAATTTTCTATATTATTTTTACCAGAATTTTAATTGCAGGGCTAATTTGTAATGAGCTCATATTTGTACCTTTTTTGGAAGTGTGATCTTAATGGATGGTTATGAAAATCTTTTATTCTCCAACCCCATATTGATAAAAAATTTGTATCAGTTCCTTTTAAATTATACACGTTGTAAAAATGTGGTGGAATGGCTATTTTTCATATTATTATTTAATATCTTTTGTAAACTGTGTGGCTTTAGAAATCATTGATCTCAACAACCTTGGGTCTGAATTTTTTTATGGCCTTCTAGACAAGAAGCATAAGTTTCTATTGGTGGTATTTCAGGACCATATCTTTGTTATTTATAGAGTAATAGTTGCTTTTTGCTTATATGAAGATAAATTGTTCATCTGCAGAGACTAAATTTATCTATTAAAAAGTTTAGATTAAGGCCTTTAGATACTTTTTCAAGACAGTCACAAACCTCTTTTCTTTTGATTCTCTGTAGTAGAATGGCTTACTAGTTTTTAGCTTGGTTATGAGAAGGATCCATTGCATTTTTATCATCTGGCTAAAGATTTGAACAATGTCTTGAAAAACCTCTTTTACACTTTGATAAACTTTGAACAAAAATCATCTGTCAGAAATTCTTTAACAGATGTTAATATCTTTGGCCCTTATAATATCACTTACCTTGTCTGTGAAAACTGCAAGGAAATTATGAGAACTTATTTTTTTTTTTTAACTTTTAAGTCAGTTGGCTGGCTTTTCCTTGTTCATCATAAAATCAGAATTTTGACAAATTGATCTTCTTTATTCCGTCCTAGCATAAATAAGTTTCTGCATGTGAACACTTTGCCTCAGATCTGTACCAGCTCTCTAGTTAAGACATTTTTCCCTATTTAAATTGGATCCTTTCTTTTTTGATGGAACTTTATTGCTTCTCTCTGTAGTTAGTGTCAGGGAGAGATTTCTACCCGCTGCTCCCACCCCCCTTTGGCACACTTCCTTTACCGTCTCATTACACCCAAGTTCGTTTCCTTCCATTTAGAGTTAGATGTCTGAACAAAAGTACTTCAGGAGTTGTCGCATTGGCGTGTAAACTAATTCCACGAATGTTTGCATGGGAAATGTATTTCACAGTCGAAAGGGTTTATTTGGGAAGGGTATCTTTGAATATATCAGCCTTCTCTGCAATGGAGTCAGAATTCAGTGTGAAAACAGTCTGCTTGTTTCGGGAGCAAGCATGGGCTCCCTACTGGTGGTATTTTTGGTCTTGCCCTGGTCTCCATTGCAACCCTAAAAATTTCTTCTCAAAAATTACCTATAGACGCTTTACCAGCAAAGTTACAAAAAGTCTTACACATGCTTTCTCTCTGTCTTTTTAAAGTGTCACTCAGCTCCTTGAAGGAACAAAATGTACCAGTGTCATTTTCTGTTCAAATAACTCTCCTACAGGAATCATAAACTTCTCCTCTGGACCTGAACAAATATCTGTTGCCTTTAATGGAACTCTTTTTCTTGCCAGAACAGTAACCCCTCTTGATTTACTGTTCATCTGTATGAAAAACCTGAGTGACCTAATTCTGCTTCAATTTTCTGTACTCATGAGGACACTAAATGAGTCTCCCGCAGTCATGCAGTATTACATCTTGCTGTTGTTTCAGGAAGTTCAGAATCCTGAATCTCTTTATCAGACTACCTGCCGAATTCCACTGATGGGAAGATGAAATTGTCTGGAGAGGAGCATTATTTAAAATGAACATTTCTATTAAGCACAACAACAACAAAGATATAATTTTCTATGTTAAAGAAGCCCCTCCTGTACCTTTGCTATCTACCCACCACGTGCAGAGTTGAATGCATATCATTTCACTGTGAAGGTTTCCTTGCCTCTTCCAGAGTTTTTACTTTGTACTTCTTGCTTCCCTTTCATAAAAGAGAGATGTTTTTGTGTTGGGGACTGAGATTCATTAACAAATGACAGGGCCCTTAGGAGAAGCAGTCCTCACAGGGAGAAAGAAGTGTACCCCCCAGTTTCTACCTGCTCTAGTGCCTCAGGCACCCACACCCCTTGTTGCAATCTCCCACTCCCCACCTCTTCCTTTACCCTTCCCCCTTTGCCCTTCCTTTACCCTCCCCTTGTAGTTCAGTGAGGTTTAATCTCAGCATCATCAGCCACTTGTCCTGCAATGAGGTTATTTATTTCCTAGTTCCATAGTCCTTTGGAAGATTAAGGAAAAGGCAGCTAACTATTCCTTCTGATTTAGCATCTGACTCACTTTGTTCAAGAGTTAACCAGAATATAAAGGGGTAGTTTGAGTTCTAGGTTATTCAAATACGGAAAGTCTTTCACAAATCTAGAATCAGGATAGCCAAATTGTTGGCAGCCATCTTACTCCACTACAATATTCGATTTTCTTTTCTTATGGGCAGAATCATAGGCCATAAAGTAAAGTGATATCAAAGGTAAAATTGTTTGTATTTTACTTTTTTCCCCTAGTGGATTTTCCTCCTAATGGCCTGATGTTCAAGATACATCATCTGCTGCTATATTTGGAGAATTGGGGCTATGTGTATGGTTAATAAAATGAATTGGATAAATGAATTTGGTATTTGTTTCATATAGTAAAAATAAAAAAACCATGAGAATAACCCCATGACCATCACTACTGGGATGTGGGAAAAATTTGAGAGAGTTTGAATGATATTTCCAAAAAAGTAAAATGGTAAAATCTTCTCATTGTTGTTTGAACTAACACAATTTTAGTCTGTTGGATGTTTAGATCATTTAAAAGTGCTATTATTTGCAGTGGTGTGCTTACTGTAAAGTAATAGCTAGGTGATGATGATAATATGAACACAATGGTGATAAATAATTTAGCAAATCAGAATCAATGGCAAGCGTACCAAATAAAATAGGAATCTATCATCTGTATTATTTATAGTGAAGCCAGTGGAAAATAAGTCATTTTTATTTTGATCATCTTTAAATGTTTGAAAAAGATGGTATTTTATTTCCCTCCCAAATCAAACATCTGAAATTTTTAGGCGTGCACTCATCTTGATATTTGAGTCATAGGAAGTATGAAGATCCTTTGCAGCACCTAAGTCTCAGAAGGTTTTACTCTTTCAAATTACTATGCAACATCATAAAGGTTGAAAAATAATGTAATAGTCATTTTTCACAGAATCCTTAATTTCCAACTTTTGTAGTGGAGGCCAGGAAAGTTCTCAGAAAGTGTATTTTAATGATTAACTTTATTATCACAATGGTTTTAGTATCAGGTAAATGAGGGTTTCAACTTTGGTCCTGTGATGTCCAAAAGTTCTTTTATTTTCATCATCAGTAAAATGGGACCATTGTAGTATTCACCTTGTGAGATGAGTGTGTGCATGTGCACATGCACTTGTGTTTGTGAGAGATAATTAAATAAAATCATCCATTAAATGCACTTAATTTAGTATAGTTAGTATTTATTAGGTTAACTCACTACTTCTTTTATTACTATTTTTATGAACTCTATTCCAACACAGTTTTGCCCTCAATTTAGGAGGCAAATACATTTAAATGACACATAATTATGTATAAGAATAGGATTCAAAACCTATTTCAAGTGTGTATTTGTGACAATAATGGTATTCCAAAGGAATGAAGAGAGATGTCTTGTATTTCTGTTCTGCCTTCATTATGGGGAAGTACCTGCAGTTATATTTTTGATGGAGTCTAAAATCAGAATTCCCAGCATCCTCCTCTAGAAACTCTTAGATTTTAACTTCTATGTACTGATGCCCCTGATTTTTGAAAAATGCCTAATTTGTCTTCTTTTCTCAAGCAAGCACTCTGCACAGAGGAAGTGGTTGTGGCTGGCAGGGCTGTCTGAATGTTTGGGGTTGGCTGGTTTCTGTGGCCTCAGTTCCTTCTGCTCTTGCCTGCTCTGCTTTAGCTGCTGTTGTCCTCAGAGTCTTGGCAAGGAGTACAAATGGCCTGGTTGCCTTAGGACAGAACTGGAGGTTAAAAAGAAAATTCTGGTCTCAGCTGTGCACTCTGGCTGGCTGGGAATTAGGGAACAAGTCAGATTTTCCTGTCTCTCATTTTCTGTTTGTTAAGAATGAGCCAGAACATTTGATTTTATTCCCCCTAGATGTAGCATGAGCTTTCTTTCCGGGTGTTAGAAGTTATGGAGAAAGTCAGAGTGTTAGGTAACATATAGCACCTGTCTATATTAATTCAAAGGTAGCTTTTCTCAGCTTAACATCAAACAACGTAGCTGGGTGTCAGAAATCGACTGTCAGTAACTGGTATGTTTCGCCATGAACTTGAACTGAGGTTATTGTCGATCATTGAAGACTAAATCGTAATGTATATTTTCATCTCCCCCCTCCCCCCATTTTATTATTTCCTTTCAGACTTCAGGCTCGCATAGCTCATAGGATACAAGAACTGGAAAATCTGCCTGGCTCTTTGCCACCTGATTTACGAACCAAAGCAACCGTGGAACTGAAAGCACTTCGGTTGCTCAATTTTCAACGTCAGGTAATACCTTTTCCCCAGTGAATCTGAGATGTAGGAAATAAATGTAATTGTTCCTAAAGGGTGATCTGAGTGTTTCCTTTAGTCTCTTCAATGTTGTTATAAAGACATAAACTTAGCAAATTAGCTTATCTTTTAGACCAACTGAGTATAGCTAATAGTATAGATGAATTGCTTATTATGGTTTTCTTCTTCTGCACATCAGAAACATTTCTTCCCCTGGACTCTGGTTTACAGAATCAGGGTTTGGGCATTTGTTACTGTGAATGAAAAACCTGGAGAACAATTAGGGCTAGCTCATATTTGCCTTTATGGTGCCAAGGAAAAATGAGGAGGTGGTTGGTCAGAGTTTCTTGGTAAGCACAAAGGGAAAACATTAGCCATGAAAATAATTTTTAAAAATGTGATAGCCTTTCTACTGTATAGCTCATTACTCATAGAAGTACATGAAACAATGTCTTGTAACTTGATTACTCTTTTCAAAACCTAACTTTGGGGCACTTGATCCCACATTGACTAATCAATGAGTTGTTATCTGGTCTTGTTAGAGTTTTAAGTAGTCACTTCTTAAAAACTAGCATAATGATCTATTTTCTGATTTCCAAATCAGTAGGAGACTTGTAAAATGAGGTGGAACTAATTTTTACTTTGATGAGTTTTGCCATGTTGACCCCAAAGGTGCAGGTCTCCCCATCTACAGATTGCCAGATAAAGTCAAAGGGGATAAAGAGCTTTTCATTACTAGTCAGATGGGTTTGTTTTATTGAAGGCCAGGGCATGAAAAATGAATTATTAATAAATAAATGTAGTTTGAAAGTATGAATTGCATGATTTGGTCTGTTGGAAGATGTGACTAAAATTCTTAGGCTACTTCCTGTGCAGTTATCATGTGAACTTGGATATACACTTGACTTATAGGTTGTCATTACAGAAAGGCATCAGTGGCTGGATGCTACTTAGCAATAGATTTGAATTTAGTTTAAAATTAAAAAAAGAAAATCCTCCAAGTTCCATTTATTTCTTTATTATAGGTGACTTCATAATATGAACTAATGAAAGTGATAAAATTTTGTTAAATGAATATTAGCTAAATTTATTTTCAGGAATAAGCTTAGATTCAAAAGAGCTTCACTGTGCTGGAATCTTACTGGTATCTGAGTTTTGTTTGATAGTATTGAAAAATCTGTCACCTATAAAGTTTCCCAATTACATTAACTGTAATTGATGCTGATTTCAGATTCAATTGAATGAGTATTGTAATGTGTGCTCCCAAGTCCCCTTCTCCTGCTGCCATATAGCATGCAATATAAGCACCTACAGTAAGCTCATGATATAATATAAAACTTAAATATATTGCAAAGAATATTATTTTTGAGTGTGAGGAAAGCAAAACAGGTATTTTGCGTCATTTATTTGAGGTTATGAATTCATAACCTTATGACATGAATAGAAAGCACCTCTTTTATTCTTTTTGCAAATCATCATTAAGGGTAATCTTTAAACACACAAGAATCTTAGTATGACATTTAAAACAAAGTAAAAATATTTAAAGTTTTTAACTAAATAACATCATGAGAGTAATTAAAGAGAATGAATTAATTTAAAGTCAGGACAACATCCATATTTTTTCCTTTTTACTATTTCATTACTATAATTGTTTTTTATCTGAATTATTTGGAAAGAAAATTCATACCATCCTGGAAAATACCATGTGAATCTGACATGTTTTTAGTTCCTTCATTTAGTTTAGGCTAACCGTGACTGAGAAACTCTAAGTAGTTCTGTTCCATTAAATGGAAAAGAGAGAAGGTCAGGGCTCAGGAATCCAGCTTCTGTTCCGGAGACTGTCTAACAGCTCTCCTCTTGACAGCTGAGACAGGAGGTGGTGGCCTGCATGCGCAGGGACACCACCCTGGAGACGGCTCTGAACTCCAAAGCGTACAAACGGAGCAAGCGCCAGACTCTGCGAGAAGCCCGCATGACTGAGAAGCTGGAGAAGCAGCAGAAGATCGAGCAGGAGAGGAAGCGCCGGCAGAAACACCAGGTCCTTAGAGCTGGGCTTTACCTGGATAGAGGTGTCTGATGGGGTCATTGGACAGGGTCAAAATGACTGCAGATATGTCCCTTTCAGGTGGTGGGAGAATCACAAAAATAGAAAGGCCTCTTGGAGTTTACATAGTTCAGCGACATCATTTTTATATATCAGAACACTTAGGCCAAGAGATAAATGGGTGACCTGCCCGAGATCACATACTTGGTCAGCAGCAGAATGAAGTTTAGGACCTAGCTTTCTTGAATTGCAGTCCAATATTGTTGGTTGAGACTACTATAATAAAATACCAGAAACCAGGTAGATTAGAAACAACAGGAATTTACTACTCAAAGTTCTGGATGCTGGAAGGCCAAGGTCAGCATGCCAGCATAAGTCAGTTTCTGGTGAGGACCCTCTTCTGCTTTGCAAAGTGCAGACTTCACGTGTCCTCGTATGGCAGGAAGAGAGCAAGCAAGCTCTCCAGGATTCTTTTGTAAGGGCACTAATTCCATTCATGGGGGCCCCACTTCTAATACCATCACATTGCAGGATTCCAGCATTTGAGTTGGTGGGTGGGGCCCCACAAACACATCATACATTTAGTCAAAAACAGGTATCATAGTCATGGTTTCATGGAAAGCTGCCTAACAGGTAGGCATAGTGGGTTTCCCAGAACAAAATCCTGGGAAAAAAGCAACTTGGAAAAGGAAAGAACTGAGCAAAAAGTTATTTTTATTACAAGTGTAAATATAGGATCCTGGGCTTTTTGATGGTCCAGTAGAAGGTTTCACAGGGGCAGATATTTAAAAATATTCCTTTGTAGGGAATATTTTGAAATAGTTTGATAGGATTTAATTTTGTTTTTGTAATCTTTTACATTTTGTTTTTTTCTTGTGCTTAATTAAGTGACTTAGTTTCCTTTTGAAAAAAAAATATTGAATTTTAGTATAAATAGGGTATACATTTCCCCTCCTCTATTTAAAAAATGACTACAAATTTGTGCCATTTTCACTTCATATAAACATATTTTGTATCACCATTCTAAGGTATTTAAGTTAGAGCAGAGGAAACATTACTTTTGTAACGTGATTTTTCACTGGAAATACCAGGTCCCTCAGGTTTATTTTAGAGTGCGGGAGCGACATACTTTAAATTTGTCATTGCCAGTCTCTTTAGTCCTGGATCTTCCCATGTGGAAGCAGCCACACCCCAGAAATGGAGTTGGCTTTTTTTCTACAGATATGCAATCACACAGCCATGGAGAGGTGCGTTTTCCCACTGGCTCATAGCCTGTCCCTCACTTGCAGAGGCCAGGGCACCTGTCCCAAAATAGATTCTAGTCTGAGTTGTGTTATGTGTACATTGAGAGTCTTGGACTAAGTTGATACCTTGATGTTGGGAAGTGCATCTTAATCATCCTTTTCTCCCCCTTGTGAATCCTTTAGGAATACCTGAACAGTATTTTGCAACATGCAAAAGATTTTAAGGAATACCATCGATCTGTGGCTGGGAAGATCCAGAAGCTTTCCAAAGCAGTGGCAACTTGGCATGCCAACACTGAAAGGGAGCAGAAGAAGGAGACAGAGCGGATTGAAAAGGAGAGAATGCGGAGACTGATGGTAAGGGGGGCCCCCTGCAGGAGCCCAGCCGGATGCTCGGTTCACATCTCTCTGCACTGAGAATATGAAATAAGGCAGGAGAAATGAAAGCTGCTTATCAAACATGTTAAAAAGTTTCTTTGAATTTCTGGGGGATGGACTATGAGTGTCTTCTCTTTCTTATACAAAGATCTATGCCATAGATCTAGGGCCAAACTTGATGAATGTGGTGTTGTACCATTGCTGTACAGACTGTAGCTTCTCACTTACATAAAGACAGTGTAATGTTTTGAACAACCAACAATAAAAATTAAAAAAAAAAAAGGCAGGGACGGTGTTTTACTGGAGTTTGATAATTAGATCTGGAAGAATTATAAATGAGTTTCTTCTAAAAACATCACTTCTCTGAGATGAACGGCCAAGTCCTTTTGTCCGTGTGTGTGTGTGTGTGTGTGTGTGTGTGTGTGTGTACACGTGCACGCTATTGGAGGATCAAACCCAGGTTGTGCATGCTAGGCAAGCACTCTACCACTAAGTTACATACCCAGCCTGTATGAATGAAAAGTTTTTTTTTTTTAATGAATAGCTTATCTTATCTTTGAATCTAAGAAGGTCCTGGTTTTGGAGCCTCTTGGTGCTAATCAGAAATTATTCTGATAACAGTGTAAAAAGTGATTTTTAAGTTAATTTTGAGATGTTGCTTTTTTGTGGCAGTTGTGTTATTCTCAAGAGCTATTCATGGATCATTACATTTGCACTGTTAGTTTTTAGTGGATCTATAAACACAGAAGGGATAGCTTTATATTGTTGGAGTATTTGGTTTTATTGGCTATTTATTTCTGAAATTGGACAAAGCACACTCTGGATTTTAGAAAAGTGTAAGCAGTCTGCTCTGATGATAGGAGACCTGCAGAACTGTCTGGGACATAAGCCTGAGTGGGTGAAGAGAAACTTTCAGCCCATAGTTATGTACCTGGGAAATTGTGAGTGACACTGTCTTCCTTGCTGGTATTACAGTCTGTGTTTTATTTTCATTAATTGTTCTTGGATTCCATAAAGTAGACACTATGTTTTCAAAAGGTTCCAGGTGTTCATGAATCTTACCGTCTTATACTGCCTCCCTCTCTGTTTTTGGGAGGGAGGGGACTGTCCAAGAGATTTCTCACTAGCTAGGGAGTCCATTTTATAGTAATTGGAGCAGTCAACAGTCAAATTTGTCTGATTCAACTGAAGTGAAACTATATTAGAACTTCAGTAACAGATTGGTTTGACACTAATGATTAGGCATTTGCAAATCATTAATTTTTGCAATTAAATGATGGAATATACAGATAATAGAGAAACTGAAGTTTTTTATCACTCTTTCTTCAAGTGAGATCAACCATAACCAAAAGCAATTAGAGTTATAATAGCATTTGAGGTTCACGCTCATTCATGGGGCAGACAGCCGCCAGACTGAGTGATGAAGCTGCTGTCACTCGGGCAAACGCTGGAGTGACATCCTCGCACTGAAGACCCGAGTTTTTCTGTGATGCAGTTGCCTCTTAAAGATTTTGCAGCTTGCTTCTTTTATTTAGGCATCACATGAGGAAAATATTTTGGAGTGTCCTTTAATTGGGTTGTATAAAAGAGATTTCTCTCTAAGTAGCTCAGAGTACATCAGAGTTTTATTCTGTTTAACCTCATCATGTTGCTTAATGGGAGGTGGAAGTGGAAATCATTGTATCTGTTTTATCGCTCAGCAGTATCAGACTTCAGGTGCTAAATGACTTGTCTCCAGTCACCTCAGCAGTGCAGGTCTCTGACAAAAAAAAATTCTCAAAATTTGACCTTTCCTATTATCCACAATGTTTCTTATACTTAGTTGTTTCTAAGTATAAGAAATTATTCGTTAAAAGCCTATTTGATTGCTTAACTTACTGAAATATTTATGAATGAAAGGATCTTATGTCTGGAATTGGCTTCAAAACAATCAGTTTGGGGTAAAAGGAAGGAAGGGTAGCAATTGAACAGGAGTTGCCACAAATTAATTGCTTGCTGTTAGTTATATAAGAGATTGTACCATTCTATCCAGTTTTTATTATACTTAAGATTTTCTGAAATATGAAGTAAAAATAGACTTCAGAAGGGAATTGTCAAATTTTAATTATTTTTGTGCAGTTAAAGAAACAGAAGAACAAAGCACCAACTCAAAGTGCTGATAGCACCACACACACACACACACACACACACACACACACACACACACAGTGGGGCTTTGTGCCCTGACTTTGCTGTGAACCCCAGGGTCCCCAGACACAGGTGTTGTACATCTGTATGTTTGCCTGGTCCCAGGCCCCTTGTGATGGCTTGTGAAACCTGGCTCATCCAGTTTGTTCCACTCACTACCAAAGTTCAGAGGGTCAGGAGCAGAGAAGAACATAAAATGCAGTCGTCAGAAAATGTGTACAGTGCTGTCATCACTCTCTCCTTTGCTTATAGGCTGAAGATGAAGAGGGCTATAGGAAACTGATTGATCAAAAGAAAGACCGGCGTTTAGCTTACCTTTTGCAGCAGACAGATGAATATGTGGCCAATCTGACCAACCTGGTTTGGGAGCATAAACAAGCACAAGCAGCCAAAGAGAAGAAGAAGAGGAGGAGGAAGAAGAAGGTAGGTGTTCTAGAGTTGATGGCTGAGCCTCTGCTCTTCCGGCAGGGATGAGCTTGAGTATTGCTCTTTATTAAGCACCACTTCCTACACTAATGGAAGGTTTGGATTATTGAATGCCAACAACTGCATAAATTGGTATGGGAACAGACAAGGTATTGGAGATAAGGGTATGAAGGACAGGATGTACTCCACCAAAGTAATAGTCTCTATTTTCATTGTTTAATACAGTATAATATTTTAAATTGAGTACCACACAACTGGCAGGAAGAATAAAAACATACAGATAAGTGTTTGCTTAAGTTTAATGGCAGTGTGGCAGGAGACTGCTGAGTTAAGAAACTGGAATGAAAATTAAGAATAATGCAATATACAGATTGAAATAAGCCAAAGGAAGATGTACGAGGTAGCTTTTAGGATTTTTTTTTTGGAACAAATTTCAGCCTATTTGGACAGATAGTGATGACAAAATTGCTCATTCAGTTCTGCTGCCCTGATGCTGCAGTGAGATAAGTGTGCAGATAAGGGTTTTAGGTAGTTAGAGGAAAAAAAATAGTCCTATGTAAAATATAACCTAATTATGATGAGAAATGAAGGGTAATATTTCGTATCTCTGTTCTTCAGCTATTATATCTCAATTCAGAAGTGACTTGCTGAGTGTAGGCCTGTGAATGCAGATTTCTTTAAAATTCAGATAGTCCAGTAATCTAGCTAGTTCTTGGTTGATGATCAGCCTTCTGTGTCTGTGAATATACATCCACGAACTTGACCAATCTAGGGTCAAAAATATTTTTTGGGGGGAAGGGGGTACCAGGGACTGTACTCAGGAGCACTCGACCACTGAGCTACATCCCCAGCCTTATTTTGTATTTTATTTAGAGACAGGGTCTCACTGAGTTGCTTTGTGCCTTCCTTTAATTGAGGCTGACTTTGAACTCGTGATCCTCCTGCCTCAGCCTCCGAAGCCACTGGGATTACAGGTGTGCGCCACCGTGCACAGCGTAGGATAAAAAATATTCTTAAAAATTTTGTGTGTATTGAAAGTAAACAGACTTTTTTCTTGTCACTATTTCATAAACAATACAGTTTAAAGTGACTTACATAACACATTGTGTAGGCATCTGTGATCCAGAGAAGATTTAAAGTATGCAGGAGGATGTGTTTAGGTTACATGCAAGTGCTCTTTCATTTTATACAAGAAACTTGAGCATCCTCAGAGGTTGGTGTCCACAGGAGTCTGGGAACAGATCCCCCCATGGATACCAAGGGATGACTGTATTTTGTTTTCATGATAAATTCTGATGATACCAGGTACAAACATCAACAGAAAGTCTTCATCAGAATTGTGAAGATTGAGGGTTGGTAGCACTTAATCATTTATTCTCTACACTGAATAATTGAACAAAATGTTTTTCAAAAAATAATTAATTTCATGGCTCCTGAATTCTCATACCTGTTTCATAATTAAGGAGGAGGAATAAATGATTGAGAAGGTGCCTTCTCGACCCTGATTTCCTTAGTGTAAGATAGCTTACCTTATTGTGAAGACGAACGAGGGATGACTCAGGGCTTGGATTTAGACATTTTGTTGGAGAGGAATACCTCATTTTCTTGTCAATGCAGCATCATAGACTTTACAGAATTCTAGCTCCCAAGTTTCTGACTTAAAAAGACAATGTCAGAGTTAGTGAAAGGAACACAGGCAAACCAGATACAATTCTATGAGTGGACCCCGTTTTTTGTTTTTTCCTAATCTAGGGGTGTGTCTTGCCGAGGTTGTCACTATCATTGGTGTTTTTGGTGTTCAAGTTCATGTCCTATATTTCTGCTGAAGAAATGAAAGCCAGTGGCCTGGATTTGAGCTTCTGGTTTATAAGTAACAGTTTCCTGCCATGGTGTTTGGTAGTCTTATCATCATGGACAAAGAAAGAAAGATAGTTGACTGTCATTGATGCTGCTGGTGTTTTTGTGTTGATCTGTGCAGAGTGGGGATTTGTTACAATATTTCTCATAGCACAGCTTACTCTACAGAATTTGTAGCTTGGCACTCTCTCCTTCCAAATTCTTGCCCCCAGGTTTGTTAATATCACTTGTTCTTTCCGTGTTATATTTTCACTCAACAGCTATTAACTGCATACTTGCTATGAGCTTAGGTTGTATGCTAAAGAGAAAAACAGTGCAGACAGACACTAATCAAGCTTTCACCCAAATATATAATTATAAACTGTGGTTAAATGCTGTGAAGGGAAACTCAGAGTCAAATTAGAGGTGGGCCCTGCTCTTCTAGCAGACAAATAAATAATAGGTATCAAAGTAATGATAGCCTGCCTTGTGAAGATCTCTGAGCTTCTCCTGTTGGTCATTTCACACGGTCAATGTGGAGGAATTTTACTTTGACATCAGCCTCTTCCCCATCATGTGATCAGGACACATAGCATATCAGCACTAGGCCCTGAGCAGGACCATGGAGAAGGGGCTGTGTTTCCCTCCTCTTGCCAGAAATGGGATAAAGAAGAAAGGAAAGAACCAGATTCCTCCTAGCCTGTCCAGTACTCTGTCTCTTTGACAGGGGTTTACGACTTAGTTCAAAGTGAGTTACCAATTCCAGATGCACCTTTATTCAAGTGCAAAAACAAGAAAAAGGGGGACTGGGGTTGTGGCGCAGTGTTAGAACACTTGCCTAAAGCATGCGTGAGGCATGGAGTTTGATCCTTGGAACCACATAAAAATAAACAAATAAAATAAAGGTATTGTGTCCATCTACAACTAAAAATTAAATAAATAAATAAATAAATAATAAGGAAAAGGGTGCTTTCAAAAGCACATTATTTAGCACTTGGATTATCTGTAGTTCTTCTACCCTCCAATAGAGGGAATGATTGAGAGCTGCTTGTTCCAGCTCCTCTGATGGAGGAAACTTTTGCATCCATAAGCTTAGAAATTCTGTGCTCTCCCTTTCAGCCTTTTCCCAGAGCATTTAATATTATGCTCTGCCGATCCATGTTTTTTAAAATTAAAAAGGCATCAGTACACCTTTGTTTTGAGAAAATCTACATTACTCAGAGAAGTAATAGCCCTGCGCTGGTCACAGCACTTGAAGGACCCCAAAGATAGACAACTATAAAAACTGTGCCATTGAAGATGAATACGGTTGACCTTGAAATTTAATTGGAAAAGGATTGTTTTTTACCTTCAGTGGTAAACTAGTATGTGGTTTTTCTTTAAAATAAGAGAAAATAAAAAAGCCCAACGTAACAGAAGGCCTTTGTCTTTCTGTTTACTGTCACTCTTGAATAAAGGGATGGGCTTTCTTTAACCTCTCATGACCTTGTTTAATTTTCTCTTCTCACCATTAGGAGCCTTTATGTGTAGTGTATTATATTTATAAATCATTTTTGAAACTTCTCATTCTCAGCCTGGTCTTTCATTATTGCCTTTGAAATGGAAGAAAAAGAAGTCAACTATGTGCATCTACCTAAGGGTCGGAAGAAGAATAATTTTTAAGTATTAAAATATAAAATTATGTGGAACCAGTCTCTGCAGTGTTTTAGAAAGAAGGTGCTGTTATGTGCATTTAACATGACCTTAAGGTCTCTGTTCTCTGCCATCGTTATTCTCTAATATCCACAGGGTGATGACAGGATAAGAAAGAAGGAGCTAGATAAAGCCACCAGGTATATGGAAATAGGACTGAACATGGCCTTATGAGTAAATTGGATGAGTATTCCCTGAATCGTGTAAATTCATAACTGCATAAGAAAAATATGCATATTAATTTTCCCTTTTAGAATATTTTATTAAAGGATGTATTACATGGTACTTCAATCTCTTGGTCTGTTAAGAGGGTGATAGGAAGTTATCTACACCACAGATTTGTTGTGAGGTTTACATGGGAAAGTTTATCTAAAGCATTTAGAATACTTCCTGGTACATATTAAGTGCTCAGTAAATATTAGTTGTTGTACCAAGAATTCTGTGATATAAAAGAGTGATCATGTAGTTGAAATGTGGTTATAGGTTTTTGAAAATGAAATACTTTTTTGTCCATTGACTGCATATTTTTTGTAATGTTGACTATATAGATGGTCATCATATTTTTGTACTTGAGGATCAATTGGTTATTTATGTAAGGATGTCTTTTAGGACAGTGATAGATTCTTTGACTCTTGGTACATGCAGAAGAAAAATGAGGATTTGTTATTTTTGGTGGACTCTGCTTACCGCTGGGCTCCTGAACTTCTACAAAGAGAATTTTCTAATTACATAGGCACTAATTTAGAATGGCTCCTGGTGGTAATGAGGTATTTCTCCCAGTGCCTTAGGATATGTTTTTGCCTAACCTGGTCAAAAGCTTATGCTAGAGGGCACCCCTGTTACTGCTTAGCAGTCTAGCCTTTTCAGAGGTTTTGCTTCCAGAGCTATTTGACATCAAGCCAAATATAAATATGAAATTCTCCCTTCCACATCTTTCAATGGGATGTATACTAGCAGAACTATGTTTTTGTTATTAATTTGTGACATTTCTTGAAAACCTGAGATACAAATTGGCATGTGCTCAGAGAACCCATGGGGTTTCACTGTGCCACAGATCTCTTATATTTTTTTTCTCTTACATTAATTTTTTTCTAAGTTGTTTTGTCCCTCCCCCCCCCCAAATCTCTCTCTCTCTCTCTCTCTCTCTCTCTCATTGATTGCTATTATAAGTAAAGCTCAGAACTGTTTCCTTGGAGGGAGAACTGTCCTGACATGCCGTATTGTTCAATGTAGTGATAGGAAATATCTTTTTGCAATCTTTGTAGATAGGTTAAAAAAAATCAGAAAAGCTGTTGGCATAATTTATAATGAAAAAATGCATCAAATACAAAAATAGTGATGATGGTGAGACTTTTGTTTTAAATTTAAGTTATTTCTTGATTCTTCTGAATTCTTAAATTTATCTTCCATTTCCCCAAAGACTGTACAGTTTATTGCAGCTTTTACCTATAAAATTCTCCTAAGTGAAAGAAAGGTTGTAAGCAGTTCTGCCCATTTGGGTATAAGGACTAGTAAAAGAGTAGGTGGACAAAGTGCTACAATGATTAGATTTATGTGATTAGTTTAATGTCAAATAGGTGAAACCAGAAGTTTGGATCAAAGTCCTGTTTAACTGGATTGACCAGTTAGTGGAATCAGAATGTTCCAATTGGTTTTGTCTTTAAGATACAACCCAGGCAATGTGCAAATGCCTGTTAATTTGATATTCCTGGGCATTTTTTATTGCCTGATAACCTATCTTAATGCTCACAGCACTGCTTAAATGACAGTAAAAGTAACCCAAGTGGTTCCTAAAGCTTAGGTTTCCAGTGAAGCAGAATGAGTCCTTAAGATGCCAGCACGTTGGAGTGTTGTTTCAGCATATTGTAACAATACCTGCTGGGGGATAAAATGCGTTCACTTTATAATAGATTGTAAAATATTTGACATAAAACTGTTTCTTTACAAAATGAGGCTCTTTGTAGCCCCTGTGCTGTGGTAAACTAAATAAAGTGCCCCACTGAAGTCCTCCTCTTGAGTTCAGCTTACACAGGATTTTCATAGTTAGGGATTTCTTTCCCTCTGCAGTCCCGTTGCTCATTATTTTATACACCTTCTGTGTAGAAGATGAGTAGCCTGCCCATAGCTTTGTTCGTCAACATTCCTAAGTGGAGGATGGGAATTGACACTGACCTTGGAAGTTGGGAACTCAAATCGTCTTTAGTTTGAATGATTTTTACTAACAAGTTATCTTCAGTTAGGAGTAATTTGTATCATTCTATCTCTTGGTATGACTAGGTTAAATAGACTCTTCCCTCCCTACAGAAGCATAATTAGTTCTCAACTTTTTGTAGACAGGAAGAAGCTAGTGCAAGCTTGATTAATGAATGAATTATAGTATTTTGTTTTGGTGTTTTTTAGTCAATGAATGTAAGCCCGGGTGTCAGCTAGCAATATTAAGAGGCTGTGTTTATGATTTCATGCTGCAGATAACTCTGAAAATCCGTCAGGTGGCAGGAGATGCTATAGCTGCTGCTGCAGTAGTGTTAGGCCACTTCACCAAGGGCTTGGAGAGTATCCAAAGTTAGCTCACATAGTAGCACCAGTCATAATCTCTTGGATAGAAATTTAAATAGGGGAGGATTTTGGCTTAGTTTTGCTTGTTTTTTTTTTTTGAGATGGAACTTCTGTTTAATGTGAGAACATGGATTTATGAAAGCACACCAACCAGAGATCCTTACCAAGCTGGAAGAACCCAAAGCATCATGGGAGAAAGGGCCTCATGGAGGAGAGCACTACTTGGCTTCTCCCTCTTAACACAATGTGGCAAAAGTGGGTCTAGGGACAGGGCATGCATGAGAGAGGTCACACAGAACTCCAGTTCAGTGACATATTGTGTGTGTGTGTATTCTTAACTATTTTGTGACTTGAAAATATATTGGTGACTGATTACAATAATGATAATTGAGTGAGTATAAACAAAGTGGAAGGTGCTGTTCTTGGTGCTTTTGTTCATTCCTGCATTCCCCCACTATTTATTTAATGGCTTTTAGGTGCTAAGCACAGCTCTTCAAGGTGTGAGAATCCCTCGGTAAGCAAAACAAATAGAAGCCCCAAACCTGTAGTCCTGTGAGACAGTTTTTAGACAATGCTAGAGACACTCTTAATTATGGACATGAAAGAATAGCCTCTCACAGCTCTGGCTTGGTTATGTTGTAGAGGTGGATACTTCTGGCATATTTTATGTAGAATGTTGGATTGTGCATTTTGAAACAGTGATCTAGCCCTGCGGCAACCCTTAGACTCTTACCATCCCTATTTCACACAAGAGGGAACCAAGACACACAGAGAAGCAGATTTGCTCAGGATCACAGTGAAGGTTTCTTGTACTTAGTCCAGGGCTGGGATTCACACTTAGGTTGCCTAATTTCAGAACCAGGAGGCTTAAATCTAATAGTGCTTTGCCTTTGCATTTGATACCTAATAGAATTTTTAAATATAGTTCAGGGGACTCTACATACTGAAAGGGCCCGATTATGAAGCAGTTTTTAGATAACGCTGGCTAGTCCGTAGTATATTCATTGGAAAGTATCCTTCAGAATAGTTTCGCTTCTATTCATTTATGGTGTTTCAAGCTTTTAAATGTTCTATTCATTGAAATGGTGATCCAGTTCTACTTGCTAGATATTTGAAATTGATTTTTTCATTGTCTCATTAGATTTTCTTTGTTGGCCAAATTTGTAGCTTATTTCTGGTTTGCATGGAAAGAATGGTGGGATTAATTGACTTTCTCCCATTAATTAAAACTATCCCTTGAGTGCAGTGCCTGAGACTTCCAAAAACGGGTCCTTCAGTGGCTGGAGGCAGGGATGGTTTCTTTGCTAAGGGAGGGGCTCTGCCATTGTTCGCTGCCTCCTTAGCCTTAAATTGTAGGGCCTAGTGCACTGGGAAGCCCATCATTCCTTTTGAGCTTGTAAATATTTTTGTTTCAGGGTGGCATAGACAGAAAACTAAGTTCTTGGACTGTCATAACCAAATGCTTTGGTAGGAGCTACATTGTTGTATGCCTGTGCCTTGGCATACATACACATGTGGATATTTGGCAAGAGAGTTATTTTATAAAAGGATCTTCAAAAATTTTAAACATTTATAATACTGCCCTTTTTCAGTATGAACAAAAGGTTAGATTTTAAACATTGAACATTTTCAATAAAAGTTGTTTTGTCAAGATACTATTGAATTATTTTCATGGAAGGCAAAGATATATTAATAGAATCAATGTCTTAAGTAGGTGAAGTTGAGTTAATATTGATTCCATACCATTGTATATATTTTTAATTAACTAAAGAGCCCAAGGGAGGAATGCTCATTTTCTTCAATGTCTTGACAAAGGAAATGACTGAAGTTTTTTTTTTTTTCCCCTCTCGTTGTATTACATAGAAATAATATAGCTTTTCAGTAATAACTTTAAAATAAAGATTCTGTAAAGGTGATATGAAATATTTTCACTTGTCAGAGAGGTTATTATAAGTGGAAGAAGTTTCAGACTGTTTTGTATATATTACAGATGAGCGCTCTTGGTTCTGTATAAAAGGTGACATAATCTTAGCTACTGATTTAGTTGTCTTTGAGGCATGTAGAGGTTAATGGACTAAGATATTGAAATATTTAAGAAAAGGTAGATGACAGAATTTTTCATGAGATCATGGTATCTGTATCCAATTTCCTTATATACACACTGTGGAAATGCTGTATATTACGAAAGCCAATTAGGTAGAATGAAAAACACCCAGGAAGCTCATGGAAATTTGTATTATTTTATATTTTTATGACCCAGGAGCAGCCCAGAGCTGATTCTTGATGGACATTTTTAGAATGTTCTTCTTTATTGCTGATGAAAACTTGCTTAGGGAATAGGCAAGTTGAACTAATTATGTCAGGATTTGTCTCCACAGTGCCAAACACAAGAAGGAAGTTTCTTGTCTTCACTGCTGTCTCAGTGCTGCCATGTCTTACGCTCTTTGGGTCTCTAAAGATGCAATCCACAAATCTCTAGTGTGCTGGCCTTGAATCACATCTGGCTTTAAATGACTCTCTGCCAGTTGCTAATACAATGCATGCTTTGTGCTTTGTCTCAGATAGCAAAGAGAAATAAAAAGACATTCACACTTCTTAAGCTTTGTTAGATGATTATGGGCCATAACGAAATAACGATATGTACCAAAGAATTGTCATGAAGTCCTGTCCCATCCTCTTGATTAACACATAACATTTGACGTTGTTTTGCAGAAGGCTGAAGAGAATGCAGAGGGTGGGGAGTCTGCCCTGGGACCAGATGGAGAGGTAAGGGAACTTGCCCCCATCGCAACCACGCTCTGCTGAACGGAGTCCCTCTCATATACAGTGCAGTACCATTCTGTATGTGTACTAATTTTATTTTTACTCAGCTAATCATTTTAAAAACAGTAGTACATAGTAGAAAATCAGAATGCTGTGAAAGGGATACAGTGAAAAGCAATCTGCTTCCATTTCAGACTGATGAGGTTTCTTGTGGACCTTTCCAAAATTTTCTGTGCACAGATAGACCTATTGATGAGTATATAGAATGTATGTGAATCTTACATGATTCTGTAACTACATTTGCTCAGTAAGTAATACAGAAGCATTAAGTATGACCCAGCTTCCCTAGTTATTAATTTGGAACTGCAAAAATATATAAATTGAGAGGTTGGGGATATAGCTCAGAGGGTAAAGTGCTTGCCTCGCATGCACAAGGCCCTGGGTTTGATCCCAGTACCACACACACAAATATAAATTGAACAGTTCAAATATTTGGTTAACTTTTATTTTTTGACAACTCTCAAGGCTTAGAGTAGAGCTCATGTATGTAAATACATGAACACAGTCTTCAGTTTTATTTCCTGGTATTTCCAATATTCTCTTGGATCAGAAGGATACAGTTATTTATTTATTTATTGGATTTTTTTTTTTTTCTGAAAAACTCTAGGATCTGTTGCCAGTGATTCACAGTGAGGAGGCACATCCCCCAAGCAGAGCAAGAAGAAAGTTTGTTTGAAACTACCTCTTCCCTCACACCTTGATCAGCCTGTTTGGAGGGTTGGGCATGGGATGCCCCTTCTCATTCTAGAATCACTGTGCACACGAGTCCTGTTGTGTGCTCACACAGTCTGGATGCAGAAAAAAGGTCCTTCTATGCAGAAACCTTGAAAATAAATGTTGTCTAACTACTGTAATTCATCACAAGGGAAGAAAGGATCAGGATAAATGTCTATGTGTAAAAAACTCTCAGTGGGCTGTTATGAGGGAAGAATACTATCTATCAGAGCACTTAGACATGATTCCAGCTTGCCTTACCTAAGCATGTCGCATGTCTATTTGTAATTAGCAAGCATGCAAGAAGAGATTTAATATGTTACTGTCATTGTGCTCTTTCTCTTATTATCTCTTGGGAGTATTAGTCACTGATCTTGGACCTGTGACATATACCTTTTCCCCCTACTTTCATTTTTAACACATATGAATTCTGATTGCTGAAGTTTGCAAAGTGGACATCTTGCTCAGTTTGTTGTGAAATAATGCTCTTATTAATCTTCTGTGTTCCTTCAGTGCTTTTTGCCAAAGTTCTAATTCCAGCCGCAGTGATTTCCAATTTTCTTTGAGGCATGACATTAGCAATAAAGCAAGCTCTATTAAAATAGTTCCAGATATGACTTTTTTTCCAAGTGAAATGATAGCAAGTGGTCGATTTCCTTCTTTAGCTTGTGAGTGTATGGATGACCTTTTGCATTAATGAGGAAGAAACGTCATATTGCCACGCAAATTATTGGTGCCTGAAACCATTCTGTTAGACTGCATGAAAGGGAAAAGAATAAACTGGAGTAAGCTTTTTCTTCTTTTAAGGTTATTTTTGTGAACAATCACTAGTATATTGTTTATATATTTTTTATTCTGACAGTGCTTTTTTGAGGGAGTAAAGAAGTTTTTTTTTTTTTTTTTGGTCATAGCCTATAAGATATAGTAGATAGCCTTCAGCATGCTGTTTTCCCTGTCAGTTTGCTTAATTGGAATAGTAAATTATACAGTAATCCTAATTACAGCTGATAGTGTTTCCTTTATTTATTTGACCACAAAACCAATTAAGAATAACTTCTGAAAAATTCTTTGAAATAATGAATTGCCTAATCCATTTTATTGCTCTTGAGGAAGTAGGTAAACTTGAAGCAATCACAAATCAAGCATTTCCAAGCATCTTACCTGGGAATGTGCTCCTAGAAGTTGGTATCCCATCAGTAGCATTCATTTGCCTAGGATTGCTCCATTTGGGGGCCTTTTGAGACAATTTGTTCTCGAGTAGGTTAAATACAACCTCTGCAATTTCATTTATTCTTTTAATTTTCTGAGCAAGACATTTTTTAGAGCTTAGTAATGGTCTTCAGCTTAGCCTTGATCAGTCCACCAGGTTATAAATAATCAGGCCCTTTTCTTTATCATACAGGACAGTGGTTGAGTTAGATACCTGGTAGTTTGATTTTGGATAAAGAACACTGGTTCTGCAGAAACCAGTCCAGCCACTAATGAGATAGCATGGACTATAGTACCTTTTCTTTCCTGATTCTTTGAAACCAAGGCTTTGCTATAGTTACCTAGGACTGTTAGTTGAGGTGGTGGTTGTTAGTTCCAGAAAACCAACTCTGCCTGCCTTAGGTAAAAAAGGGAATGTAGTACAGATTGAGTACCCCTTATCCTAAGTGCTTGGGACCAGAAATGTTTAAGATTTTAGATGTTTTTGGATTTGGGAATAATTTGCATATACATAATGAGATTGTCTTGGGGATGGGACCCAACTCTGAACATGCATTTCATTTATGTTTCACATAAACCTCACACACATAGCCTGAAAGTAATTTTACACCATATTTTTAGTCCACCTGTGTTTTGACTGTGACCCGTTCTATGAGTTGTGGAGTTTTCTACTTGTATGTGTCATGTCAGACTCAAAAAGCTTTGGAGTTTGATTATTTTTGGATTAGGGCTGCTCACCTTGTAGGAGGATATTAGTAACTCATCAGATCTCCAGGAATACTGGAGAATCAGACCCAGAACTCTGCCCAGTATGGTACTGTACAACTAATCTGTTGAAGACTTGGCTGCTGTTGGGAGTGGGAGCTTGATTGAGCCCATGCCACTTCACTGGCATGGCTGCCACTGTCATCTGCCTTCTTCTGGTCCCCACTACCTTGAACTTCTAGCTCCTAAATCAGAGTGTTGGCGAATGCATACAGTTGAAGCAGCTAAGGTCTCGAACCTGTACCTTAGCTGCCAGGGAGGCCGGCATTTTCAGTTCTTTAGTGGGAGGTGGCCTCTCACTTCCCCGCCCCAGACACATTAGGTAGTGAAACTTCAAAACACAGGGAAAGGTTTCAGATGCTGGGCCGCCAAATGGCTGAGGAATGTCTAGTGCAGACCGAGAGAGTGTCTTAAGATCCAGCAGTGACATGACTTTTCCCCCCCTTCTAGCCAATAGATGAGAGCAGTCAGATGAGTGACCTGCCTGTCAAAGTGACTCACACAGAAACTGGCAAAGTCCTCTTTGGACCAGAAGCACCCAAAGCAAGTCAGCTGGACGCCTGGTTGGAAATGAATCCTGGGTATGGCATGAAAGCACCATTACTGGTGTTCTTTGGGCTTCTTAGGTTTTGATGATCCTTGTAAAGTCCTTGAGACTAAAACAATGTGGGCTTGCTGAGACGGTGGAAGTGCTTTTCTGCGTTTGTCATCTGTACACAGAACATGCTCCTTAAGTCCTGCGTGTCTATTGTTTCACCATTTAAAGAACTAAACCCCCTCTTTTTCTCTGTTCCTTTCCTTAGTTATGAAGTTGCCCCTAGATCTGACAGTGAAGAGAGTGATTCTGACTATGAGGAGGAGGTATGTATACATCTGTGTTTGGGGTTTACTATTTAAGTTCATAAGGGAGGAAAGTTTTTTCTTAATGGAGTCCCAGACCCAGAGTCCTTCTGTCCCTCCTTCCTCTAGGGTTGACTTTCAGGTGAAGGTTGGAGCTAAGCACGTGCAAGAGCTCTGATGTTACACGCCTAGTGGCACACTGATCTCCTGGGGCTCCTGGCTGATGGGGAAGCTCAGTGAATTCTAAACTCATTTGGGACCAAGAGAAGAGAAGTGGGCATTAAATTGGCGATGGTGAAAAGGTCTTTAGGGGAAAACTGACGATGGATTACATGGGGAAGGGCAGTCCCATGCCTCTGAGTGGTTCACAGTGAGAGTTAATTGCCTAAAAATTTCTAAGTCCATGAGCCTTAGAGTCCATTTGAGGGTGCAAATCTGAGAACTTAGATAAAAAGAGTACCATGGTCTCGGCTTAATGAGTTTATCGATCCTCTGGATTTCTCTCTAAATGTGATTTTTTGTTTGAATCCTTAGATATACTTGTTACCTAAAGAGAAGCACACTTCTCAAGTCTCTTGGAAGGAATTCTTAATGTCTAGAACATAAAATGGGAATCTTGGATACTTTGAATAGAAACTAAGAAATAATTACAGTAGTTGTTAGGTCAGTTGTAAAATTTTAATGATTACAAATTGAAGGATTAAAAGAAGTTTAAATACTCGGAAATGTGTGATGTGAAGCAGCAGCAGAGAGCAGTGTTCCTCTGCACGGAGCACTTGGGGGTCCTCAGAGTTCTGCAGGCATATTCATAGGGAACGTGTTTAGGAGAAGGAGTATATTAAGATGTCGGAAGCCTGCCTTTGGAGAGAGGGATGTAGCAGATATGGTGTGCCAGGCTCTCTGATAACCACATGATGACAAACATGCAAATTCTTGGCATGATTTTTACATGTTTAGTCTTGGGAGCAAGGGTCTAGTGTTCCCAGGGGGTCCCTTTCATTCTCCCATTGAATGCTGTAAACAACAATGGAGTGGTGGGTTGCCTGGGAAGTAGATGTTAAATTTACTTCCTCTCTTCACTGTATTTACTGGCTTCATTCATGAAGTTGCATGCTACTTGTCTTTTCAGGAAATGCCAATCATAAAATTCCCTTGTTAAAATGTAGTTTCCCCCATATCTTTGCTCCTTTCCCAGGACGAAGAAGAAGAGTCTAGTAGGCAGGAAACCGAAGAGAAAATCCTCCTGGATCCAAACAGTGAAGAAGTTTCCGAGAAAGATGCGAAGCAGATCATTGAGTATGTGTCTCTGTTTTCTCCCTTGGAGATACACTGCGTGAGGATCATACTGTGTGGTTTTTCTTTTAGAAGCTATTGTTTAAGGGAAGGAGCCATCTTCATGCCTGTAGTTGACTTGGCACTGTCCCCGCAGCCTCTCAGAGGTCACTGAGCTCCAGGCCCCAGGTCCACAGGCTTCATGTTGCTCATCTCCTCCCTTTGTTCCTCTTCCCTTCCTCCTCGCCTTCCTCCCACCCTCCCTTCCTCCCCCACTCTTCTCCTTCCTTATCCCCTCCTCCACTGTGGCCTATTCACACCTGTCATTGGCCCTTCTCTCCCAGGTTGGAATAATCAGACTTACCCCTATCTGGTCAAGCTGCTTCCCTGCTTTTTCTGCCTCCCTTAATGGGACCCTCACCCAGAAGCCCGAGTTTGCAATGCCATTCCCGTCTCACCCTGGCTGCCACAGCTGAGTCAGCCCTGGGCTCCACCCAGCCCCTCAGCCCCCACTCCACCCTTCTGAGTACCAGGTCTTATCATCCTATCAGTGATCTACACATCTCTCTGCTTGGATAGCTCATTATTATAAGGAAAGTTGTGTTATTGTAAGAAAATTGTTGTGAAACAAACAGTATGCAAAAGGGAAAATTTTAGAAGTTGAATTGTTTTCTGAAAACCAGAAATAAACATCCTAATATCCCCCTCCCCTTTTTCCATAGCTAGCTGCCCCATTTCAAGAACCTGTGTTTTCCCAGTGCACTCCTGTTCCTTTGCTGAAGGCGTTGGGAACACCTCCGTGGCTCTTCATTGTCCATGGAATAAAATCCGGCCTCATTAACGAGCCATAAAAGACCAGAGACTACCTTCCTTCCTCCTTAACCCTGTAATGTCCTCTTTGATCCTCTCCCATATGTCCTCCAGTCTTTAGCCAATGTGCTGTGAAAAGAGCAAATTCATTGGCAGAAGATTAATCTCTAACTGTAGGGTTCAAGCCCCTCTCAGTCTTTGGAGATCGAGGACACCTATTGTGGCCCAGGCAAAGGAAGTAACCTCTCTGAGCCTCAAGTTCGTCATGTGCCTAGAATCAGGCTAATGCTTACCTTGCTTCATTTCTGTGACGATTATAGCAAATGTGTTTTAAGTACAAGGCATGGAGTCGTTGCTAAACTATCTGTACTGTAGCTGTTTTAGACTGTCCGTTCTTTTTTTGGGTAAAATAGCACCACACTCAAGTGACCATGTGTGAGTCTCCGTTTTGTTGTCCTCAGGACCGCGAAGCAAGACGTGGATGATGAATACAGCATGCAGTACAGTGCCAGGGGGTCCCAGTCCTACTACACTGTGGCTCATGCCATCTCGGAACGGGTGGAGAAGCAGTCTGCCCTCCTCATCAATGGGACCCTGAAGCATTACCAGGTGATCGGCATGTCCGTGTGTCCTTGGCAAGCCATTGTGTGTTACCTGTGACCAATTGGAGTGTGTCATGCAGCTTTTGATGGCTTGAAGTCGGCGACACATTTTAGGTCATGTCACTTATATTGAGAGTCCCTCCATCAAGTCTGTAATCCTTCTTGCAGCCTCTTTCCACACGTGTTGTCTTCTTTTGCAGGACACACCATACTGGTTTTCTCTTATAGTTTTTGGGATGAATTTTGTTATAAGGAATACTGAGTTAACATTTGGAAAGTTTCACTGTGTGTGGATCTCTTCAAAATGGAAAATCCAGCCACATCCTCTTAACATAGAAAACCTCCATACCTGAAGTAAATGAAATATTTCTTTAAAAGTTTTAGTTGTAGCTAGAGTTTCATGCTATGGATCTGACCAACTAGTATAATCTACTACATTTATGTTTTTTCTTTTGAAAGGCACCATATAGTTGTGAGCACCTGTGCTTTGATTAAAAACTAGGCTATCAACAACAGATTTTCATTTGATCTGCCTGGATTGAGGTCTGTTCTTTCACCTTTTACTACCTGTAGTGTTTCTCAAAGTGCGTTCATTGGAGCATTGGTTCCATGAGTTTTTACTAAAAATATATATAATAATAATAATGGTTTGGGGGAAATACTGTCAACTGTAACTGGGACCATCATGTAATTTTCTATTCTAAATTTGGATATGTGTGTGGTTGTGTAGGGGCTCTTAATGTTGGCCATAGGCATAACTCTGGTCTGCCCCAAGCCAACCAGACATGGTCCCCTTGGCATTTGCCTCTCTTGGCAATCCATGCTGCACATCAGCATCGTGCAGTAAAATATCTTTATTTATATTGCTTAAGTTTATATTTATTAAGCTTCTTTCATCACCAAAGCCATTCTGTTATATCACTTATGAAGGTCCTATAAAATGTGTATCTTGTAGAATATGCATGAAGAAGTGCATTCTTTAGGTCAGTGACTCTTAAACTTCTTGGCACAAAGTCCTTTCCATTCTTAAAAGTTGGCACTGTTTGCTGCCATCACACGAGCGGGGGGCATGCCTCGACTGGTTGTACCATACTGCCTGGATTGGTGCTAAAGTGCCAGCAGTTGTGCCCACAATTGCTTTTGCACCATTAGTGCTGATGTCAGTGCAGTAAAAATGACAAATAATGCCTTGATATTATTATGAAAATTGTCTTAACCTTAGGATGTTCTGGATGTTCTACAAAGGTCTTGGGTGACCCCAGAGTCCCTGGAGCACACTTGGAGGACCACTGCTGTCTCTCCCTGACATAGATATTAACTCATGGTGTAGTCTAACGAACTGTCATGTACCTGTATAAGAGATTCAGTTTTGGATTATTCATCAGTAACTTTTTTAATGCTATGTGATTCCCTCCTGCACCTCTGTAAGCACTCCTCATCACTCCAGTTTCAAACCTCCTTCCTCTGGCTTCCAAATGTGAGTCCTGTTCCTCTCCCCTCCTCTGTAAGATTCGCTGGATGTGATTTGTATAGTCTCCCTCTGGATATTTGCCCAGTGAAGTTTCTTCTTCTTGGAAATCTGTACCTTTATCTGCCCGATGAGTTCTCTGTTTTTTCACTAATTAATTCGAATTATGGCTCACTACTTCCCATGGCCATCCTCTCTATGAGTAAGCTTTCTGTCTTGCTCCTGACAGGATTTTGTACATTTACTATTTATTTAACCTTGACATAGCTGTGGCCTTCCTGCTACTTCCTGGAGAGCCACACCTGCTCCTTCTCAATCCCACAGCCTAGGAAAGTCCCCATCACTGTCTACAGTTACTGTGAATTTCTAGTCCTTTCTACTGCTAGTTTCTGCATTTGTTTTATCCAGAATTAACACAGATACAAAATTCAATCCCTTTTCCAGTTTCATTTAAAAAAAAAATTATCCTCACTAAGTATCCAATGTTCCTGGCATTTAGCTGACTTTCCTAGAAGTCTGGTGGCATCAGGGTCATGTTGCAGGCAGACAGCCTCTCTTGCCCAGCACCTTGTGGGTTCCATTTATTTCCCCTTCTCCCCTCTCTTTTTGCCCATTCTCTTTGAGGCTCTTTCTGTTTCTCTCTTTATCTCTTGGTTTTGCTGTAGTTGTGCAGAAACTTCTAGGATGACTTGTTTTTTTTCACCAGGTACTCCATGCGGCTCATGAAATTATTTCTTCAAACCGTTGTAGAATATCCCTAAGAAAAATTCTGACTAATACAGTTTTTAAGCACATACATTGGCACTGTTGGCTACTTCTCGGTACATGGGTATAGGTGTGTATTGTTTCTCCTTTGACTGCAGGATTCTGAAGGGAGACTTGCATCTTACACACCTTGGTATCCATCTGCTATAGCTCCTTGGTGAGCCTTTGCAAAGAATAGTCATTTAATAAATATTTAAAAAACACAAATAACTCACTTTGTTCTTACATACAATGAATTGATATTAACCTTTCACTGAGCATAATAACTTCATTGGTAAGCCAAATTGACTTCTGCATGTATGCATTATACGTTGTGTGGGGGTGGGTGGTTGATTCTGCCATTTTAAATGCAGCATCTTTGATATCATGGTGCAGGGGAGTTGGTTATTCGGGAGGGAGTTTTAACAACTTTGCATTCTTACCTTCCTCTTGTACTTAACAAGAAGAATCCAAAGCGCAGAGCTTCTGTGCTTTAAAATATGTCGAACAGGTTTCCAGGCGATCACTCCCAGTGTGCCGCCTTTGGGGAGAACCCACATGGCAGAGTCTCCATGTGTTCCCTGGGAACATTCTCTCTGCCAAGAAAAGAAATGCCCTCCCATGGGCCCAGCAGAGTAGCCCTGGCTCCCTGGTCAGTGCTTCTTCGCTGAGGGGATGCACCCTGGGGGCATCACCAAGAAGCATGTTTCTAATGATTAATAGTCTGTGTGCCAAACCTGCCTTCTGGTTTGTTCCTCTTTAATCCTCTTGTTGGCTTTTTGTTGTTGGAGTGTTTGGAATAGATTTGGGTTTGGGTTTTCTTCGTTTGTAATAATTCTAGAATGTCTTATACTGTGAAATGCTAAGTAGGGATGAGCAGCAGAACTGCTTAAAATCCCACCAGTATGCTGCAGCCCATCATTTCTAAATCTGATTAACACTCAACACCTGCCAAGCAGCAGGGACGATTACAGGCTCATATTTTAAATTCTTTTTGCGTTGGTGCTTCCCCCACTTTTCTACTGTGGGAAACCCAGCATACAGCACGGGGAAGGTAAGAAGTCACAGCCTCACTTGAGTTGTATTAGTATTAATTACCTGTGCAGATCTTGGATAATTGAAGCAATTACTCTTCATTTCAGCTCCAGGGCCTGGAATGGATGGTTTCCCTGTATAATAACAATTTGAACGGAATCTTAGCTGATGAAATGGGCCTAGGCAAGACCATACAGACCATTGCACTCATCACTTATCTGATGGAGCACAAAAGACTCAATGGCCCCTATCTCATCATTGTTCCCCTTTCGTAAGTCAAGTCATTTATTCCACAGTCACCGTTCTGTACATTGTAGATTGCCCTATTAGTAGCTTGTCCTTGTTTCTCACGGAAGACAGAATTGTATCATGTAGTAGGATTACCAAGTGCATGTAATCTGAATTTAGGTTTTAATTTCCTACCCCCCCCAGCCTTTTTGATTGGCTAATTAAGTATGGGACCAAGTGAGTTTATCAGCAATTAGCATTGCTGTCCACACAGCCTGCACACTGTATCACTGTATTAGTGGGTCTTGTCAATCATCTCTCAAGTGGCTCACAAAAGAGAAAGATATAGGTGTTTTTTTAAAAAATATTTATTTTATAGTTTTTGGTAGACACAACATCTTTATTTTTATGTGGTGCTGAGGATTGGGCCCAGCGCCCTGCGCATGCCAGGCAAGCACGCTACCGCTTGAGCCACATCCCCAGCCCCATATAGGTGTTTTTTTTTTTTTTTTTTAAGATTTTTAAATTTTTTTCTTGACACACACAAAAGATTATCTGTGTAAGTTTTCCTTAATCTTTTAAAGCAGAAGGGAAATCAAAATTAAAACTGTGAATTTTGCATTAAGCTAACTTCAGTGTGCGCACTTTGTGTTTCAGTGGCTCTGCTGCTTCAGAAAGACTAATCTTTGCTATTACCATTACATTCCCACTGCCTCACCCACTAGGTGTTTCCTCCTGGGTCTTCAGTGGAGGCTCCTATGTGAAGGAATAACTCTTCACAGCCACCCTCCCCGGGAGTGCGTGGATCTGACGAGGGCGTGAGGTGGCAGCTTTATTCGCTGAGAAAGACCTTGTCATAGATCTCAGTGCTGATATAATCTTGGAAATTGGATGATATTTTTGCATTTTCTTCAGATTTTGTTTAAAAGAGGACTGTTTGCAGACCCTTCTGTGTGAATTGTCTGTTTCCACTATATGTGGGCATTCTTTGCATTTTATCTGTTCTGCATGTTCTGACTCAAAAGAGTCATACAGTATTTCTTCCCCTGATTTATCTAATATTTTCATATGGTTTTTTGATTTTCCCCCCTTAATCAAGTTTTCTCTGAATTTATATGATTAGTTCTAAAGATTCCCCACCTCGCTGTGGCAGTTGCAGTTTCTCGTGATCATATTAAAATTTAGTTTTTCTGTATTCATGTACTTTAACATTTTTTTCCTTAAGTTTTTTCTTTTTTTATGAAACACAAAGTTGTCACCATTTGTGGCAGTTTATTTTCATCTTGACTTTTATTTCCACACGTTTAAAAATCAATATGTAGGGGCTGGGGTTGTAGCTCAGTGGTAGGGTGCTTTTCTAGCCCATGTGAGGCACTGGTTTTGATCCTCAGCACCACATAAAAATAAATAAATAAAACAGAGGTATTGTGTCCATTTATAAGTTAAAAAAAAATCAATATGTAGTTGAGATAGTTTATATTCTCTAGCCCCTTTTAAGGCAAAGCCTGAAAATAAATAAGAACATCTTTTTAGACATTGACTTTTATACAAATGTCTTTTTTACTGTATTTTTCTTTGTCATTGTTTTATAGGACTCTTTCTAACTGGACATATGAATTTGACAAATGGGCTCCTTCTGTGGTGAAAATTTCTTACAAGGTTTGGAATGCTGTATTTATATATAAATGTGGAAAAGCAAAAAATAGACCCTATTTTCTTCATTCCATATGCACATCTGTGAACTGTATTTGGTTGTAAAGTTTTGTCATGTACATCATGTACTAAACAGTGAGAGTTAATCATCCCAAGAAGATTACTGTAATAAACCATAATTACTTTCAGATAGTGAAATGCAGAAGAAAATTGTTAATTATCATATTGCGAGGTTTCTGATGAGAGTAATACAAATGACAAATATCGCACATTCTGCGTGCTGCTGACTGGCTCACTGTGGGCTGCTACAGTGCCGAATGTTCCTGCAAAGCCAGGCAATTACCAGGGCGCCGGGGCTGCCTGCTGCATGCTCCCACAGAAATGGAGCCTTTCAGCTGATCAGCGGGTTCCCTACTACTGCAAGCTTGCTGCAGTTTCCTCTTCTCTTCCCCTCCCTCTGTCTTAAGTGGGAAAACCTTCCTATAAGGGCCTAGAAAGTGTCAAGATGTGCGTGATTTAGCCAAGACTTTCTTCGTGGATAATGGATCAGGATATGATAATGCACACATGTGGGAATGTCACGTCTAGGCTCCATTAGGCTATGAATAGTGAGAAATAGCACCCACGTACTTTCCATCAGGTAATCTATATATTTTTCTTTCCATTCAGGGTACCCCTGCCATGCGCCGCTCCCTTGTCCCCCAGCTACGGAGTGGCAAATTCAATGTCCTCTTGACTACTTACGAGTACATTATAAAAGACAAGCACATTCTTGCAAAGGTATGTTTTTAAAGAAATTCTTTTATCTCTAATTATGGACCATCTCTGCAGAGTGTAAAGTATCCCTCAAATTATACTCAATGGTATAATTTGATCATTGGATGGCTGGTGTCTCTCTCTCTCTCTCTCTCTCTCTCTCTCTCTCTCTCTCTCTCAATGAGTGTGATATATTTTGGCCATGGATTTCTCTTTGTCTTTCTTTCTCTTTTGGAGTGCGTGTGATTGATGCTGAGATTTTCCCCATCTTCTCATAGCTAACGAGTTGACATCTTTTAAAAAAATTTACCTGGGTTTCTTTGGTTCCGTTGGCAGCTTCTCTCTCCAATAACCCTGAATGTGCTTGGGAAGAAATAATTGTTTTTGTCGCCCTGGGTTATTGTCAGCGTAACTTCATTCCTCTGGTGCCTCTCTCTCTCTCCAAAGATGAGTAGGTACCTCTCCATATGGTCCCTTTCCGTATGAGCACTTATTCAAGCTGAGTCTCCTGTGCTGTATCTGTTTCTGTTTTTTTCCTGGTAAAAGGATGGGCGATCATTGCTCAGATTACTCAGGGATGTTCTGTGACTATTTATCTGAAGCTGAAAAAGAGTTGTTTCTGTGACCTGTATGTCTCCTCATTTGTATGTGCTATGTTGTCCTTTAGCACAACATAGAAGGGTTTTTCTTTTCCATTTATATCATCTTATCTCTTAATATGTTCATGTGGAAAGATGGAAGTAGGGTTTTTCATGGAACAAATCAAGAAAACTTATTTTTTTCCCCCTTGGTAATTTCTTTTACCCTGTGGTGTTTTGAAACCACTATAATCTGAAACTGAGTTATGGCCAGAATTGAACAGAATCCCTGTTTCTGGGGGTTTGTTCTATCTCTGCATTAAACCTTTGCTCTGGGAACTGAGAGTTCCCTTCATGGCATCATAGGAAATAGCATAAAGGAAACGTGTTCCCAGGGGAGGTTTAATAATTGAGATGGCACTGACAACAGTGCTGCCTTCCCATTCCTCACAGTCAGAGATGAATTTGACAATGTCAAAAATGACGTGTTTCCATTATTACTAAGGGAATGTGTTTGTACATTTGAGATCCTTTTTAAAACAATTCACATCGTATCTTCTGCATATGTATTTCAAAATTCAGTGGAGACGCCTGGTAATGAGATACATTGCTTTTATTTGTTGCTGGAGAGTTGGAGCTCCAGAAAGGGGTAGTAATTTTTTTTCCTAGTGGAAGACCTAATTAGTAGTAGACCCAATAGCAAAATCAAAGGCCTCTGCTTCCTTGTTTATGATTTCATAAGCTAAATTAGGCAGGAATGTAGATTAAAGAGTATTTATTTTAGTATATTTTTGGTCTGCAGGCTCTGTTCATGCTTTTGGTAAGGCTGGGAGAGTTGACTGTACAACTGTAATCATTCTTAAACACTGTAGAGAAAGTGAAAAAAAATCTGGTGGTTTCTTTTACCTGTATATCCCAGCCAGACTGATGATTTTATTCCTTTTCCCCAGTGTACTGGTGCTTCTAATGAGGAAGGTGAGGACTGTAAATACATTGCTTGTCAGCTTCCTCTCACTAAGAGTTTTGCAGCAGGGTCCAGGGACATCTGAGCAGCAGATGCTTTCCTTGGCCATTGCCACTGTTGTGCAGGGAATGGAAAGGCTTAGTGGAACATCCCTCACCATCAGTCAGAAGAGGGCTGAGGGTAAGAAATGAAAGAGAAAAGGAATAGACAGAGGAAGGAGGATCATGCCATGGCCATTATTGACTTTGTAAGTGATAGTCATGTGGGAGAGTTTGTCCTGTTGAATTTTGCAGTTTTGACATAACCAGAGGAATGAAGTTTTTGCATTGCCTCTTTGCCAGTGAGTATATTTTTATTTTTGATAAAACAGGTTCTGGATATTGCAGGTAAGAAATATGCATGAACTGAGGGAACCCAGAAGTTGAACGTTCAGATTTTTATGTGAAATAGTCTTAACTTTTTACTGTTAGCAATCAATTCAAACAAAACAAAAGAGTACAACATAAAAACCAACACTGTTCCAAGCCCTAAAGGTAGTAGCTAGCTTATATTAAGAGAAAAGAAGGTGTAAACCAGGCTTGGTGGTGCATGCCTGTGCCCCAGCCGCTTGGGAGGCTGAGACAGGAGGATCATGATTTCAAAGACAGCCTCAGCAACTGAGCAAGGTCCTAAACAACTTGGCAAGACCCTGTCTCAAAATAAAAACATAAAAAAGGACTAGAGAGATGGTTCAGTGGTTAAGTGCCCCTGAGTGCAATCCCCGGTGCTGCCCCTCCCTCCAAAAAAAAAAAAAAAAAACAAGGTGCAAAGCTAAGAGTATCTCAGCTCTAGATACCTGCTGGTACTATCTTGGAAACATCGGACATGAACCTTGGCTTCAAGTGGGTACCTATATAATCTGTGCTTATGTGAGCAGGGCCATGGCCATGAAGTCTGGAATAGCTGACATAAGACAGTATGGATAGAAGGAGAACTGGAGGGGAGATGCAGGATCAACCATTTCATTTTGGGCCCAAATTTCCTTCCTCATAAAGGGTGACTTGGAGTCATGCATCCTCTGCAGAAGAATGTTGATTTAACATTCCATTACCACAAGATATTTTATATGCTGTATCAGGCCTGGGAAATAGTGTGTTGAGATCGTTTTTTCTTCTTATTATGCCACATTATGTGCCAAGTATGGATTCTTAGGTTTTTCCTCACCCTCACCTGCCTGTTGGAAATTATATTTTCTCTTGTTCAGTGTATGTTGTTGGCCCTTTTGTGTTGCAGATTCGGTGGAAATACATGATAGTGGACGAAGGCCACAGAATGAAGAATCATCACTGCAAGCTGACTCAGGTCCTGAACACTCACTACGTGGCCCCCAGGAGAATCCTCTTGACTGGGACCCCGCTGCAAAATAAGCTTCCTGAACTCTGGGCCCTCCTGAACTTCCTCCTCCCCACAATTTTCAAGAGCTGCAGCACATTTGAACAGTGGTTTAATGCTCCATTTGCCATGACTGGTGAAAGGGTACTCGTTGAATTTTTTTTTCCTAATGCATGACAATGATATGAAATCAAGGGGCCTAAATTTGAGAATAGTAGAGCCACAAAACTCCCACAGGGTGGCTTACCATGTGACTAACTTTATGGTTCCAATCAGTGGGTGGATATAGCCTTATTCTAGGATTATTTTCCCTTCCAAATCCAGAGGTGTGGGGGGCATTATGACCCCTTTGCCTTTTGCCAGCCTCTGTCCCAGGCCACTAGAGAATGTTCCTGACTTGGAGGAAGGCTTGACTGCTATAGACACAGAAATGATGGACCTGGAGCTATTTACCAAATTAATTTAACCAGGTCAACTCAATCAACTAAATACAAACCCTACAATGAATCTTTCCATGTTATAAACATAGATTACTCTTTGAAGTATTTCCATGTAGAGTTTCTGTGTAAAACTAAACTAGTTTACATTCATTTCCTGCACCATGTTTTTTAGGTTTCAGCGTGAGCCTCCATTTTGAATGCACATAAATCCTCATCAGAACTAGAGCAGACTATTTCCATTTCATTATTATTATTCCTTCAGCTATCTTCTCTTAGAATTCACTTATGAAAGGAAGAAACGAAATGGATGCATGCCATTTTGATTAGTGGTTCCTTAACTACAGGAATGAAAAGCCACTAAGAATGTTTTAGGATAGGAATATTTATGTTTGAACTCTGGCCCTCTAATCTTGAGGTTCCTTGTAGGCACAGCTGCCATTTGTCCGCTGGTTGGTAGTTGGTCCATTTGTGGAAAGTAGTTTCGATCTACTCTGCCCCCTAGAGGTTAACAGAGGAAGGTGAATGAAATAATATGGAGAATAGAACTTGAACAGCATCAGAGCAGAGAGGGCAGGTGGAGGGTCTTAGAGACCCACCAGCATAAGCTGGATCTACTCGCGTTCTTCCTCTTTTCATGTTCAAGTCCGTGTATCCCAGGGAGTTTCTACATCTGCAACAACCACAGGTCAGGGTAACTGAAGGCTGAAGCTTGAAGTAGGAGCACATTTACTGTTGCTCTTTTTCTTCCTGTTCTGTCTCAATCTGCAGTCAGTCTTTATTGCCAGTCAACCCAGAAAATGTTGGGCTGTTAACACACTGATCTAAAACTGTTTTTCTGGGTCTTTTTCCACAGAAGTAAGTATTTAGACAAAAAACATATATCTGGAGGTCACTTTGTTGCCACCTGATGGGAAGGTGGAAGAGAATTTAGTGGCATATGTGACCAGCATAACCTGGTTTTAATGCATGTAAACATCTCAATCATGTATTGACATATGTAATACATATAACTTAAAGTTTTATTATATGAAATATCCTTTTTTTAAAAAAAAAATCAAGTTCATCCAAGATTCCCTTGTAGGTGGATTTAAATGAAGAAGAAACTATATTGATCATCAGGCGTCTACATAAAGTGTTGAGACCATTTTTATTGAGGAGACTGAAGAAAGAAGTTGAATCTCAGCTTCCAGAAAAAGTATGTTGCAAAATCAAAAGTTGTGAGTTTTTTACCCCCTGCAAATACATTTGAGTACCTGCCCCTGAAATCATGTTTCTAAAATAACAGGTTTATATTTTAGTTACAGGCGTCTTGAAAATATCCTAAATATCCTAAAAGTGCTGCTGTTGTTTGATAGAGCAAGAGAGAGAAAGAAAATTATAGCATTCTCAGCCTGGTTTCTAAAAGATTTTGGCTAGGTTTTATGAAATCATCAAATTCATTGAGTCTCAACACATTTTAACCTGAGATTTTTTGTTTGTTTGTTTTGTTTAAAGTAATTGACCTCATTGAGTAACTGTTGCAGGAACTACACTTGTTCTGCTTGTAATCCAATAAGAATATATGGTTTGGGACTTGTGTTGTTATCATCAAAGGGCATAGGAAGCATCTGCCTAATTTCCTGGAAGTTTGTTCAGTGTTTGATATTTGTGATGTCACCATCCTGCAGACTACAGACACATCAACTAATTATTCTGGGACCTGTTTTTTTTAATATTTTGTATTTTAGTTGTAGTTCGACACAATATCTTTATTTTATTGTTATGTGGTGTTGAGGATCCAACCCAGCGCCCCGAATGTGCGAGGCGAGTGATTTACCATGGAGCCACAACCCCAGCCCATCTGGGACCTGGTTTTTGTCCTATACCTAAAATTTAAGATTTGGAAACTGAGTTTTCAGTGTTTCAGAATTTTTTTTTTTTTTAGCTTTACAGTTTTGGCTTGAATTTGAGTATTACTTTAATATTTCTCTGATCTTATTTTGGAAACCCTACACTAAAAGTGTAAGTTTTAAAGATAGATTGTTTAACATTGCATATTATTTGTTGCATGAGATATTTTTATTTGCATTTCTTTACATCAGCTAATTCTGAAATGTCTTATTTTTATATGTTTGTGGTCTTTCTGGGTAACAACTATTTTTGGACAGATTGGTTCATCCTCTTCATTTTAAAGTTGGGAGTTGGCAAGATGCTTTACAAAAGTGATCATTTTGCCAAGAGAAACTTTTATTCCCTGAAATATCTCCTATTCATTAATAGAAAAAAAAGTTTTAAACAATTATGTCATGCTTATCCTAGTAAAAGTCTGAACATTGAAGTATCTTATTTTGCTAGTGTATGCATCTTATGGATTGAGTGCTGTTGATACTCACTGTGATTTCCGTGGTCTTGGCCTCTTTGGGTTTCTGTTCAAGATGGAGTTGAGTTGCTGAATAGATAAGCTGGCAAGGGAGTGCTGTGGTCAAGTTGGCTGTCTTGCTGTACTTCCTGTCTT
Source organism: Callospermophilus lateralis (assembly GCF_048772815.1). Classification (NCBI taxonomy): domain Eukaryota; kingdom Metazoa; phylum Chordata; class Mammalia; order Rodentia; family Sciuridae; genus Callospermophilus; species Callospermophilus lateralis. The sequence continues at coordinate 65,725,408 of NC_135306.1, read as the reverse complement.
GCTGTTACAGTGGTCCTGCTAGTTATTGATGGATTGCTAATGATTTTAGTATGTCCTGGACTTTATTTTTTTTTTCTTTAGAAGAGGTATAAAATAAAAGGTAGTTGACTGAAGTCCTTTATTCCATAAATTGTCTTGTTTATTTACTTCCAGGACTCGCTAATGTAAGTAGACCTTTAGAAACACATTACAAATTAAAAGTATATGTCCTGCTTTAAGAAAATCCAGTACAGAAAAATTCAAACATTTGCAGCATAAAGATTATGGGGGGATCAGGTATACCACAAAGGAATTCTTTTCTTTACTAAATGTTTGCTTTGTAGTTCTTTCTACAAGAGAGTTTCCTGAGTACCCTTAAAGGATGATAAACTTAAAAAAAAAGTATTTCCTCTATGATTGTCATGAGTAAGTCTCCTGCATAAATATACTGTACACTTCAATAACTGGGGTATAAGATTGAAGGTATGTAAAATACTCTGTGGGTGATATTGTTTATGGATACCTTGATAGGTATGCATGATTTAAAATTAACCATGTTACCTTTTCCCTGGAGGCTGTTTGTGGAATGGGAATCATGGTCTCTGCCCGTCAGTGGTCATGAGTCCCCACTGCTTTCTCTGCTCCTTATTAACTGTGTGGACTTAGGCAAGTCATTTTACCCAAAAGGGTCTTAGTATTCTCATCAGTGAACTGGAACATATACGTATCTGCCTTGCAGAATCGTCATGAGGATTAAGTGGGTATGACACTATCCAGCTAGTGACAACGGCTGATACCATGGTCCTTATCTTCCACTAATGTTGCTGCCTCTGTCACTAAGGGGAGGTCCATTTTCTTGCCCACTTCAAGTTCTTTCTCACTGTTATCTCTTCTTTGCTGTGCTTTCGGTGGCCCTTCCACATCTCTATCCCCATAAACTATTCAGTGTCTGCGGGGACCAGTCACATTGCATATGTGATCTTGTTTGGCTGACATTCAATCTCCACATTTTGTGCCTTGTTAGGATTTTTTTTTTTAACCTGGGGAAAATTGGAAATTTAAGTATCCTTCTTGAGGTTGAGGGGGCTCTTCTGCTACCACCTGCTTATAACCACAAGCAACATGTGTGTTTCTTGGCCCATGTAAGAACCTATGGAGGAATCATGGCTGATGGCAGGAAAAGGCTAAATATGTTCATAGCAGTCGTACTCAAAGGTATTTATGAAAAGAATCAAGAAAGTGTTTTTAAAATCTGCTTTTTAATTTACAGTTAGTAAAATTCACTCCTTTTTATGTATATAGTTCAATGGGTTTTTAAATGCATAGTTACATTAAGCATGTCTACACCCAAACTATAGAACTATTCCATCACTCCTCTCCAAATAAAGATCTCTGGTGCCATCATTTTAATCAGCCTCTCTCTCTCTTCTTAGCCTCAGGTGACCCCTAATCGGCTATCTTTCCACATTGAGTGGAATTAGGCTATCAGTAACCTTTTGCATCTGCTTTTTTGCAGTCCACCTAATGTGTTTGAGTCATCTGCTGCTGCTCCTATCACCAGCTGGTTCATTTTTTACCATTAATGATATTTTGTATCATTCTGCTATATGGACACCCCAGTTTGTTTAACCATTTAGTTGAGGGGACATCTGGATTATTTCTAATTTTGGACACTTAAAGATAAAGCTGCTATAAACACTCATGTATAGGGTTTTGTGTGGACGTGGGTTTTCATTGGTCAACACCTAGGACTGTGACTGCTTGACCGTAGGGTCATTGTATACGTAATTCTGTCAGAGGCTTCTACATTGTTTTCTACTCTGTCTGAACCACATTATAGACCCACTCTCAAAGTGTGCACATTCCAGTTCCTCTACACTCTCATCAGTACTTGGAACTGTCAATTTTCAAAAACATCTTTAGCCCATTTCAACACGTTTTAGTGGTATGTTTTAACTTTAACTTGTATTTCTCTAATGTCTAACGGTATTGAGTAGGTTTACATGTACTTCCTTGGGTCAAACTAAAGCAGGTATAGAAGGGCCACCATTTGATGACTGCATCTCTGTTGTATAAAAAGTTAGTTTTACTGTAAGACTAGTGAAACCTTTAATGAGCAAGGGAGTACACTGTGCCATACCACCACTACCACCAATCTGCCAGCAGAGTTCCTGTTCTCAGGAAAGAGTCCAGTTCATAGAAAAAGGACTATATAAAACAACTTAAGCTAAATGAAAATTGATTTTTTGATTTAACTCTTATTTGAGGTTGTCTGTGCTGACTCTCTCCTTTGTTAATTCATGTCATCAAAAATCAGCTACCCAGCTGGCTATGTATATATTGATGTCTAAATATATTAAAATATGTGTATGATGTCTGAGGTTAATCAGAGAGAGGTTGGCCTAGCTGAAATCAATCCTGACTTTGATATAATTTGTGTCAAACACTTGAAAAAGCTTTGTTTAGATGGACAACTTGTACATTCATCATATAAAAGCTTAAAATGCTTACTCTGGTTAATCATTACCATCATTTATTCCTTCCTCATGATATGGATTCTAGAACCCCAAGCTTTCATAAATTGAATTGTATTATTTCGAAATCTCAGTTCAGACAAGCATGGTGACACATGCCTATAACTGAGAGGCTGAGGTAGAATGATCACAAGTTCAAGGCCACCCTAGCAACTTAGTGAGACCCTGTCTCAAAATTGAAAAAAAAAAATTAAGAAGATCTGGTGATGTAGTTCAGAGATGAAGTACCCCTGAGTCCAGTTCCCAGTACCCAAAAAAAAAAAAATCCTCTCAGTTCATAAAGTCCTAATATATCACACATAGTCCTCTGGGTTCATGTATCTAATAATCCATACTTTTGGAATGGGATTGTAAATGAAGGACAGAATGCAGGCATAAATTATGAATAAAGCTAAATTCTTCTACAGGGTTATTTGGGAAGAGATTGTTCATCAGTATAATCAACAGATTTGCCTACTTACAGGACCAATTTGACCATTTGTTAACATAGAATTCTTAGGATATAATTATCTTGTACATGAGATCAACATCTTAATTTTGCATACAGTTTGAACAAAAGTTGCCCCTGTGGCTCTCACGAGGCTAACTTATGGGGGGAGTTAGCTCCCAGAAATCACAAATTTCACTTCTCGTAGCACCAGTGTATTTTAAGGGACTTTCCCATCGGTGCTGTATACTCAGGTGCCATCGTGTTTGTGGAGGGTGAAGTCAGTCCCCACCAAGTTGAAGCTGGGTACCATTGTTAGAGAAACCTGTTTCGCCTTTTACTTATCGGTCTGTGTGTCTACATTGTGATGACTGTTTCTGTCCCTTTTCCCAATTCATAGCTATCAGTTGCTGATTCTGGGCGTCGTCCTGCACTCAGGCCTCATGGCAGGCATAGGGGCTACCCCAGAAATGGGAGGCCTGGGATGAGGGGTCTACATACTTGGCCTTGGAAGATGACATGTACTTACACCAGACGCTGGTGTAGCAATGGAAGGAGACATCACCCAGCCCAGCAGGGTGAATGGTCCAGGCATTCAGGTGCTTTAGGTCAGGAGTCTCTGGTGCACACACAGGGGGATGTGTGTGAGGGAGGGTGCACACTAGTGATCCCTTCAGATGCAGAATGATGTTAGAAACTCCACACGCTTATTTTTTCTTAAAAAAATAAAAACATTAAGCTATATTGTTATTTAACATTCAGATTGACACCATACCGTGTGTGTATATCAGAGGGTCTGACATGCCTAGGGTAGCTTGCCTAGGTTATCCCAGCAGGAACCGCCACCAGTATAGCACCTGACTGCCCATTCATCCTTACTGCCTGTGCATTCGTTTTCTACATATTGTAGAAACCATATATTTTACCAGATCAGCAGATTTGATATGATCTTATTTTTTTTTCTTGCAGTGCTGGGCATTGAACCCAGTGCCTTTTCCATGCTAGGCAAGCTCTATACCACTGCATCCCAGCCCCTTATCTGATTTTTCACTAAACTAACTACTCTAGTCCCCAGAGGGCTTAAAAAGATTCTACAAAGGAATAAAGTTTGAAATCAAAATCAATTATAGGTAAACAATGGAAAGAAGATCATCCTGTCTCTTCTCTGATTCTTTTTTTAAAATATTTTTGTTTGTTGTTTTTAGATATACATGACAGTAGAGAGTGCATTTTGATATATTATACATATGTGGAGTATAACATACCCTAATTAGGATCCTGTTCTTGTGGTTGTACATGGTGTGGAGTTTCACAGGTGGTGTATTCCTATATAAACATAGAGGAGTAATGTCTGATTCTTTCTACTGTCTTTCCTATTCCCATCTCCTCTCTCTTCCCTTCATTCCCCTTTGTCTAATCCAATGTACTTCTGTACTTCCCCTCCCTACCTTCCCTTGTAATGGGTTAACATCCATATGTCAGAGAGAAATTTGACTTTTGGTTTTTTGGGACTGGTTTATTTACTTAGTACGATATTCTCCAGTTCCATCCATTTACTAGCAAATGCCATAATTTTATTCTTCTTTATGGCTGAGTACTAGTCCATTGTATATGTATACCACATTTTCTTTACCCATTTATCTGTTGAAGGTCACCTAGATTAGTTCTATATCTTGGCTATTGTGAATTGAGCTTCTATGAACATTGATGCTGCTGTATCACTGTAGCTTGCTGATTTTAAGTCCTTCAGGTATAAGCTGAGGCATGGGATAACTGGGTCAAATGATGGTTCCATTCCATGCTTTCTAAGTAATCTCTATAATGCTTTCCAAAGTGGTTGCACCCATTTATAGTCCTACCAGCAATGTATGAATGAAACTTTTTTCCCATATCCTCACCAACATTTATTGTTACTTGTATTCTTTTTTGTGTGTGTGTGTGGGACTACCAGGGAATGAACTTAGGAACAATTAATCATTGAGCCACATCCCCAGCCCTATTCTGTATTTTATTTAGAGACAGGGTCTCACTGAGTTACTTGGCGCCTGGCTTTTGCTGAGGCTGGATTGGAACTCTATCCTCATGCCTCAGCCTCCTGAGCTGTTTACTTGTATTCTTGATAATTGCTATACTGACTGGAGTTGAGAGGGAATCTCAGTGTAGTTTCAATTTGCATTTCTCTAATTGCTAGATATGTTGAATATTTTTTTCATATATTTGTTGATCGATTGTATTTCTTCTTCTATGAAGTGCCTGTTTAGTTCTTTTACTCATTTATTGATTGGGTTATTTTTGGGGGGTATATGTGAAGTTTTTTGAGTTCCTTATTAATCCTAGAGTGGGTTTTTATCAGCTGCATTGTAGGGTAATGAGGCAGGAATTTTTCAAGAATACTATGTATCATCAAATTAGCATCTTGAAATACGGATATAAATCAGCTGTCTCTAACATTGTTCCTTGCCCTAAAAGTAACTCATCACATTTTAAGACATTAATATTAATGCATGCATGTAATTTATAAATAAATATTTAGAACATATTGGGAAGATGGGCTTCATGATGAGAAAATGTCATCAGATAAGTTTATGACCATCTTCTTTGAGGGAATTAAAGAGGAAAATTAGTTTTGGTGATAGACTGATAAGGTGATTGGGGAAAATCTCAAAAAGAGCCCTCAAGGTACAACAGAATTTAGAAAGAAGCTTCAAGGCCAAGGACATCCCAGGCTTAGAGAAAAGTAAAAAAGCAAAAAAAAAACCAAAAAACAAAAAACAAAAAACTCAGAGCTGTTTGGAAGTTTCTAGAAGCAAATGAAAAATGCAGTTGTGAAACTTCATTATTTGATCATGTGTATCAAACAGTTACCCTCTAATCACAATGAGGGAGAAGGCTGGGGTGATTTCCTCTTCCAAGAGTAGCCATCAGATCCTAAGGAAGAGTTCAGTTCTCACAGACAGGACTACCTGCGGGACACTTGGATCCCTGTGTCCATAGCGTAGTCCCACAAGTCTGCTGCTTCCCAAGCTCTTACCCTCTAGCCCTTAGCAGTAGCTGACTGGTGGGTAGGGGGTTAAGGGTTCATCCCCTAGTTTTGGATATGCCATGCCTCAGCCCTCCGCACCTTGAAACAGGATTGGCATCCTCCCCACATTCGGGAGGATGTGAACAAGACTTCCAAGTGGCCTAGCGGAAAGTGAACACCAGGCAGAGCTGGGAAGCCTGAAAATCTCCTTGGTCTTCCATAGTGTAGTGCTTAAAGAATGATGTCTGTTTCAAATCCTAGCTGTACCTTGAATAGCTGGATCACTTGTGATCCTCCTGCCTCTGCCTCCAAAGCCACAGGGATTATAGGTATGCACCATCAGGCGTGGCTCTTATTATGATTTCAGTGAGAAAAGGCACATGAAGCATTTTGCACAAGACCTGGCACATAGAAAGAGCTCCATAATATTGGCCCTTCATGTCATTTATATCTTTGTCCTTGTTAAAGTCTGAATTTTTTTAACAGTTTTTTTTTTTCACCAAGATCAAATTTCATGGTAATCAAGAACTCTGGAAAAAGTAGGTTAGTGGTAATCATTTCATGATGTATATGTATATCAAAACATCACACTGTATACCTTAAATATATACAGTTTTTATTTGTCAGTTATGATTCAATAAGACTGAAAAAATAAAGATATTTAAAAAGAAAAAGGAGAGATTCTGAGATACTTAAGCATATAGCGTGATCAAGTATATAAAACACAAAGCTTGTATTAAGTTCATACTTATTTATTAAACTTGGGGATTTGGGTTTTTTTTTTTCCTGACCAAGCATGTTTGGGTATTTTATTTGCTTTTCTTACTGTTATGCAAAACAGCAAGCCTTTCTATAACCTGACTTGATGCATCAAAGTGAGAAGCATAAGACTATCAACCCTGGTCCCCCCAAGTCTGACAGGTTCCTTCTGAAGCAACAGTGAAATGAATATATTCTACTTCTCTTCATTTGTGACCTCTTCTTTCTGGCCCTCAGAGCTGAAAATACTCCAATCATTTTTAATCGGTTTATTAAACATTAGGCAGCTCGCTGATTACTTTTAATCACATTCTGCAGATTTCTAGGCATTAATCCGACTTTTTTATGAAAATTGCACATTTGTATTCTTGGAATTTTTTTAATAAAGAAAAATAATAATAGGAAATAAGCAAGGCAGATTTTATGCATTAGGAGCATGATAAAGTAATACAAGTAGGTGATAAAACATGGACATATGAATTTTCTTTAACTGTTTTAAATTGGATTTTGTCCTGTTTCAACAGGAAATGGCCTTTCGATGGACATAGAGTTGTGTCCAATTGTCTATTAATTCTTCTCCTCCACCTATTGTCTTATGTTGTGTCCTTTCATTTCTCAAGAGTAGTGGTTAGTGACAGTCAACCTGGGCCTGCTGTGAAATCTCAGCTTATTTAAGGCTAGCATTAGTGATAGCCATATAGGACCAAATTAAAATGTTTTACAAAGAAAACCAGAGGCTGTTGGTCAGCCGCTGTTTTTCCTAAATTGTTCATATGAAAGGAGGTGTGGTTGGGAGGTAGAAGAAATACTAGAGATACCATATATTGAAAAATTTTGAGTATGAGCAGTCGGCAAGCCATTGCCTCTCTCAGATGGTTGAAATTAAGTCCAGACAGGGTAGAAAACAGCCTAGCTTCTGCTATGTATAACCTTTCAGGGTTCTCCCTATCCTATTGGTACCTTTAACAGGGAGGACCATGGTCTCCTCCGGTACCCCATCCCAGCCCTACCCTGTGAATCCAAGAAGGGGGGAAAGGTGACCTGGTGCTTTAGGAGTGGCACCAGATCTGGTCTCAGCAGTCATCTTAGAATGGCACCTTCTCCCTATTGCTCTTAGCTGCTTGCTCTTCTTTCTTTAGGTTGAATATGTGATCAAGTGTGACATGTCAGCTCTGCAGAAGATTCTGTATCGCCACATGCAAGCGAAGGGGATCCTCCTCACAGATGGTTCTGAGAAAGATAAGAAGGTACGTTGAGGAAGGAAGCTGGCGTAGCTTGAGGTGCTGGGCAGTGTCTTCTCATGGCTGTGGAGTATTTCTGAGAAGTATCTCTGCTCATGCTGATTTCTTAAAAAAAATTACTGGGCATTTTTTGTAGCTATTGTTGCTGCCAAGAGAAATCTTCTAACCTCTGAACTATGTTGGGGCAGGAAGAAAGGAATATGTTCTTGTTACCAAAAGAGTTATCTCTACTCATGTCAATTCTGCAGAAAACACCTTCTGTCTCAGTGTTGGGTGGCATCTGAAAAGGTTTTGAAATCCAGATTTACTCCCTGGGCATCTGTTCTGTGCTCTGACTTCCAAAATCCTAGAGAGTAGATAGTCATTCAGCTATTAACTTAATGTAATGCTTTAAGATTTACTTTGCCTATAGGATAAGCTAATCATAAGATAGACATTATATCTAACTCAGAAGCAGCCATGTAACAACAGGAACTGTGGATTGCAAGGTGTGTATGTTATTGAGAAGACCTATGGTCTTTTTTCCTTTCTATAAGAAGCCTAGCTTTTATTGTTTTGGTGTGTGTGTGTGTGTGAGAGAGAGAGAGATTTTGGACCTAACCTGGATTTTGACACATTCTAGGCAAGTGCTCTACCACGGACTTACACTCCTAACCCTGAAGCCTAGCTTCTAAAAATTGGAAATATCTGATCAATTAATAATTAGTTCTATTCTTCTCTTTCCATTTGTTCTCAGGGGAAAGGAGGTGCAAAGACACTTATGAACACTATCATGCAGTTGAGAAAAATCTGCAATCACCCATATATGTTTCAGCACATTGAGGTAAGTTTGAGTCCTGTGTTTTGATTCTGTTTGTGCTAATCCTACTAGTGCTAGTTAAAAAAATAAAATCAAGCCAGATGTGGTGGTTCATGCTTACAATCCCAGCTGTTGAGGAGCCTGAGGCAGAAGAATGGCTAGTTGGAGGCCAGCCTGGGTAACTTCACAAGACCCCGTCTCAAAGTCAAAATTTTAAAAAGACCTGGAGATTAAAAAAAAAAAAAGTCTAAAGAATCTATGTATAGAATTCAAAAGGGGATGATCTAATAGCTCTTCAGGCAGAATTAATAAATGTGAATTTCCTGGTTATGGATTCTCATTGGCACCTGAGCATCTGGAATTTTATAACCAAGAGTTTAAAGTAGTGAGGAGTGGTGTAAGCAATGGCTCATGTGTGGGTTCAAGTGAATTGCTGTGTTCCAGTGGGAGCTCTGAAATTAATGACAGCCACATCTAGTTTCTTCCAAAGGATGTCGTCAAAAATATTCAAATGATGTATTTGTAAATATTAAAGATAAAGGTGTTCTTTCAATATTTTCTTTGTGAAAGAAACTGGTTGTAGTTTGTTACTTAGATTGGTACTTTTTCTGTCTTCTTTCTACTGTGATGATGATGTAAATTGATGCTTTTATTCTGATGCTCAGCTGTTTTTAGGGGAGAGGACATTGTCTGCCCTCTTCTCTACATGTGAACATGCTTCCAACACTGGTAGTGTTTCACTCTAGCAGGGACAATTGGCTGTAGCAGAAGAGGAGCTGCCATTGCCATATCCATTTTTTTTAGTGTTGCTGAGGGAGCACATGCTCCTGGGGGCATTGTTTGCCAGTCTAGGGCCTAGTTTCCACTGCAGATTGGGCAAGAGAGAGGAAAATCACTTCAGGACTCCAATGTCTACAGCGGTTCATTTAAAAACAATAAAAAAAAGCTTCTAGAAAATTAAAACTTAATCACAGGATTTTAAAAAAGTGTTGAAATACTTTTAATTTTGAATATTCTTTTTTACTCCTTTATTTTTGGCTCACCTGTTGGGTCAGAGTATTTATTCCCTACCCCTCCCTGTGCTACAGTCCTATCTCAACTGTGCAGGGAAATTAGGAGAACTTCTTACCCTGCTGTGGCCTTCAAGTCCTTAGGAGAGAGTGTCTGAGATGTACGAGAGAGGATCCGTAGACACAGGGAAGAGGACCCACACATAGAGGAGAGTGTCCTTGGATAGGGAGGCTTCCACGGACACAGGGGATCATGCGCATAGGATTCTTGTGGAGCGCTTAGATTCATAGAGGATTACCCAGCACAGTTGAGACCGGACTCTAACATAGGGAGGGGGCATATTTATAGATTGAAGGGAAGTAACAATGGGAATAACAGTTTTAAAAACAATCTTACCAACCAGCCATATATTTAGATATAGATGAAGGAGAATTCATTGGGCATTAGTGAGTTCGTGTCCCAGGCCACTGTGTCCCTGTAACTTGGTAGAGAAAGTCACTCAAGCCTGCTTGATTTGTAATAAGAGGGGAACAATAGATTGTAGAGCCAGTAGGTAGGTGAACTTTTAAGTGAGAACACATTTCCAAGCATCTTGGAAACTAATGTGTTAATCAGGCATAAGGTGTCAGTGAATTAGCACTGGGTAGATATGGGGTTGGGGGTGTGGGGAAAGTCTTAATGATGAAAATGATGAGGGTCGTGTCAGGTTGACCTGTCACCTACTGTCCCATTTTTGCCTGAGAACAATTTTAAGGCATTTACTCTGATCTATAGAGGGCTTTGGGGACTTAGAAATTATGAAAATTAAGTGTCTTACTTCATTTCAGTTATCATAAAAAAATTAACCTTCAAAATGTGCTGGGCCATGTGGGGAAGGAAGGCAGATGACGTCTTCTGTCTTCAAGCTTCTGTCTGGAGTATTGGGAAGGACGAAGGGTCATAAAGGAGACCGAGCTTGGAGCAATGAGCCCCAGTGCCTGCCTGTTTATAAGTAGCTGCCAGTAAACAGATTTTGACTTGCAGTGTTTTTAACATTAAAAAAAAAAAAAAAAAAAACTTTGAAGAGCTTATTTTTAGAAAAAAGAGACCCACAGTCATTGGCTGATCTATTGTCAGTTACGGGTCTGAAGTATCCTGTGCATTTGCCTTTATTTTGTTTCCACACAGTCCTTTGTTGATGCCACATTATTTCAGAAGCCCTGTCTCGAGATTGGTCTCACTGCCTCTCTGGGAAACTTTGAAATGGAGATATGAAAGCAGTATTTTTAAAGATACTGATTACCCAATCTTATCATGGTCCATGGACACATACCATCACTTTGGTTTTCCCAACCTGCTAGGAGACAGGGATGGAGCCTAAGAATCTAGAAAGGAGTGGTCAGATCTGGAAGTGGAAGTGTGAATCTAGAAGGGGGAAGGGATTTTGACATTGTCATCTGTGTTGGCTTTGCCACAGGGCAGTACCCTGAGTGACTGAAGCCTGCCAGGAATAATGAGCATATTTGAGATAGAAACCAAAGGGAGACGTATGGTCCCCTTGGAGGAAAAGCTGGTGGCTAATGTAGAGGTGTGATGTATTTACCCCTAGATGGTCTCTGTTTCCATAAAGCAGGAATGGAGAGAGCCCAGAGCAGAGTCATATATTTCTTCCTCTGAATCTGGAGGGAGTTCAGTAACTAAGTTCTGTCTTCTAAAAGTGGAAGCTGAACACTGAGGGTAGAGTACATTTAGGGCCTTCATTGTAAAAACAAAAGCACCGTATGGGAGAGATGTTAGGATTTCACTTAGTTAAGAACTGCATTATGTAGTAGCCATTATTTTTATTGGTAACTGTTTTCACATTACATTTATGTTTCCCTATTAAGCCTGACTTGCTTGTGTTGTGCTCTTCCTCCAACCTAGACTCTGATCTGAGCTCCTTGTGGGTGGGTCCCCAGAAACAACTGCCTGCTCTGCTGGGCTGGTTGATGCTCAGTGCCTGTTGCATTGGCGAGCTCACGTTCTCCTTTGGGAGTCCATTTAGAGCAGAACGAAAATCTGACCTCAAAGACACTGAGTTTCCAGTTCAGCCTACACTGAGTATTTGCTTGTTCATTGATTATTTTGTTGCCTTTGACTATAGGAGTCCATAGGGCATAAAAGAGAAACTAAAAGAGAAACCATTATTAGGTCAATAATATTAGTTCCATGGAACAGCACTTGCCTAGCACATGTGAGGCCTGGGTTTGATCCCTTGCACTGCAAAATAATAATAATAATAATAATAATAATAATAATAATAATAATAATAATAATAACAACAACAATATATTTAGATTTTAAAGTCATTTTCTTCTTTTCTCTCTTTTAAAGGAATCCTTTGCTGAACACCTGGGCTATTCAAATGGGGTCATCAATGGGTAAATCTATATTTTTTTCCTTTGAAAATATAGTGTTATTGGTCCTACCTACATTATCATTTTCTATAGTAATTTTTTCCTATTATGCAAATACATACTACCAGTGTCCTTGGTCCTCCTTGCTCCACCGTGGAGGGGCAGAAGTTGTTAACCAAAATGATATCAGCATTCTCTTTTTACTTTACTGGCATAAATTACTACTTGCCTTGAGCAAGTGGCTATTCAAAGGACATAGATCTCATTTAATAGACTTAATAGTCTCCTAGTGTTCTAAAACGTTGCTGGAGCCTCCAAGGGTTGTCACTTGTAACTGAAAGTGTGGCTTGGGCTTGGAAGAAAATTTATCTTATTAAATTTCATGTTGATATTTAACATTCATGTGCATGAAAGGAAATGTCTCATCTGCTATAAACGTGTACGATTTTGCAGTCATTCATTCCAGAATGAATCTGTATAAGAGATTTTTCATTAGCAGTGGACATTGAAGGGAATCATCCTTGCAGCGACAGACAGATGAAGACTACACTAATGGACAGCCTGTTTTGTTGGGTTTGCTCCAGAGATGATGTATTAGGATAGAGGGGTCCTTGTTGGATTCCAAGAACAGACAGGGCCACTGGGAGAATTTGGAACTGAAACCCAGGCAGAGTGACAACACTGGGGTCTCCTCCCTGTCCTTGCCGCTTTCCCCTGGAACTTGTGGCCACTTCCACTCTTGCAGCTTGGACAGGGTTGCAGGGTGGAAACATGGCTAAGGGTGTGAGGCTCTGAGGGGCAGTGGTCTGTGAGGGATGAAAGCAGGAAGACAAAGGTTTGAAAATATGACTGTTAAAAGTAGCATACCCAGGGGTTGGGGATCCTAATTAGAATAAGATGTACTTCATGTTTGTATAAATACATCAAATTATCCTCTACTGTGTTGTAGAACTAAAAAGAACCAAAAAAGAAAAAAAAGTAAATAAATAAAATAAATTTTAAAAAACCCAAAAAACAAAAGGCAGCATACCCAGTGATAGTATTGTAGACTACATGTGCACTGGTGAGCTTTCCAAGCACTATTAACCCTAAAATTAAGTTATAATAGCATATGATACAGCCCTGTTGCTTTTAAAAAAAAAAGTTGTTTATTGTGGAGCAAAAAGGCCCTACTTTAGCTTTTCTCCATATCATGTCAATCTCTCTTTTCACTGTCCCTTCATATTTTTTACTTGCTCTGTAGCAGTGAGCCAGCACTCCTGTCCCTTTCCCAGGCCACTCTTATTCTGTGTCCACGGTGACCTTGCAAAAAGTTAGACCAGGTCTCTTCACTCCCCTGTTTAAAGCATATGGGTGGAGTGCGCAGACCCCGTGGCCAGTCCCTGTGCCCACCTACCTTCTTTGTCCTGTCTCAGCACTTTCCCCTCACTTAGGTTTAAGCCATTATTTGTTTTACTCACCATTACTTTTTCCAGTTTCTCCGGCTGCTTTTCTGCTTAGGGCCTTTACATGTGTCTCACCTCTCGCTGAAATATCCTCCTCTAAGCCTCCGGCCCCCATTGGTCACCTGCATGCCTTTAACCATCATTCAACTTTCAGCTAAAATGTTCTCTCCTCAGGGAGGTCACAGTGATTTGCGGACTTTCCTGTAAAGGATCAGATTGAAAAGATTTCCAGCTTTGTGGGCTATGAAGTCTCTGTCACCCTTACTCAGCTCAGCCAGTGTAGCACGAAAGCAGCCAGACAAAGTAAATGAATGAGCGCGGCTATGTGTTCTGAAAAAACTTTATAAAAAGAGGCAGCAGGCTAGGGCCCACTCAGGTCTGCCAAACTCTTCTCTAATCTGAAGAAGGTGTCTTGCATTGGGATGAGCCCTCTTATCATGACCCACTACTTTTCTTCATTGGACTAATCATAGTTAATAATCACCCTTTTTGTTTATCTCTGTACCCATGCCCAACATTGTGCTTGGTACATACTAGGTACTCAATAAGTATTTTAATTGATCACTGAGTGCCCTAAATTAACCTTTTTATGCATGTAATACATAAAGACTTAGAATTTAGAGGGAGAAAGCGAAAAGGCTAGGAACATGAAAGGGTTTCCTTTTCTTTCTAGAATCTGCCGTCATACTTAGCAGGTACAATGTACCCTTTATGGGTTTCCTATGAATAGTATACTTTCTTTCTCCACTGAGTACTTTGTTTTAGAGCTGGTATTCATTCATTCGTTCCACATTTCCTTACTGAATGTTTATTACATACAAGACACTGGGAGAACAGCAAAAAGCTACTCGATCCTTCAAGAAGACAGCAGTAATACTGTCTTCTTGTTTTGCATTTTTGGGTTCAGGGCTGAGCTGTATCGGGCCTCAGGAAAGTTTGAGCTACTTGATCGTATTCTGCCCAAATTGAGAGCGACTAATCACCGCGTGCTGCTTTTCTGCCAGATGACGTCCCTCATGACCATCATGGAGGATTACTTTGCTTTTCGGAACTTCCTTTACCTGCGTCTTGATGGTGAGTGTGTGAGGCAGTAGGCTCAGCATCCCTGCTTTCTGAAAATGAAGGGAGGAGGCATTTAGGTCCAGCCTTGGTCAAAATGCAGGAGGAGAATCAAAGTTTGTCTTTTTTTTTGTTTGTTTATTTTTTATGATACTAGGATTGAACCCATGTCCTTGCACATGGTAGGCTATATCCTGAGCCCAGGTACAAGTTTTCTAGGTGGCAGTATTTACATTCTCTACCTTTCAATAAGCTTACAACATTGTGCAATTGTTCTACATTCAAGCCAACACAAATGAATTTAGAGTCACTTATGAGTATTACAGTTACACTAAATTTTAAAAAATTTTCCTTGCTCTTAGGATCAAATGTTGCTTATGCATCATGTTGAAAATGCTGAAAATCCTTTACCTTTTCCTGAGAAGATATATTTTAAGGGAATAAAAGCTATGTCTCCTTTCTCTAGTATAGTAGTATAATGTTCATCTCCAATTATGTCTATCAGTAAATTCTCTTTTTCTCAAGAGAACATACCTATGTGTCACATTGTTAGGAGATTTGACTTCATTGTTCCCTGCATTTTGCAAACAAAATCAGCATTTCTGATTTCAAAAGTAAAATTGAAATACCACATCATAAACATTAGTAAGCAAATATGAATGGGAAGAAAAGATGAAATTGGTAATGTTCCCTAAGTTACTTTTATGAATTTAATACTGGCTATAACATTTTAGAGATTAAAGATGTTACAGTTTTCCTACTGTGGCAGGTGAGAATGTGTTCAAAGAGTGGTGAGGAGGAAACAGAGCTAATTTACAGCCAGGATGCGTTTAATCCCTGGGTACAAAGATCAGAGAACTGCTAATACCTGTTTTTTTTTTAATCTAATGCAGTATTAATGTTATTGTTAAGTGAACAGGAAATTTAAAGTTTTCTATTTGATTAGAAGGTTTTATTTTATTTTCAATCCAATATTTTGTCTCCCTTTTGCCATAATTAAATATAATTGGAAATACACCAAACTGAGACTTCTCATACATTTTCTCATTTGAATTTTTAGGTGAATTCTCTGTCTGGCCTACCTTTTAGAGTATTACTAATATAACCATCTGGCAGACTTGATGATTTAAAAGCCCTTTTACCTCTCCCCTCCAAAGTCACTGAAAGCTAACGGATGGTTAAGTAAACATTAATTTTGAATTTATAGATTCAGACGTATTATCCACAGTCTGTCTCTTTTGGCAAGACTCCTGATTGTTTTCTCTTTGACTGGTTGCTCCCCACCAGCCTCTGTCCCAGTGTGGCAAAGTGTGGCACTCTTTCTTTCCACCTTTCACTGTGCTCAGGGGAGGGCTTGATGTCCCCCTGGATTTATAGCCAGATGTCCTATATAAATATGTTTGCTACTTGTGGCCCTTCATTTGAACCTCACTTCTCAGAGGCCAGCAACCTGGGAATAATTGAATCTATCAAACTGGTAAGAAGTGATTTCCTTGAAGCAATTCATTCTAATGTTTTCTTGCCAGTGTGAAAAATTCTGATAGTCTATTGGTTGCAGTCCTTGTTGTTGTTAGTAATAACTGTCCTGACAGCTGATGTTTATGGAGCATCAATGACACATAGATAATAGCAGATGCATGCTCTGCTTCATTGATTTTCTTCATCACTGATTTTCTCCACAATGGGTAGTGGATCCTTATTTATCACTATTCTTATGATTCCCATTTAACAGATGAGAAAACAAAGGTCAGATGGTGAAAACAGGGTTTAATTTGCATCTTTCTGATTCCAAATGAGCTCAGTTTTAGCATTCCCAGTGAGATAAACCCCACCTTGGAAATAGTATTGGCTTACTGAATTGATAGCATTTTAAGAATGATTATGAACTTGTTTAAAATTATTAATTTGACTAATTGAAAATGACTAGGAATTAGAGACATAAGATAAATGAGCCACTCGCTGTTCAGACATCAAAGCTCTTATCATTCATTGAGTTGAAAGAGACAAGTAAGTTGCATAGTGCTACAGATGGATGGAGACGGCTGCACAGGCTTCTTCCACTAGAAACAGCAGCCATTCATTTTGGGAGCAGAGGGTTGTTGGAGAATCAATCAATACACACAGATAAATTATTATACACCCTTCCAACTGCACACACCCACACACATACTCCATCACCAATTAGTAAAATGTCTTCAGATTTTCTTTGCTGAATTTGATATCTCAGATTGTGACTTCAGGGGAAAAAAAAATCACTTGTTGACAGCTCAGCAAGGATTTTCTGCAAAGATTACGGTTATCTGAATAGGCTTAGCAACTATTTCATTCCTGTTTTTGTTGTCATTGGAAATGATTTTTGAGTGAAAGGTAGTGATACAGTTTTATCCCAGAAGATGAAATTTTCTAAGAGCAGCTGAAACCCAGTTAAAATTAGTAATCGTGAAAGTCTCTTAGTGTGTTCCTTCTGGCAAATTCTGTAATTTTCTAAACAGTTGCCCTTGCTATTAATCACATTCTTATAATTGGATATGTTCTACATCAGTCTAAAAGACCATGAAACTGATGCTAGTGCTGAGCAGGGTAAATTCTGTGCACCTGCAAGGAGCATTTGCCTTTGAATCTTTCTGAACAATATTGAAAAGATTGCAGATGATTAGTAAAGATCTTGACTTGAGGATCTTTAATAGAAATGAAAATCTAGCAGGACACAGTGGTGCACACCTATGATCCCAGCTACTTGGAAGGTTGAGGCAGGAGGATCAAAAGTTTGAGGCCATCCTCAGCAATTTAGTGAGACCCTGTCTGAAAAAAGAAAGAAAAAAAAAAAAACAAGACCGAGAATGTGACTCCGTGATAAGGCCCACCTGATTCTGAACCTTGTAATAAGGAATGCTATAGCTTTGCATCAAAAGCGTTTGAATCTTTTCTTGTTTGTTTTTATAACTTGTCAAGTTTCCAGCTATTTACACAGTTTAAATACACACCAGATATATAGTGAATCTGTTTGCCTGAGGTATCTGGCATAGAGCCTGAGAACTCCGTGACTAAGTAATTTTGATATTCTTTTTGTTTTTCAGTGCTTTGTTTTGCATTTAAAAAGTCATTTTGTCCCAAGTAGGCCTTTTCCCCAATTAGTTTTATTTGTATCTTCTTAACTTACTAGGTCCCAAGTTTATATTCTGCAAATATCTCAATGAGATTGACACAGCTTCATTAAAATAGATTAGAAATCATAATCTAGAGCTTATGATATAATTTATTATCATTAATAATATATCATTAAAATTAATGCATATTATCACTATTCACTTATTACTTTCCTCAAAAGACTATGACTCTAAAAACAAATATTTATTTCAGAGTTACCGTAAGTGATATTTGTTGCTCAATTTAATTTTTTTTAAGTGTTCCATAAATAGGATGATGGGACATAATGGGTTAATACATAAACAGATATTTTTCAGTTGATTAAAACTGTTGAACTTCTACCCTCAGAGTAGATAGATGCACAGTTTTTATATCCTGCTGTCAGAAAACAGATGTCATTACCTCTGGGAGCCCCATTCTTTCCCCTTTTTTTACTTTCGGTTTCTTTGGCTTTTTCTTCAGTTTAAGGCCGAGAGTAAATATGGGAACCATTAATCCATGTAATTAAAAAAATTATTGTAACTGGAAAGGTCTTAGAGAGAAGCTTGCACGGCAAAACAGAACATGTCTTCCTTCAGCATCACGAACAAATGGTTCCCGTGGTCTCAGACAGCCAATTCTGAAAATAAAAGGGTTCCACATGTTCAAAACCTCACTCAGCAGAGCAGGTTAATGCTCCTCCCCCAAATCTAGATTCCTGCCGTTCATCCTGGAGGATTTGACCAGCTTCACCAAACAAGAGATCTAATTTAGGAAGTACACTGAGTCTAAAGAACTTTGCTTCATTAAATGGGGAGCAACCCCAAACTCCTCCTTTCTAATCCTCATTTGCTGTGTGTGTGGGGAATTGATTTTCTTCCCTTCTCAGGAGGGTACTTATTATTTTTACTGGATGTGAAAAACAGATCCCCCACGTTTGGGAACTTGACCCTCATAAGTAACTTGATTCCTTAGGCTAGTCACTTAAATGTTTTAAACCTCCAAAATAAATTGCTGGTGTGTTTTCACCCTTAAAAGAAAGAACAACATGTAGAAATAATATTTTTATAGCAGCCAGCCAGCGAGTATCATATAACATATAACATGCATATGTATTTCCCATCAGCCTAAAGCCCCTTTCAGAACCCAGCCTCTGCACTCCTTGGTGAAATGCATTCAGATGGAGTGCTGGTTGGTTGGTGTTTTTGTTTTCATTTTCCCTTCCACAATGTATTTCATAAAAAGGCTGGATAAATACATTACAAATGGATAGTATGGGAATGAGTGGCCAGTTTGGAACACAAGTGTGCCCTGAAGTGAGCTCCACATCCTGAGATTGGGGTTCTCTGCTCATTCACTATCCACACTCCATGGTGTGAACCACCGCAAGGGTGTACCATGTTTGATAGGTTTTAGCGTGGCATCCTTTGAACCTAATAGAGCAGAATGTTACCTGAGATACAGACTAGAGCTTACATTTTTAAAAATATAAATGTTATTGTGGCTTCAGATACAAACATTTCATTCATATTTTATGTCTTTCCCATAGCATACTTAATAGCGAGCCAAACAGCAAAGTAGTAGAAATCAACTTTCCTTTTGTTTTTATTCTCTTGACATAACTGAGTGTCCTTCCTTTAATGCCTGTGAGCAGAGTTGCTGTAAGCCATTGTAGTAACCATTTTAGGCACATGTGTGTTTGTGGGTGGGTTTTTTTATCATTATTATTTGGTATTTTACAACCCAGAAATAAATCCAGGAAATGTTTCCAGTAAGTCTTAGATTAGAGTAAGAATGTTGTAGAATTTGTTAAGCTGCAAGGGTGCCCAGTCAGAAATGTTTAAACAATCTTTCCTTTTTTATTTTTTTAATTGCAAAATGTTCAGAGTTCCTTTCAAATGTACAGAAACCCTGGTGATTACCTCACCAACTTGTAGAAGTCTGGATGAATGTCTCAAGGAAGCAGGCCTTTTTGTCTAGTTCTCTGCCATTTTCAGACAGGAGTTAATTGGCAAATTTATTTTTCTTATCCCCTCAGGCACCACCAAGTCTGAAGATCGTGCTGCTTTGCTGAAGAAATTCAATGAACCTGGGTCCCAGTATTTCATTTTCTTGCTGAGCACACGCGCTGGAGGCCTGGGCTTAAATCTTCAGGCAGCTGATACGGTGGTCATCTTTGACAGCGATTGGAATCCTCATCAGGTGGGCAGATCCGACTCAGGAGCCCAGGCCTCTCTCTGGAGAGAAGCTGAAAGATTATCAGTTTCATCATTCACATTTATGGGACAGAGCAAATTTCTAAACGACTAGGCCATTTCTCCAAAGGAGAAATAGCCCAGCCAATTATTATGGCTCTTTCCTTATCTCCCCCGGAGCATAGATATTGGGTTGTCATACACAGGCCTTTGAAGAGCTCAAGATTGGGTTGGAAAAACTGAGTTCCTGCTAAATTTTAATCCCATCTCCCGGGATTGCCATTTGAGCAAATTACATCTGGTGAAGGATAAATCAAAAATGTTCCACTATACTCAGTAGTAGAATGTGAGCTTAGCATGCAAGAGGTCCTGATTTTGCTTTCCAGTACTCCCCCACAAAAAGAAAGAAAGAAAGAAAGAAAACTCAATAATAGCAACTGACACTAGATTTAGTCTGTGCCAACCCCCCTTCATGTGCATTGCCTCGCTCAGTTTTCTAAACTACCCTACAGTATAGTTAACATTAGTATTTGCATCTTTTACAGTCAAGGAAGCTGAGTTCCAGGCAAGTTAAGTAACTTCCTCAAGGCCAATTAGTATATAATAATTAATCTTCTATTTTGTGTATTTTGTTTAAAATATCATCATGGAAAAAATATCCTATGAGCGAAGTGTGGTGGTGCATGCCCAGTGACTCAGGAGGCTGAGGAAGAAGGATCACAAGTTCAAGACCAGCCTGGGAAACTTACACCTATCTCCAAATAAAAGACAAAAAAGACTGGGAATGTAGTTAAGCACCCCTGAATTTAGTACCCAATACCAAATATCTATATGTGTGTGTGTGTGTGTGTGTGTGTGTGTATATAACATGTGTATATGTGAATATATATTTTCATATTCTATGGAACATCTGTCATTGTGAAGTCTTTTTACCAGGTAAGTTTGGAGTTATCATTTTAAAGAAGTATTTAGATGGATTTTAAAAAATACATATTGAATGCATCCTTTGTGATGCTGGATTCCGACATTGCCATGGGAGGTGATGTATCTGCCTGTAAGATCGTGGACATAATGAAAATGCAGCCGTTGCATAGGAATTCTACAACTTGTACATCCACCTCATCCAGGTTCCTCACTGAGCTGTGCCTCCTCTCCATAACACTGACCATCTCACTGGCTTCTCTGAAGGTTGAGCAAAAAGACTTAGAGCATTTGTTTGGGGCAAGAAGTAGAGTTCAGGATGCATTTTAAGAATATGCCTACTTCCTGTTTCCTGCTGCCCCACCCCCAAGTTTCCTATTCAGTGCTCTAGGTGCTTCCTTGTAAAGCTCCTGGGAGATGCTGAGAGAGGCTCACACACCTTCTTGAGTTAGGCACTGCACATGCTCCCCAGTCATTCTCTGTAGCTGAAAAAATTCACATAGAATGACCACTGCAGTGTTCTGACCTTGAAAAGCATGGGGAGCCACCAGCACAGTCTGTTAGTTCCAAGTCTTCAGGAAACATATTATATGTATTTTGATTTTCCACGTTGCATCCCAGAGCACAGAGAGAATTCACATTCACGTGAGAGATCTGCAGTTTCCCTCTTTACAATTTTGCATTCAGTATTTGTTCTGTAAGCACAGGTGCAGTTCCTGTCATGTGGTCCCTAGGGAAAAGGAATATGTGATCCCTTTGCTCCAGGAGTTTCATTCTGCTTGGACATTTAGATTACTCCACTTGCTGGTACCTTTGCCTTTATTGCTGACCATCTGAAGATGAATGGAGAGTTTGCTGTCTTTTGTCTTTGATCTGATTTTCTCAGATGTTCATCTTCACTGGCACAGTGTCAAATCTAAGGGCCAAAGGAAATCTCTCTTTCTGGAAA